>NC_062550.1:20850241-21484712 GCF_016906955.1 Phacochoerus africanus | reverse complement strand
CTGCCATAACCTTACTAACATTCTTACCATTTGTCCCATCAATTCCTGAGAGACAAGAGTTAAAAGCTGTGATGTAATTGTGGATTTATCTGTTTCTCCTGAGTTAAGGTAATTTGTATTTCATGTATTTTGATGCTCTGTAATTTTCCAACTACTTTATTATTATTATTAATCATTTCCTTTTGATGACCTGGACCTTTTATCATTATGTCATATTCTTCTTTGTCTCTGGTCTCCTTCTATGTACTGTAGTTTACCTTGAGAATAACGTAGTAGCTCCAGCCTTCTTATCATCTGTATGCCACATCTTTCCCCACCTTTTTACTTTTAACCTATCTGTGTCTCCATATTTAAAACGTATTTCTCGTAGACAATATATTATTTGGTCATTTAAAAGACTCTGACAATTCTCACCTTTTTAATGGATTGTCTAGGCGATTTATATTTAATGTAATTATCAATGTAATTGAGACTAAGTCTACTGTTCCCACCTATTCTTCGTTTCCTCTTTCCTCTTTTGAATTAATTAAGTTTTAGGATTCCATTTTTACCTTCACTCGACTTAATAGCTATACTTTTCTCTTTTTATTGGTTGCTTAAGGGTTTACAGTATATATCTTAACTATCAAAGTCTACACTCAAATAATATTATACCATTTCACATATAAGAACGTTTTAACAGTTTACCTCAATTTTCTTTGTGGTATTGTTGTCAAACATTTTACTTCCATGTGTGTTATAAGCCCCATGATACATTGTTATTATTTTTGCTTTAAATAGCCAGTTATCTTTTTACGTTTTTTTAAAATTTTAATATTTATCCGTACATTTACTATTTCTAGAATTTTCTCGGTCCAATTTTTCTTCCTTTAAATCCTGGTACATATTTATAATCACTGTTTTAAGGTCATTATCTACTAATTCCATGATCTTTGTCATTTCTAGGTCTGTTTCTTTCCTTTTTTTTTTCTTTGGTCATATTTGCAGCATATGAAAGTTCCTGGGCCAGGGATCAAACCTGTGCCATAGTAGCAACCCAAGCCGCTTCAGTGACAATGCTGGATCCTTAACCTACTGTGCCACAGGAGAACTCCTCTAGGTCTGTTTCTATTGTCTAATTTTCCTTCTGTTTATGAATCAAAACACACTGCCTTTTTTGTGTGTCCAGTAATTTTTTTTTTTTTTTTTAGGGCCACACCTACAGCATATGGAACTTCCCAGACTAGGGGTCAAATCAGAGCTGTAGCTGCCGGTCTACACCGGCACAGCAATGCAGGATCCGAGCCATGTCTGCGACCTACACCACAGCTCATGGCAATGCCAGATTCTTAACCCACTGAGCAAGGCGAGGGATCAAACCTGCATCGTCCTGGATACTAGTCAGATTCATTTCCACTGCACCACAACGGGAACTCCCAGTGGGTCCAGTAATTTTTAAAACTGGATTCTGACATTTTGGCATGGCCAAAAAAAATGTGTTGAAGTTTGTGTTGACACACATTAAGTTCTGTGAAGACAAGCTTTATCATTTGAGGCTTGTTTTTAAGTTTTGTTAGGGATGAATCTGGGCTAGTTTAGCCTTACTATTAAGACATCAGGCTTCTGGAGTTTCTACTAACTATGCAGCTGTTCAGTGATGTCTCTGTTCTGGGTAGAGGAAATCTGAATGATTCCTGGCCCTGCATAAACTCTAGAAATTGTTCAACTTACGCTTATCTGCTGTTGTTTTGGGGTTTTTGTTTGTTTGCTTGGTCGCTTTTTTTTTTTTTTAGGGCCATACCTGCTGCATACGGAGGTTCCCAGGCTAGGAGTCTAATCAGAGCTCCAGCTGCTGGCCTACACCACAGCCACAGCCATGCCAGATCCAAGCCGGGTCTGCAAGCTATATACCACAGCTCATGGTCAACGCCGGATCCTTAACCCGCTGAATGAGGCCAGGGATTGAATCTGAAACCTCATGGTTCCTAGTTGGACTCGTTTCCATTGCGCCACGATGGGAACTCCTCTGCTGCTGTTTTTTGCTCAGCATCATGGATTTCATCCTCCCCATGCACAAATGAGTATCGCATTTTCTTCTGTTTCTGTTATCTTTTGTTTTTGCAGATTCTCATTCACAGTGCCTCTCCTCCCTGTGTGCTTGCTTATTCACTGCCTTTGAAGAATTGCGGCAATTTTTGAAGGTTAGGATTAAGGCGCCTTCAATGAGGGAGGATTTGCATACCTTTGTCAAGTGCCTGGGGAAATAGTTGTCTGGAATCACTAAACTAAATTCAAAGTTTGAGGTTTTCCACGAGTAGTAGGTAATGTAAAATTCAGCTACAAATCAGGCTGGCTTGGAATTCTCCCCGCCCCCGCCCCTAGTCTGCTGAGCAACAAGGACACTTTCTTGCAGTTCTTCAGAAGGTAGGAGAAGAGTTAGCTTTATTTCTCTTTTTGTTTGTTTGTTGTTTGTTTCTTGCTTTTTAGGGCTGCACCAGTGGCATATGGAGGTTCCCAGGCTAGAGGTTGAATCAGAGCTGCAGCTGCCGGCCTTTGCCACAACCACAGCAATGCAGGAGCTGAGCCGAATCTGCGACCTACACCGTGGCTCACGGCAACGCCAGATCCTTAACCCGCCGAGCGAGGGATCGAACCCGCAACCTCATGGTTCCTAGTCAGATTCGTTTCCGTTGCGCCATGACGGGAACTCCAAGTTAGGTTTACTTCTGTATGGTATAACCCTTTGATTCTTTAGTTTAATGTGGGAAGGGTCTCCTGTTAGACTTCTCACTTTAGCCAACCCTGAGACCAGTCGTCAAAACTAAAGTTCAAATTTGCCTTGATCAGCAAATACCTTCTGGTCCAAAGCAGCCTCTTTGTTCCACTTACCAGTTTGAATTTTCACTTTCCATTAGATTTGGCCTGATATTTCCTTACTAACTTGTCAGCTCTTTGATGCTTTTAAGATGTTTTAAATATTTTATCCAGCATTTTTAGTTGTTTTCAGCAGGAAAGTTGATTCAATAGCTTGTCATGTTCCTAGAAACTGAAGTGGTTTTTGTTTTGTTTTTAACAGAGTCCATCAAACAGCTTTTATAACAATTCGAACCAGCATTGATTCTGTTTTTTTTTCGTTTGAGGTTTGTTGTTGTTGTTGTTGCCGGCTAATGTGTCTTCCCCAAAAAGAACCTAATTTTTCAAAATTAAGTGATTGAGAACATACTCTACAATATGAGACTTTATAAATATTCAAATATAAACCAACTTCTTTTCAGAGAAATTAGGAAGATAAAACTTCACCTTATATTTAGGCATATTTGATATAGAGTCTTAGACAGCACATAGTTATTTAATAAATATTCCTCTTTCCCACCTCTCTTTCCTCTAGCTCTTCACAGCTCTCCTTTTTAAAAAATCTAAGTAGTCCATTTGTTTAAACTAATGTGGGTCTGTCCCTCTTTAGGGTAAGTGACATGGTCAGCATGACATTTCTCTAAGTCTCTAAGTCCACAGCAGTAATCACATGAATTGCTCATATGCGCGCGCGCGCGCGCGCGCGCACACACACACACACACACAGAGCCACATAACCTTATAAATTACTGTGTTTTATGGCCTTTTATTTTACAGGGATTGTTATGAAGCATAACAACCAATATATCCTAGAAGAAACTTGAGTTCCATTTATAAAATGAAGTTTTTGTTTTAGTTCCAGATGGAAACAGTCTTCTTTTTACACTTACATAGGACTTGGGAGTTGCTAAGAAAGAAATGAGTAAGAACTTAATGGAGTGTCTTTTTTAGTGACTCTAGTGAGGGTGGGGCCCACCTTCTCACAGCAGAATAAGCAGAGTTCTAGGATATAGGGCAACTGTGCAAAGGATGTTAGGCTTAGGCCATAGTCACTTCCCTACCCTCTAAAACCTGTCACAGAAATTTCTTTTGTTTGGTTTTCTTTTCTTTTCTCTTTAGGGCTGCACCTGCAGCATATGGAGGTTCCCAAGCTAGGGGTCAAATCAGAGCTGCTGGCCTACCCCACAGCCACAGCAACACCCAGATCCAAGCCACATCTGCAACCTACGCCACTGCCTATGGCAACACTGGATCCTTAACCCACTGAGTGAGGCCAGGGATTGAAACCGCATCCTTGTGGCTGCTAGGTGGGTTCTTAACCTGCTGAGCCACAGAAGGAACTCCAAGCAACTTCTATAAGATGGCAGGAGAATAAGGAGGCACAGGTACCCTCCTCCATCCTCACTATAAATTTTCAACCACTACCACCAGCACTACCTACACATTAAAATGGCTCCCCCCCATCAATTAGGTCTTTGTGTGTGTGTGTGTGTGTGGCTTAAACAGAAATTTATTTCTCAGTTCTGGAGGCTAGAAGTCCAAGATCAAGGTGTTGGCAGTTTGGCTTCTTCCAAGGCCTCTCTTCTAAACTTGGAGGTGGTCATCTTCTTCCTGGCCTTCACACACTTCTTCCTCTGTGAGTTCCCATTAGGTCTTTTTTTTTTTTTTTGTCTTTTGTCTTTTGTCTTTTTAGGGCCGCACCTACAGCATATGGAGGTTCCCAGGCTAGGGGTCTAGTCAGAGCTTACACCAGCCTACACCAGAGCCACAGCAACACGGGATCCGAGCCGCATCTGCGAGCTACACCACAGCTCACGGCAATGCCGGATCCTTAACCTGCTGAGCAAGGCCAGGGATCAAACCCAAAACCTCACGGTTCCTGGTCGGATTTGTTAACCACTGACCCATGACGGGAATTCCCCATTAGGTCTTTCTGTTCATTCTTTTTCTATTCTGTGATTTCCCTGCTTGCAGAGTTCTTTCTATAATTTTAGATGTGACCAAGAAAGAAAGGAAGACACAAATGCGTAACACTTTTCAAGTCAAAAGAATTCTTAGAGATAGCCAAATGCAAACTGCCTTGTTCAAATAATTAACTGAAAGGCCACAGAAATTATGGATTGTCCAAGGTTATTGGCCCACACTAGAACCCTGGGGTTCTTGACTTCTCTGCTATTACACATCCCTCTACACTATGCAGCTGGTTCCCTATGTGGTCCTCAGGGCTTTTCTCATCTGGACTTTTTTTTTTTGCATTTTTTTTTTAGGGCTGTACCCACGGCATATGGAAGTTCCCAGGCTAGAAGTCCAATCAGAGCTACAGCTGCCAGCCTACACCACAGCCACAGCAACACCAGATCCGAGCCACGTCTTCGACCTACACCATAGCTCACGGCAACACTGGATCTTTAACCCACTGAGTGATGCCAGGGATCCAACCCGTATCTTCATGGATCCTAGTCCTGTTTGCTACCACTGAGCCACAGCAGGAACTCCCAGGACTTCATATTTGAAGACAATGAGACGAGGGCAGATCTTGAGGCCAGCTGAATAAAGTCCTTAACGTTGCTGCTAGGGGAACTGGAAGGATTGGGAACACGAAGGAAATGCAGAATTAGGAAAGGCAGTCAAGAGGGGGAGAGAGAGAGAGAAGGGAACAGGGTCTGGAAGTAATGGAAGGGTCAGCACTGATGAGAGAGGGAAAGTCATCCCAGGTAGAAAAACTATATCGGAAATCTCGGTCCAAAGAAAGGAGTAGCAACAGTGACAAAAATACGGAGTGCCAGCCCAGGTCAACATGCTCATGGGGCAAATTTCAAATAACACTAACTTTCTTCTTCTGGCATAAGGAAGACAGACATGAGGCCAAACTCACAATTGAGAAGCATTATAAAAGAACTGAGACACTTTCAGCTGGAAGGTTATAAGAGGGTCATGGGTCTCCCTTTTCATAAGGGAAAGTAATGGGCTGGACTTGCCAAAGGAAATTAAGATTAGGCAACAGGGGGCAAAGAGCTGTGCGTGTTTTGCCAGAAAGATGCCAGGGATTCAGGAAATCTTGAAACAAGGTCTAGAGGAGACACCCATCAGTCTGGGATGAGTTAAATTCAGTCCTGCCTGGAGGCAGAGGTTGGGTTGAAATGTCCTGTCACAGAGTCTGGAAGTCTGGATCAGGGCCGATTCACTCATGGAAACAAAGCATCTCATTATGGAGAGAGGTGGAGAACAGCAGGAAAAAATCCCCAACCTATTTGCCTGGGGCTTCAAAGCAGGGCAGAAGCTTTCTGGCTTGATCAATTTTAGGCCCTGATTGTGACAAAAAAAGATTTCAGTGAAATCACAATGAAAGGATGTCCCATGATATGACCGTGGAGCTTGGATCTAGCGACTGGGAATAACTTGCAAGAACAGTGGAGGCACAACTGCGAATGGAAAACCGAATGAAGGATGCAATTCTTGCTTGGTTTGGGAATTTAGGATTCAGCTCTAAGGCCCTGGAGCTTGTCAGGGAGCATTGGTTAAGTGAGGGTCCTCCCAGCCTAGTGGCTATGCGAGAATCCACTTCTGGGAACCCAGAGTGAAGGCTGGGTGTGTCAGAGCGTGTGCTGAATTCCTGGCTTCAATTACAGACTAGCAGGCGGCTGAAGAGTCTGTCATTGCCGATGTCATCACATTTACAAGATTCATAGGTCCCCTCTCCAGCAAGACCCAATCATGAGGGCCTCCCCACGCCTGCAGCCATGTCCCACCAATGTGAGCTGCCTGAAAAAGCAGAGCATGGAAGGAAGCAGACAGGAGGCTCTCTCTGGCATATTCTCACCAGGGGAATGAGGAAATGGGAGTGTGGAGAATTTACACTGAGCTTCTACTGCCCTGGGATGGCCTCCATGTTATAGGTCAGAAAGTCTTCAAGGGGAGAGAATTTTAGTTGTCTGGAATGAAGGCAGAAGTCTGAACGAGACGATCTCTCAAACTTCTCTTTAATTGAAACACTCTATGGTACCTTGCTGGTCTCTGAATTGTCCTCTGCCCGTTAAAATCCACCTAAATTCTTCTGTGAGCATCCTAGGGGACTCAGAGGAGTGTGGGATTCTCAGTCTGTCTTCTTCACGCCCTGGAGATGCCACTAGGGAACTGACAGGCGTGGGGAACCGGCTTCTCCTCACAGGGTGAAACGCTCAAACAACCAGCCCTGCATTCCTCTCTGACTCATGCCACCAACCCCCCTCAGTGCCCTACAGGTCAGTGGGCTGGGAACCCTGTCACATCTGGAACAACTGCAGCTGGAATCAGATGTCTCTTCTGATATCTAGGACTCATCTTCTCCCATCATCAGCCCGGGATCACTCCCTGGCCTGTGCCCTCAGTATTATGATAAGATGCAGCCGGGGATGGGCAGAGGACATCAACACGGACATCCAGAGCTGCTGGCCTCACCTGGGGACATCAGATCACAGTCTCTGTGGCTCATCTCTGATTCTCCCACTTGCCATAGTATAGAATCCTCCCAGTCTCTGGAAAGTAGGAACCTCTTATTATCCAAGTCAGTGGATGAGAGCAGAGGCACACAATTCTTTCATTTGTTGACTGCCTACCATGGGCCAAGTTCTATGCTAAGTGCTGAGTGTACAGTGGTGCACAAAAGAGATATAAGCCCTGCATGTAGCTTATTGTCTAGTGGTAAACAGATGCCCAAATAAATATATAAGCTTTTTTTTTTTTTTTTGTCTTTTTGCCATTTCCTGGGCCGCTCCCGCGGCATATGGAAGTTCCCAGGCTAGGGGTCGAATCGGAGCTGTAGCCCCCGGCCTACGCCAGAGCCACAGCAACGCAGGATCCGAGCCGCGTCTGTGACCTACACCACAGCTCACGGCAACGCCAGATCGTTAACCCACTGAGCAAGGCCAGGGATTGAACCCACAACCTCATGGTTCCTAGTCGGATTCGTTAACCACTGCGCCACGATGGGAACTCCAATATATAAGCTTAAAACGTAATTAGTTTTAATTACCAAAAAAGTGAAAAAAAATTTACAGTAGCTACACAGAGTCACTTATTCCCACACATGTGAAAACAGACCATCTGTGTCTAACCCTGATGCTCTTTCTGACACATTGTTTCTTCCAAACTCAAAGCTATGGAAGTATGGAGTCTGCAGAAGTTCACCAAGTGGATAATCCACAAGGAGGAATAAAGAGTTGACCCAGTGGGCTGTGGTTGTGGTGTAGGCCAGCAGCTGTAGCTCTGATTTGACTGCTAGTCTGGGAACTTCCATATGCCATGGGTGCGGCCCTAAAAAGCAAAAAAGCAAAAAAAAAAAAAAAAAGTTGACCCAATGTCAATATGAAAATTCACCTTGGCTATCCATCTAGATATGAAAATCATATCAGAATTGGTTACAAAATTCCATTTGCACATCTAGGTTGAATAAACTTCATTTATACTTTCTCAAAGTCTTCCACCTCTGAAGTAGAAAGGCAGAAAAAGATCTTTTGAGGAACCAGAAGGGCATGTGGCATGGAGAAGAAAGCTGGGAAAAGATGGGTTCAAGTCAGTCTGGCTTCCTCGCTCCAGGTCCTGTTCTGCAATCTTAGACCTGAAGACAGAACCTTGGAGGTCTCCTCATGTGTTCCAGTGCCGCCAAAATCATGCCAATACTTGGTTATTGACCCAATTCTTCTAGCTCCTCAGATAAAGGGACCACACGACTTCCTTCACGAATCTGCATGTCATCCCTGTGCAGGGGACATGCCAACCTTCTCTGCATTGGTCCAATTTTAGTAGATGAACTGCCGAAGTGAGCACCGCAATTTCTTTCATGACAATCAACTCAATAATCCACTCTGTTGGCAGTTCTTCCTTTGGTAATTCTAGTCTTTCTTTCACTACAAATTTTCATTCTTTCCTTGGTACTTTGTCTTTTAAACCTAAGTAGACCAAAGGGAAGTGGTGGACACATGCCAGTTCTTTTCCCTCTTGCTCATGTTTAAGCAGCATATGGAAAGTGGCCATCCCTTCCTCCTGCTACAAAGCAAATTCCGGCAGTGGTCCAAGGTGGAAAGGTCATAAAAGCCCTGGAAATCTAGAGGCAGAACTTTCCTCCCCGGGGGTAGCTAACAAAACCCAGATTTCGAAAACCTCCCTCTGATAGGCTAGCAAAATCCAAAGGCAGTTTCTCGGGGCATTTTTCCTCCCTTCAAGCAGGGTCAGTCCAAAAGGATAACGTCAATGGACAGATACCAGGTATGAAAGTTTCTTTGCTTTACCCTGCTTTATTCTTGTTATACAGGAAAAATGCGTCGACTGAAGGAGGCAAGAAGCATGTGACTGGGTAAGTTAATTTCTGTAGGCTCATTCTACGATTCCAGAATAGAATCAAGCAGAGTGAAGGGCAGAGTCATTGTGAAAAAATAATTACAGCTGAAATTTAAGCAATATTTTGAAAAAAAAAAACAAAAACAAAAACAGACCTCAGGCATATATTATAATTGGTCTTTGGCCTTTCCTTCATGTTAGCAGAGCCCTTAAGTCAGATAGCAGTTAGAGTTCCAAAAATCGCAATTCTTTTTTTCTCAAAATTCAGGGGGAAGAATAAAAATGTTAGTCCCCCTAAAGTTATTATATTTATTCTCCAGCCTCCGGCTAGGAAGCCACACTATCCTAGGTTGGCCATCTAGGTCTTCCACCAATTCCGCCCTCATCTCTCATTGAACCTGTTTCTTTTTATTTTTCCTACTTAGACCTTGTGCTTCAGCCAAGACAACCCATTCACCAAGCCCCACACCCCTACTCACTCCCACGTCTAGGTCTGTGACTGAACACAGTCTCCTACCCTACAGTGTCGTCTTCACAGCCTATACTGCCCAGCGTCCCATCAAAACCCAGCTGCTCAAAACCCTGTCTCCAGAGTCTTTCTTTATGAAATCCAATGAACAGAGATGACTTCTTTGCTCCATTTCACCTAACCATTTAGTGTTTCAACATATTTAATTGCATAAACCAGCACATGTGTGTATTTTCATGACAGTGGGAAAAAGGATGTTTTCTGTCTCATTTATTAGTTTAAGTTCCTTGAAAGCAAGAACCATGATTTCTATTTTTTTTTAATATCTAGTCTTCCTGCTCCCATCTTTAGAGTTCTTCAGTAAATGCTAAAATCACGGCTGAGATGGACTAACTGCTCATCACAAGATGAGACACAAAACAACTTTTCTGTATCAAGTTCTGAGAGATGGACCGAGGGTGAACAGCGGGACCAAGAATGTGGAGAGTGCTTCATAAAGAAGTGCTTCTAAGTCTGTGCTCCCTCAGATTTCCACGCGTTCAACATTGTTAGGGAATAGCTGATCAAGTCATTTTCCATAACAAACCAATATCTAAACCACCACTCAAAGAGCATTGAGTATAAGCTATACACACGGAGATGCATGGTAACTCTAAGCAGTGTTCCAGTTCATAGCAGATGCTCAGCACCATTTGTGGAAGAAGGAACAATGGAAAGGAAGGATTGGGGGAGGAAGAACGGGATCGAGAAAGTCAATAGCTTCTAAATCTCTTTTTATTGTCACCTGTTAATGGTGGTTGACTTTCCAAGCGTTGTATGGAAGGCCAGTCAATGACTTCTCTGACTAGAGAAACTGGAAGTCATGGGAGTGCATACAGAGTAAGACAGGTAATATCCATAAAGGGAAGTTCCCTGGATGATGGGAAACAAGATACTGGAATATCACTCGATCTGGGCAGCGGTCTAGCCGCCCATGCTGGGGCTGAGGCAGTGGAAAGGTGAAGGACAGTTCTGGGAGGTGATCAGAAAAGGCTTTCTAGAGGAGAAAGATTAGATAATAAACCAGTTTGGCAAGAATGTAGCAACAGAATTGAGCACAGAGAACTAGGACTGAAGAAATTGCTCACGTGGACCATCCAAAATGAGACGGGGAGTTCCTGCTGTGGTGCAATGGGGTTAGCGGCATCTTGGGAGCACTGGGACACAGGTTCAATCCTCGACCCAGCACAGTGGGTTAGGGATCTGGCATTGCCACAGCTATGGCTTAGGTCATAACTATGGCCTGGATCTGATTCCTGGCCTGGTAACTACATATGATATGGGGCAGCCAAAAAAGAGGAAAAAAAGAGAGAGGGTAACAAGGGAAAAAATCTAACCGTTTTATCTATCTATCTATCTATCTATCTATCCATTTATTATGGCCACACCCACCTCATATGGAAGCTCCCAGGCCAGGGATTGAATCCAAACTGCTGCTTCGACCTGCACCACAGCTGCACCAATGCCAGATCCTTTAGCTCAATGAGCTGGGCCAGGAATCAAACTTCTGCCTCCACAGTGACCCGGAGCTGCTGTAGTCAGATTCTTCACCCACTGCATCACAGCAGAAACTCCCCTAACAGTTTGTTTTAGAACACAAAGCGTGTTGGAAATCAGGAAACCAGAGATAGTAGGGGAGTGAGCGGTTGATGGGAGGAATTGTTAAGAGACCTGGGAGGTTTAGATTTGTCTTTTCCTAAGCATATGAAGCAGTCCAAAAAAAGAGAGAAAAATCCCATTCGTCACCTCCTACCAACAAGCACTTGGGAGCAGAGCTGTCAGCCCTTCCTCAGGCACCTGACAGGAAAACTGCTGTCAGCGACACTATTGTAGCATAAAGAAACAAGCTTGGTGCCAAGAGTGAAATGAATACCTCTAAGCAAGTACACGGCCCTTTTCTGCTGACATACAAAATCCTTAAACTGATCCTGTTCCCAGAAATCAGTTTCTTCTAATCATCAGGTGTCTCTCCCTTGATTCTGGTTTCTCCCCAAGTGCCTAGGCACGAATATCCCTTCAGAGGCCCTTTGCCACACAGGAAAGCTCATCTCAAGCAAGCGCAGAAACTTTCCAGGACGCATCTGCTTTCAGGGTCTTCTCAAACCCGTCAGTTCCACCTGCATTTACACTATTTTAGACGTTCCGCTCTTACGATAGGCAGAGTGAAGAACACCCAAAGACTGATGTGGACGGGACGAAATGGTGACATGGTTAGAGAAGACCCGTAAGAGAAATACACACAAAAACAAGGCCCTGTTTTCCAACTTTTCTTCGGCACCTACTGTCCAAGCATTATGCTCAGCATAAGAAGGGATAGAAAGTTCAAAAACACACAGCCTCAGAGTTCCCTGGTGGCTCAGTGGGTTAAGGATCCATCATTGTCACTGCCGTGGTTCTGGTTACTGCTGAGGCATAGGTTCAATCCCCAGTGGCTACACCACTTCTGCATGCTGCGGGTGCAGCGAAAAAATTAAAAAATGAAAATAAAGTCTTTGAGCCCAAAGTAGTTAAACTTCTTAAAAAAAAAGAAGGAAAAAACAAAAATCACAACCTCTGCCTTCCATAAAGCTTACAATCTGGTAAAGGAGACAAATATACATATCAATTATTCCTGTACAAAAGAAGCTCAAATAATGTGGTACCCAAGTGGGAGGAGAGACAGAAATAATTGTCACGAGAGAGATCTAGGAAGTATTCTCGGAGGAGAAGATTTTAAGTTGGGCTTAAATGAAGGATAGGACCTCGACAGGTCAGTGAGGAAAGGAATGGCATTCCAGATAGAAAGAAGAGTATGTGCAAAGTTCTGGAAGCAGGGGAGCGTAGAACAAGTTCAGGAACTTCAGAGAGACCCCTGAGGCTGTAGTCTCGGTTATGTGGAGGGATGGAGGGCTAAACACAGGCAGGGTCACTGTGGAGGGCTCTGAAGACCAAGCCACAGAATTTGGATTTCATTCTGTATGTAAGAAGAGCCAGGTAATCGTAACAGACACCTCATATTTCTTTGACATGTCCAGATAACTGACTCAGTTTCTGAAGTTTGAGGACAAACAGTCTTCAAGTTATCATAAAGAAAATGACATTTCCTATGAACTCCTCCTTGGAAGCTACTGTCTTTATCAAGTTCATGTGCATCTATATGCTTCCACTGGACATAAAAATCGAAGACTTCATGTGTAAAGTCTCCCTCTTTGGAAGATCTTTAATAGAAGAGAGAATTTTTATCCACTTAAGAAGCTGGTGGGGAGTTCCCGTCGTGGCACAGTGGAAACAAATCTGACTAGGAACCATGGGGTTGTGGGTTCGATCCCTGGCCTCGCTCAGGTGGGTTAAGGATCTGGCGTTGCCGTGACCTGCAGCATAGATCACAGATGCAGCTCGGATCTGGCATTGCTGTGGCTATGGCTGGAAGCTCTAGCTCCGATTAGACCCCTAGCCTGGGAACCTCCATATGCTGTGGATGCTTAAAAAAAGACAAAAAGAAGAAGAAGAAGCTGGTGGTAATAGTTTTGCTTTCAGACAAGCGGCTCATTCACATGGCCACAAAAAGCTCTTTCATGGACACAGAGACAAGAGGACAGAGAGATATGTGCAAATAATGTAATGTTAAGGAACCCTAAAATAATGGAGTCCTACAAGTCAGGAATCTTTATGGTGGGAGAGACTTTTAGGACCAGGTACCCAAAGAGGAGAGGGACAAGGCTGAACAGGGAGACAGAGAAACAGGACCTACGGTTGGGGAAGGAGGGAACTGGCCTGTAAAAATGTTTGGAGGCAAGTACCAGCAAGCACATGTGCTGAGTGTCATGTGTGGGAGACAGAGAACAAATGAACGCAGCTGCAGTGGCCAGTTTGGAGCAAGAACCCACAAGGACTCCGTCCATAGCTAGACCACCACTTTCCAGCATGGTGCCGGCGTCAACACTGGATGTTACTGCTGGCCTCTCCAGAAAGAGAGGTAGGAGTTTCAGTCTCCAGGTCCCCCTTATCCTTTCCTGGGACATGGGTTACACTCCTAGTTGTTCTGGACACTGACTCATCCTCCTGTAATGAATCTGAGGGTTCTAGTGAATGATGCTCTTTATTGTACTGAGGGACAAAGAGGCCGGGGCCAAGAGGACTGCTGGGCCCAAATTCAAATTACACTTAAGAACAAAGGGCTGCTTGGGCTAAACTTACGTTCCTAGGATGTTATTCTTCATACTCTGCTCTCCCTGGGCATCCCTTCGGGAATGCTGCATGCTACCTAAGCCAAGTGAGGGGGGAGTCAGATGTGGAAGTTAAAGATGATGACAGAAGGACTTCAGAAGAACTGCCGCCCTTCAGGTTAGCCGCCTCTCACAGCCCAGACTCTGTAGGTGCAACAGTCTCGCTTCTAATCCCATCTGAATTCACAGATGCAAGTGGCCACAATGGAAATTTCCTGAAGAGTCTTTTAGAGTCGAAACTGCTCAGGGACCATTCTGAGCAACCAGTGAAGCCACGGTGACCTAAGCCACGGAGAAAAAGCTGAGTCCAATTTTGCCGAGCAGAGCAAAACTTTCCAACAGCCCAACTGCAATTAGAAGCTGGGGGCCGAGGCGTCCCTGAAACCCAACGAGGGAAACCCTCGTGTTCTAAGCTCCGTACGCCACCACAGACGACAGCTAAAAGGGGGTTGCCGTACACCCTTCTGTAGGAAAAAGGTATATTTGGGGATGGTTTGGAGGCATCAAAATGGTAAGCAATTTTAGGGTACAATTAAGACCTGGCTGCTCAACCCTACAATAAATTACCATCAAAGGCACTCACACGTCAATAGGGAAAAAAACACAAGTGCTTGCAAGACGATGTGTGTTTGATGCTCATAAAAAAGATAAAAATATAGGTCATCATCATGTAACGAGCTTGTAGGTGTCAGAACGTGTGCTGTTGGGGGAGGTAGGGGAGGGGAAATGGAGAGGGTTCTGCAAACCGAAAAGTAGCCGCAAATCCGACTCTATCCCCAAGTTCTTCCCCAAAGTTGAAGACAGCGGGCGGGCGACGGAGGACATAGAAGGACCCTTCTCCCATTTTTTGGTTTCTCGGGACATCCCTTTCCCTGCTCCCCCCAGCTGGATTTCCGACATATTAATCACCTCTCCCATTTTGAAATCAGCCGGTCAGGCTATTATTCAAGCATTGTTAATGACACCATCGCCAAGGTATCAATTAGGCAAGTTGGGATAAGAAGACGAGAGAATAGGGCTGGCCAGAGCACAGAACACACGTCTGTTTTGGTACAGGTAACCCACGCGACAGCAAGGGCTCCTACCTCTCCTTTTCTACTGCCTCCTCCCCCGATCCACTTTTTTTTTTTTTTTTTTTGGCCATGCCAGCAGCATATGGAAGTTCCCAGGCCAGGGCTCCAACCCCGATCACAGCATCAACCCAAGCCACTGTGGTGACAACACCAGATCCTTAACCCATTTCGCCACAAAAGAATTCCTCCTTCCTTAAAATGCAACTGCAGAGGAACTGAATTCTCCAGCCAAGACCTAAATGGAAATGCTACTTCATAAGTACCCACCTACCTTGCCCCCTCAGTTGGCCCTTAACTAGACCTCAGTAGGTCCCATCAAATCAGTCAGAATATGCAAGGTTCTTTGCGGTCCAGCTGGGGCGCAGGCGCAGGTTTAATCCCTGACCCAGGAACTTCCACATGCCATGGGTGCGGCCAAAAAAAAAAAAAAAAAGAAAATTCAGTCTGAATATGCAAGCAAAG
This sequence comes from Phacochoerus africanus, assembly GCF_016906955.1. Lineage (NCBI taxonomy): Eukaryota > Metazoa > Chordata > Mammalia > Artiodactyla > Suidae > Phacochoerus > Phacochoerus africanus. The sequence continues at coordinate 21,469,317 of NC_062550.1, read as the reverse complement.
GGCCACGCTTTACCAACTCTGGGTGGAGCTATTCCTGTGTGTCTCCCCAGTTCCCACTCTGAACTTCCTTTAAAATCTAGTTCAGGATTTGCTCATCCAGCAAAAGCTATTTTTCGAATAGGGACTGTCTTCCTCTTGGGTGATTCTTTATTTCTTAAAGCCAAGAGCCGGGTATTGTTTTCTGCATCAGACTTTCCTAAGGACCAGAGCGAACGCCTCCCCCTGCCCTCGCTGCTGCCCCCTCCACCAGATCTCCCTCGCCCCCTACACCTACCTATACCCCTTCTCTCTGTCAAGACAGGTTCTGTTCAAAGGGGCTGTTTCGAACAGATGGGAGTTTCATGTCACTGAAATCTGGACGGTGGAAAGAGGAAGGAAACCAAGACTAGAGCCAAAGCTACAGCATCGGAGGAGTCCCTTCAGTCATCAGGATGTCCAGGTTCCCTCCCATTATATACTCAGGGAGGTTTTTAGAGCATTTTGTTCCTAGACTCCAGTCTCCTTACATCATTCCCCAGCTCCTTCTCACCTTTCCACTCTCCAGGTGCTTGCAAGTGCTCCATGGCTTTCTTTCCACACCCACCAATTATCCAGATCTTCAGACAGATGTGGGAGACTAGAGAAGGACAGGAGGTCCATGTTCGTTTTTTGGTTTGGTTTTTTGGTTGTTTTGTTTTGTTTTGTTTTTTGGTCCTTTAGAGCCGCCCCCACGGCATATGGCAGTCCCCAGGCTAGGGGTCATGTCAGAGCTGCAGCTGCCAGCCACAGGCACAGCCACAGCAACGTGGGATCGGAGCCTCATGTGTGACCTACACCACAGCTCATGGCAAGGCTGGATACCCAAGCCACTGGGTATCCAGTGAGGCCAGGGATCAAACCCACATCCTCCTGGATACTAGTTGGATTCGTTTCTGCTGGGCCACAATGGGAGCTCCCAGAAGTCAAGGTTTCATAATTTTAGTGTCATGTAGACCCAAGGAAGGTGTCTGAGACAACTCTGTCTAAACACAACCAAAACTAGAATTCTCAACTCAAGATATTCATGTTTGGAGACTGGAAGACACAGTCCTTACCTATTAGATGGGTTAGGAAAAGGAACAGTCTTCCCAGGCCTCTTCCCAAAAGACTCAGCCCCTTAGGTTCCCCTTGGCCCTTGTTCTCTGCTCTTTTTCCTCCTCTAACATCTTACCTGCATTTTTACCCTAAACTTCAAAGCACTAAGCTCGAGTAGCCAAGAGAAAATAAATTTATAAATTTTCAGGGAATTCCTGTTGTGGCTCAGCAGAAATGAATCTGACTAGCATCCATGAGGACGCAGGTTCGATCTCTGGCCTTGCTCAGTAGGTTAAGGATCCAGCATTGCCGTGAGCTGTGGTGTAGGTCACAGACGCAGCTAGGATCCTGCATTGGCTGAGGCTCTGGAGTAGGCCAGCAGCTATAGCTCTGATTCGACCCCTAGCCTGGGCACCTCCAGATGCCGTGGGGGCAGCCCTCAAAAGACAAAAGACAAAAGTTAATTAATGAATTAATTAATTTTCAAAATGCAGTAGCCAGGATTTTTAAGATGAAGAACCAAAAAAAGATTTTTTTTTTCAATTAGCTTATAGGTTCCCTAAGGGCAGGCACTGTATTATAATCTTTTTTCAATAAAAGATTTACTGAGATATAACTCGCATACTATGTGATTCACTTATTTAAAGAATACAATTCAATGTTTTTAATACAGTCACGGGGTTGTGAAACCACCATCATAATCAATTTTAGAATATTTTCATCACCCCCAAAAGGAAACCCTGTATCTCTTAGCTCCCATTTCCCACCCCAATGCTCCCAGCTCTAGGCAATCACTAATCTACTCTCTCACTTCATAGATTTCCCTACTTTGAACACTTCATATAAATGGAATCATGTGACATGTGGTATTTCATGACTGGCTTCTTGGTGTTAGCATAATATTTTCAAGATTCAGCCATGCCGTGGCACGTAAAGTACTTCGCTCCTTTTTTATTGCCAAATAATTCCATTATGTGAATATTCTACATTTCATTTATCCAGTTGATGGACACTTGGGTTGTTTTCACTTTTCAGCCATTATGAATAACACCGAATGTTCATATACAAGTTTTTATATGGACATATGTTTTCATTTCTCTTGAGTACATATTTAGGAGTGGAGCTGCTAGATCATGTGGTAATTTTAGATTTAACACTTTGAGAAACCACAAGACTGTTTTCCAAAGCAGATGTATCATTTTATATTCCTACCAGCAGTGTAGGAGGGTTAAAATTTTTCCAATCTTCACCAACACTTATTATATTATTATTATTATTATAGCCATCCTAGTGGTTTTGGTTTGCATTTCCTTGATAGCTAACAATACTGAGCATATTTTCATGTGCTTATTGGCATGTATGTCTTCTTTGGAGAAATGTCTGTTCAGATCCTTTGCCCATTTTAAATTGGGCTATTTGTCTTTTTATTATTGAGTTATAAGAATTCTTTATAGGAGAGTCCCTGTTGTGGCTGAGCGGTAACGAACCTGACGAGCATCCATGAGGACACAGGTTTGATCCCTGGCCTCGCTCAGTGGGTTAAGGGTCCAGCGTGTCGCTATGAGCTGTGGTGCAGGTCGAAGATGTGGCCCAGATCTGGTGTTGCTGTGGCTGTGGTGTAGGCTGGCAGCTGTAGCTCTGATTTGACTCCTAGTCTGGGAACTTTCATATGCTGCAGGTGCAACCCTAAAAAGACAAAAAAAAAAAAAAGAAGAATTCTTTCTATCTTCTAGATATAAGTCTCTTATCAGATATATATATGATTTACAAATATTTTCTCCTATTCTGTGGACTATCTTTTCACTTCCTTTTTTTGGCTGCACCAGTGGCATACGGAAGTTCCTGGGCCAGGGTTAGGATCCAGGCCTCAGGAGTTCCCGTCGTGGCGCAGTGGTTAACGAATCCGACTAGGAACCATGAGGTTGCGGGTTCCGTCCCTGCCCTTGCTCAGTGGGTTAACGATCCGGCGTTGCCGTGAGCTGTGGTGTAGGTCACAGACGTGGCTTGGATCCCGCGTTGCTGTGGCTCTGGCGTAGGCCAGTGGCTACAGCTCCGATTTGACCCCTAGCCTGGGAACCTCCATATGCTGCGGGAGTAGCCCAAAGAAATAGCAAAAAGACAAAAAAAAAAAAAAAAGAATCCAAGCCTCAGCCACAACCTACACCACAGCTGCAGCAACAATGGTCCCTTAACGTGATGTGCTGCAAGGGAACTCCAAAAATTTTATTTTATTTTATTTCATTTTTGTCTTTTGTCCTTTTAGGGCCACACTCCATGGCATGTGGAGGTTTCCAGGCTAAGGGTCCAATCAGAGATGTAGCCACCAGCCTACACCAGAGCCACAGCAACGCGGGATCCAAGCCACGTCTGTGACCTACACCACAGCTCGTGGCAATGCCAGATCCTTAACCCACTGAGCGAGGCCAGGGATCAAACTTGCAACCTCATGTTTCCAGGTCAGATTCGTTTCCACTATGCCACAACGGGAACTCCCAAAAAGTTTTAAATTTTAATGAAGTCCATTTATCCATTTTTCTTTGCTTTTTAGGGCCACACTTGCAGCATATGGAAGTTCTCAGGCTAGGGGTCGAATTGGAGCTGCAGCTGCTGGCCTTCACCAAGAGGTCACGGCCATGCCAGATTCCTTGACCCACTGAGTGAGGCCAGGGATCAAACTCAAATCCTCATGGGCACTAGTTGGATTCATTTCCACTGCACCACAACGGGAACTCCTATCCGTTTTTCTTATTTTGCCTTTATCTAAGAAACCATTACCTGATCCAAAATCATGAAGATTTACGCCTATGCTTTTTAATAAGAGTGTCATATTTTCAGCTCTTACATTTAGGTCTTTGATCCATTTTGAGTTCTTTTTTGTACATAGTGTGAAGCAGGGGTCCAAATTAATTTTTTTGCATGTGGCTATCCAGTTGTTTCGGCACTCCTTGAAAAGACTGTTCTTCCTCCATTGAATTGTCTTGGCACTCATGTCAAAAATCAATTGACCATAAATGTGAGGCTTTATTTCTGGACTCTCATTCTATTCTATTGATCTACATGCTATCTTTATACCATACTCTCTCGATTACTGTACTGTTGCAGGAAGGTTTAAAATCAGTAAATATGAGTCTTCCAATTTTTTTCAAGATTCTTTTGACTATTTTGGTTCCCTGGGTTTCTATGTGAATTCCGGAATTAACTTGTCAATTTCTGCAAAGAGGCCAAAAAGAATTCTGATATAAGTATTGTGCTGAATCTGTAGATCAATGTAGGAAATAGAGCCATGAATGCAGGATGTTTTTACATTTATTTAGTTTTTCTTATTTAATTAAGTTTCAAGAGTGTTTTGTAGTTTTCAGAATATAGGTTTTTTTACTTCTTGTATTAAATTTATTCCTAAGTATTTTATTATTGTTGATGCTATTATAAATGGGATTGTTTTTCTTAAATTCACTTGTAGATTATCTATTGCAAGTATAATAATTTTCTTTTAAATATTATAGAAATGAGCATAATTATTTACAGAGCAACTGCTGTGTGGAAAGGGCTCTGCTAGGCTGGATGGGAAATAAAGAGTATAAGATTTGGTTCCTAAACTCAAGGAATCTACAATCTAGTTAACTAAACAATGCTTTACACATGTTTCACTTGTACAATTTTTTGAAGGTACTTCAAATACTTCATTTCAGTTGATCCTAACAATACCATTCATTCATTTGTTCAAAAGTGTTTGTTGTGTAGCCAGTATGTGGAAGCCCTGACTAGATGCTGGGGATTAAATGGGAAGGAAAGCAAACACATTTCCTGTCTTCCTGAATATTTCTGTCAAGTTAGGAAGACAGAAGGCAATCAAATACAAGTTAAAAATTATGAAAGCTCTCATAAAAGTGCATGGAATAGTAAGTAGGGCAGGAATTACTATACCCATTTGGCAGAAGTGAAAACTGAGGTAAGCAAGCGCTTAAGTGTTCTAGAGGCAAAGAGCAGTGAATTCTGTGAGAAGGGTTAGGTCCTTCAGCTTTAACACTGAGCTGTTTGGTTACAACAGAACGTTCGGGGCTTATTTCCTCCCTTCAGCCTAAGGTGTAGGAAAGGAAGAGGCCACCTGATCAGCAGGGATGCAAGGCCTCCTGTTCCAATCAGGTCAGGACACTGCAGCCACCAGTCTCCCTCTTTGCTGGACTCAAGCAGAGAAGCAAACAGCATTTTCTGTAGGAGGACACAATGCAGTTCTTGGCCCTGCTCACTGCTTCACTGCTCTAAGCAAAGGGTGATTTTTAAACTGTTGGTCAGCGCTGGCCAAAGTCACATGGGTTCTTTCATGTTACACCACTTTTTCCAGGTTCCAACCTCCTCATTATTAGTCAACCTGACCTAACTTTTGTGAGAAACACTCTGGAATTATAAATACTCTCCCAGGAGTTCCTGCTGTGGTGCAAGTGAGTTAATGGTCTGGCGTTTTTCTGTGGCAGCGCAAGTTGGATTCCCAGGCCAGCACAGTGGGTTAAGGATCTGGCATTGCCACAGCTGTGATACAGGATGCAGCTGCAGTTCAGAGTTGACCCCTGGCTTGGGAACTTCCACATGCCGTGGGTACAGCCAAAAAAAAAGCAAAATACATGCATACACACCTACCTACATATATATGTGCATGTTCTCCCAAATAAAAATGCTTTTTTTTTGCGGGGGGGGGGGTGCTGCACCTGTGGCATATGCAAGTTTGCAGGCTAAGAGATGAATCAGAGCTGGAGCTGCCCGCAGAGCATCGCCAGATCCAAGCTACCTCTGCAACCTATGCTGGCAGTTTGCAGCAACACTGGATCTTTAACCCACTGAGTGAGGCCAGGGATCGAATCTGCATCCCCATGGACACTAGTCAGTTTCTTAACCTGCTGAACCACAATGGGAACTCCTAAAAATACTTTTTAAAAGAATCACAGAAAATTGAAGAAGGACAGGGTTAGGGAGAGCTTATGACTATTTTATGAATGGATTATTGAAAGAAAACTTTGGTTTTATTTCCTATGTATTATACATACACTGGGAGGAGGGACAGTATATTTTATTCAACCAGGGAAGTGGAGGTCTGGCACTGTTCCAGGAGCTTCCCCTAATTTGATCTTGACCAGCAGTGACAAGGCCAAGTCACCTAATGTAATCACGGAGCCTGGACCAGAAGCTGGACCTCCTGCCTCCTATGGCAGTGTTTTTGCCGCCGCATTTCCAGAGACTTAATAAATCATGACGGATTCATTCAACAAGCATGGTAGCATATTTCAGACAAGGAGGTAAATAAAAGGACGTTCTGGCCCTCATCATCTCCTCCTCCTCGAGAGGCCACTCCCCACCAGGCCCCCACTCCAAAGAATGGGTTAGACACCAGCACTCCCCTGTGCTTTTACAACGCTCGCGTGTTCTTTCTTTCACAACACGTTACGCGTATCATACCCGTTTGTGAATATATCCATTTCTTCCACAAATACGTACCATGGGGACCTTGTAGACAGGATCTTGTTCTTGCTACCCCAGAACCTCGCACTGTGCCCAGCACATAGCGGGGGAACAAAAAGTCTTTGCCAGAGTTCCCGTTGTGGCGCAGCGGAAATGAATCCGACTAGAAACCATGAGATCTCGGGTTCGATCCCTGGCCTCACTCAGTGGGTTAAGGATTCGGCATTGCTGTGGCTGCAGCATAGGCCGGCGGCAACAGCTCCGATTAGACCCCTAGCCTGGGAATCTTCATATGCCGCGAGTGTGGCCCTAAAAAGACAGGAAGGACAAAAAAAAAAGTCTTTGCCAAATGAATAGATGAGTAGCTAGTCCTGTCCTCCTTGGCCCATCACTTTCATCTGGCACAAACCTGTGGAGTATGTGACTTCGGTGAAAACTCAAAAGCTGGTTTCATGTTATATATATTCTTTTTTGGCTGCCCCTCAGCATACGGAGTTCCCGGGCTAGGGATCAGATCTGAGCCACAGTTGTGACCTAAGTAAGCCACCGTTGTGGCAGCACTGGATCCTTAATCCGCTGTGCCGGACCAGGGATTGAACCTGCATCCCAGTGTTTCCTAGACACAGCCAATCTTGCACCATAGTGGGAACTCCTCATGTTCAATATAGTTAATAAGGTGGGATGTTTGAGACTGAATAATTCAGAAAACTCCCTTTTATTTTATTTCATCTATGAGTTGCCAATCTTGGGGTTTAAACAGGGTGGTTTTTTTTCCCCCAAAGCCACGCTGTTTTCTTTTCACAGGATTCTTTTTCAGTTTTGCCAACAAGATAAAAGAAGCAGTTAGGAGAATGAGATGCATATTTAAAGCTAAGTTGTTGCTGAGCCAACCCAGAGAGAGAGGAATCTTAATAAAATTCATCTTTTCATAAAAAATCATCACAAAGGGACCTGTAAAGCAGAGCCCTGGGAGCCTCCGCAGTCAGCTCAGCCTGGATATGCACGGGGGACAGGAAGATGGGAGCAGATGGCTTTCTTCCCACGCCCATCATCCACAGTGTGACTCTGGGCTCCAGTTCTTGGAGGCAGTTGTGGGGGGACACAGCTTCAAGATCTGTTCCAGTTTCAGATACAGAACCAAACTGGGAGATAAGCAGAAATGTCACAGAAATCAGCTAACGGTTTTGTAGTAGTTTGTAAACAATTTCTTCATCAAGCCCTTTGGGGACTAAAGCCATATATGTGGCTCATGGGTGCTGGTCTACTTTTGTCTCTGGAGACTGCTCAGGTTGGCTTCCTCCATCCGTGGACCATCAGGCTGCTGTCAGCCCAGCCCAGAAAGAAATCAGGGTTGGTCTGACAAAAAAGCGAGTGTGTCCACGTCTGCATGCACGCGTGCACCTGCGTGCATGTGCATGTGGGCCCGTGTGCGTGAAAGGAGAACAAAGAGTGATGGAAAAGAGTCTGACTTCATCCCAAAGCAAATTGAAGTTCCTTCTCTTAGCAATTTCTTGGATCCTTTTCCACTCTTCCTCCCTCCAAGAGGGCGGATAATTCAGAGTGGACCCAATAGGCCCTACTAACTCTTCACCACGCATCACCTTCTCCAAGGCAAAAGGAAGTGCCCTCACCTGGTTCAGATTTTTAGGAGCCATATCTATGTAGCTCCAAATAAATGAAGATTTTAGAACTGGATTCACATAATTCGTAAAGGCAGATTATCTAAGCCCCAAAGTCGATTATTTGAGTCTAAATTGCCCACACTGGCTATCCACACAGATTCAGCACCTTCCCTTGAAAAATAGCTCATCTGTATCAAAATATATACATAGAGGATACCAACATCTCTATACAAAATAGAAAATATATACATAATTTATAAATCTAACTACTTGGAAGCATCAGGATATCAATGAAATTTTCAGTCAAATACGAAAATGGCTACAATTTTCAAAAAATATGCTCAGGTCGAGATTTTGCATTATCGCTTCCACGTTCCACAAGGCTAGTGTAGTTATAGTAATATATCAATATACCACTCTATTTAAATCTACACACACATACACATTATGTAGGCTGCTAATATACAGAAACCTATATATGTTTATATGCTGAGATACATGGGGAGTCATAGGCACATTTATATTATTTAGCTTATTAATTCATTTATTTGATTTCTATTAGACATGTCTATTTCAGTTTATTATCTGGGGAGAATCTGGCTTCATGCAGCCCTGCCCTCCCTCTTCCCACATTCCTACCTGCCAGGAGGGCTTGTGCCCTAAGGCCTGGGAATTTTTAGCTACTTTCTTTAAACTGGGGGAGAGGTCAGTCATGGCCTAAATGAACCCATAAATACAGCCCCATCCCCTGGAATGCTCATATCAAGTCTGGCATGTGTACACTATCCCCCCCAGACCATCCTTTTTATGTAATCAGACAGTCCTACAGTAGAACTGCCCTCTCTCTTGGGATGAGAAGGATGGATGGTGGGGGCAACCATGGTTTCCTTCCAGGTTTATTTATTTTTTTAATTTTTAAAAATTTTTTTGGTCTTTTTGTCTTTTCTAGGGCTGCTCCCGTGGCATATGGAAGTTCCCAGGCTAGGGGTGGTTCCCAGGCTAGCCACAGCAACGTGGGATCCGAGCCGCCTCTGCAACTTACACCACAGCTCGCAGCAACGCTGGATCCTTAACCCACTGAGCAAGGCCGGGATGGAACCTGCAACCTCACAGGTCCTAGTCAGATTCATTAACCACTCAGCCACGATGGGAACTCCCTATCCAGGTTTAAATGTAACTCTGAGTCTGGATACAAGGAGCAGGTAACCACTCTGCCCCTAGGCTCACACTATTTAAAATAACCACCCGATGAGCTGAGTAGGCACTGAAGTGGGGCCCCCACGACCCTGTCTGGTGTCTTTACTAATCACCAAATCCCCCACATCATCCACCCAGACACAGCTGCTGTGCCCCACATGGTTATTCTCCCTGGTGGCACATGAGCACCTGAGGAGCTTTTTAAAAAATACCGATGCCTGGGCCCACTCCATACCAGCTGAACATATACAGCCAGGAGGAGGCATCGCTAGTGTTTAAATGTTCCCTGAGGTGATTCTGATCCACAGTGAGGGTTGAGAGCCTCTTACGCTGACCTGAATCAACAAAATCCAGAGATGAATCCCAGGAATTAGGGACTGCTGGACAATCAGGGTGTTTCTAGCCCCAAATGAACCAACCATCAAAGTCAGGTTCCTTTCACAGAGCTCTCCTCATCGTGTCGATATGGGCTCACACAGATACCATAGAAACAGCCAAAGAAATCGGGCCGGGAGTGTGGGCATGGCTGTCTTTTAGAGAACCTCAAATTTGAAAACCCATTCCCAAAGTAGTTACAAGGAAAAGTGGGGCATGCATTTGCACACACACACACACTCATCCACACATACATACCATGTGAGTGCGAGCAACTTAAAACAAAAAAAATTTAATTGAATTTCGGGGCCTGGGGAAGATCTGAACCTATAATTATTTCTTAGCAAACTTGCTGAACACAGGGCTTCCCTCCTCTGGGACGAGATGAGACGGGTAGCGTAATGAACCCTCTTTAATTAAAAAATAAAATGTTTTAGGATAATCATATTCTTCCAAGTTACATTTTTTTTTTTTAGGAAAAGAAAGCTGGTGAGAAAATGCCCCGTGTTAAACTGCCTCAGATGGTCTCATTCAACCCTCTAGATTCAAAATTAGATCCTCAAGGGAGAACACGAGTCCCTGCATTGTTCCCAGGAAGAAACTAACATTTTCATCCCAGTGCTATTCCCACTTCTCTTAAAAGCAACAGGCAGATGCAATGTCAACTGATTCCAGCCAAGCAAAGCCACAGAGGGGAGTGGCATCAGAACGGAGACTTTTTGCACAAGAGCTTTCGGACCTAATTTGATGGGATTCTCCAGGAAAGAAGTGCACTGTCCACGTTTCTCACTGTAGAGTCTTCCTCAGTTCCTTAGAAGGTATTTGGGACGTGGATATACAGGCAGAGGTGGGGAAATAGCCAGCTGGATCCTAGGACTGTGGAGGGGGCGAAAGAGGCAGAGGGAGACACATGCTCTAACTAACTGAAAATGTCTATCTTCAGACGGGGACACCAAACAAAGATGTCCATGGAACTAGGGGTAGTTCACCCTGAGTTCTACCTCTCAGTGGGGTCTGCATGTGTTAGTGGCATTTGGGGGCAGTCAGAGATCAGCCATGAGGATAAACACGAGACATCCAGCTCAGGAGGTTTCTTTTTTCTTTTTTTTTCCCCTTCTTCTTCTTTTTTCTTTTTAGGGCCGCACCCATGGCACGTGGAAGTTCTCAGGCTAGGGGTCAAAACGGAGCTACAGCTGCCGGCCTACACCACAGCCACAGCAACACGGGATCCGAGCCACATCTGCGATCTACACCACAGCTCACGGCGATGCCTTAACCCACTGAGCAAGGCCAGGGATTGAACCCACAACCTCAAGCTTCCTAGTCGGGTTCATTAACCACTGAGCCACGAAGGGAACTCCCAGCTCAGGAGGTTTCTTTTTCCATTCTGTTGTTTTCCTTTTCTTCAAATCCTCTTTCCTCCTCTACTGCTTCTGGCTCCAACCACCGCTCCCCACCCCACAAGCTCAAATTTCTGCATTTAATGGAGATCTCTTTATTCAAGGGAATAAGTAATATGCTAGAAAATCTAAATGGAAATTCTATTTTCCCCAATCTTTTCCTACCCCATTTCCCTGAAGAAAAAGTCAAGGCATGAAAGAGCTGAAACCTATTCCTGGGGTTGATTTTACACCCAAAGTGAACTCCGATAGGATGTGTCCGTGCCTCTGCAATGCAGGTATAGTGGCTACTTCAAATAGATTACAGCCCTTTTCTTAGGCAGTGTAAACCTATGTTCTCATGGCTAAAAGGGAAACATCTATACTTCAAGTTACATGTACACACATACACATACTGCTGTACCAGGAACATTCCCGGACGTGGCTGAATGAAGAACTGAAGAGCCTGGAAATCTACCAGTGGGAGGGGCCTCAGTCAACAGCCTAGAGAGCTTTGCCCTGGCCAGGTCTACACCTGCCCAGGGAGAATTTTGGTAATTTTAATAAAACCAAATTAAATCCTAAAGTAAGACTAGTTGGTGATTCAGTAGGAATGGCCCCAGACCATTATGGAGTGGCTATAAAATAAAAATTATAGATGGATAAGAATAGGTGCAAAGCAAATAAAATCATTTTAATGGAGGAGAGAGGGAACATGGCAGAGAAGAGGAAAAACTCCCCAAGTGTGAAGACGGAGGTTGTTTACAGGATTCTCTAGGGGAAGAGGATTTTGAGATGGAGGCCTGCAGAGGACAGAAAAGACTGGCATAGATCCTGGTGTCTCCATTTGTGAGGAAAGGGGGGATGGCGGGGGATGCTTGAGTGAAAAGGCTTCTCGACCCAAGCAGGGAAGAGGCAGAGACCTGCGGTGTTGGAGAAGGTGCAGGGGTCGGGGGAGGGGGCAAGTCAGTGAGATCCTGGCTCTCAAGGAACTTCTTTTTTAATCAGGGGGACAAGTGTGGCTATAAGACCCTCTGCTGGAGAGTTTATGTGCTTGCTTTACTCTTTCTCCCAACACCCTGTGAGATGGTCTATTACTCAATCTAGATTTGGAAACCAAAGCTCAAAGGGTAAAGTAACTTGCCCAAGGTCAAAAAGCTAGACTGTTGAGGAGCTAGGATTTGAACCCAGATCTGGCTCACTTCAAAGTCTGAACCGTGTTCTTTCTGACACCGTAGAGGAGATCGAATGCAGTGTCGCCGTTTCTCACGCATATGGATCTAGAAGGATGCTGTGTGTCAGCCTGTCCAACCAACTGCTCCCTCTGCTAAATCCCTGCCCTCCTCCCTGGAGCCCCTTCCTTCGCCTGAGAACTGCCATGGGCAGGGCCTCCCTGGTGGAGCTTGGCTTCCCTCTCCCCCACCACCCCTTCAGAGAAGAAGACATCAAAGATTGCGGCAGGGCCATAAAGAGAGGGAGGGTGTTAGAAGGGAGCCACCCTGGGCTCGTAAACTGGGCGGGGGTGGGGGGGGTGGGGACCCACCCATTTGTCAGGCGACGCTGCATCTCACTTTCCCCAAAAACTGAGATCTCAGCTTTTGCTTCAGGGCAGGGCACATAAAGAAACTGCAGGTGGCGGGGGGGGGGGGGCGGGGGGGGGTGGTAATTGGAGTCCTTCTGACATAGAAATGGTTCCACCTCTCCACGCCTGCTGATGAAGCCCAGACACTCAAGTGGGTTCATTTGCGACCTTGGTTATAGTTTCAGTTCTGCTGCCCCATGGCCGTGAGAAGCTGCTTCTGGGATCCTCAGCCTCTTTACCTTGTTCTGGGGTAAATCATCACTGACACCCCCTTACCTTGCTGAGTGGTTCACTGGAGACTACAAAGTGGAGGCAGCGCACACAGCGCAGCCGAATTCCCTGGGCCACAAGCAGGCTATGCATCTTGAAGGACAGCTAGAGACACCAAAGGACACCCATGGTCTCCCAGTCACCATCTACCACCACAGCAAACCAGAGCCTCCAAACTCCTACTGGGGGGGGAGTCTGAACATGCGACGGTCATGCAAATTCAGTAAAAATGCCTGTGTCTCAGATCTGAGTGGAATCACCTCCATTAGCCTGGGAGTTCCCCAAGGACAGAAAGCAAGTCTCTTATCCCCAGAGGATTCCTCCGCTGAATGGAGAGTTCTGTACCCAACTGGGGCTCTTGAAATGGGGTCAACAAAGTCCACAGAGATCAAGAAGTCCACGTTCTCCTACACAAAGTGGAGAATTGCAATTAAAATCTCCTTCCTCCTCATCATGTTATCCATAGAAACTGTTTCTTCTTTTTTTTTTTTTTTTTTTTGGCATCGCCATAATCATCAACAAGCATTTATTGAAGACTGCTAACTACAGTGCTGTGCTTGGTGCTTGAGATGACAGAGTATCACAGGTCCTACCGTCAGGAGACATGATATAGACATGAAAAAAAAAAATGTAGACAGAGTACTGGGAGAGCTTGGGCTCTGGGTCGCAAGTGCCTGGGTTCAAATCTCAGCTCTGCCTCTTTCCAGTCATAAGACACTGCACAAGCTCTGTAACTACTCTGTACCTCTCTATTCTCATCTTTGAACAGAGAAGACAAAAGGCCCTACCACACAGGGTTGATGTGGTGATTAAATTAGGTGATGCACACAGAGCACTTAGTACAGCACCAGACACATAGCAAGCACCCCACAGGGTAGCTATGAGAACCAGCAAAGTTCCTGAATAGAAAAGTAGTGTAATTAGGGCCATGTTTTAGGAAGACAAGTCTTGTAAGAGGGTTTAGGATGGTCACATGGGAGAGAAGTGAAGGAGAGGAGTTCTGTTAGGAAGCTTTTACAACCAATAAGGCCAAAAGGCAAGGACAACCTGAATCAGAGCAGAAGGAAACAATAGGTCTTCATTCTCTTGGAGCCTGGACCTCCCAGAGAGAATGGGAACAACCAGTCTTATTCAGAAGCTGGATGTGAGATGAAAAGGCCAAGAAGTTGGTGTTTTTCGGCTGAAGAAGGCTGAAAAGGATGAGTCCTGTTTATAAACTCATGAATGGCTACTATGTTGGAAGCTTCTAGACAGCTTCTCCAATCCCATATAAAGATAGATAGACAGATAGACAGATAGAGATAGTCACTCCCCACCCTCGCCCACCCCACTGACACAACGAGTTGAGACAATAGCAGAAGAGATTTCATTCAGGCCTAACATACAGTTACTAACAGGTGGACAGGATACTACAGGGGGGGCTCTGTTCCTCTGATATCTTTAAAGCTGGGCATCTAACCACAGGTTGACAATATGGCCTATAGGCGGGGCCCTGGACAGAGTAGCCTCTGGAGTTTCCTTCTAAATCAGACTTAGAACATCCAAAATTTCATCAACAAAATATCAGGTTTGCAGATGATGGCATTGCTTTCCCAGTTTTCTTTTAAAAAGGTTTCTTTACTTTTTCTTTTCTTTTTAAGGCCGCACCCGCGGCACATGCAAGTTCTCGGGCTAGGGGTCGAATCAGAGCTGCAGGTGCTGGCCTATGCCACAGCCATAGCAAAGCAGGATCCTGGCAATCTATGCTGCAGTTTGTGGCAACACCAGATCCTTAACCCCATGGAGCAAGTCCAGGGATCAAAACTGCATCCTCATGGAGACTATGTCGGTTCCTTAACCTGCTGAGCTACCACCGAACTCCTGCTTTCCCAGTTTCCTTAATATTTCCTTTATCTTGCAATTAGATAAAGTTTTTAGGGCCCAGTTCTTTTGGGCCCCAGGCGAGTTCATCTCATCCTGACCCTTTGAGTTAGGGACACTTCTGTGACCTCATTTGAAATTTTGTATTCTCCACTCTGGAAATTTTTCAAAAGGGGCTCTCTAATGCTTTTATTGTTGGACACAGACCTTCAGCCCCTTTGCAACCATCACTTGACTTTCATCAAACGCCAACTCTGTTGCTGATTCATTCTCCAGTCTTGAGAAAGTCACAATCAGGACTCTGTACCTCAGGGTCCTCACTTGTCAAATGAGGGTAAGAATTCCAAGCACACAAGGTTATTGAATGAAACTTTCTGTAAGTGAACACACTCTGGAACTGTAAATTGCCATTTAAATGCTCGTTATTAGTATTACTACAATATTTCAGCATTGTGAGAAAGAAAAAGGAGGCAGCTGGCAGGAACTCTGACCCCCAATCCTCTTTTGACTTACACGTTTTGACATTTTTCTAAATCAAACCGCATTTCTGAAATCCCCAGCAAGCTGGAACACTGGTCTTTTCCAAGTGGTAACACCTGGGAGTTTGTAAGGCTGAGCCCAAGTGAGTATTGCGTGTCATTCAAAGGATGGAGATTTACAGATCTTTCATACATGCGCATGTCAGACGCTCCTAACATCGTCCCTTCCTAGTTGGTTTTATCATTTATTTATTTACTTATTTCTAGGGCTACACCCGAGATATATGGAGGTTCCCAGGCTAGGGCTCGAATCAGAGCTGCAGCTGCCAGCCTACACTACAGCCACAGCAACGTGGGATCCAAGCCGAGTCTGCGACCTGCACCACAGCTCACAGCAGGGCTGTATTCTTACCCCACTGAGCGAGGCCAGGGATCGCACCCACGTCCTCATGGATACTAGTCGGGTTCGTTTCTGCTGAGCCGCATTGGCAACTCCCCTAGTTAGTTTTAGAGGACTTTTTTAGTCTCCAAACTCTATGGAGGAGGCTGGGACAGGAACTAAATCTGGGATGGGAGGGAGAACAGAGGAGGTCTGGAGAGAACATACCAGGGAACTGAGCACCCTCCTTCCCCACCCCGCACTGCCTCCGTCCTATCTATGGCAGATATTGTAGGCTTGGCAGATGTGGGCTAAGGGTAGAGGGGAAAGGGGAGAGCTTCCTTGAGCCCTAAGGGCAGCGACTGCAGTGAACTGCTGCGTTTAGCATCAGGCTGATGGTTGTGTGGCTTCCCCAAGGAATAAACAATAATAATCCTAATCACCCCGGACATCAGAAGACAATCGTTAGTGTCCTGCGCCTTCTCTCCCTTCCCCAAGAGTTAGGGTTTGATTTAGGGTCCGTCCCATCCTGTAGAGAGAAAACTGCCTCATGGTGACCGAAGTTAGCTGGGGAGAAATATCCAGTTTGGGGAAGAGTTCCAGGGGTTTCCAGCTGTTATTTCATCCGCAGGTACAGGTTTGCCCCCATAAAGATCTCTATCCAGCCACAGTGGATGCCTGTCTGGATTCGGGCAATGACAACAGTGGGAGGGAGGTGGGGTGGCGCGTGGGCCCTATCACGAGAGGGCACCGGGCAGAATGGAGCAATTCCGAGTCCCTGAGGGGGATGACACTCAGGGAGCTAGCTGGACCAGGTCACCCCTCACATTGGGAAGCTTTGAGACCCTGCATTCTCAGTGATTTCTCTCTCCGTGTTTTCCTTGCAACCAATGACAAAGTGCCAAGCCTTTCCTCTGGCTTTGTTTGAATCTTGTGAAATCTACAAGGAAAGAGGAAAGCCGAACCCCAAGACGGAAGACTTCTCCCTTCTCCCCTAAACGAGGGAGAGGGGCAGAGGGGAAGCACCTCCTTCTAAGCAAGGCTGTTTACCAGCTGCCAGCCCAGACACACCCCCAACAAAATGCCATGGAGAATGATGTTGTGACTCATGGCTTGGCAAGTACCGGGATCATGCCCCGGGCTCCCAGATACCACACTGGCTCCTCCAGGTCGCTCTGGCTGGATCTCCTCCTCCTCCTTTTCCCCAGAGGCATTCCTCCTCCTGCCCTCTCTTCCCCAGCCCCTCCTCCCTTTCAATCATTCCACACAGGGAAAAGTGGGGGTGGGGAAGCAGAGTTAAACTGGGATTCGAGTTGGGGTTAATTTCAGGACCAGGATTAAAGATAGGATTAGGAATAGAGCTACTTCGAGATTTGGTTCCGTCAGTGGACTTTTAGTTGGTAGAGACAGCTGAACTCTACTAACTTACATGCATAAAGTCCTAGGTTAGCCCAAGGTTAGAGGTCCACTTTCTCTGAGGTCAGATTTGAAGAGTTAAAAAAATAAAATGAGGAGTTCCCACCATGGCTCAGTGGAAACAAATCTGACTAGCATGCACGAGGACGTAAGTTCGATCCCCGCTCTTGCTCAGTGGGTTAAGGATCCAGCGTTGCCATGAGCTGTGATGTAGGTCACAGACACAACTCAGATCCCACGTTGCTGTGGCTGCGGCGTAGGCCAGCAGCTATAGCTCTGACTCGAGCCTGGGAACCTCCGTATGCCGTGGGTGCAGCCCCAAAAAGATAAAAAAGAAGAAAAAAGAAGAGTTAGAATCCCATTTAGAAAATAGGAAATATCAACACTTAAAGATATACTTAAGAATCACTTCCTAGGAATCTGAGCAGAGGTTTTTTGGAATCAACTACATCCCAAAGGACGGTAGATATAGAACCCTTCTATCCTTTCCCCAGGCACTGTGCAATATTGGGTGACTTTACCTTGCCCGCAGACTTAGAACTTTCTAGTACACCCAAGAGTCTTTCTTGGATTTCTTCTCCTCATCCCCTCCTAGTCTTATTAAAGGACTTGTTCCTCTGTCCCATCAGCCTCAGGAGAGGCCTGGGGAAGCAGCTGAAGCACTGGGGCCCTGACATTTGCGAACCTCAGGCACCGTCTTGGCAGCGAGGCAGGAGCAAAGCATGCTGGGACTTCCCAGACTGAGACATCTGTCAGCAAGCCACAGGAGGCTCCCCTCAGGCCAAGGACAAGCCACACTGCAAGTTCTGAGCTCAGTTTCCACGGACAGGAAGAAAATAAAACTAGGAACAACTAGTAGGCAGTAGGAGGGCACGGAGCGGGAGGTTGCCCAGGAGGTCGTGGGGGTCCTCCAGGAGAACTTGTGGATAAAGCTGAAGTGATCCATTGGGTTGGATTCCTAGAAACCCGTACAGTCACCCACCCTCTCTCTCTCTCTCTCTCTCTCTCTCTCTCTCACACACACACACACACACCACAGCACCTCCTTACATCAGTTGCTCAACCCAGGAAAATGAACAAGCTCGCAGCCCACTCACTACTGTGCAACCATGATCTCTTCCATGTGATACAGGCCTCAGTTTCCCTTCCTTGACTCTCCGCCCACATCAGCCCCTTGGGTGCTTGCAGAGCCTCCTGCAGAGGGGCCAGAGGGTACGAAGCTGGCACAAACCCCACCTCAGCCCTGCCCTCCCCACGAGCAGCAGCAAGATGACAGTGAGGAGCTGCCCTCCTCAAGGCTCAGAGGTAAGGGATTTTTTTTTTTTCTTTCAAACATGTCACATCTGGCACATCTGCTTTCCTAGCAATGATGCATCCCAAGGGGTATAATCAACTGTTGGGGCGGGGCCAGGATGCAGGTCTGTACTGACAGAAGCCTGAGCCACAGACGCCGAGAGCAAAACTTAGGAACTATCCCCACTCCCATCCTACCGCAGGGGCTGAGCAAGAGCCCTGTCCCTGCGCCACTTCCTGCCCTAGAGCCCCGTGCCCTCCTCACAAGCCAACCCTGTTTGAGGGCACGGAGATCATGCCATGGTGCCATTTGCTTTGGGAAATTACAGAATCCTTTGTCCTGTCCAACCTTAAACTAATGCTCCTACTGGAAGAAGAAGGGAAGTGGAAAAGAGCAGGTCACCCGTTCCCCTGTCACGAGCTCAGAAGCCCTGGTAGTGGCTTTCTCAGCCTTTCTCCCCCACTCTTAGTAGCTGCCCTCAGGTCTCCACTGCCCAAACTCCCTGCTCTTTTCAAGCCCAATTCTTCACTGCAGGGCAAATCCCACCTTGGTCGTAGAGTTTCGAAGGACGCCCCAAATACCTCCCGGCAGTGTGATGAGACACCACTAGCACTGCGACCCCTCTGCCCCCTGGAACACCCCCTCCCCCATATGAGTGACTGCTTCACTCAGACGCTTCCTCTCAGCAGGCAAAACCACTTCCTTGCCTGCAAATGTCTCCCCTTCTACCTGAAAGGTCATCCTTTTCTCTCATCAAAGACACCCTCGTTTCCTTTCTCCCATAGACAGTCCTAGTCCACCTCTTCCAACACTCTCCCCAACAACCTGTCCTGAAGGAAGTCCTCTGTCAGTAAGTCACCCTTCTGCTCCCAGTGGTGTCTCTCCATCCTCCCTCCCTCCCTAGACCCCTGTCCTTATCCCATTACGTCTGCCTGTTCGTGGTTATCCTGGGCATCGCAGTTCCCACCACACCAAGAAGACTCCCTCCCGTGCTCTGGATACTCGTTTCTTGATCAGTAAAGGAAGGCAACTGAGCTGGAGAAAGGCATAGGGCCTAACACCTACCCTGCTCCACAAAAAGACATAACCAACATACACACACGCGCGCACACACATGCACGCGAGCACACAAAAATACACATACATGCACCAAGTCATCCCAAAGATGACTGAGCTTGTCAGGTATAAATCATGTTTGGCTTTCAAATGCAACAGTAATTACACGGTATCTTAACTATCTGTGCAAACTGTCAGAGAAAATATATTGGCGATTCAGAGAGAAGAGGAGGGAAGGCTGCAGCGTCCCTCACCTTCTCTGAAGTCATCCGGAGATAGGACAGCACGAAAGGGCAAAGGCGTGCTGGGGCCAGTCCCGACACTCTCAGAGCCTAATGGTTTTTTAGGTGAGATGTGCTGTCACAAGCTCCCAGAGAGGAGGGGACACCTGAGATGAATTGCAGGCATCACCAGTCTCATAAGGTATTGCAAGCAACAGCGGGCAGGATTTAGGCTAAATTTTCTGAAGACATCCTGCCAAAACAGAGGCCTCGGGAAGATTGAATCCTTCCTCTGTGAGTTTCAGAATCATCTGGCTTAACACCTGGCCTCCAGGCAGAACAAGATCCAGACTATTCCAGAAGGGGAGTGCTATTTAGAATACCTCATTTTAATTTTTTTTTTTGAAGGACCGCATCCATGGCATATGGAAATTCCCAGGCTAGGGATCAAATCAGAGCTGCAGCTGCCAGCCTACACCACAGCCACAGCAACATCAGACCTGAGCCACATCTGTGACCTATACCACAGCTTGCAGCAATGCCAGATCCTTTAACCTTCTGAGTGGGGCCAGAGATCAAACCCGCATCCTCATGGGTACTAGCCAGATTGAGCCACAACAGGAACTCCCCCATTTTAAATGTAAAACATATTAATATATTCAACTAAGTCTCTGTGTCTAAGATGAAGATTACATTACTTCTTCGTGGTAAATACCATTTGGGGTGCTCCCCTCTCAATTGCTAACTACATTCCTCTCAGCCCCAGACTGACATTTGCTTCGGCTTCCCATTTCCTAGAAGGACCGCTTACCCATTTCCAGACTACTTTTCATACATGTCTTTCTGCCAGTGGTTTTGGAGAAAGCGGGCTGATGGGTTTCAGAAGAAGGAGCTGTCCGTAGGGAGAGTCCAAGGAAGGGATGTGAGAGATGGAAGCCAGAGCAAGGAGAGAGAGAAGAGAGAGAAGAACAGGTGGAGGGCGGGAGTGAAGATCTCATGTTGAAAAACTCATCTCTGCAGGGTGGCGGGGAGGCAGGGCGGGGGCAGACAGGGGGTGAGAAGAACAGATCGAAAAATGAGAGAAGCAGATTTCTCATGGCTCCTCTAACCCATCTCTTGCCTCCATGCAAATTTCACATACAGGGACTTGATTCAGGGACACCAAGCCAGGGAAATGTGCTGTCTAAAGCTGAGAAAAGGCCAGTGCATTTATCAAGAGGTCACTTAGGATCATTTCTAATATGTGCACATGTAGGTTTTCCAGTGACTTTGTGGGCAAGAAGAGAAGCACGGCTGCCAGGACAAAAGATCGTTACAGCTGGCAGCGTCTCCCTCTTAGAGATGCAGGAAAAGCAGACGGAATGGATCTTTCTGGAATGATTCTGGAGAGTTTATGTGTTTTGGCGGTGCCCACAGCATGTGGAATTTCCTGGGCCAGGGATCAAACCCGAGCCAGAGCAGTAACCAGAGCCACAGCAGTGACAACACTGGATCCTCAACCTCTTGAGCCACCAGAGAACTCATGGAGTGTTTATTTTTATATCTCCCAAACCTTCCTGATCTAACCAACTAACAAAACAACATACACACACAGATGCACATACAAGTAATTGAATTCCTACACCTTGCATGCAGAGTAACCCCCAATTTCCTAGTCCACAACTGCATGAACCCTGTTTGGTCCAATGCCCCACTTGCCCACTAGGTCCCCAAGTTCCTCTGTCAAAGGAATAAGATCCTTTCCATTTTTCTCACTTGGGAACCCCAAGCTCACAAGCCCTGTTTTAACGTCGGTCCTCCCATCAGTACCTCATTCCTCTAGGGTGGCTGTCCTGGAGGCTTCTAACTACCGTAGAGGTAGCCACTCTATCTAGGGATCAAAAGGAGTATGACAGTCACATGAGCAACAGAGTTTCAGGACAGACCCTCATGGTTGGCACAGCCTTGACACTTCCCCAGCAGGGTTATCCCTGTGCTGTGGGATGGGCAACTAGGGAAGAGAGAAGTGCCTCTTTTTCAGTGTGTGGAAGACAGATCTTCAATTCAGACCATTTCCCAAGTGCCTAGGTTCCTAAGGATCCAGCATTCCCAAATTCCAAACACCATAGAGCTGAGATTTCCTGACCTGTCCCCACGGAGACGTGAAATTCAGTTATAAGGCAAACAAGGCCATGTTTGTCCCATAAAAGCACCATGTGCCAGCTAATTAAATGACATCATAAAACAGGGAGATAAACGCAGGCGGCAGGGAGCCCGCCTAGGGATGGCGATGGGATCAGATGGGTGGCTGAAATAGAGATATTCCAGGAGAAGAACTGGGGGTGAATATTCCCAACCCCAACCTCAAGATTCCTCAGGAACTTCCAAACTAGCACCAAGTGAGGGGTGAGGGGAAGGAGGGTCTGAAGATAGAGAAACGCTACACGAGGTCTGAAGGGAAAGACACTAGCAAAGGAGGCAAAGTTACCTACACAAATGGCATCTCTCCACCCGAGGCAGTCGCTCATAGAGATTCTTACATATTACAGTTAAACTGATTTGCATGTATACATGGAGTCATAGGGAGAGATATACATAAGGAGTCTCATATACACAAACATTCTAAACAAGACAACTCTCCTCTCATTCAGCCGCAAACTGCATTAGGCATTTTCCCCTGCCATGCAGGGGTGTGTAAGCCATGACCTCAGGGATTTCCTCCAGCCCTAAAAGAGTCTTTGATTTTGTGATCTCTGAGCACACTGAGAGCATTTTAAAGTGACATATGTGTGGGGTTCCCTGGTGGCTCAGCAGGTTAAGGATCTGGCATGGCCACTGCTGTGGCTCTGGTTATTGCTGTGGTGCAGGTTCCATCTCTGGCTTGGGAACTTCCACATGTCGTGGGTACAGCCATAAATAGATAAATAAATACATATATACATAAATACATAACGTGACATACACTCATTGTTTCCCCAAAACAGTAACCCACTGAAAATGTCACCAAAATGATGAGTACCAGGAGAAAATTAAACTCACGTTCCTATCTGGTCACATGGCTCAGAGCTTTGCTGTTTGCAGTGGAATGGACAAAGGCTAAAACTGGCCAAGGTGCCTGTCTCAGATGATTACTCTGGCAGATGAGGGGCCAGAACTCACAGAATTCCTGACGTAAGCTTCAAATTTGGTTTCCTATATAGACCTTGGGCAAAGTAAGAGCGAGTCTCAGGAGCTCCTTTCCCCTCCTCCCTTCCACCCCCAGCCTATCAGCCTAAGCACTTCTCTTTACTCCTCCACCCATGCTCACATTTCATCCAGAGAAGTTTGACTAAATGTTCAATTTCTCATGCCCATACCCCTTCACAAAGATGTTCATGTCAGAAGGAAAAACTGGGAGTGGGGAGGGGACCCAGATCAGTAGGATTAATTCAAGCATCCTGTCATTGATCTGTTCACACACTCACTCAGCAAACAGTTATTAAAGGCCTTCTATGTACGAGGCACAACTGAAGATGCAAAAATGAATGATCCCAAAGAAGTAAAACTGTCCTTATTTGCAGATGATATGATACTGTATATAGAAAACTCTAAAGTCTTCACCAAAAAAAAAAATTATTAGAACTAATAAATGAATTTAGTCAAGTTGCAGGATATAAGATCAATATACATAGAAATATTATATAGATATACATATACTCAAAATTTCTATCAGAAAATGAACTATCAGAAAGAGAAAATACGAAAAAAATCCTGTTAAAACTGCATTAAAAAGAGTAAAATACCTAGGAAGAAACTTTTTTTTTGAGAGAGGGGGAATTTTTCTTTCTTTCTTTTTTTATTAGATTATAGTTGATTTACAATGTTGTGCTAATTTCTGCTGTACAGAAAAGTGACTGAGTTATGTACATATAACTTTTTTATATTCTGAAACTTAACCAAGGAGTTGAAAGACCCATACTCTGAAAATCATAAAACAGCAATGAAGGAAATTAAAGGTGAAAAAAGGAACTGGAAAGATATCCTGTGTCCTTGGATTGGAAGAATTAATATTGTTAAAATGGTCACACTGCCCAAAGCAATCTACAGATTTAATACCATCTCTATCAAAACACCCATGATATTTTTCACAGAACTAGAATAAATAATCCTAAAATTTACATGGAAACACAAAAGACCTCAAATTGCCAAAGCAATCTTGAGGAAAAAGAACAAAGCTGGAGGTATCATGTTCCCTGACTTCAGACCATACTATAAAGCTACAGTCATCAAAACAGCATGGTTCTGGCACAAAAACAGACATATATAGATGATCAATGGAACAGAATAGAGCGCCCAGAAATAAAACCATACATCTATGGTCAATTACTCTGTAAGAAAGAAGGCCAGAATATAAAATAGAGAAAACACAGTCTCTTTAATAAGTGGTGCAGGGAAAACTACACAGCTACATGTAAAAGCATGAAATTTGAACATTCTCTAACACCATATACAAAAATAAACTCAAAATGAATTAAGACCAGAAACCATAAAAATCCCAAAAGAGAACAGAGGCAGAACATTCTTTGACAGAAATTATAGCAACATTTTTTGTATCTGTCTTCTAAGGTGAAAGAAATAAAAGAAAAATATGGGAGTTCTCACTGTAGCACAGTAGGTTAAGAATCTGACTGCAGTGGCTCAGGTTGCTGTGGAGGCATGAGTTTGCTCCCCTGCCTGGCCAGTGGATTAAAGGATCTAGTAAGTCACGGCTGCAGTCCAGATGCAATCCCTGGCCTGGGAACTTCCATATGTCTGCCCCAGGTGAGGCCATTTTTTTTTTTTAAAGAAAAGAAGTAAAAGCAAAAATAAACAAATAGGACCTAATTAGACTTAATTAGCAAAGGAAACCATCAACAAAATGAATAGGAGAAAAATTTTGCAAATGATATGACCAATAAGAAGTTAATATCCAAAATATATAAATAGCCCATACAATGCAATATCAAAAATAAAAAACCCACAAAAACCTGATATAAAAAATGGGCAGAAGACCTGAATAGACATTTTTCCAAAAAAGATATGCAGATGGCCAACAAGTACATGAAAAGATGCTCAACATTATTAGTCATTAGAGAAATGCATATCCAAACCACAGTGTCAGAATGGCTATCATGGAGTTCCCATTGTGGTGCAGCAGAAACAAATCTGACTAGTATCCATGAGGATGCAGGTTCAATCCCTGGCCTTGCTCACTGGGTTGGGGATCCAGCATTGCCATGAGCTGTGTGTGGTATAGGTCACAGACACGGCTCAGAACCCAAACTGCTGTGGCTATGGTCTAGGCTGGCAGCTGTGGCTCAGATTTGACCCCCAACCTGGGAACTTCCATATGCTGCAGGTGTGGCCATAAAAAACCAAACCAAGACAAAAATGGCTATCATTAAAAAGACCAGAAACAATAAATGTTGATAAATGTTGGCAAGGATGTGGGAAAAAAGGAGCCCTTGTGCACTGTTGGTAAGAATGTAAACTGGTGCAGACACTGTGGAAAACAGTATGGAGGTTCCTCAAAAAACTAAAAATAGCATATGATAACAGCAATTCCACTCCCAGGTATATATCTGAAAAACACAAAAGCACTAATTGAAAAAGATACATGCACCCCAATGTTGAGAATAGCATTATTTCCAATAGTGAAGATATAAGGCAACCCAAATATGCATCAACAAAAGAATGGATAGAAGATACACACACACAATGGAATATTACTCAGCTATAAAAAAGAATGAAATTCTGATATTTGCAACAAGGTAGATGGGTCTAGAGAGTATTAGGTTTAGTGAAATAAGTTACACAGAGAAAGACAAATACTGTATGTTATCACTTATATACGGAATATAAAAATAAAAAAATTAAACAAATGTATATAACAAAACAGAAACAGACTCACAAATATAGAAGACAAATTAGCAGTTACCTATGAAAACAGGGGAGGGGAAGATGAGGTGTGGGATTAAGAGGTACAAACTGCTATGCACAAAATAGATAAGCTGGAGTTCCCGTCGTGGCGCAGTGGTTAGCGAATCCGACTAGGAACCATGAGGTTGCGGGTTCGGTCCCTGCCCTTGCTCAGCGGGTTAACGATCCGGCGTTGCCGTGAGCTGTGGTGTAGGTTGCAGACGTGGCTCGGATCCCACGTTGCTGTGGCTGTGGTGTAGGCCGGTGGCTACAGCTCCGATTCGACCCCTAGCCTGGGAACCTCCATACGCTGCGGGAGCGGCCCAAGAAATAGCAAAAAGACAAAAAAAAAGATAAGCAACAAGGATATATTGTACAGCACAGGGAACTATAGCCATTATTATTATTATTATTTGTCTTTTGTCTTGTTAGGGCCACACCTGCGGCATATGGAGGTTCCCAGGCTAGGGGTGGAATCGGAGCCTATACCACAGCCACAGCAACTTGGGACCCGAGCCGTGTCTTGGACCTACACCACAGTTCATGGCAGTGCCAGATCCTTAGCCACTGAGTGAAGCCAGGGATAGAACCTGCCGCTTCATGGATCCTAGTCGGGTTCGTTAATCACTGAGCCACGACAGGAACTCCTAGCCATTATTTTGTAATAACTTTGAATGGAGTATAATCTATAAAAATATTGACTCCCTATGCTGTGCGCCTGAAACTAATATAATATGGTAAATCAACTATACTTTAACAAAAAAAAAAAAAAAAGAGGAGTTCCCGTTGTGGCTCAGTAGGTTAAGAACCTGAGTAATATCCATGAGGATGTGGGTTCAATCCCTGGCCTCGCTCAGTGGGTTAAAGGATCTGGCATTGCTGCAAGCTACGGCATAGATCATGGATGTAGCTTGGATCTGGTGTTGCTGTGGTGTGGCATAGGCCAGCGGCTACAGGTCCAATTCCACCCCTATCTCAGGAACCTCCATACGCCATGGGTGCGGCCCTTTAAAAAGACAGAAAAAAAAAAAGAATGACTCTGGTCTTGAAGAATGCACATCTCCTTGGGCAAGGCTTTCTTTCTCAGCAATCCAAAAAGCAGTCGGATAGTCTGAAACACTAGCCTCAACTTTCACCATTTTCTAGTGAGTTCTTTTTTGTGCTGAACTTGCAGAAAACCGGAAGCCTTATCAGACACAAATTAGAATAGATTTACAAGGAGATCCTGCTGAATAGCATTGAGAACTTTGTCTAGATACTCATGTTGCAACAGAAGAAAGGGTGGGGGGAAAAATGTAATTGTAATGTATACATGTAAGGATAACCTGACCCCCTTGCTGTACAGTGGGAAAATTTTAAAAAATTATTAAAAAAAAAAAAAGAAAAAGAAAACCGGAAGCCTGAATCACTAGTGGCAGAGGAGATGGTCTCCCTGGACACTTAGGTTCTTTTCCTGGCTCCATCCTGACTCCCTGGGCAGTTCTGGACAAGTCATGGACTCAGTTTCTCTACCTGGGAAGCGGGGGAGGCTCCCACTGACTAGTTCTCAACTTCACAGAGCAGTTTGGTGATTAATGGGTTAATGTCCGTGGGAGGCTTTGAGCTCTTGGGATGAAAGACACCCTAAAGCCCTGACTCTATTGGAAACTCTGCCCAGCCAGCAAGATACCCTGAAACCAGAAAGGGGGCCTTTGATCATATATTAAGGGTTGTCTTTGGAAGAATGAACTAGAGGGGATGAGTTAAAACAGCAGCAGAAATTAAAGCAGCATTAAAAAAAGGACTTTCTGGCTCCTGGGCGGAGTCCTTTGCCCTGGAGCTGTTTACAGATCTTTCACTTGCCTACAGAGGGGGACGGTCTGGATCATCTCTGGAAGCTTCTTGTGGACATCCTGCAGTCAACCCCATGTTAGCCACTCTCTGGCAGATGTTTAATATTTAAGGTTTCATACTTTAAATGTCTCCCCCACCCCAGGTATAAAACAAGGCACTTTCCTCACTGTACAGGTTGGTAGCAAGCAGAGAAGGATGGTCCATTTTATAGATTGTTATATATGAAAAAAAACTTTAAATTGGTTTTAAAAGGTAAATGTGTAGAAGAGTTTTGCTACCCAATTTATGCCAAATGTCAAAGTATTCATTATCAAGACAAAGTGCAAATACTGAGGTTTGAAGCTCACGTATGGGGTCAGGCTCAAGTTCAAATACTGACTCACTGGCCATTTGCCAGTGAATACATCTCTGAGCAAGTTGCTTAAACACCCTGAGCCTTAGTTTAATCATCTGTTAAGCGGCAATAATAATAATTCCAACTTCATATGCCACTGTAAAGACTAAACTGGACAATTCAGAGGCTACTGAATTGGCAAGGATGGCAGAACAACAAGAACTCTCAGATACTCTAGATAGAGTGAAAACTGGCACAACTACTTTGGGAACCAATGTGGTATTACTGAGTAAACATGACCATTCACATACCCTAAAACCCAGAAATTCCAGTTCTAGGTACAGACTCAACAAAACGTGGGCCCACGGATACATGTTCAAGGATGTGCAAAGCAGCATTGTTTTCAATCGATAAAAACTGGAAAGGAGGTAGATGTCCACGAACAGCAGAATGGGTAAAATATCATATATTCGCACACAGTGAAATTCATATAGCAATGAAAATGAATAAACTACCGCTACAAGCGACAACATGAATGAATCTCACAAACGAAATACTGAGTAAAAACTGCGAAACAATAGAACAGTCAAACTTGAGTGTCTCTATATAAAATTCAAAAAAGGGCAAAACTATATTGTTTAAAGATGCATGCATGAATACTGAAACTATTAGGAAAAGCCAAAAAATTATTACTGCAAAATATAGGAAAGTTACCTCTGGGAAAGGGAAGCAATTGTGCTCAGAAAGGGACACACAGGGGGCTTCTGGGGTGCTGGCAACACTCTTTTTTTTTTTCCTTTCTGTCTTTTTTTTGCTATTTCTTTGGGCCGCTTCCATGGCATATGGAGGTTCCCAGGCTAGGGGTCTAATAGGAGCTGTAGCCACCGGCCTACGCCAGAGCCACAGCAACGTGGGATCCGAGCCGCGTCTGCAACCTACACCACAGCTCACGGCAACGCCGGATCGTTAACCCACTGAGCAAGGCCAGGGATCGAACCCGCAACCTCATGGTTCCTAGTAGGATTCGTTAACCACTGCGCCACGACGGGAACTCCGCAACGCTCTTTTTATGAGTGGTGGTTACCTGGGGGTTTCCATGTGTTACGTTATTCATTAAAATGCACATACATTCTTTACCCACTTTTATGAACATGTGTCATATTGTACAATTTAAACATAAAAAAGATTTAATTAGGTTACATATGTAAAAGGATTAATAAACGCCTAGTGAATACTAAGCTCTCGAGTTCCCACTGTGGCGCAGCAGAAACGAATCTAACTAGTAACCATGAGGTTGTGGGTTCAATCCCTGGCCTCGCTCAGCGGGTTGAGGATCCAGTGTTGCTGTGAGCTGTGGCTTAGGCTGGCAGCTACAGCTCTGACCTCCATATGCCATGGGTGCAGCCCTAAAAAGCAAAAATAAAATAAAAAATAAAAATAAAGAATACTAAGTTCTCAGTGAATGTTAACTATTATACCCATTACTTATCCACCACTAGTTTAGAAATTATCTGTACCATTCTTGCCCTCCATCAGGCTTGGTAGGTATGTGGACATGCGTTAAGAAACATTTAGCGGCTTCCTACTGTGTGCTATGCATGCACTGGGAGAGATGAAGCAGACAGCACCCCTTACCAGCATGCTCGCCCTGGTGACCTGAAGGCACCCAGACAACACCTGCTTCCCAAACTATCAACTCCTCTTTCCACCTCCCAGGGTTAAATGTCAGCTCCTCAGTAATGACAAAATCACAAACAGGGGTTGGTGTCCAGAAACTGCCGCTTCAAACCGCCCCTCCCCCATCCTTACCAGCCTGGCAGCCTGGGATGGCTGCCCAGGACGGTGAGTATCTATTCACCCCACTACACACACACACACACACACACACACACACACACACACACACAGGGAAGCCCACACCACCGTGTCTGCCACACCCTCAACCACAGCGGAGGAAAAAGAGCTGAGACACAACATCTCTGCAGTGTCTGCGCTAGCCTCCTACTTACCCCCTCCCACCCCAACGCCACCATCTCAGCTTCTGGGCACAAAATACATTATGACCCTGGGCCTTCGTTTACATGTAACAAACAGAGGTCAATTTATTTCTAAATCACTTTTTTTACGGCTCTATTGAACTATTTGCCACATTATTTATACGTTAATGGGCCAGGCCCCTCTGGGAAGCTCCCCATCTAATAAATAACGTGCCAAATCATTAAGCAAGGTGATAAAATCAAAGCCATTTAAAAATACATCAACCTGCGTTCCCTTCCAGTGAAATAAGCTCCAGGGGACCAGAGAAGAGAAGGGGGGAGGGGAGAACCACCTTCTATTCCTGAGTTTGGTCAGATGTAGGGTCCCCCCACCCCCCCCACCCCACCCCCGCCACTTCCTCCTACTTGAGATAAAAATCGGAGCTGGGATCTAGATAACCTGACTGCTCACCCACATCCCCGGCAGCTAGGGCCAGAGGAAGTGGCTCGTACAACAGGGAAGGCCAAGAGGAAGCAAGGGCATCATGGGCTACCTCCCACTTGCCATTTAGGGCTACAGGGGGGCAGACAGAAGCTACGTCCTCTGGCTGGAAGCTGGGGGTTAAAAAGAAAATCCCTTGCCTTTCCCCCTGTATCCCATCACTACAATTCTCAGTATTGACAATTAATCTGAGTCACAGAGAAGGACACTAATAATAACAATGACTCTGGCTAATTCCCCATTCTCCACCTCTCAACCCAAAGGGCGTACCACACCCTTCTTCACCATCAACCCACACGGAAAAGCTGTGCAGAGCTAGCATAGCAGGGGCAAGAAAATCTGGGCTGGAATTCTCATTCTTGAGCACCCTAAGGACTTGACCTTGAGCTTCCTAGGGGCTTGACCCTGAGCTGCTTCCAAGGAGTCTGGAGAATAAAGGGTACCTGGGAACCAATCGGCCCATCCCTACCCTGGGGCTCCCTCCCTGTGGGTAGATCCCTGCTTTAGGTGTTATAAGGAATGATTCAGATAGATCATCCTCTGGTTGATGTGAAAGACTAGATCCTCCTCCCTGGGACTCTGACCAAGACTGAAAACCTAAGCAGCAAAATAACGGAAGGAAGGACGAACTGAGTATGTAAGCAGAGAAGATGGGCAAAGCAAAGACATTATCTTTTGGATAGGGGAGGTTTAAATAAATACGTAAGTCCTGGGAGTTCCTGCTGTGGCACAGTGGGTTAAGACTCCAACTGCAGTTGCTGTGAAGAGGCACGTTCACTCCCCAGCGCATCACAGTGGGTTAAAGGATCCAGTGTTGCCACAGCTGATGTAGGTCTCAGCTGTGGCTCGGATTCAATCCCTAGCTTGGGAACTTCCATATGCCTTGGATGCGGCCATGAAAACAAATAAATGAATAAATAAATAAATGCGTTAAGTCCTAAGCAAATAAACCAAAAATTATTTGCTTTAATCCTAACAAAAACCTTGGAAGGTATTGTATAGATTCAAAGAAATGAAGAGGTGCAGTCAAGGTGACAGCATGTAAGAAGAGGGCCAGGGCTTGAATTCAGGTGTGATTGTCTACAAAAGGCTATATTCTTTTTATTAAATGGTCACGCCAAGGTGCAGAGATGAGCTTTGAGTTCTAAAGGAAGAGACACATGCAGATAAACTAAGAGAACAGGGGAAGGAGGGTTGCCAACGAAAATTCAGGATGCCTATGTCCAAATATTTCATAGGACATACACTAAAAACGTATGTTTATTTGAAATTCAAATTCAAGTGATATCCTGCATTTTTATTTGCTAAATCTGTCAACTTAAACGTGTTTCTTGAGGAGTTCCCTCAAGGCCTAGTGGTTAAGGATTCGGCTTAGTCAATGCTATGGCTCAGGTCATTGCAGGGGTTCGATCCCTGGCCTACGAACTTCTGCATGCTGTGGGCATGGCCAAAAAACAGGTTGTTGGATGAACTAATAACCCCATTTAAATTTTTTATCTAAATGGGAAAAGTTGAAGAAGGGTCTGAAGGCGGAACACTCAAGTCAGATGGCTGGCGCTGTTCTGGACTATAAGAAAGAAAGGGAAAGAAGGAGAGAAACTTCTCAATACTAATATCTCTGCTTCCCCCACTGGGAGTTCCAGCTCTCCAAGAGTTGAACTGCCTAAGGTTTTTCCAAGAGAAAACCTGTCTGGAGTTATCATTGCCCGTAGCGGTCTTAACTGCTTTATTTGAGCATCAGAGGCCTCCAGGGCTGATTGGAATGAAATCAGAGAATCTCAAAGGTAGAAGAGACCTTAGAGGTTAGCTTCCCACCTAAGTGGCTATTGTCAACTCCCAGTTATGCGGGCTAAGGCAGGAAAGCTGTGACACGGCCCTCACCGAGTCAGCAGGAAAATGAAGGAATTTTTTTGGACTTCTTGCAGATTTTGTTGATCTTCCCAAAATGAGTCTCTGCTTTCAGAATTGCCTTTGGAAGTATGTCTCATAAGTATGCCTTTCTGGCAAAATAAAAGAGAAGGTGGTCTTGATGAGGAAAAGATATTGAATGAGAGCTGACAACACTATGCCTGCAGCTAATCCAAGGCCTGGGGGGTTAGGTCAAAATCATTGTCTTTCAACGTCAAGGCCTCAACAAATACTTGGTAATAAATGCATTGATCTACTCTTTTCTCCCACACCTTCCTGCCTTCTCTTATTAAACTGTGCATTTGGAAGGGGCTAATGAAGAAGAATTCTAGACCACTGAGTTTGGGACCTTCTAGAGGCAGAGCCAACCCATTGACTGCAGCAGAAGCCTCCGGGTTGAGTCACTCCCACCCTAAATACCTGGGTCTAATTCAACTAGTGGCTGAAGTGGAACAGGGGGTGGAGGTGCCTCCACCAGTGGTCACCAATCAGTAGATGTGCCCAAAGCCTACAGTAAGCAGGGCCCACACCCAGGAAGTCTAGAGCCACTCGCCCATCACTTAGGGTCAGTTCTTGGCGCAAGGATCACCAAGATAGTTCATACCATCAGCCAGGTGCCAACTCCCCTTTTTCTCCCAGGAAGAAGCTGACTCCAGTGGTTCACAGAACTGTTTTTGTTTGATTGTTTGTTTGTTTTGTCTTTTTGTCTTTTCTAGGGCTGCTCCCTATGGAGGTTCCCAGGCTAGGGGTCGAATCGAAGCTGTGGCCACCGGCCTATGCCAGAGCCACAGCAACACGGGATCCAAGCCGTGTCTGCCACCTACACCATAGCTCATAGCAACGCCGGATCCTTAACCCACTGAGCAAGGTCAGGGATCAAACCTGCAACCTCATGGTTCCTAGTCGGATTCGTTAACCACTGAGCCACGACAGGAATTCCCCACAGAACTGTTTTAAACAAATGTCCTGCCTCTTCAGGAAATAACACTGGTGACAACGTGAGTCAGAAAATGGTTGATATGGACACAGAATAAACAGGTGTAGCGCCTTACTTCTCACCTGCGGGCCTTGGACCAACAGCATCAGCATTACTTGGGAGCTTATTACAAGTGCAGAATTTTGAACCCCGTCATAGAGTCACTGAATCAGAATGACCAGTTTAAGAAGGCTCCCTGTGATCTGTATGCTTATTAACATTTGAGAGGCACTACTGTATTGGATGAGGTTCTGCTGCTTAACAGCTATGTGACATTGGGTAAGTTATTCGACTTCTTTATAGCTCAGTTTCCTCGTGGTCAAGTTCAATAATCATAGTATCTCCTCAGAGTTGTTGTGAGACCCTAGTTAACACCTGTCAAGTACTTACGATTGTGCCTGGCACCCAGTAAGCATGCAATTGATGTTAGCCATCCTTGCGGTTCTCTTTGATGCACTCCTCAAACTCCACTGAGGGGAACTGGCTGAACCTAAGGGGACAGAATAGGAGGAGGAGGAAGAACATATATGTCTGTGTGAGATGGGATGAAGAGAAGAGCACTGATAACAGAAGGAATAGCTTTTTTGAGTAATAATTCAAAAATTCAACTGTGGGAACGTTAGGCCAACCTTGGGGTACCCAGCGCTCCAGAAGAGTGAATGGCCATTGACACGGTGGATTTATTAACAAACATATACAACTGCCAGGTCCTCTGCTGGGTGAACAGGACAGACAAGGCCCCAGGGCCCCCCCCCACACACACACACTTAGGGAAATCTGGAATTGTCCACTAACACTGAGGGAAGTGAAGGCCTATGGATATTATATGCTGTGGCCCATTTAGACAAGCTGATTAGAAGGCCTTGCAAATTTGGTCTGGTTCTCTCCCCAGACCCATATTAACCTGATAGTTTGCCCTACTCTTCTTTCTTCCATGTCCCACAGACAGTCCACTAAAGCAGTCTTGCAGCTCTCGTTGGCTGTATCAGCTGCTGAGCTGAACACACTGAGAGTAAGGACTAGCCGTCTCAGAGGCCAGCTGTCCACGTGGTCTCAGTCTCCTGGAACTGTCTTTCTAAAACACAGATCTGATCTTAGTACTCCTCTGTTTGGAAATCCCTCACAGGACAGGAGGCCATTCACGCTTTAGCCCCAAACAATCTGGCTGTCTCATTACAAATTATTACCTCCCACTAGCGTGTACCCTACACCTTAATGACAAGAGTGGTTAAAAACTGAGGCTCTATTCAAATGAGGTTTCGAATCCACGCTTTATTGTTCACTGTATTTGTGAAATTGGGCAAGTTACTCTCCCCAAGCCTCAGTTTTGGCATCTGTTCAATAGAAACAGCAAGAATGAAACAACAAGTATAGCTAATGTCTTAACACCATTCTAAGCACTTTCCGTCCATTGATTTACTTCGTCTTCACAGCAGTTCTACCTCAGAGCATTGTGAAGATGAAGCAATTCAACACATACAAGTGCCTACCTTGTCTGATATGAAGTAACATTAACTACTATTATTATTGATATTAATATTACAGAACAAACAGGCTTCATCATGCCTTCATACCTTTAATAGTTCCCTGTCCCTAGGATGACCAATTCCCCTTCTCTGTGCTGCAAACTCCTAGTACTCCTCCAAAAACCTCAGCTTTTTGAGCTTCCATACACATAACAATTTAAATACACCTCCCTATAGCTCACTCACCCCAGTGCATTAAATATAGTGTTTGCCTGCCAGTCTCCACCACACTAGACTGTGAGCTTCCCAACAGTAAAGATCCTATCTTATTTACTTACTAGAGCCAACTCTAACATAAGAAACATAGCAGGTACTCAATGAATGTTTGTTGAATGAATAAATGAAAGTCTGACTGAAGAATTAAACACTTTCAAGAAAGGGTCTAAAATGGGAAGTCCCAGAGAAAACTTGGGGAGTAAAACAATCCAAATGTCTTCTGCCTGCATCCCCCACCCCCTGAGCAGCAAAGCCATTCATCGGCCCAAGCTGCCTCCACTGTCACTGGATTGATTGCTCCCCCTCACCAACAACACTCCCCAATCCCCTCTTGCTGTAGACACACACCACCCGCCTCTGGCAGCGACAGAAATAAAAAGGATTACATCATTTGTTACAACAAAATGGTTATTATAGTAATAAGTATAATTAGCATCAGACAATTACAATAATAACACATTTCCTTGCTGCAGAGGGACTTTTGTAAAAAACAGGTTTATTTAATACCCCCCGACACACACCCCCAGGAGAAAACAACTCTTTTCATGAAGAGCAGAGACCTCTTTCATTCTGCTGAGATGCTATCTTAATGAAGGAACATTATTGACAAACCCCATAAAATGGGAGCAGGCTCCCTTGGAGCAAAATCTTTTTTGCTCACTCTCTCTCTAGTTTCTTGGGGGGAAAGAAGACCTTATGCCTCTCTTTCGAGGGATCAGGAGAACTGGTTGCAGAACAGATGAGGCCACGGCAAGGGAAAAAGAAAAGGAAAAAAAAAAATCTTCTCAAACAGCTAGAGCTTAATACCTGTTGTTGACTATCTTCCATCCTTTCTTCCTGGTTGGACAGACCAGGAAGGAAAAACACGCTCTTTATTCACAGTGCTGAATGAGTGGTTTAGGTGGTTTTCCAAGGTCTGTAGGAGCAAGAAGTACCTAGAGGGAGAAGGCACAAAGGCCGGCGAACAAGGCATGATTTTACTCCACGCGGACACATCCATCTCCATATGGAGATCCTTAAACTCCATCTAGTTAGGTACCTCCTGCTTTTTCCAAAAAGATTTGGGGGAGCGTACAATACTATGCAATGCAAGATGTAAAAATTAGATCGACAAGAAGATTAGGATGCGTATCGACATTCTAAAACTTGTCGCCGTGTACACAAGGGCATAGGCACTTTCCACACACACATACAAAAGGAGACACAGACACGTACCTTGTACGTGGCAGGCTCTCAATAAATATTTAGTGAATTACTGTAATAAACCCACCCCCAAAGACAAAGAAATACAAAACTAAGTAACTCAAATAGATACAGCCTAAGTTAGAGACATACAAATACATATAAGTGTTCATACATAAAATATACGTGTGCATACATGCCTCCTATATATAAAACAAACCACTCTCCAAATGCACGGAATGTATACACCATTTGACACACCTACACATGAAATTAAACCTCACCTTTTCACAACAGCCACAGCCATAAATTGACACATAACACTGTGTAAACCCATATGTCACCCATGGTCATATGTCCACATATATGTGCATGTGCCCACTTACTCCTATAAACACACATTCATTCACATAGACAGGTACCTTCAGACTACAGATTACTATGCACACGCAAACAGAATATAAATCAAATAAGAACAGCTATAAAGATAAGCGTCTCTCCTCATTATTCCTATCTTCTCTGAGTGATGGTGCCTGGAGGCACAAACTCAGTTCAGGGCTCAAGCCCATCACACCCAACTCAAGAGACGGCAAAAGGTTCAGCCACCCACTAGGGAGTCTGTCCGACACCAAAGCCATCCACCTATGTGTGTATCTCGTCCAAACACCCTGGGATTTCAACCTCCCCGGTGAAATGCGTGTTGACCTTCTTTTCTGGATGCTCCAGATAAGGCTCTTCTTTACCCTCGTCAATGCTCAGAACCTGGTCCAGTCCATCGCACTTCCCAGGACAGCACTCTTCCATGCTCCTTGGATTTTCCTTGAACCAAGTAGGTTGCCCAGTAAACCACGGATACCCGCTCTTCACACCCACCTCATCGGCAGAGAATATCTTCTTTCCTTGTTTGCATCAGTGTTCCTCTCTTCCAAGGAGTCTTCTCCGAGCTTTCCTTTAAGACATTCAGCTGCTTATGGAACAACCCTGTTTTCTTTCCATAAATAGCTTTCCTTTCTTGTAATATTTAAAATGCCTTTATTCCAGCTCTATTTAGTCGCTTATTGCTTTAATGCTTTATTCCATTATTCGTATGTTCTCTGTGGATATGTCAAGGCATCTGAGACGCGAAGTTTCTGATTCTTAGGAGATTGGTCCGACACATGGATGCCTTTCTACGTGGCCAGTACTTGTTGGGTATTTTCATTCTATCCTCCCATCTTTGGATGGATCCTGTCCTACATGTTTTAGGAAGATAAACAGAGTAAAAGAGATGTAACATCTACACCTTAGGTAGATGGTAGAAACAAATGTTGCGAAAGAAACAGAATAACAAGAGAAAAAATTCCATAATGTCAGAGCCAGAAGAGGATTAAGGGACGGTTTAATTCAGGCTCCTCATTTTCCAAGTAAAAGAATGAGGTCCAGAGAGGGGAAGTGACCTTCCCAGAGTCATATAGAAAGATGAATACAATTCCAGGTATCTGTCTCTTAGTCCAATATTCCTTCCATCAGCATGTCCCAAGCTGACATTCATGAAACACTGAAGTCCCCAAAACTGATAATGACGTTTTTCTTCAAAAAGGGTTCTGTGGTCTAATAATACTGCATATTATGTTTCCTCTTGGAGATTCAAAATGAATCAATACATTAAAGGTTCTGAGATGTCTTGCAGTTTAAGTATTTTAGTTTTGTCCAGTGTTTCCTAAACCGATCTGATGATATAATACTTTTTTAAGAACCTGTTATTAACACCTTGTGGGACTGTTTAATTTACACAGTTTAGGAAACACAGCACTTCTCTTAACAACAGTGATAAGGCTCTGAGTTAAGCTTCTTCCAAAAAAAAGAGAGGAAAAGACCTGAGCACAGATATGAACATAAGACTGCCTCCTTTTCTAGAGAGGAAAATGTGAAGCAGCCTTCAGTGGAAAGCAAGGTGGGGGGGCAGGGGGAGAGTGGGGGGGAGGGGATATCCCAAGAGGTAGAAATAACACATCAAAGATTTAATGAGAAGTTCCCGTCATGGCGCAGCAGAACTGAATCTGACTAGGAACCATGAGGTTGCAGGTTCGATCCCTGGCCTTGCTCAGTGGATTAAGGATCCAGTGTTGCCGTGAGCTGTGGTGTAGGTCGCAGATGTGGCTTGGATCTGGCATTGCTGTGGCTGTGGAGTAGGCTGGCAGCTGTAGCTCTGATTGGACCCCTAGCCTGGGAACCTCCATGTGCCGCAGGTGCGGCCCTAAAAAGCAAAAAAAAAAAAAACAAAACAAAAAACAACAACCAAAAAAACGCTTAATGAAAGGAGATGGTTAGAGTTCAGAAACCAAGTTCTTCCATTGGTGGAAAAGGAGAGAAAAGGTGGTATGTTTTGGTTATTGTTGGGGTTGTTACAAGATGCTATGAAGCAGGGCAGCGGGGGCGGGGGGGGGGGGCATTTTAAATCATTCAGTGAACAGGTGGAAGTATCAGCATGCTCCATAGCAAAAGCCAGCAAGGCCCCGGCATGAGAGGCGACAGTCTCACACACAGGAAGCATTCAGTAACTATTTGTTGAGTGAAGGAATCAGTGAAGCAAGCTGATTTGCTTCAAGCCATGGAGAGAGCCCAAGCCAAGCGAACTGGAAGTTACTGCTAGTCTTCTGCACCCCCAGAGAAGATCAACACTCGATGGGAAAGACGAGTAGGACTCTATAACCAGACGCCCAGAATCACTGGCTCCCTCTTTCCATAGGGTCTGAGGGATTTTTCCTGGCAAACCCCAGCAATGAAGCGAACACAGTTGGTGGAGGGAATGAGTCAGGTTGAGCTGTTTGTTTGTTCTCCAGGGCAGGGACACACAAGAGTCAATAAACACACTGGAGCCTCTTTGACTGGGCCTTGGAGCAAGAGATCAGCTTGTTTGTTCTAGGGAATTTGAACTTGGGTCAAAATGGCTCTCGGGGCCTCCCTTCCCTGAGGTAGAGACCTCCAGGCGGCAACCGAGGTCATCCACTGGGCAGCCAGGTGCTCCGCCTCACAATGCATTCCACAGAGGAAAGTCCTTTCACAGGCTATTTTTTTTCTTCACAGCATGTGGTTGATACACCAACCTTCCACCTACTCCTTGCAGGGTGCTGCCTCCCTTAACACAGGTCACAAAATTGGGTACAGCATCAGGTTAAGGCCATAGCACATCCAAGTTGGTTCACGAAGTTACAGAAAAGGACTGGAAAGAACCTTAAGATGTCATTTCAGGAGCTCCTGTGGCGGCTCAGCGGGTTACAAACCCGACTAGTATCCATGAGGATGTGGGTTCAACCCCTGGCCTCACTCAGTGGGTTAAAGGACCCAGTGTTGCTGTAAGCTGTGGTGTAGGTCACAGATGGGGCTCAGATCCCACATTGCTGTGGCTGTGGCATAGGCTGGCAGCTGCAGCTCCAATTCAACCCCTAGCCTGGGAACTTCCATATGCTATGGATGAGGCCCTAAAATGAAAAAAAAAAAAAAAGAAATCATTTCAAGTATGCCCTTGCCTCAATGCAGGATCACCATGCCCATTTATGTCTAAGGTAGTCTCCTTTCCTTTCCCCAAGCACAAACGTAATTTTAACTTTCTTGGACTCTCCAATCCCAGCTAGTCAGGCAACAGTACAAACTCCCCAACCCCCATGTGTCCCAGGCCTTGCTATTAGGAAGCTCCTCATCCAAGTAAACTGATGGAAGCTAAATATCTAGCAGCAGACTTCAGAATGCTTCGTAAGCAACAAGGCATCAGGCACAAACCAACAACCGGGCTGAAAAGATGCAGAGACAAGAAGCACTCAAAGACAGAAGAGTTTCCTTCGGGAAGGCTTCCTGGAAGAGGGAGTGTGAAGCTGGGTTGGAAAGGAAGAAAGGAACAGAAGGGAGAGAGAGGGTGAAGGTATCCCAGGCTAGGGAGGACAGCACCTAAGGGACATTTCAGAAACCGGAAACACGTAGTATGGACAAGAGGCCGGGAAGTGGCTTGGTTTGGCTAAAGTAGAAGAGAGGGAGGGGCAGGAAAGAACCAAGTGAAAGGAAATTGACAGAGGAGTCTTGCAAGCAACATCTTGAACAGTCTTGAACGTGACATCCATTAGCACAGGGTAGTATTAAAAGTCCTGAAGCGTGAGTCAAGAGACATGGGTTCCAGTCCTAGATCTGTCACATCTCTTGTCCCATAAGTCTTCGCCTTCTCATCTGTAAAATTAGGACAGGGTTTATAGGGTCCCTTGCAGTTCTGAAACTCTGGATGCTAAGATACAGCAGACAATAAGGACCACCATGGCAGTCCCTCAACAAATCCATTCAATATTTTCTCCTTATACCAGACAAGTCTAAGTTCCCTTTATCCCTGCTGCTGAATTACAACGCGAGCATATTTACTACGTCCAAGATTAATCCCCTAAACCCGGCAAGCTCGCTGGTTGAGCAGCAAGGAAATATCTCTATAAAAAGAATAGACTCTATAAATTATTGGTCACTTACCTAGGGTTGTTACTAAATTATTTTAAAAGGATATATATTCTGCTCCTACACTCTCACTTCTGTCTCCCTCAGACTAATTGCTTCCTGAACTAAGAAGGGTGTCCAGGCAGGGACCTAGGAAGTTTGATATATTCCAAATCCTTCAACTGCTGGGATTCCAGATGATAAATAAACTGCACAGTGGAATCTGAATCAACCTATTCACCAACTTGAAAGGAGTAAGAGGGTAAGTCATTGAAATTACCCTCTTTTTTTCTCTTCTAAGCGTTCTAAGCAGCTTAACATTTCAACGGGTTTTAATTGAGGAAGTGTCAGCTTTCCTAGGCTTCGACCTGAGCCCTTATCAAATCATATTTTAAATGTTCCTTTTTCTGCCCACCACTCTAGACTGCAAGCTCCTTGATGGCAGGAATTTCATTTTATTCATCTGTTAAGTAAGACCTAGCATAGTGACTAACACATAGTTGGTCCTTGCTCAAGCATGAGGGCATCAAGAAATCACTATCAAATTGAGAAAGACTCTCCAGTGTCAAGTCTTAGTCTTCTGCTACCACAGCCACTCACCCTCTTCTGCCAACAGGGCCAGTCAATGACACCCCTGTGCATCTGAGTTAGACATCCAGCCCTCATCCCGGTTCCCTATGCACGCCTCCATCACAGCTCTGATGATGCCCTATTGTAAATGCTGCTTGATTTGTCCATCTTCCCACCAACCTGAAAGCACCTAAAAGATATACATCATGGAGTTCCCATCGTGGCTCAGTAGAAATGAATCTGACTAGGAACCATGAGGTTGCAGATTCGATCCCTGGCCTCGCTCAGTGGGCTAAGGATCTGGTGTTGCTGTGGCTGTGGCATAGGCCGGCAGCTGTAGCTCCGAATTGATCCCTAGCCTGGGAACCTCCATATGCCTCAGGTGTGGTCCTAAAAAAAAAAAAAAAAAATACACACCTTGTCTTATTCATTTTGTAACCCTTGTCCAGAATAGTCGCTATCACAAGGAAGGCAATTTGTTCAATGAATAAAAGAAACACAGTGGTTTATCTTTTCCATATTATGACCAAGGAAAGAATCCTTTAGGAGGCTCTGAGGGTATGTGGCTTAGGAAATGGGCAGAGATGGCTAATCATTCACATTTTGACCAGCTGTCTTCTTTCTGGCCCAGGAGAGCTTCTTAGGTGCAGTGAGGGAAGCACAGATTGCTGGAAGGATGAGAAAAAGACTACCTAGTAGTTTGAGGGAAATCAGGCTAGAAGCGAAATATGAAGAAAATGCTTGATATTCTTACCTAAGTCCTACAGAGGAAGAGGAAATAGACCTAAAAGTCATCAACAAGGCAGGCCAAGGAGAGTGGTGGTGAAATAGAAAAACAGGCCTGCTTCAAAGGGTGACATAAATTATGATATGAGCTGG
This sequence comes from Phacochoerus africanus, assembly GCF_016906955.1. NCBI lineage: Eukaryota > Metazoa > Chordata > Mammalia > Artiodactyla > Suidae > Phacochoerus > Phacochoerus africanus. Next base: position 21,427,416 of record NC_062550.1, on the reverse strand, counting down.
AGATGAACTGTAGGGGAGCACTAGGAGAGATTGATGGGAACATGAGCTAATTAATCAACTGGAACACTGAGATGACAGGACTCTTGATCCATAATGGGATCTTTGACATCTCCCACTCAGCCAGCCACCTCTACACAAGGTCCATTTCCTCTAAGAATGATCTTTTCAGGAGTTCCCATTGTGGCTCAGTGGTTAACAAATCCGACTCGGAACCATGAGGTTGCAAGTTCGATCCCTGGCCTCACTCAGTGGGTTAAGGATCTGGCGTTGCCATGAGCTATGGTGTAGGTCGCGGACTTGGCTCGGATCTGGTGTTGCTGTGGCTCAGGTGTAGGCCGGCGGCTACAGCTCTGATTAGACCCCTAGCCTGGGAACCTCCATATGCCTCGGAAAGCAGCCCTAGAAAAAGTAAAAAGACAAAACAAACAAACAAACAAATGAAAAGAATGATCTTTTCAGCCCTGTGCTTGCCTCCTCCAGGAAGTCCCCTAGAGCCAAGGACCCCCTCCCCGCCACCAAAATGCCCTTCTCCACACATAGCTATTTGGAGCTTACCCAGGCTACTGCTACTCATTCATTTCCCGACCTTTTGTCACTCAGTGTCTACCCCTGGAGACTGCAGTCTGTCTCATCTCTTTAGAGGGGTGCCCAGAACAGAAAGCATCTTATCCTCCTTCATGAACTTTGCTCCCCAAAGTTGTTCACGGCAGGAAAGCAGAGATGGCCCAAGGGAGACAGCCATCAGATGGCTCCGTTTCCCGCATCACAGAATCTCCGACGGGCTCTTCTCTCACACTGGAGTTACAGAGCAGGAGTTATGGCTCTCCCTGTAAAAAGTCATTATAATTATGAAAAATGTCTATGGCTCTTTCCACCATTTAGGCAAAGCCTCTGGCTGTCCCGAAGAGCAGAGATTTAAGATCCTGTTCTCCATAAAGATGGCTAGATAGCCCCAGAGATGGATGTGTTAACACCTAATTGGTCATTGTTGAGTCATCAAGTCTGTTTCAGACAGCGGGACTGGACAATCCTGACAGATAGGGAGGGCAGAAAACAGCTCAGGAGGAGGTGGCAAGGGATTCTTTCAGTCACATTCCTTTTCTACCATCAGCGCCCCCGCCCCCACTTCCCACGTTCCTTTGCTCGGGATTTCTAAGAACAGTGGATCCCATGGTCCCAGAAGTACCTTCGTTCACCTTCCCAGTACGGTAGTGCTTCCTTTAGTCTAACCCTAATCTCTCATGTTGAAAGTCCCAGCTGTTTCTCCTCTGGCCTCGGAAAAGGCCAGTATTCCCCTTTTCTTGAGCTTTCAACACTTTAAATCCACTCGTCTGCATTTTCTCCCCTCCCCTACTTCCTCTATCTCCCCCTCCATTCCTGACCATTTTCTTCTCCATATTAATCCTTACTTTCTTAGTGATACTTTTTTCCAAGCCATGTGAATTTTAAAAAAAACATTTCTCTGGGAGTTCCCGTTGTGGCACAGCGGAAACAAATCTGACAAACAAATCATAGTATCCATGAGGATGCTGGTTCGATCCCTGGCCTTGATCAATGGGTCAGGGATCCGGTGTTGCTGTGAGCTGTGGTGTAGGTCTCAGATGTGGCTCGGATCCCGAGTTGCTGTGGCTGTGGCTATGGTGTAGGCCGGCAGCTGTAGCACCTATTCTTTGACTCCTAACCTGGAAACTTCCATCTGCCACAGGTGCAACCCTAAAATGCCAATAATAATAATAATAACAACAACAAAAACACTTCTCTAAGGGAACCCGCCTACACTGTTGGTGGGAATGTAAGTTGGTGCAGCCACTAAGGAAAACAGTATGGAGGTTCCTTAAAAACTAAAAAGAAAACTACAATATGATCTAGCAATTGCACTCCTAGGCATATGTCCAGACAAAAGTATAATTCAAAAAAGATACATGCACCCCAATATTCATAGCAGTACTAGTCACAACAGCCAAGACATGGAAACAATCTTAGTGTCCATTAACAGATGAATGAATCCAGAAGATAAGATACAGTGGACTCCTACTTGGCTACAAAAAAAAAAAAAGAATGAAATAATGCCATTCGCAGCAACACAGTTGCAATTAGAGATTATCATAAGTGAAATAAGTCAGAAAGACAAAGACAGGGAGTTCCCTTGAGGCATAGCAGGTTAAGGATCCAGCATTGGCACTGCAGCGGCTCAGGTCAAAAAAAAAAAGAGAGAGAGAAAGACAAATACCATCGGATATCACCTATATGTGGAGTCTAAAATTTGACACAAATGAACCTATCTACAAAACAGAAACAGACTCACGGACAAGGAGAACAGACTTATGGTTGGTAAAGGGGAGGGGAATAGCGTGAGAGGCTGGGGTTCGCAGACATAACCTGTTATACACAGACGGGATAAACCACAAGGTCTTACTGCCAAGCACAGAGAGCTATGCTTGGTGTCCTAAGAAAAACCGTAATGGAAAATAATATTTTTAGTAAGAATATATACATATGTATAACTGGATCCATTTGCCGTACAGTAGAAATTGACAACATTGTAAATTAACTATACTTCAATTTAAAAAAAAAAAACACTTTTCTAGAAGTCCCTAATAACTGTCATGAAGATCACTTAATTCGGAGCGGGTAAAAGATATTGTTCAAACAACAGCCACTTTTGGCAACAAACAATGCAGAAATACAGGCCATACCCCAGGGGCCTATGACTGGGAGGGTGAAAACTGACCCACTGTAGCTGTGAGTGAAGATGACCCAGCTCACGATTCGCAGCTTTCAAAGCAAAGGAAAGAGGACAATCTGCAGTTAAAGCAAGACTCTGAAGGTCATCAGAGGGTGCCAAATCTTCATTTCAGGATTTTAACACAAAAGACCAGCCTCTTGTCTGAGTTTGAACGTATCTCAGGAGGTAAAAGGAACTTGCTAGGAGGATGGACGAGATAAGTTCTCAAGGAAAATGTGTGACTCTCCTGCCTTCCAAGGAAGATGACTGGGTTTGTGGAAAGGGTAAAGGAAAGGTGTTTGCCCCCGAGTAAAGGTGCAGAGGCCAAGGGCAAGATGGGACGTAAGGACTGGTTCCCCCTGCCAGTGGTCCTCCCCCGCCAACCCCATCCAGCTGGATGCAACTGAGCACCAACTCCATCTGAGTTACCCTCAAAACACTCCACCATCTCCACCATTATTAATGACTAAAGCCCAGAACAGAAACCCCAGCCCCCAGCCCCCAGGCAGAAAGAAAGAGCATGGTTAGGGTCTGTGGATTTATTCACTTAGGAGAGCACATTCCTTAAGATTATCCCCAGTATCCTTCTGTCTCTGGAACGCTCCTCCACCTCAACCACCCAAGTCAGAGATGAAAATTTTCTCTCGCTCTCTTTTTTTTTTTCAGTTGGGGGGAGTTTTTTTAGGACCACACCCACGGCATATGAAAGTTCCCAGGCTCGGAGTCAAATCAGAGCCATAGCCGCCAGCCTACACCACAGTCACAGTAACACCAGATCAGAGCCAAATCAGCAACCTATGCTGCAGCTTATGGCAATGCCAGATCTTTAACCCACTGAGTGAACCCAGGGATCAAAGCCTCATCTTCATGGATACTAATTGGGTTAAATCTTAACCTGCTGAGCCACTACTGGAACTCCAAAAATTCTCTTGAAATGCGTCAGCAGAGGTGCCTCTGTCACTTCCCTGGTGTGACATCTTCCCTCTCTCTTCTACAGACCTAATACCACTCCTGAGCAGCTATAGTCAGAACCCATTTCCTCTTTTTTTTTTTTTAATTAATTAATTAATTTTTTTTTTGGTCTTTTTGCTATTTCTTGGGCCACTCCCACGGTATACGGAGGTTCCCAGGCTAGGGGTCGAATCGGAGCTGTAGCCACCGGCCTACGCCAGAGCCACAGCAACGCGGGATCCGAGCCGCATCTGCAACCTACACCACAGCTCACGGCAACGCCAGATCGTTAACCCACTGAGCAAGGGCAGGGATTGAACCCGCAACCTCATGGTTCCTAGTCGGATTCGTTAACCACTGCGCCAAGACGGGAATTCCCCATTTCTTCTTCTTAGCATGCCTACCCGGAGAGCTGGTTTTCTCAAGCTCCCCTGCACCAACCACTCCCTTCCCCTTCAGTCCTAGCGATAAGGGTCAAATCGGGTGGTCTTCCTCCATCCCTAAAACCTGAATGTTCCTCCACCTCCAAGCCCCCTTGAGACACAGAAGCTGAAGAGGCTTGTGGTTTCTGTCGCTCTACACTCCTCAGAACCGCTTCACCCCCTAGAGAACACGCATTTCAGAGTTTACTGGGCTCGTGCAGGCTACTTGTCTAGCTCCAGAGGGAAGATGGCAGATAGTAAAATGAACCTTGCTGATACCCATCAGAACCCAAGGCAGATAAAGCGAGGAGGTTTGCCATTCCTCCAAGAGCCTGGCACTCCCTTGAGGGACAAGGGGAGCTGGGTGCCCTGATCATCTCGAGTAATTGCTGCCGCCACCACCCTAACAATTATAACCCCCGAACCACTGACAGCCCTTCTCATCTGGAAGATCTCAAAGCTCTTAGCCGCTAGGTGCTCATTAAGCCCTTTTGGATGAAGTTGGCCCGACGGGTCTGGGCCCTTGCTGCAGACGGTCAGGGTCAGGGGGTGACTCAGAGAACCCAGGGAGCCAAATGTTGCAGGGGAGAAGGGCCCATCAGCTTCCTACACGTGGGAAAATGAGCCTCCTTGGCCCAGGTCTGAGTCCCGGCTCCAGGGGAATGAAAAGGCAGCAAGCTCCTCCCCCAGCCGTCTACAAGCCAGGTCATGTAGAATGAATCCAACACAGAGCTCATCTACCCCAAACGCCAGACAGGACTGTTTACACCCCAAGAACTGGTGGGAGGCACAGGAGAGTGGGCATGAGCATGGGGAGTTCTGGAAGAGAGAAGCAGAAATGAAGGACGCAGCTCCTCTTAAAGGAAACCCTCCCTGAATCAAGAGGGGGCCTGAAGAGGATGGTCTGGGAAATTCAAGTCTTAAGTGTGACCCTGGGTGGCAAAGCGGGGAAGGGCTAGTCTTTGTTTCACTGGTATCGAAAGAGGCAAAATCCATTTTTCTGCAGAAGAAGCCTATATACAAAACCTGAGTTCAGCCTGAGAAGGGGGAGTTGTCACCCACCACACTCTGCACCCGTCGTGTGTAATTAGGATGTGATTTCTGTTTACCACCAATCCTGCTGTACTGCCCCACTTTAGAGCCTCCATAATACCACGCCAAGAGCTACATGCATCAGGTAAATGAAAGCACCCCCACCTGCCTCCCCAGTTCCACAGAGATCAGTATACTGAACTGAATCCAAACTCATCTTGAATGGCTCTTTCTGACATAGACCACGAAGCCCCCCTTTAGAAAAAAATGGACCACAAACTAATTCCATGGACAACTAGACAATCTCAGAAAATCATAGCCTCACTCACTCCCTTTTGCTGCTACAATTACCACCACAAAAGTTGAAAGGGCTTTTACCCGATGGTATATGCGGTTCGGAACAGAGTAAACCTAATCCAAAAACACACTTCAAAAATAATGGCATTTTTGGTAACAATGTGAAAAGGCACAAATGGGCAAGACTGCATACCTATCTTGCTCTCTTGAGATGACCCAAAGCCAAATCACCATTGATTCACCTGGTGGCAACTGTTGGAATTGCAGGTATAGGTGCCTTTGTGAAAACTGCCTTTCATGTGCTAACTTTCATACCCCCAAAACGAAAAGACAGTAGATGCTCTTGGTGATCTAACCTATGCACTTGGAGGAAGATGACTTTCTGAGCATGAAACTTAGAGAACCGATGACTTAGGAAAACAGTCCTTGAGGGAAGAGATGGGATCAGGTAATAGCCCCCCAGCTTACCTCTGGAAACCAAAGTACAGGAGACCTCCCACCCCAAGAAATCCAAAGAGCCCCAGACCTGTCATCCTGCTCCTAGAGGTTTCCATCTCTCCAAAACTCTGCCATCAGAAAAATGTTTCTATTTAGATGTTCACATTAAACATCTAAACATTAGCTGTTTCTACACTGAGGTTCTTATTTAGTGTACTCCTTCAAGGTCCTTTCTGCATTCTTTTGACCCTAAAAAGGACCTTCCCACACCCTCCAAACCCAACTCTCCCAGGCAAGAAAAAGAAGAAGGCATCCATTTGCCCAGAAATCAGGGGTCCCCACCCCCAACCTCCAAGAGATGAGGGAAGCAGGGGAAAGACACTCATTAGCAAGTTGCAGGTGGTGTTACCAGGGTATTATTTATTATTTGTTGGCTGCCAAGGCTTTCCTGAGCCTGCAAAGACAGAGCCATTGCCTCAGGGGCTGCAAAGTCTGAGACAGACAAACAACACACAACCCAGGCATGAAATCCGCCCCACTGAGGAGCTGGGGGCAACCTCGGGGATCGGAGCCACTCTTCTCTCTGGGGAGTCCTCTGGTTCCTGAAAGTCTTGAGGAAGGTACAGATGCTCAGGGGAGACCCTAGACAGAGAGGAGAGGGCTCTCCAAAGGAACGAGAGGGGCTCCAAAGAAAGGAGTCCAGGCACAGGTTGAGGCAAGAGGTCTTAGAATGGTGTGAGAGGTAGGAGGAAATGAGATCAGGGTTACAGGCTGGGACAGCAGGCAGAGGAGGCGGGTTGGAGGGGGAGAGGCGTTGCTGAATGGATGGGGGAGGCCAAGAGATGTCATCAGCTGTTGCGTGGGGGAACGCTGATGCCAGAACACAAGTTGTGGCAAGAATGAACTGCCAGAGGTACCAAATGATTGAGAGTTTAACCAGAGGGGAAGAGGGGCTTGGTCATCAGTAATACCCTCCGTTGAGATGCTATTGCTGCATGATAACTGGTCCATTCCCAGGATAAAGCAGACTGCAAAGAGAAAGGCTAGCATATGCCGTGGTAGGACTCATCAAGACAACATCCAGCTGTGTATCCCTTTGCTAGGAGAAGCCCAACCATCTCAGAGAGTTGGTGAAAGCCTAAGTTTCACCTCTGACCTCTTCCCCTAGGAAAATAATTTGAGCACTCATCATCCCCTAAAAGCTCCATCCCCTGGAATCTTTGCTCTACAGTCCATGTTCTTGGTCTGGCCTCATCCTCTGTGCAGACCTCAGTAAAATGAGGGAGCTTGTTAGGAGGTCCAGCAGGGAAGACGGCTCCTATCTAACCAAAGAAAGCACTTGCCGACTTTTTTTTTTTTAATATGCAGCTTCAAGAGGGAAATGCATGGAGTTCCCACTGTGGTGCAGTGGGTGAAGAATCCGACTGCAGCAACTCGGGTCACTGCAGAGATGTGGGTTCAATTCCCAGCCCAGGATCCGGCATTGCTGCAGTTGTGGTGTAGGTCGCAGCTGCAGCTTGGATTCAATCCAAGGCCCAGGAACTCCATATGCCATGGGTGCAGCCATTTAGAAAAAGGGGGGCACGTGCATGAAAAGAGAAACAGGGACTCCCATCCAGTCAACTCTGGAAATTGATGAGGTGAGAGACGTCCAAACCTCACTTGACCCTCGAGACACAGGGCAGCAGAAAACAAGCCCTGAGAGTCAAAACTAAATGAGTCAGTGGAGTTATGCTTCCTCTCAGCTGGATTTAGCCTCAACTCCAACTTGAAAAGATCTCTTTTCTTCTTATTTGGAAAAGGAGGATCACAAGTACCTTTCTCCTGCATTTAAATGCCCCAGAAACTGGTTATAAAAGCCAGGCTATCGAAACCCCTGAGCCCCTTCTAAACTCAGCATTCCTGGGTGTTATTTGCAGGTCTCTTCCCCAGAACACTAGGCTGTACCAAGTAAGACAGCTGAAGACGAGAAACCTGCCTGAGTTCCTTCATCTCTCCCTTTCAGAACATTCAGCCATCACTCAAGAACTCCGGAAGGCTTGCCCCGTGAAAACAACGTCGCAGGAGCAAAACACTGCAGGACAGCGCTCTCCGAGCTTCGTGCCTGAGCAGAGACCAAATGGCATCCTCTTTGCTTGAGGTTCACTAAAGCCACCTGCAACGGGATGGAAACTTCCTAAAAGTCTGGTCTAAAAGGGCCCTAGAAGACTTAAGCCAGGACATCTCTCCTGCAGGGACGATCACAGGGTCACTACAGACAGCGGGTCTGACCTCCTCCGGTGTGGTCCCCAAACAGTGTGACCAGGAGAGTCTTCTATCACCAGCTTCCTCCAAACCATCAAGCCCCCGAAACACAGGAAGAAAGAGCCAAGGCTATAAAGGCAGGAGAAATCTCTCTGTAAGTTCCCAGATCTACCCCAAATTGTGACTGCTTGTACTCCATGAACCCTGGGAATGGAGAACAAAGGCCCAGATTATCCAAAAATGTTTAATAAATTTTCTAAAATCCAGTTGGCTCTGAAATGTTTTATGCAAAGTTTCCATACAACACATATTTATCTGTGTTATTTCAGCAGACACTGAATGGCTTTTCCTAGCAGATGCTTGCTTAGAGCTGTTGCGGGGTGGCGGGCGGGGGGGGGGAGCCAGCCTAAGGTTACAAATTCCGTGCAAAGATGCCCTATGACGGAAACTAAATTAATTGTCCGTATTTAAGTGGTCTGTTTCCGACCAAATTCTCCCAGTCACTGTATTCAGAGAAACCCAGAACCACCATGCCTCCACCAGGGGGCCAGCCGGCCAGCAGTCTCCCTACAGCAAACACAGGGGCTGAGGGAAATGAGATATTATTACTAATAGCTGCAGGCTCTGAGGGCACCGGAGGCTCTCTTCTCATATGTTAGCGGTGGAATCAATTCTGTCCTTCAATTGGTTTCCAATTTGACTAATTTATTAAAGGGGGGAAGGCAATTGGGCAAGGCACAGTGGAAATGCAGCCCTATTAACTTCCAGGATCTCTTAGGCTGGCTGGCTGTAAAAAGGCATAGAAACCGGCCTCCTTTCCAAGCTTGATTATAAGAGACTCTGTCCTGGGGCAGCAAGACTGAATCTTCTCTCCTAGGGGGAGATCCAGAAGGTGAGGGCTGCAGTGTTATTTTACAAACAAGCCCGCCCTATATCAACGCCACTTACTGTACTGGAAGCCAGTATTAAGTGAACCGCTGGAGTAGTGCATCAAGGGCTTATTGAATATTGATTCCCATTTACGTGACAGCAAAATGGCCTAAGAAATCTTCTCTGGATGCCTCAGCCCCTTGATAAAGAGGGTGTTCGTTTTGTTTTATGAAGCCGGGATCCAGGCCAGTCACATCTTATAGCTCCACTTACTTTTATTTAATAAAAACAAAGGATGGTATGAGTGAGGGGGGTGGGGGTGTTGTGTCATGTTGTTTTTCAAGAGGATTCGATCTGTTAGCCAAGCAAGAGGAACAGGAGTCAGACTTCCGGAAGCATTTTGCCATAAGCCAAGGAAGGCAACAGAGAAATCCTACAACAGCAACCCCAGAGGCAGACACAGATCCTTCCTCCAAGACAAGAGCCCGACCTGGGTGAGACAGAGAAGGGATTTTGCTGGCTTGCAAATACCATACCAGCAAACAATGGCAGAGCCTGCTTTGGCAGCAAGAGCAGAACCATAGCGTCTGTCTTCAGAGAAGCAGCGAGACAAAGGTTTCCATACCCCTTCCCTATATGCCAGGTCTCCCCAGTCCAGCCCTTAATCTACAAGGGAATTCCTACTGGCCTCTTAATTTTCCAGAAAAAGATTACACTAGCTTTCCCACGCCCCAGTTTCTAGCAGAGAAAAATTCCTCAACATGACACCTCATTCCATTCACCCATTTGTTTAAATTTCTCTCTGGAAAAATGAGCTTCAATACTTTGATGGAAAGGAACTGACAGCTCCATCCCAGAATAACATGGGGATGCACGGGGCGGGAGGGGGAGAGCATGGAGAACAGGAGTAAGGCTTAGAAGCTGAATCCTCTCCTGGATCCCCACCCCATCCCACTCAACCTCAACTCTTCTCTCTCTCTCTCTCTCTCTCTTTTTTTTTTTTTGCTTTTTAGGGCTGCACTTGCCGCATATGGAAGTTCCCAGGCTAGGGGTCAAATCAGAGCTATAGCTGCCAGCCTACACCACAGCCACAGCAACGAGGGATCCAAGCCACATCTGCAACCTGCACAGCAGCTCATGACTGGATCCTTAACCCATTGAGGAAGGCCAGAAATCGTACCTGCATCCTCATGAATACTAGTCAGTTTCCTTACCACTGAACCATGATGTCAGGGGACAGAGATGGAGCAGGTTAGATACCTAGCAAAACTTCTCAGCATGGAAGACCACAAAAGCCAGGTCCTCCAGCATCTCTAACTAGATGGGGGGGGGGGGGGGGAAGAGGCAGAGGGATGCCAAGATTGGAGACAGAGCCACAGAGGGAGGGTGAACAGGGAAGCTGGGGAATGACCACAAATCGGCCAGCCTGCCAAGAGCCACTGACCCTGTTTTAATATCCCAGAGGTTGGAGGCGAGAGTAGAAATCACAGGCTCCAGAAAAAACAATCTTTGAAAGAAAATTGCCTGTCGCAGCCAGAGATATATGAAAGTGCTGTTACAGTAGGGGGGAGCGACTGTAAAACTACACCTGGTTATTGCACTGACTGGCTGACACCGTGATGCTTTTGCACTGCAAACAGTTTTGTTTGAAATGAAAAATCCCTATGGACCTGGGTAACTAAGAGGATGCCGGATGGACGAGGCAAGCGGAGGAGGAGGGGGCAGGGCTGCTCCAGCTTCAGGGCAGAGGCAGATCTGTGAGGACTACGTGGGGCGTGGGATGACCGGACTGCAGCCAGGGCCGGGAGGCAGGGGACCAGGACTTGGAATTGAAGTCCCACGGCAGCAAGGGACAAGAAGAAAGCAGGAGAGTTCTCGCCCCAGGGACCTCACACCGACCTCCACAAACGAACGCTCCATCTCTGTCCCCTGACAGTCTTTGTCTTTCCATCTGACTTTCTCTCTCTTCTTTCCCTGTTCCCCTCTCCCCTGCCCACCTCTGTATCTGTCACTTTCTCTCTGCTTCCGCCTCGTGTTTACTATCTGTTCCTCTGAGTACAACTATTTTTGTGTGTCTGTCTCCATGGCATCTCTGCCTTTTGTTATCCTTCCATTTTTCTTACAGCCCAACCTCTCGTGTTCCTCTGCTTGGGCATCACCCTTTCTCTCCCTGATTCCCTCCATTCTACCCAAAAAGTGACCGGGAAGCAGAGAGCAGAGAGTCCAAAGAAAACTAGTAACTACCTGTCACCAAGCACTTGCTTAGTGTCAAGCCCTCACTTAACATTCCTTTATTTAACCCTTACAACTGGTCTGAGAGGTAGGTCTTATTATCCCCATTTTATAGATGGGAAAACAAGATCAAAGAACCTAAGGAAGCCACATGAAGTGGCAGATCCAGGATTCAAACCCAGGCCTGCTGGCTTCAAACATCCAACCCTTAACAATTAATGGGCAAGAAAAACCAGACAGAAAATGACAAGAGGATAAGTGGATACCCTGCAGAAAACTATGGAGGCAGGAGCAGGTAAATGTTCCAGACCAATCAGCGGGAGCAATTCGATGCCAGTCCTTAACCTGGCTGCCTTCAGGCCTCATGGACCAACTACTAGATCTGTCAAGATCATCAGCTCTGTCCAGACTCGAAAGAGAACTACTAGCCCCAGGAAGAGCATTCTTCCCTCGCCTCCCCACCCCCACCCCCCTAGTCTGGGTCTAGTCTCTGCTAAACCTTTCTAATTGAGTCCCCACCACCTTTGTGGGAAAAGACTGGCTCCTTTGGGCTTGGGATTGGCGCCATTTCTACAGCCAAAGACACAGATTCATTTGTCACATGTAAATAACATTCTCAGACGCTATGCTGGATGATAAAATTCTCAGGCTGGAAGACAACTTTTTATCTATCCCCAATAAATCTCTTTCTTTTTTTGCTTTTTTTTTGTTTTGCTTTTTAGGGCCGCACCTGCAGCATACGGAGGGTCCCAGGCTAGGGGTCTAATCAGAGCGATAGCTCCTGGCCTATGCCACAGCCACAGCAATGCGGGATCCGAGCCGCATCTGCGACCTACACCACAGCTCACAGCAATGCTGGATCCCTAACCCACTGAGCAGGACCAGGGATCGAATCCACAACCTCATGGTTCCTAGTTGGATTCGTTTCCATTGCACCACGATGGGAACTCCCTAAATTGCTTTCATTTTAAAATTAGAGTCTTCTCCACGTCCCCCTTCCAGCACCTGACACCCTTCCTGTTCACAGAGTTTTCCTGAGCACTCCTCCTTCTCTCTCCTGCTGGAACTGAATCTTGGTCACAAGACTCCAGGCATCCGATTCTTGTATGAGGGATGGTGTCTTCCAGCTCCCATGAGTGCCTGGCGTGTGCCACGGAGCATGAGATGGGATCTCTGTTATCTCAGCGTCATTACAAATGGAATAATTGGTCATAAAAATTATGCAGCCCATTGGAAAAGAAATAACAACACACACACACTCATTATAGATTCTTGAGATAGCTGCTTCTCCCGGCTAAAATTTCCTGTTTTCTCCTTATCCCAACCACCACCAATATCCCCCATCTCCTAGAGCCCAAAACATGGAGGCTTCTCTAGAAATAAGCCCATGACAGAATACAGACTCAAAGCTACAGCCTTCTCAGAAATTTTGCTCAACTGAACCAACACAACCTGACCTAGAAGTTGAGGAGTTGGTTTTTTTTTTGGGGGGGGGGAGGCAGGGGTTAATGCCTGTCTGTTACTTCACTCATAAATCAAGATCTTAGATACTTTTTGAGGTAGAAAGGTGGGATCTCCTTAAATTCTCCTCTCATCAGCCAGTCCATACTGACATTGGTATGAAGTGAGAGCCAGAGACAGCAGGTGCCGAGCCTCACCAGCAGGGAGCCTTCAGCCCATGAGGGCAGTGGACATGCTTAGGACACAGAAATACTGAACCCAAAGCTAGAGCCGTGGTTCTGAGGTCCCAGAGCTGGTATAAAACACAAGAAGAAGATACTCTGGTAACAGATAAAATGACCAACCCCTCGCCACCCCCAGAGAAGAAAGAAGTGGGGGATGCTATTATTTATTCTGAAAAGACCAAAATGCTAGAAACTCACTATCTATATTCTGAAAGGCCTGAGATGTACCCCTCGGCCTGGTTCTGACCACCAGGCCCCAGAGCCTCACCCAGCCACTCTGGTCACGCAATAACACTCAAGGATTAGACTACAGCACGTGATAAAATTCAAAGGGCACTGCTCCAAAGGGTAAATGCTTTTGTTCTTTTCTTGGGGGGGGGGTCCTTCTGGGGCTGCACCAGTGGCATATGGAGGTTCCCAGGCTAGGGGTCCAATCAGAGCTGTTGCCGCCGGCCTACGCCAGAGCCACAGCAATGCCAGATCCGAGCCACATCAGCTCACGGCAACATCGGATCCTTAACCCACTGAGCGAGGGATCGAACCCGAAACCTCATGGTTCCTAGTCATATTTGTTTCCACTGCGGTACGATGGGAACTCCAAAGGGGTAAATGTTTTTGGAGACAACAAGAGATACCCATGAGGTGTTTTGCTCAGGCTGTGGTCTGAAGGCCTCTGCTCTAGAAACCACCCATAGGAGAAGACTGAGAAACACATTCACCACCAACAGGGCAAAATTCAGAGACCCAGAGGCCCAGAAAAGCCTGGGAAAGACTCAGAGTCATCTTTTCCCATGACTCTAGGGGGAAACTTCTCACATATATTCTTTTCCCATTCAGCAGACCAGCTCGTCTTCCCAGCTTTCCCCAAACCACTTTGCTCTCCAGGTACTTTATAATCCCATTCGAGATCCAAAACGCAGCAAGGCCGGGAGTCCCCGGCGTCCTCTTCCGGCGATGACCGAGGAGGGCAAGGCAGGAGCCTAAGCTCCCACCTGAGCCTGCGCTTCTGTCCATCACAGCTCCCTGCCACCCAGACCGGGAGGGCAGCAGGGAGGTGCCACTACTCCCTCTGATTCCCCAAGGGAGAGGGAACCGAAAAGAGGGACGCTGGACACCCGCCAGGCAGACTCAGAGACAGGCTCCCGACCTCCCCAGCTGTGCAGTCGGAGCAGAGGAGTCGGAGGGAAGAACAGGTTTGACTCCCACACCCTGTCTCCACGCTCCGTGCCTCTTCTCACTCCCTCTCTGTGGCGTGAGGAGGAAGGAGGGAATTTCACCAGGCATCCCCAGCTACAGTCAACCCTCCTACAAAAGATGAATCAGCACCGGCCGTGGCAACAGAAACCGAGAGGTTATTTTGAGACCGGTAGGCTCGGCTTCTCCCCAGGACTCCCATGACAAGTGTTCACTGGGGGACAAGGGCTTTATTCTGGGGCCGAACACCATCAGCCAACCTCCAAGTGCATGTTAGGGAGCTTGGGCCCTGTTCTGCCTAACAGCTAGAGAGGTTCCCATGCGCTCCCCTCGAGAACGCTGACTCCTGCTCCCTCTCAGCCTCGGAGAATCAAGTTTCCAGCTTCCTATGCAATTCTGATAGAAACTCATAACATCAAAGGCACCAAATAGCCTTCTTCCCCCTCTTCAAAAATATCCATACAGGAGTTCCTCTCATGGCTCAGTGGAAACGAATCTGACTAGCATCCATGAGGACGCAGTTTCGATCCCTGGCCTCGCTCAGTGGGTTAAGGATCCGGCATTGCCATGAGCTGTGGTGTAGCTCGCAGATGCAGCTCGGATCTGCCATTGCTGTGCCGTGATGTAGGCTGGCAGCTATAGCTCCGATTCGACCCCTAGCCTGGGAACCTCCATATGCCACAGGTGTGACCCTAAAAAGATGAAAAAAATATCCATACAATCTGAATCTCATCTAGAGGTGTTACTTAGCTTTACTCATGCATACCTACAATATAAATTATTTCTCACCCCTCCAGCAGTGCTTCTCTCACTTTAATGTGGGTGTCAGTAATCTGGGGATCCTGTTAAAATGCAGATTCTGATTCAGTGGGTCTTGGGTGGAGCCCAAGAGTCTGCATTTCTAACGAGCTCCTGAGTGAGGCTAATGCCGCAGGTGCCCAGACCACACTGGGAGTATCCAGGGTCTAGGATAGAGTAGGGCAATCCCAAAGGGATTGCGGCAGGACCCTCCAGCCTTGGCATTGCCTTCAGTCTAAGATGAAACTAAGACACAGAGAGAAAGAGGCCAGAACAGGATAAGAGCAGCCAGGCAGAATGCTACAGAGGTCAGGATGGGTGGGTTGGCAGGCGGCGGGGGGTGGGGGGGGTGAGGGGAATAGAGGCTGGGGCATCTTAGGACATCAGCGAGGATTCTGAAAGCAGAAGTATGGGGTAGAATATGAAAGCAGGGAACGAGGGGAAGGGGGCACGAGCAGAAGGTGGAGGGGCAACAGGCACAAAGCATCAGGTGAGAAAGAAGGACACTCGCATCAAGGCATGGGCCCAGAGCTGCCTCCCAGAGCAGCACTCTGAGCCGAGAAATGACAGGAGAGTATTGGAGGGAGTCGGAGAGGCCAGTGGAGAAAGGTCTTCAACTTCACCCCAAGGAGCTGAAATTTAACAGAAGAAGAAATAGAGCCACGGCAGTCAGAATGGTGCCTTAAGAACCTAAGTCAAAGGGTAGGGCAGGCACACAGGGGACTAGGGCAGGGCGCTGGGGAGTTATTGCTGAAAGGGCGCTGAGTTTCAAGGTGAGAAGATGAAAAAGTTCTGGAAGAGTTCCCATCATGGTGCAGTGGTTAACGAATCCGACTTGGAACGATGAGGTTGTAGGTTCGGTCCCTGGCCTTGCTCGGTGGGTTAAGGATCCGGCGTTGCCGTGAGCTGTGGTGTAGGTCGCAGACTCGGCTCGGATCTGGCGTTGCTGTGGCTCTGGCGTAGGCTGGCAGCTACAGCTCCGATTCGACCCCTAGCCTGGGAACCTCCATATGCCACAGGAGCAGCCCAAGAAATGGCAAAAAGACAAAAAAAAAAAAAGAAAGAAAAAGTTCTGGAGAGGGATGGTAGCGATGGTTGCACAACAATGTGAATGTACTTAATGCCACTGAACTGCACGCCTAAAAATGGCTTCAATGGTCGATTTAATGTATCCTTTACCACAGAACAAAGTCAGAACAAAGTCAGGCAGAGGCCATAAGAAGATGGCACTACTGTGTCAATATGACTAAATATCTACATATGAGTAAGATCTGGGCCCACCCAAGGCTGAGGAGATGCTCGCAGATGGGCCTCCTGAAGTGAAAATAAAACCTGGAACTCTCTCAGCTCCCAACCCCTCCCCTGTCCACTTGGCTCATCTGCCGCAATACAGGATGCTTATGCTCTTAAGGATCTGAAAGAAAAACAGTCACATTACAAATGGGTTTCTGTTGCAGCTTTGAGTTCCACCTGCTCATCTTGAGTCACTAAGAGCATGCCACGCATGGGTCTCCTTGCTCAGCAGATGAAAGAAGAGGCCAGCGGTGAGGTAAGGTGAGCTCTTAAAATGCCCGGGCTCAGGGTCCTCAGGACCACACGGCTGTTTGCTGGCTCCACGAGGAAATTAGGGAGAAACGGGATGAGCTGAACTGGTAGAGAATGACAAACAAACTGTGAAAAGAACCTACCAACCATCAGCCTTGGAAACCTTCCCAAGAAGAAAACAGTGGCCACCCTAAGAAGCCAGAGAAGCAAAGAAATAGCTCTATCTACAGTCAGAGGCGTGGAGGACATGCTCGGGCTGGAGAAGGGGCTACATGCAACAGAAAACCAGCACGATATGTAATTGTTTCTACCAGGCGCAGGCTGTGAAGTCGCCTTGCCTGAAAATAAAGGATGAGTCTCAAGCCAGACAACTGGAAGACAACCCTGGCAGGATTATACAGGCTGAGGAAGGGGTTTGCAAAACCAAACACATTGCTTCAGGTCAGAAGGGAGGTAGTTAGAGAAGAAAGGAAACCTTAGAAAAGCGAGGCATAGGTCAGCATAAGGAAACCCGTTATGCTGACCCATCCAATGGGGAAACTCCAGAGCGATACCCCATTGCAACCTATCCATCAGGGTGAGCTCAGACGGCAAGGGTTCCAGGGAGCTGGGAAGATCCTGGGACCCAGGAAGGTTCTCTGCCCCTGAGCAGCTCCTGCCCCTGCATTCTGCCTCCACCCTCTGCAGGTAATGGGGTGAATCCTGCAGCTGCTCTTAAGTCATTAATAGGAACAGAGCTTGATGATATTTTCTGACTCAGGGCAGCCTAGTCAGACTCTTAATTTCTCTTTGGAAATCCATCATCTGGGATCAAAGCGTCACTACCGCTCTCCCATGTAATCCTCGGGCTCCTCCCGGGTCATCACAGAAATTCCCCTGTCTCCAGTGATAACGCCAACTGCACTGTGATGCGTTGCAGTGGGGGGGGGGGATGTTGGATTTCTCCCATTACTTGTCCTCATACCTGAGTAGTTAAGGGCTCCTTTCTGAAATCTGCCCTCAGTCCCCGACACGACAATGAAAAGCATTTGTTTTCTTTAAGAAAACACTGTAAAGGGACATAAATCTCATTGACAACAGAGATCAAAGAACTGTCATCTATAAATAAGCAGACAGAAAAAAAGGCTAAAAGTTGATGCCATTCATAGTTATTTAAAATTATTTTTTTAGCCATACTATTTATAGGAGAGAAAGGCTCTCTCCACTTCCACTGAGAAGTTCAGAGGGAGCCGTGATCTAAGATTCACAGAAACGTCTTTAGAGAACTATGACACCCATCATTTCTACCGATCTTCAGAAACATCCCAGAATATGGGAAAGTAGGTATTTATTAGCACAATGTTCATGTGAAAATATTGTTCAACTGGAAGTCCCCTGGTGGCTCAGTGGGTTAAGGAACCAGCGTTATCACTGCTGTGACTCTGGTTACTGCTGTAGTGCAGGGTCAGTTCCTGGCTGGGGAACTTCCACATGCTGCAGGTGTGGCCAAAAATAAATAAATAGAATATTGATGGATTGATTGATTAAATACTGAAGCCCAGAGAAGGATCTTGACTGCAGGAGTAACTGAAGTTAGGCATTGAGAAGAAGTTTCCATCCGTGGGAATTATGAAACACTGGAATATACTACTAAGGGATAGGAATTACTCTAACTTGTCACAGCCGAAAGAGGACTTAGGAAAAGATGGCCAAGGGCCTTCACTTGTCATGTCATATCAAAAGTGTTCGAGTGCTTCGTGCTTCCTCAAATGGCTCAGTGCCTGCATGCCCTTCAGAAGCAACCAGAAGGCCTGGCACTTACTAGGTACTCAATAAATATTTGATGATGGAAAGGGGAGGAGAGCAGGAAAAGGAGGTAGGCAGGACTGAGGCACATTGTAGGGAGATGAGCAGGGGCTGGGAAGAAGCTAGGGGAAGAAGGAGCCAAGAGCTAAGGGAACAAGGGAACCTACCATATACTTCAGGAGGAGAAACAGACACTAGAGGACACAGGAGCAAGAGAACTGGAGGCCACCAGGACACCAATGGAGCCAGAGGGGAGTAGGGTCACAAGGAAAAAAGAAAGGTGTGGGGAAATTTCTGTGCAAGAGGCAGTCAGGTAGAGCCCCACCGCTGGTGCCTCCTACTGGAGAAGGTACCTTCTCACAGGGATCCGATAAGTCAGGGACTGTGTTAGGTGCTAAGGTGGCCGCGTGGCCGGGCCAAGAACTGAACACAGGCCAGACAAGCAGGAGACAGGTATTTTTTCAACAAACATCTCATAGCAAATCTCCAGGGATGGAGGAGCCAGCTTTGGCAGCTGCCTTTCTCCGAAGTCACTGGACAAGTCAGGCAGGTGGAAGGAATTTGGGGAGCACATAGAAACCACTGTGCCCAAGACATGATCTCATTATGCTGGGCATCTGGGCACCCACTTCAACTCAGAGCTGATTACAAAAGGTGGATGACTGAGCCAAAAGTCGGGGGACTCTGGGACAGGAAGCGAGGTTGAATCTTCAATATGCTAGCTGTCTTATGCTAGTGGCTTGAGTCACACAAGCTCTCTGGCTCTCACAAAGAAAGTGGATAGAATTGCACAGCCAGGACTTTGACCACATCCAGGCCTTACGCACTTGACCCTTGAGCTACAGAAGCAACAACTTCTTCACTGGCCTTTCCTAGCCACTCACCATCATCCACCTCTGCTCCCCTGATTTCAATGCCCTGTGCGCAACAGCAGAAAGACTATGCTGAGATTCCTTGAATTGCTGGAGAGACTCGGTGTGTGAGAAATGGGTTCCTATTGCTGTGAGGAAAATTTCAGGATGGATCATTGGACGGTGGGTACCCAAATTCGTCTCTGGTTTCAGAGGACAGGCCCATCTGTCTGCGCTTAGATGAGGATTGTGCTGCTCGAAATGATTTCCTGAAACCCCAGACCACCCCACTGGGAAGAAGGGACTCTGGCTTCCGCTGCCTCTTCCCATCCACAGACTTCCTGAATGTACCTAGAAATATCAGAGGAGATAATCAATTAATCTTGGAACTAGACTCCACCGCCAGCAAAGACCCCTGCTCTCACCAAACTCCCTATTCCAGATCCTGATCCTTTTGAGGCAACGGAAAGGCAGCAGTTCTCCCTTCCAGCATCTCCTGACCTGCCGCAGGAATCAGACTAGAAATGAAGATTTGGGTCATCACCATGGAAACCGGCAGTCTCCACACACTCCCCCAGCCACTCCTTCCCTCCCACCTCTAAGTCACATCAGCTCACAAGATTTCTCTTTGTGGCCAGTACACTAATTTATTTGGAACAAAGAACAGAAAAACAGCCGGTCTGCGGCAGGGAGGAGCCTGACCCTGGCCTTCTAAACGCTCACCTCGGCAAGATTCCCTCCCAGACTATCACACCTCTTCTCTCACATGCCCTCCCCCTGCCCCCGACTCCCACCATCCAATCTCATCATCCTTCTGATCCCTTCTCCCTATTCTCACACAGTTGCCCCCATCCAGAACCCCTTTTCCATTAGCCCCCCAAATACAGATCCATTCGCGTCATAAGCCCCAGTTCACACCTGCTCACCTCAGACTGCCAGGTACCTGCACCCCCACTCTTCATCCACGTATCCCCGCTATTTTCACAGTCCCTGAGCGGCTCATCCACGCTCAGTTACAATTCGGGGTCCTCATCCCTTATTCTGGAATCTCAAGCATTCCTTAATAAAAAGGAGGCTTACAGAATATCGGTATTTCCCATTATCGAGGCCTCCTCCTCCCCCGTCTTAATTCATCCCAATTGGATGTTTGAACCCCTGGGCTCCTTGAGAGAAGAGGAGAGAAGGGGAATCTCTCTCTCAAAGCTTCCTTCTCCCCTTGATACTCCCCTGGTCTAGTCACTGTCCCCACTGGGGGCTGTGAGACTTAATTAGCCTTTTCCAGATTACTCAGAGATTCTTGAGAGAGGCTCCAAAGACTATTCTGAGCTGGGAGGAATTTTATCGGCATCTTTTATGGCTTTGTTTGTTCTTCAATTTCTCCAGCTCGGACTCTTTATCCAAGTCTCTTCGGTCATAAAACAACCTCAAAAGAACGAGCTGAAACCAAACCACATAGAGCCACCTTGATGCCGGCCCCTCACCCCACCCCCCATTGAGAAGGGGTGCCTGGATCCCCATGGCTGCCCCCCACCTCCCCACCCACCCCAAGCACCCACCCCCAAATATGGTATCCCACTGCCCCTCCCCCCCAATTTGGGAAAATGGAAGCAGAAGATGACTCAGGGGGTCAGGGAGGATCAAGCCTTGTTTAGAGCTTTGAGATCTCTAAGATGAAAAGTAAAAAGGGTGGGGAGTTGTGCAAAAGTCAGGTGAAGCGTCTGGGGCTCAAGAGCAAATCACTGTCCACCCCACCCACCCACTTCCCAGACTGAGGTTCTTAGCCTTTCATAAAGGGGTGCAAAACAGGTTTGCATTGAAGCATGAGCCCTTTAAGCTAGCCTGAACAGAACTGCCTGGGTATTCACTTCTTCTTCTCTAGGGAGCTGAAAATTGAGAAGACAGACACATCTATTTAGGATAGGCTCCATCGGTTTCAGCCAGATGAGCTAAAAAATTTTCTATGCAAGCCCTGGACTAGTCAAGATCTGGACTTCAGTGGAGAAGAGAAGATTAAAGAGGGCTGAGCATAGGGTCCCTTATGTTTCTGGAGAATTATTTAACCTCACCTCTCAAGAACAAGACAAGTAAAAAGCTGGTAATAACACCAGAAGACATTAAAGGTGGCCCTAGAACATATTCTCTCCTTCCCAAAGGCACCTCCAACTTTCTAGTTTTCCCTCTGGATACTTTGTTTCCCCAGTTATCACATCAATTTTCACAGCTTCAGTGATTATTTCTATGTAGGTGAGTTCTCAACCCATCCTTCCATACCTGACCACCCTGTTTCTAGTCTTCTACTTCCAATATATGATGAGTTTACCTCATGGGGGTACTGTGAGCAACTTAACTGAAAATGTAATTCATATTCTCTCCAAAACCAGCCTCTTGTAACCTCCTCTTTTTCTTTAGACAGGTGCCACTCTTCTACCAAGCACCAAAGCTGACACCCTCCAGCTTCATCTTTGACTCCTCTTTGATTTTGGTCATCTTTGACTCCCTTGTCTTTTTCCCTCTTCTCCCATCTCAACTACATCCCCCCCCCCCCGCCCCCGTCAAAGCCCATCGGGGACCAGGATCTGTTTACCATGCTTTTACAATGTCGGTACTGCCATCCTTTCATGTCTATTTCCATAACCTTACCCTAGGTTAATCTTTTGGCATCTCTCATCTAAACTTCTATACTAGCATCCGCACTGATATCCTGGCCTCTGTCTTTTTTCCAAGTTATCGTCCCACTGCCTCAAGGACAATCTCGTTTCAACAGTTTTTGCATGTCATTTCATCCCCTCCACTAGAACCTACAGTTCCATTCATATCTCTTTCAAAGTCCTCATGTGAGCTCTCAGGGCCAGATAAATGGGTCATTTATTCAACAAATATGCATTTCATATTTACCTTCTCTATCTTGGCATGTTGAGAAAGCAAATGCGAATATACATCATCCTTGGCCTTAAGAAGCTCAGAGAAAGCTCTGTTTAGTATCCCTAATATATATATTTCACCCCTTGCTTCCAAGACTTTATACATTCCAACCAAGCAGAATGCTCTCCTGTCTACCCCTAAATTTTTCCTTAAAATCCTACCATTTCCAATTTGAAAAAAGGACAGACTGAACTTCTTTGCAGAACAGATGCTGACTCACAGACATTGAAAAACTTATGGTCTCTGGAGGAGACAGTTTGGGGGGTGGGGGGATGTGCTTGGGTTATGGGATGGAAAGCCTGTGATACTGGATTGTTATGATCATTATACAACTACAGATGTGACAAATTCATTTGAGTAATTTTAAAAAAGTGAAAAAAAAAAAGAAATGAGGTCCTGATGTACAGCACAGGGAACTATATCCAATCACCTGTGATGAAACATGATGGAGAATAATGTGAAAAAAAAACCTGATAGAGGATAATGTGAAAAAAGAAATGTATATATATATGTATATATATATATAAAGGGAGGGATGAGTCAGCAGGAGCTGAAAACAGAGGGTTTTGTTCAAGAGGAAGAGTGGAGAAGTGACTGGGTCACTTTGCTGTACAGTAGAAATCGACAGAACACTGTAAACCAACCATAATGGAAAAAAATAAAAATCATAAAGAAAGAAAAAAAAATCCTACCATGAAAGCTTTCCCTAGCCATCCCATTACAATTCTCCCTTCTTTCTCAGAATTCCAACAGCATTTAATTGTCTGTATCACTCACTGGGCATGTCTTACTGCTCTGACTTAGTTTCCCAATGCTATACGGAAATATACTCATATTTCCCCAAATGACTTCAAGCATCCAGACAGTAAGAACTCTGATTTTCTTTTTGTCACCCTAAAACATTTAGGACAGTGTCTTACACACATGATTATGCCGATAATATGATTGGAGACAACATACTGGTCAACGGAAGAAGTGGATTTCCAGAATGAAAATGCAGTGTAGTGTCACTGAAAAAAAAAAAAAAAGTGGTTCTGAAGTCAGAAGAAGTGAGTTTGCCTCCCAGCTCCACCAGTTACTAGCTGAGATCTTAAATTCTGAGCATAGTGTACAGGGTTCCATGAGGATTTAACTTGATGAGAAAACATACGGAGAGAGGACACCAGTGCCTAGCACCCAATAAATGCTCAATAAATAGTCATTGTCCTCATCTCAGTTTGGTTCTGGTAAGAAGGAAGGGTGGATGGAATAACCTCCTTTGGAGGTCTTCCAGCTTCAGCCTGTACAGGTCATGGGAACACAACTTAGAGAGAAACACTAACCTACTCAATCTCTGCTGGCTTTCTCGCCATCTTTATTCTTGAAAATCTCAGCACTTAGCCTACTTTATCACATTTCTTATAGCCCAATCCATCTTTTCTAGGGAGCTTCCCACTCAACTTTCACCCAGGATTCCCCAAAGTAGGAAATTAGTCCTACAAGTCTAAGTCTGGAGAATTTATTTTCTCCATCCTCCCATTTCCTGGACCCAACATCATCTTAACTCTTTCTGAAGATGCTTAAGCCCTGGAGGGCCTCAACATCCCTTCAAGGAGTCCCTTCTCTTCATCAGCCTCAAATACCACCTTCCCCAGCATCTCCCAGATGTTGTGAAAGAGCTTGGGACAGTGGCCTGAGGAATAAAGTAGCCAGAAAGGCTCAGGAAAGTCTCACACCTCCCCATTCAACTGAAAGAAGCCAAAAGTCATCCATTCTGGGAAGAGGGGAAGTGATTAAAAAGTTCTCTTGATTTTTCTTTAGATTCAGGTGAGGCTCTAAAAACAGACAAATAGGGAGTTCCCGTCGTGGCTCAGCAGAAACGCATCTGCCTGGCATCTCTGAGGACACAGGCTCGAGCCATGGCCTAGCTCAGTGGATTAAGGACCCAGCATTGCCGTGAGCTGTGGTGTAGGTTGCAGACATGGCTCAGATCCCGTATTGCTGTGGCTGTGGTGTAGGCCAGCAGCTACAGCTCCGATTGGACCCCTAGCCTGGGAACCTCCATATGCTGTGGGTGCGGCCCTAAAAAAACGACAAAAGACAGAATGGAATGGAATGGAATCGAATCGAATCGCATGGAATCGAATGGAATCGAATCACACAAAATACTCAAAAGGGTAAAACCCAGGAATCCTGGCCCAGCAGAGCCATCCCTGCTACTGCTAGCAGCAGCAGTAGATCTCCACCAGGGCTGTGAGAGCTCCTGTAATGTGGAGAAGGAGGAAAGGGAGGGATGAGTCAGCAGGAGCTGAAAACAGAGGGTTTTGTTCAAGAGGAAGAGTCTGTGGTGCAAGCTCCAGGGAAACAATGTGCTCCCTGTATCTTCGCCCCTCCCCTCCACTTTTCCCCTCTCCCCACACCCCAGCCAGATCATTGACCAGGTCTCTGGTCAGAATCAGGACAACAGAAGATGCTTCCTAAGAGCCTCTGGTTTCCATCTAGCCATTCCCAACTCAACAATCTTTTTTTTATGCATTTATTTACTTGTTTATTTATTTTGCTTTTTGGGGCCATACCCACAGCATACGAAGATTCCCAGGGGTCCAATCGGAGCTGCAGTTGCCCACCTATGCCACAGCCACAGCAACGTGGGATCCGAGCCGCATCTATGACCTACACAACTGCTCACGGCAACGCCGGATCCCTAACCCACTGAGTGAGGCCAGGGATCGAACCCACAACCTCATGGTTCCTAGTCAGATTCATTTCTGCTGTGCCACAACGGGAACTCCCCAACTCAACAATCTTAATCTTCACCATCATCCCAACCTTTCCCCTTCTCAGTGGTGGCTCACAATTATCTTTAACTTTAAATGATTCTTCCTCAGCTGAAGTTTTAGAGCTTAAGCTTCAGGCCATGATTCCACAGTGCTCACTCATTGCTTTACGCGAAGAAGAAAACCTGTTTCTGTTCTCTCGGCCTCCAAACCCTTACACCGACCTTCTGTCTGGCACCTCCTTTTCTCTTCCTCACCTAGGTCTGTCCCTTCCTTTCTTGCAAGCCCTGCTCAGCATTCTCCTCCTCCAGGAAGACCTCCCCAGGTAAGGCAAATTTCTGATTCCAAGCCCTCTCTTGCACTATGTACTCTTAGTATCTGCTTCTTGGTTTGCAGTTGTATGTGTATGTGTCTGTCAAACTCTAACTTGTGTGGCCTGATGTTCCTTCTCTGCTTCAATAATTTTTTTGAGAGTTTTATGTTCAGAGAGCATAAAAAGAGTCCAAGTTACAGAGTTATAAAAAATGGAGAGGCAACCCAGGGAGGGAGGATGTAGGCAGTGACGGGTGGAAGATCACAAATTTGGGGATGTGGGATGTAGGATAGACGTAAGAGGCAGTGAGACACAAGAGTACGATCATTAAGCTTTTCTATCTGCACATTCTGCTGGGCCGGTTATACAGAAAGAAATTACACAGATGGGCTTCCTACACATTAAGGTTTCATAATATAGTCATAATTGTATAATAAATAAAGGACCGATGAACCCCCAAAAATCAAAAAGAAAAATCAGAAGACTGGAAGCTGAAGTAGTAAATAAGAGCATCCCATAGCAATCAGAAATAGGTCTGATTGAGAACGGAGACCAAGATGTGTGCAAAAGGAGAGAGGAGGACAGGGTTTGAAAAATGGAGTCGGGGAAGGATATCAGAGGAGGCTGGGTAGTGGCGGGGTTCGGGGTGGGGGGGTCCAAGTCCAGTCACAGCGAAAGGAAGTCACCGGCTCTCTTCTAATCCAGGAAGGCAGCTTTGAAATAAAGGAAGCTTAGGGATTCTTCGAAGGATAGGGAAGAGATGGCTTGCTAAAGGGCATAGCCCCTGCTCAAGAGAAGGTGGAGAGCAAATAAGTAGAAAGGGATCATAGCAGATGAACCTGAGCCCAGGGGTGGGGGGGTGGGGGGAGCGTTTCCTCCAACCTCTATCCTCTGCCACGCGGCTCTGCAATCCCAGGCTGGCAGAGCTCCCTGGAACAGAGAACTGTTCCCAACAGGACCGGCTGCTTTGAATGAGTTCCACCTCCCGCCCCGCACCAAGCACCTCTCCACCCTCTACTGGAGAGCAGGATTTCACATCCTGAAGTCAATCTCCTCAACGACCCTTACGATTGAGGCGTATTTGACAATTTTCTTTTTTTCTTTCTTTTTTTCCTTTTTTTGCTTTTTAGGGCTGTACTTGCGGCATATGGAAGTTCCCAGGCTAGGGGGTGAATCAGAGCTACAGCTGCCGGCCTAAGCCACAGCCGCAGCAACACTGGATTTGAGCCACATTTGTGGCCCACACCACAGCTCACGGCTATGCCAGATCCTTAACCCACTGAGCAAGGCTAAGGATTGAATCTGCATCTTCATGGATACTAGCTGGGTTCGTTTCTGCTGCGCCACAACGGGAACTCCATATTTTACGATTTTCAAAGCACTCTCATCTATCTCTCCTCACTGGAGACCCCTACTCCCTAACGAATTTTATTCTACTCTGTGTATAATACTGAAACCCTGTACCACAAGTAGACCTGATGCTCCTAGTACTGATTTCACAATGCCTGGAACATAGCTGGGGCTCAGTAAACACCAAGAAATAAAGGGTTGATTAATTGATCAAATGCCTTAATTTCAACCGAATGGGATGACATTTGATATCAGAGAGGACGTCCTGAAAACAGTATAGGTGGGAAGGTAGCAAAAGCTAAAACCATAAATAGTCACAGGATTATTTCACAAATTTTCTGGCCAACATGGGCCTCTAAAATGTCTTTTCCTCCAACCTCAGCTTCTAAGAAAGAAAGGAAAGTGATATTTGTAATATCCGTACTGTGTGTGTCAGTAATTGGTATTTATACACACGTTATCTAATTAATCAAGCCAGAGTCCAACCCAGAAAGATTGCTTATGCATTTTTCTTTACCATCCTGCAGAGAGGGCAACGGCATGTATTTCACACAGGGCCTTCCTATTTCCACTTTTAAGGTTTTTCTTTTGACTAAGGGCATTACTTTATGGTGCAATTTAGACTCATTTTCATTCAAAGATCCTCTCTTATAATCCCTGCCTTCTCCCTCTCTCTCCCTTACCCCAGCATCCCTAGATATATCCCACACATACTTCATTTTCTTTTCCTCTGGATTCCTTGCTCCCTTTTTCCATCCCAAAGGCAAACAATCTTCCCTAAACCAGTAAAAGGTAGATGGAAAGAAGGAAGCAAAGGACATTGGGCTAAGATGGAAGCCTTGAGCCCAGAGACAGTAACGAGGGTGGGAGGAGAGAGCCACCCGCCCTCCGTCAAGGTGGCTTTGCCTGCAGTTTTTATTATGCATCGATTTTCTTATCCATCTTCTTTAGAGCCTCTTAGATCTTCAGGCTGCGGCTGTTTCTCCAAATTGTCATTCACTCCAAGCTCTCTAGCTCCTTGCAGCAGCTAAGGGAGGGTGGCGGGGACTTGAGGTGGTGGGGGGCGGGTAGGGGGGGAGGCTGGAGGGAGAAGGCAGCCAAGAGAGGTGAATGAGGGTTGCTAAGTAACCGTTGCCAAGGAGCCAGGACCAAGGAGCATCCCAAGCTGCCTGCTTATTCCAACCTGCCCTCTTTCCACATCCTCCCCTCACTTAAGTTCTCTCAGGTCTATAAAGCAGCTTGATTCTGTCACCTTCACCAACTGCAGAGCTATTTCCTCAGCTCTTTAGGTGAAGGGCTACAGATTCCAGTGACAGAGAATCTCACATTCCTAGACCTGGCTGGTCACCATGGACACCCATCTCTCTTTCAGATGGCAGAGTTAAAAACAAATTACTAACATGTTTTATTTTATCTTATTTTATTGCTCTTTAGGGCCACACCCACAGCACATGGACGTTTCTAGGCTAGGGGTCAAGTCAGAACTGTAGCTGCCACCCTACACCACAGCCACAGCAATGTGGGATCCCAGCTGTGTCTGAGACCTACACCATAGGGTCTGTCAATGTCAGACCCTTAACCCACTGAGCAAGGCTGGGGATCGAACCCACATCTTCATGGATATTAGGCTGTTTCATAACCCACTGAGCCACAACGGGAACTCCACTAACGTGTTTTAATTGAACAAATTACGCTAGTCTGCATAGGTAGGTTATCTACAGTAGCTTGAATTCCGAGGGTGGACATGTGGGCCAGACAGAGAGCCAGACTTTGTCCATCACCCTGAGAGCATTTCAACCCCCAGGGAAGCTCCATTATGTGATGTGAAATTTTGTGAATCCCAAGAACGGAAGGTAGATCCTGTTCCTACATCTGGCTCAATTCCAAACAAAATGACATTTTGATTATTTAACATTTGGATTATGTACTAATTAGGATTGTCCACAACTGCCCCTTCAGTTAATGCAGACATTCCAGAAAACACGACACCATATTTTACAGCAAATTTACCTTATCAATTCCACTTGACTCAAAGAAATGTTAGAAGTTCAAGGAGTTCCCATTGTGGCTCAGCAGTTAACAAACCCGACGAGGCTCCATAAGGATGCAGGTTCAATCCCTGGCCTCACTCAGTGGGTTAGGGATCTGGCATTGCCGTGAGCTGTGGTGTAGGTCACAGACGCGGCTCAGATCCTGAGTTGCTGTGGCTGCGGTGTAGGCTGGCAGCTGAAGCTCCGACTCGACCCCTAGCCTGGGAACCTCCATATACTGCGGGTGTGGCCCTAAGTAGATAAAAGACAAAAAAAAAAAAAAAAAAGAGGAAGAAGTTCACATCCCTTCAGGGTTGGCAGGGAAACTATACAGCAGGAACAAACCCCAAAACTGAAGGGGGTGGGCAGGGAGAGTGTCAGGAAAAGCCAGCTGAGAATTCGACCTTTGCCAATAAGTAATCCCAGAAAGCATTCTTGTGCCAGTAACCCCAGATAACAGCAGAGCCACCAGCTCTTCAAGGCTCGTTTAGAGGAGGTGGGCTAGTCCCCTGGGCTCTCCCAGGATCCCCGTTCCTAAACTGACCAAGGGCCTCCTCATCACAGGACCCGCAGTTCCTATTATTCGCCAAATACTACTCTCGGTACAGCCCAAAGGGACCCTGTCTTTGGTCAAAAGGGTCTCTTGGCCATTCTCCTGTCATTACTGAGAAAAACCTATCTCACAGTCTCCCTCAGAATCTACCAGAGTTTTCTACTCTTGAGAGTCAGTACATCTTACATTTTCCTGATGCCGCTTCAGATCAAACGGCAGCAGCAAGGACGAGAAGCCATTTTATCTAAAGAGCTCTCGAAAGGTAGTTGTGCCAGACAGCACAGTGGTGGATAAAAAGCAAGGCTTTAGAGTCAGACATAACTCCTTGAGCAAGGAACACCACCTCTCTAAGCTTCCGTTTCTCCTCTGCCAAATGAGAATACGATCAGCTCGTCCGCAGAATCCTGGAGGAACTGACATATATACAATATCAGCATGTGCGCTACGGACAGTTGCTGCTGTTATTATCATTATTATCCCTGGTCTACCCAGCATTAGGCAAATGCATAAATCAAAATAAGGAAACACTTATCCCAAAACCGCAGGATTTTATGGCCACCCCAACTTCCCAACGTGAGCTAATTGTCCCTGAAGTGAAACCAGAAGGCTGAGGCTATTGTTCTAATGAACAGCATGAACTAAAGCAGGAAAGCTTCACTCACGCTGGGAGAGAGCTGGAGTCCAGGCCATAGCTTTGGCCCATGCTGCCTTCTTATAAGTCAACACAGAATATTAGAAGCCCATGAAACAAAGTGTCAATTAAGAAACTGAGAAGGGGAGTTCCCGTTGTGGCTCAGCACGTTAAGAACCTGAGTAGTTTCCATGGGGATGTGTTGATCTCTGGCCTCGCTGAGTGGGTTAAGGATCTGGTGTTGCCCCAAGCTGCAGGGTAGATCACAGACATGGCTTGGATCTGGCATTGCTGTGGCTGTGGTGCAGGCCAGTTGTTGCAGCTCCAATTCAACCTCTAGCCTGAGAAACATAAGCCACAGAGGCCACCTTAAAAAAGAAAAAAAAAGAAAAAGAAATAAACTGAGAGGGAAGAATGGGTAAAGGAATATTGTTCTATAGGACCAAGGTGTTGCCTTTGCTCTGATATCCCCCCCCCTTTTTTTGTTGTCTTTTTGCCATTTCTAGGGCCGTTCCCGCAGCATATGGAGGTTCCCAGGCTAGGGGCCAAATCGGAGCTGTAGCCGCCGGCCTACACCAGATGGCCCTGCCTGCCTCCTGCTTCATGCTGTGGCCAGAGCCACAGCAACTCGGGATCCGAGCCTCGTCTGCAACCTACACCACGGCTCACGGCAACGCCGGATCCTTAACCCACTGAGCAAGGCCAGGGACTGAACCCGCAACCTCCTGGTTCCTAGTCGGATTCGTTAACCACTGAGCCATGACGGGAACTCCTGCCCTGATCCCTTAATCTAACCACTTTTTTTTTTTTTTTTAATCTCTGTCACCTGCACCTCAGCCCCATCCATTAGGGAGGATGGGTCAGGAGGCCGTTGCCCCTCAGGCCACCCATGTCAGTGCCTATCAGGTTCTTCCTGATGTCTGACCATCATGCCTCTTGCTGCACCCAAAGCCCTCTCCCTCACGGATGCTGTCCCCAAAATGTATCTTCCCATCTCTTCAAAGATGGAGTCATGGGTGAAGAAGGCCAGAAGAACTGACCAGGCTATGGGCGGAGAGGGGGTCAGAGGACAGGGGTAGAGGGGAGAGAGGTTGCA
The DNA here is from genome assembly GCF_016906955.1 of Phacochoerus africanus. NCBI lineage: Eukaryota > Metazoa > Chordata > Mammalia > Artiodactyla > Suidae > Phacochoerus > Phacochoerus africanus. The sequence goes on along the minus strand of NC_062550.1, from coordinate 21,396,696 downwards.
GGGGGAGAATCAAAAGATTGACGATCCAAGAGCGAATCAAATGACATGTGTGGAACCTTCTCCCCAACTCCACTAAATAAATGCCTGTAGGAAGAAAGAGACCGGAGAGGAGGGAAAAGAGGAAGAGAAGGAAATGAGTTTAAGTCTAAGGGACGAATTCCCAACATACCCGGGGCTTTGGTGTTGCAGAGCCTTTTCTGGAAGGGACTTGGGACTTCAAGATGTGCCCTAGAAAGAAAAAGGTCGTGGGAATATCTGCTCAAAGGCAACATGTCAAGATAAAGTCACATGGTGTAAAATGGAGACTCAAGCAATGAGGCTGTGGTTGAAAAACAATAAAATCTGAGGAGCTCCCACCAGGGCATGGTGGGTTAAGAATCCGACTGCCGTGGCTCGGGTCAGTGCAGAGGTGTGGATTCAATCCCTGGCCTGGGAATTTCCATATGCTGTGGTTATGGCCAAAAAAACACATTTTTTTATTAAAGAATAAAATCTAAAAGTAAAGCCGTTAATAGATACTGGGTTTTTGGGGGGTTTTTTTTGGGGGGGGTTGTTTGTTTGTTTGTTTTTGTTTGTTTGTTTGGCCATGTCTGCAGCATGCAGAAGTTCCCAGGCCAGGGATTGAACCCACGCAACAGCAGTAACCTGAGACACAGCAGTGACAATGCCAGATCCTTAACCTGCCAGGGAACTCCTGGAGACCATGATTTTGACTGGAGTGCCTCTGTTCTCTCATCCTCTGACCCAATGAACCTGCCGAGGATCGCTGGACCTTCTTTCTTCCTCTATCTCCCATCCCTCCTCTTCCCTCTCCCATCTTTTGAACAAAATTCCTTGGAAAAATCAGCCCGTCTTCACCTGTGTTAATGTCAGCCCTGGCACCAGAATCTGCCCTGGCCTGCCCTGAGCTACATGCCCTGTCCTGCTGGCCTAAGAAGGGAACCAATCACTGCTGCTGCCACTGAAGGACAGACTCCAGAAAGGGACCTCCAGCTAAGAACGAGCATACTGGTACATCGCAGAGATTATCTGCTTTGACCCCAACATAAATTGGGGTTCCCTGTCTTTGGGAGTCAGCTCGACTATGTCCCCTGCCTCCACACACATTCTTGCCTCACTTCTCCTTTTTCTCTTCTAAGCAGTGCGATTTCTGTTCTCTCTCACTCACCCTGCACCCATAGCATAAGTCCCTTATCAGATCTCAAAGCAACTTCGGCTTATCTCAGGTTCCAGCCCTAGTGCAGATGGGAGAAGATATATGACTGCCCTGCCTGCCTCCTGCTTCAGGCATAGCGAGTGGCCCAGCCTGGACGAGAACTTGCTTGGTTTCAAGGCCACGTAGGGGCCACCACTCTATAGTCTATCTCTGATCCTCAGGAGTCTGTCTCGTGTACACCCTTAGCAGCTAAAGGGAAACGTAGTTCCTCCTCCTCCTCCAACAAGTGTATCTTTCAAACAAAGCAATCCGAGTCCTGTGGGTACATTTCTGGACCTCAGAGCAGAGAGGCAAGGCTCATCTTGAACTGTTCACTTCATACTTGTGTAGGAGGCCATGTGCAGAAAAGCTAGTCCCAGTGGGGCAGGAGAAGGCAGAAGAGAGGTGAGGGCTGCAACTTTAATGAGAGCAACTTACAATGAACTAGGGAAGACCCTCTCAGCCAGCAGTCCAAGGTGTCCCTCTGAATGACCAAGGAAGTCAAGCCCTTTGTGAGTGAGAAGGGGAACCGTTAGTCTTGAGCAGGCAACTGAAATGTGTCATCCCAACAGGAAGCAGCAGGCAGGAAAGGGCGATCGGATATAAAATCTCCAGGCACCAGTGTCCGATTCTTGCCCACTCCCAAGTCCTTTTCTTTTTTGAGGGGTGCCCCTCGGCATATGGAAGTTCTCAGGCTAGGGACTGAATCCTCATCACAGCAGCAACACAAGCTGCTGCAGTGACAGTGCTGGATCCTTAACCCGCTGAGCCACAAGAGGACGCCTCCCAAGCCTTTCTTGCCTTTTTTTTTTTTTTTTTTTGGTCTTTTTGTCTTTCTAGGGCTGCATCTGCGGCATCTGGAGGTTCCCAGGCTAGGGGTCCAGTCAGAGCTGTAGCCGCTGGCCTACACCACAGCCACAGCAACGCAGGATCCGAGCCGCGTCTGAGACCCACACCACAGCTCACGGCAATGACGGATCCTTAACCCACTGAGCAAGGCCAGGCATCAAACACTCGTCCTCATGGATGCTAGTCGGGTTTGCTAGCTGCTGAGCCACGATGGGAACTCCAACCAATCCTCTACAAGAGTCGGAAACTAATGCTACCGGCTTGTGCCAGGAGGAGGGGGGAAGGAAAGCCGTCAAAGGAGGACCCTGGGAATGAGAGGACCACCCGAAGCTGCTGGGAGATGGGCACACTGCCTGCTCCTCACAGCTTTGATTGTCTTCATCCTTGGCACAGGGGTCCAGGAATGACCAAGGGGGACTCTAAAGTCACTCAGGGGGACATCTTCCCCCTCCCTAAAAGCCCAAAGGACCTGAAGCCCAGGAAGGAGAGATCCCGAACCCACTGAGACTGAGGTGGGGGGGGGGCGGGTAAAAGGGAGGCTCTGTGACAGCAATTTGCCTCTCCGTCTGCCTCTGTCTCCATCTCTTCCCCAGCTTCTCACATCCTGGGGCATTATTTCAGAGGCCTCTACCTTGATCTGTCTCCAAGTCTCTAGCAAGATCAAAGCTCCCAACACCTGTTTTGCTTGTCGACTCCTAGGCTAGAAAAGAGGGGGCCGGGTCCATCCTGAGGCAAGAGGAGGGCCCTGACTTCCCCTCTGTCCAAGTCGGAGGGGAGACTGGGAGGTTGGACCAAGGAAGGAACCAAACTCGAGACCGGGTTACCAAACACGCCCCCTGGTGGGAAGGCTGTTATTCTTATTCTGTTACTGATTTTATTATTGTTACTCAGGTTATAAACTGAATTAACTCATCGTCATAGTAGGGTAAATATATGACAGTGACCAGAAAGGCCTTTCCTAATCCCCCCATCTAAAGAAGACTCCCTGTTATTCTTTATCACAAGCCTGTTTATTTCCTTCAGGTTTTTATCACAATCTATAATTATTAGAACATTTTGAACATTAGAACATTTTCTATAATTATTAGAACATCTTGCTTATTGACTATTTCCTGATAGGAAAAGCTCTACATTCGAATGAGAGAAAAAATGAGGAGTTCCTGTCTCGGTTCAGTGGTTAACGAATCTGACTAGCATCCCTGAAGACGTGGGTTTGATCCCTAGCCTCGCTCGGTGGGTTAAGGATCCAGCGTTGCCGTGAGCTATGGTGTAAGTCGCAAATGTAGCTTGAATCCCATGTTGCTGTGTCTGTGGTGTAGGCCAGCAGCTACAGCTCCAATTGGACCCCTAGCCTGGGAACCTCCATATGCCGCGGGTACAGCCCTAAAAAGACCAAAAAAAAAAAAAAAGAATGAATGATGAATAAATGAATTATATAGGAATAGAGTTCCTACTGCGGTACAGCAGGTTAAGGATCCAGTGTTGTCTCTGAGGTGATAGGGTTCAACTCCCAGCTTGGTGCTGTGGGTTAAGGATCCAGCGTTGCTTCAGCTTTGGCACAGGCTGCAGATGCAGCCCAGATTCGATCCTCAGCCAGGAACTTCCATATGCTATGGGTGGGACCTAAATAAATACACAAATAAATAGATAAGTTATATAGGAATAACTCTACCAGTGGGACAAAAATTCCTTAATAATATGAGATCTGAAAGTACCCTATCCAGGCTTTATTGACAATAATACCCTCAACCAATATCCATAATACCCTACCTCTCTTTTTTTTTTTTTTTTTTTTTGCCATTTCTAGGGCCGCTCCCTCGGCATATGGAGGTTCCCAGGCTAGGGGTCACATCAGAGCTGTAGCCACCGGCCTACACCACAGCCACAGCAACGCGAGATCCGAGGCGCGTCTGCAACCTACACCACAGCTCACGGCAACGCCGGATCCTTAACCCACTGAGCAAGGCCAGGGATCGAACCCGCAACCTCCTGGTTCCTAGTCAGATTCGTTAACCACTGAGCCACGATGGGAACTCCCATAATACCCTACTTCTATATCTCTACCCATGACCTCTTTCCCTACAACCGTATACCACTTATTAAAGTCATTTAACAATTCTAGGGAGTTCCCTGATAGCTTAGTGGTTAAGGATCCGGCACTGTCACTGCTGTGGCATGGGTTACTGCTGTGGCACGGGTTTGATCCCTGGCCTAGGAACTTCCTCAGGCTGCAAATGCAGCCCCCGAAAAAATAAATTCATACAACAATTCTAAAGCACTATGGAGAGAATATAAAAATATACTTGTACAGTTGCTTTGCCCCAGAAGCTTATGGTTAAGGAAGGGAAGATATACAATAATCACAACTGAAGACCCCGAATGATAAGACAGCGAATAATAAGACTGACGGCAAAGGGAGGAATTCAAAGGAAAGAAATTGCTTCTGGCTAAGGTTATCCAGAAAGGCTCAGGCAGGAGGTAACATTTGATCTGGACCATGATGATGGTTTAGGACCTAAAAGATATAGCCACTGGAAAGGATTTCTTGACTTTGGGGCTTCTTTTGTCATTACAGAGTGAATTGCAAGGACCAATGAAATTCAAGATAAAACTGCAGAAGCTTGAGGCTTCAAAGAGGGAAGACAGGAACCAGGGCTTGGACCCCGGCTCAGGTTCCACTTCTCCCCAAATCTCTGGTCGTATTTGAGGGCTACCAGGTTCAGATAGGACAGGGTATCCAGTGTGCCTCCATCTATACGTCTCTCGTCTCCCCTCTCCTCCCACTGAGTTCTTTATTAACAGCGAAATGATTTCTTAATCTCATTACTGAGATGAGCACAAAGCCCGGAAAAACATATGCTACACAAATTAAGTTAGGTAATTTGCATACCTGGGGAAGGGGAGAAACCCCTCCTCCTTCCATCTCCATAGTCAATTTTCCTCAATCTTCTGACACCATATGTCAATAAATATCTGTATTTCCTACTTCCCTGGACAAGAGATGCTGTTAAATGTCAAATGTAAAGTAAAGTTTGTCATAAAAATCCCTCATAAAAAAATCTCCCAACTACAGCATTAGGGGAGGGGCGTTTCTACGCTGTGTTTTCCTCCTAATAATGTTCAGGTCATCCTGACTCCTGCTTCCAGAAGCATCTCAAACAATTTTTTCTTTTTTCTTTTTCTTTCTTTTTTTTTTTTATCTTTTTAGGGCCGCACCCACTGCATATGGAAGTTCCCAGGCTAGGGGTCTAATCAGAGCTGTAGCCACCAGCCTACACCACAGCCACAGCAACACAGGATCTGAGCCACATCTGCAACCTACACCACAGCTCACAGCAATGCCGGATCCTTGACCCACTGAACGACGGCAAGGATCGAACCTGCAACCTCACAGTTCCTAGTCAGATTCGTTTCTGCTGCACCACAACGGAGAACCCCTCAGCTCTAGATTTCCTTTTTTTTCTTTCTTTCTTTCTTTCTTTTTCTTTTTTCTGGGGCGGGGGGTGGGGGCAGAGTGCCCATGACATGCAGAAGTTCCTGGGTCAGGGATCGAACCCATGCCACAGTGGTGCCAGATCCTAACCCACTGAGCCACCAGGTAACTCCTAGATTTCTTAATCAGTATAACCTTTAATTCCTCTTTCTGAGATGGTTAAAGTATAGAGTTGGAAGGAAAGAAGGAAATAAAATGGTTTCTCCTAGCACCTTCCATCAAGGGGGTTCTAGGAGAGTGGGGGTGGTTATGTGGGTGGCGTACATACAAGGGCGACTGTGTATTAGGCTAGAAAGTAAAAGACAGGAGGGGATTGCCTTGCAGCTGCTGTTTCTCTTTCTCTGCAAACCTCCTCTGATTATAGCAGATTTATAGGGGCCCCAAAGCAGCCCAACATCTTAGCCATAAACTTCCCAGAAAGAAAACTCATTGAGGTTCCCTTGAGAGGTGATGAAAAATAAATATCAGGGTTTGGTACAAACACATCAACCAGGGCCAGGGGTGGAAGGCAGCCAGTTCCCTTTAGGTGGTTTAACTCCTTCAGGATTTGTGTACACACACACACACACACACACACACACCCCTGTACCCTAAAAGTCTAACAGATACACTCATGTTTAAGGCCTACCAAGATAAGCATATTGGTGCATATTTCCAGGCAAATGCAAACATGTATGTCCCTACAGGACACATACACACATGACCTTCAGTGAGTTGCTTTATGAATATAATTTACCCAGCCTCTCCCCCTTCCCAAGCTCCTGACTACAGGGTGGAGCACAGTGAAGGTGAATGAGAGAATGTCTGAGCATAAACTTGCATGTGTCACTAAGTGCGTCTCTGACGACATTCCGAAAAACAAATAGAAATTGTCTTTTCATTACCCTCTATTTGGAACCATTCACTGTCTCTCAATTACTTCTCAATATGCCATCAATTTCGACGATCCTCTCTCCCTCACTGAGCCGATGCTCTCTGCAGAGTATACAGCCCACAGGGTAGCAGCACGAACGGTGCACAAGCCTGATGCAAATCCCAGCTTCACTGCTCTGCATAAATGACTCGACCTCTCTGAGCTTTAGTTTCAACTTCTGTAAAATGAGGATAACAGTACTCACCTCATAGAACTGTTGTATTAAATGTGATGATTGTGAGAAGTCCCTTTTTGTTGTTTGGTTTTTTTTCTTTTTTAGGGCATCTGAAGCATATGAAAGTTCCCAGGCTGGGTTCGAATCACAGCTGCAGCTGCCAACCTACGTCACAGCCACAGCAACACTGGATCTGAGCCGAGTCTGCAAACTACACCACAGCTTGGGGCAACACCAGATCCTTAACCCACTGAGCGAGGCCAGGCATGGAACCCTCATCTTCACGATTACTGGTTGGGTTCTTAACCCACTGAGCCACGATGGGAACTCCTGTGTAAAGTGCTTAGAATGAAGTACAGGGCATAGTACTCAACAAATGGCAGCTATTATAGTCATCACATTTTAGGCATAGGATCTATAAAGAAGTAATAAACAAAAGAGATACTCTTTTCCCTTAGGAGTTTTATTTTATTTTTTTATTTTTTTTATTTTTTATTTTTTTTATTTTATTTATTTTTTTTTAATTTTTTGTCTTTTTTTTTTTTTAGCTTTTTCTTGGGCCGCTCCCATGGCATATGGAGGTTCCCAGGCTAGGGGTCGAATCGGAGCTGTAGCCACCGGCCTACGCCAGAGCCACAGCAACGCGGGATCTGAGCCACGTCTGCGACCTACACCACGGCTCACGGCAACGCCAGATCGTTAACCCACTGAGCAAGGGCAGGGACCAAACCCGCAACCTCATGGTTCCTAGTCGGATTCATTAACCACTGCGCCATGACAGGAACTCCCCAGGAGTTTTAAAATCTCATTGATAAGACGAAATAAACGCATGGAGAGTGAAAGGACATACATAACCTAAAACTCTTATTCGAGCCCCAATATGCAACCTATTTTTTCTCCTAAATCCAAGGCCTTTTGAAATTTGTAGCAATGATTTCAATGCTCTGAGACCGTTTTTTCTTCTATCATGCCTCTTTCCCATGCTTCACCACCTTACACACACCACACACCCACCCCAGTTCTCCATGTAAGGAGGTGCATAGAGAATTCTTAGGATAGAAATGAGTTCATTTTGTGCATTTCCCTGTTTCTAGGTAGAAAGCTTCGAGGCCTTCCCAACCAAACTGATACAGACACGTGCACAGCGAGAGTCCCCATCCTCCTACCTTGCCCACCATCCCTCTAACCTCAGAAGGCGCGTCCTTATTTTCAATTTCAATTTATTTTCCTTCAACATTCTCTCCTTGTCACTCATTCTTACTGGGGATGAAATACACAAGCGTAAGAAAAGTTCTTAAACGCCTATTTGATAACTTTTTCCCATTGCCTATCGCCCCAGGGCTCTGGAATTATATGACCCCGAACATTTTATTTGTCATTCACTCATTAAAAAATATTAGAAGGCCCTTTTTTGGCCACACTCCTGGCATGCGTAAGTTCCCAGGACAGGGATCAAACCCACGCCATAGCAGTAAACCAAGCCACAATATCAGATTGTGACAATATCAGATCTTTAACCCATTGAGCCACCAGGGAACTCCAAAAAAGCCTTTAAAAAGCATCCATCTGGAGTTCCCATTGTGGCTCAGTGGGTTAAGGACCTGAAATTGTCTCTTTGAGGATGCAAGTTTGATCCCTGGCCTTGCTCAGTCGGTTAAGGATCCAGTATTGCCATGGCGATGGCGTAGGCCACAGCTGCAGCTCCAATTCAACCCCTGGCCCAGAAACTTCCATATGCCACAAGTGTGGCCATAAAAAGAAAAAAAAAAAGCACTGAATTGACCCTTACCAGGGTATAACCCCCTATCAGTTCTCTCACCTCTCCTTAAAGCTTTTGAAAGATGAAAACATCCAAATTTCCATGACAAATAGTTAAGAATGTCTACTTCAATCCCTCCAAACCCCCAGCCTTCTCCATCAGTATAATCAAATAGTCATTCATTTGATTAAGGGACAGTACAACCCTGAGGCAGGGGCATGACTAATATGGCCCCCCCGGTCCCTTTAAGTCCATATGAAATCAGGGAAGCAAAATTGGCAACAGCCCCAACCCACGCAATGCTCGCCCCAGGGGAGCCCCTGAGGACCAGGCAGACTCCAGCGTGGGCATGGAGGCATTTTCCCAAAGTAGGCAGAGGGCCAAACCCTGGCATAGTGACTGGTGTGGGAGGCCTGAGACAAAGAGGTGAGCCAGGGCCCACCCTCCCCCCTCTTCCCTCCTCTGGAGCTCCCAGTTCCAAAGACTCAGTCCCTTCCAGTGTTCCCCTAAGGCCAGATACCTAGCATCGACCATCAAAGGGCAGGGCTTCTCACACTTGAAAGACCATACAAATCACTTGGGGGTTGAAAATGCAGATTTTTTTTTTTGTCTTTTTGCCTTTTCTAGGGCTGCTCCCGTGGCATACAGAGGTTCCCAAGCTAGGGGTCCAATCGGAGCTGCAGCCTCTGGCCTGCACCAGAGCCACAGCAACGTGGGATCCGAGCCACGTCTGTGACCTACACCACAGCTCACAGCAACGCTGGATCCCTAACCCACTGAGCAAGGCCAGGGATCGAACCTGCAACCTCATGGTTCCTAGTCGGATTCGTTAACCCCTGCGCCACGACGGGCACTCCGAAAATGCAGATTCTGATTCAATAGGTCTGGGTTGGGGCCAAAGAGTCTACATTCCCAACCAGCTCCCAGTGATGCCCATGCTAACTGGTCCACGTACCATACTTTGAAGAGCAAGGATCCAGATGACAGTAGCAGTTTCTACAAGTCTCTCTCAGCAAGAGTCCATCCATCTCCATCTGTCTATCTATCCTCCAGGCGGCAATGAGAAGCATCTCTCATATCTTCCTGATTCAGAAATCTCCCTCCGTGGCACAATACACAATACAAACCCGGCTCATAAATTCCACTTCAAATGTGAAAAAACATCCCTCACAAGAGTCTTATTCTTTCATCACTCCAAAGGTCCATGTAGCCTAGAATTACTGTCTCATCTCTCTTCCAACTTGCCTATCCCTCTTTTGTTTCCCTCTACAGGCATCCTCCTCCAGGAAGCATCTCTTGTCCAACATTCTCTTTCTTGACTTCTACTCCTACTTCCATAGAGATGATGTCTCAATCTCTGTCTACTTATTCATTACTGCTATTTCAGTCTCACTCTTTCTCCCCATTTTGAGTGTTCATTCTCTCTCCCCCAGAGAATCTTAGATGCTCTCGCAAGGTTTTTGCACCAGTCTCTCAAAAAAAAAAAAAAAAATCATCTAAAGGAGTTGGAAAGAATATGGGTAACTCTGCTTCTGGCAGGTTTCCCTGGTGTCACCTGTTTCTTGTTGGGAGTATCAGAAAGCCCACAAGTAAGAGAGTCACTTCGCATCTCTTCCTCCCAGGGCAGGCCCCACATGTAAACACAACAGAAAAACACTGATCCTTCTACGCCAAAGCATAAAACTCTGACCGCTTCGGGAAAGACGCCTGTTGTGCCCACGCTGGAGCCAGTCTAGGCTTCGGGGAGTTCCTGGGGTCAAGTAGAGTGGGTTGGGCCTTCCATCAATTTTGCTGCTTCCTGCTCCTCCCCAAATTCCACAGGATGAGATAGAGAAGAATCAAAGGAGGTTGTTTCAAGCATTCTCCTGCCCCAGGGCCAGATTATACCTTATTGCTCTTTGAATGAACAGGATTCTCACTCTTGGGTCTAGAGGAAGGGGAGAGCCTAGTCCTTGCCCTGAATGAGATCCCACCACAATGGAACAGCCAGGAGGTTACCAGGACTCGGACGGAGTGGAACAAAAGCCAAATGAGAAGCGGGTGGGTTCAGCTCGAGATGCCAGAAGGATGGGAAGAAATGCTGTTTGTTGAAGATGTCTCCTCGAAGATAGATTTAAAGGAGTTTTAAAGGGCAGGGTAGCCTGAAAGGATGGAGAATCTTTCATACCAAAGAATTGGATAAGGTTCAGTTCAATTAAACGGGTATTTAGTCAGTGTTCACTTTGTACCTGGCACCCAGGTGTTCATTCCTGGGGGAATGAACAAGATATGTTCCCTATCTATGATCTCCAATCTCGGGACAAAATTAGGAAAACAAAGACCCACAGATAACTACGGTATTTTAATCGAGGTGCTTTATTAAGTGAAGCTAAGTGTTAGAAGGGAGCCTTTGTTTCTCTCATTTCATCTTTACATGTGGAGAGGCTTCAGTGAGTGGGACCTTTGATTTTCAAAGTGTGATCCCTGGACCAGCAGCATCAGGATCACCCAGGAACTTGTTAGAAATTCAAATTATGGGCCCCATCCAGACCCTCCTGAATTCAAAACACTGTGGGTGGGGTCCAGCAATCTGGGTGTTTTGTTTTGTTTTGTTTTGTTTCTATGTTAAGGCCACACTCAAGGTATATGGAGATTCCCAGGCTAGGAGTCGAATCAGAGCTACAGATGCTGGCCACAGCCATAGCAACACCAGATCCGAGCTGCATCTGCGACCTACACCACAGCTCACGGCAACACCGGATCCTTAACCCACTGAGCAAAGCCAGGGATCAAACCTGCATACTCATGGATCCTAGTCGGATTCATTAACTGGTGAGCCATGAAGGGAACTCTCATCAATCTGTGTTTTAACAAGCCCTCCAGGTGATACTGATAATACTCTAAGTCTGAGAACTGCTGAGCAGAGCCATATTCCTAGCCTCTCCACCCCACTCTCTTACGGTCACCTCCTTGATTTGAAAAGACAGCACTGAGCATGCCCAGCTCAGCCTCTTCCAGGCTTCTGTTGGTTTTCCTTTGTTTCCCAGAGCCAGCCTGCCCACAGGACACATGCATTCCAACTTGTTCATACACGAGAAAAATCTAATAAAAGTAGGTTCTGTCCTGTGGTGTGGGGCAGGTGCATGTTCAGCTCTACCTGTAATGAGGAGTAAGTCTATCTACCCTCGCGATGCACTATTAGCAAGATGGTGCAGCTGCAGATCTAAAGCTGACGGTTTAATCATCTGTCTCTACATCTTGATTATTAATTGGCTCTAAATACAGAAGGCAGAAAATGGGTGTTATTTATCATACCCCTAAAACTCCCAACAATGGATTACAGTGAAAAATGGGCAGGATGCAGGTTCAGATTGCTTGTCGTAGAGAGACCTGGTTAAGAGAGTAAGGGCAGGAATTTCTGCTGTGGTGGAATGGGATCGGTGGCATCTTGGGAGCGCTGGGTCGCAGGTTCAATCCCTGGCCTGACACAGTGGGTTGGGGATCCGGCGTTGCCACAGCTGCGGCTTAGGTCAAGAATGTGCCTCAGATCTGATCCCTGGCCTGGGAACTCCATATGCCATGGGGAGTAAGCAGAAAAAAAAAAAAGAGAGAGTGAGAGTAAGAGCAGAAGAAACAGAGGAAACCCACTACCCACCTCACATGTTAGAGATAAAGAAGCATGGCACTAAAGGAATTGAGTGGCTTGCTCAAGGTCATATTGCCAATGAGCAGAGACAAAACTAGAACCCAGTACACTTGGCTCTCAGCGGTGCACCTTCTGAACTGGTGGACCCAGGCAGAATTGAAAGAGAAACTTTAACGTCCAAAAATGCATGTATCACCAAGCAGAAGAACCAACCCCAGAATTTTCAGTGTGGGTAGTGGGTTCAAAGCCAAAGTACGCTGTGCTTGTAAGAGAGCCGAGGCTCCCACATGCTCTGCACGATGCCCCTTCACTCAGCCAAGGCTCAAGCTGCACACCCTGCTCGGTGTGTCCTGAACACTGCTTCGCTCTCCTGTGCTCCGCCTAGTTTTATTCCCTCTGCCTAGAATTCTCCCCCTGGTCCCGTGTATGGCAAAGTTATCCATCCTTGAAGAGAGCCAACTCAAACGCCATTCCTCTGCAAAGTCTTCTCTGATTTCACCCATCAGCCCTCTCCACGGTGCCAGCCAAAAACGATTATCCTTAGAGTTCCCGTTGTGGTGCAGTGGAAACGAATCTGACTAGGAACCATGAGGTTGCAGGTTCCTTCCGAGCCCTCACTCAGTGGGTTAAGGATCTGGAGTTGCCGTGAGCTGTGGTGTAGGTCGCAGACACAGCTTGGATCCTGCATTGCTGTGGCTGTGAGGTAGGCCGGCAGGTGTAGCTCTGATTTGACCGAAAACCAAAAACCAACAAAACGAAAATGATCATCCTTCACTGTGAATTCCCAAGACATTTTATTTGTATATAACTTACGACGCTTACCACGCTCTGCTTGGTGTTGCAGCTAGGCTTTTTCCCTCGCATCAGAAAATAAGCTCCTTAAAGGCAGGGGCCATGTTTTGTCCTCTATGCGCTATCCTTCCATAATGCCCAGGGTGTGGTGGACAGTAAATATTTACTGAGCCCGTCATTCAACCAGCCAACCAAAACGCAGAAGTCACATGTCACCTGTTGCAGCCCAAATAGCCCAGAAACTGACACAGAGGCACATCATAGAAAAATCCACCCTGCTTCCCCCCAGAAAATTGCCAAATACCTCCCAGCATTCTGCTTTTTTACGCACCACATGACATAATCCCTTTTGGGTTCGTCTAACTCATGTAGCTTCATGTACTAATTAAGCTGTAAGACACAACAGGGCATGAATTTATTGTGCAATAATTCACATGCGGGATATTTGCGCAGCGCTTGGGCGTGAGTTATGACACATTAATTCACGGCCTAGAGGGCCTCGTTGCAATTACAGAACCATTTTTTTAAATATCATCTGGATTTAAAATACAAATATTGGTCCCCCAGTCTTAAAACTCTTAGCCCCCAAATGCAGCCAGCCAAGATCAGAGGTCACGTTGGCTCCTTTCTCTTCGTTCTGCATTATCCATTGAGCCGTCCCGATGGTAAAGAATGCACAGGTCAGCCCTGCACTTCACTCACCTCGGACCACAGGGCCACTGAGAAGAGAGGAAGAGGGAGAAAGGGGCAGGGACTTCATCACTGGCTGATGGGTAAGAAAACACAGAAATGGATGCAGCAGCCAACTAGGGGTCCATTACTGAGCAAGGAGAAGAACCAGAAAGGACATTTTATGAATTCTGACATTCAATAAACCTCACCCAAAGCAACCAGGCAAAATTCACTACCGTTTTTTATGTCCACAGTTAGGAGAGTGTGATGAGGAGGTAGAGAAGAAATAAGTCACCTGCCTCAGCAGCTCACAACCGAAAACAATTCCTTGTGTCTGCTCTCTCCCCGGGGTCCTGGGAGGGAAGGTAACTCTCCTCCTGGCTGGCCACACTGCGTTCTATAAACACCCTGTGCCATCTGTGATGTCAGCTGCCAGCCACCTGGAGAAGCTGCCCTGCTCCGTGAGCTTGTATTAAAACACTCACTTATAGCTCCCTATTAATTTTTCACGAGGAGTTATTTTTAACTCGCTCAAACCATTGTCTGAATATGCCGAATATATTTTCTTAATGAATGAGCCCGGCGTGGGGTTTCCTCCTTCCTCCTGCTCCCCTGCTGCTCTTCAAATGGTCCCCCCTCACTGGGAGCAAAGCTTCAGATGAACAGTTCACAGCAATGCCCCGGAAATGAGTAGCGGAGGCAGAAGAAAGCCGAGTCGGGCAGCCCCCACGCTCCTCCCTACTCAGGCTTTGGTTTTGAAAGAATTTCAGGGAATGTTGTCAGAGGTTTTTAATAACAGAGAGATCAAGTCAACATTGAAAAGTCTTCTCCGTAGATTATCCAAAGGGACCCTTGGGAGTTCCCGGGTGGCCCAGCTTCGAAGGATCTGGCATTGTCACTGCTATGACACGGGTTTGACCCCTGGCCGGGAAACGTCCACCTGCCACAGGCACGGCCAAAAAAAAAGAAACTCCCGGGTTATGGGGCCAGGCCTGCCCTCTGCGAGTCCATCTAAGCTCCCTTATTTGCCATTCACCAGTCCCAGTATCATGATTTACTTACAAGGAAGAAAGATAGATAAAGAGAGTCAATTCTTTTTTTTTTCTGCTGCTTCTTTTTACAGCCACACCTGCGGCATATGGAAGTTCCCAGGCTAGGGATCGAATTGGAGCTGCAGCTGCAGCTGCAGGCCGCAGTACCACAACCACCACAACATCAGATCAGAGCCACACCAAACGAGGCCAGGGGTCAAACCTGCATCCTCACAGAGACAGTATGGGGGCCCTAACCCGCTGAGCCACAGCAGGAACTCCAAGAGAGCTAAGTCTTAATTGGTGGGATCTTTCTAAACTATCAATCTGATTGAGTTGCCCCACCACCAGCAACACCAGCACCACCAGCAACAGCAAAACCAACACCACCTTAAAACCCTTCAGTGGTTCCCCACTCCCCGCAGGATAAAACCTAAACTTAGCACAGGGCTTGCTTTCTTCATAATCTGACCCGTGCCGATTCCTCAAGCCACATCCCTGTCCCAGCGCACGTTCCAGCCGCCCAGTTCTAGACTCACCCAGTTCCTTTGCCTCTAATGCATTCTTAGCCTCTTCGCTTTGCCAACTCCTACTTATCTTTCGATTCCCAGCTCAGAAATCGCTTCCCCTGACTCTTAGGTTGGACGGGGTGTCCTTCCTAGGTACTCGCACAGCGCCTGTGCTTATCCTGTTTGCCATTTATCATAATGGATCAAAATTCCAGCTTGGCTGTCTGTCCCCATCACTAGATCGTGAGTCAGGCACTCGACAAATATTCGTTGAGCAAATATACAGAGACGAGAAAACCTGAAAGAACACATAATCCAGGATTCCTATTTACTTGACTTTGAGCTGCACACTTTGTAACCAAGCAACCTTTATAAATCTGACGCAGGTAAATTATAAATGATATTACATTCCTTGTAGAAGGCAATCAAAATGAAAAGTGGGAAGGGAAAACCAACCGTGATAAAACCTTGACCGCAGATAATTCATGGCATGTGTAAGCCACACATAGGTGAGGAAGAATCGTGGAGGATTTGAGGATACTTTTTTAAGGAATATCAGGTTGCCTTGGGTTACAGGGATCCAACCACCCACGCCCAATAAAAGAATCTCTGCTTTGTGGAAAGTTATTATGCTCGGCCCCTACAACTAGGGAAGACACCCCCTAAGCCAGAGGTTCTCACTTTGGGAGAGAGAAGGAGGCATAATGAAGACACTGGGGGACCATTTGCAAACTTCCTATCCTCACCCTCTGGGGATTCTTTTCCAACTACCCCTTTTCTTCCCATGACTACTAGAAACCATCCCAGCTGACAAGGAACTCCCCTGATTTTAAAAGGGAAGAGATTTGAAAATTGTCCTTCACAGGGAGGCGACACAGTCTAGTAACTGAGAGTAAACGCTCGGCAGGCAGACCGCTTAAGTTCAAAGCTCAACTCAGCCTCAGAGCTGGGTGACTCTGGACAAATTATTTAACGTCTCTGTGCTATAGTGTCCGCAGCTGTCAAGTGGGAGCCAAAGTAAATACCTCCTAGGGTTGTTGTGAGGATTACGTGAACTAATGCTTGCAAATTACTTAGCTCAGTGCTAGCAAACAATTGGTACTTAATATAATCCACCTAATATTCAATATTAAAAGCTGATCCAAAGTCCCCAAACTTTGAAAATCAACTAGGTTTTTTGTTTTTTTTTCCTTTTTACAGCCGCACTTGCAGCATACTGCCAGGCTAGGGGTCGAACTGGAGCTAGAACTACAGCTGCAGGCCTACACCACAGCTGCAGCCTACACAGCAACACTGGATCTGAGCCACATCTGCAACCTACATGGCAGCTTGCAGCAACGCTGGATTCTTAACCTACTGAGCAAGGCCAGGAGTGGAACCTGCGTCCTCACAGACACTATGTCGGGTTCTTAACCTGCTGAGCCACCATAGAAAGTCCCAATTTGTTTTTTAAAGGTCTAGCTCAAAAATCATCCGTTAAAACTTTAGCCTTTTATCTGCCCTCATGAGAAAACAAAAACAGTCTGATTCCATATAATTGGCTTTGAGACTCTAAGGACTCTAATTAGACACTCTTTTTTTTTTTTTTTTGGCTTTTTTGCCTTTTCCTAGGGCCGCTCCCGCGGCATATGGAGGTTCCCAGGCTAGGGGTCGAATCAGAGCTACAGCTGCAGGCCTTTGCTACAGCCACAGCAACGCAGGATCGGAGCCAAGTCTGTGACCTACACCACAGCTCATGGCAACACCAGATCCTTAACCCACTGAGCAAGGCCAGGGATTGAACCCGAGTCCTCATGGACACCAGTCGGGTTCGTTAACCACTGAGCCATGAAGAGAACTCCAGAAGAGCACTTTTTAAATACACTAAAGCAGCTGCCTCCAGTAAGCAGGGGAAATAAGAGTGGAGCTGAGGGATGCAAAGGAAAAGCAGAATGAATTGGAAAGTGGCCTGACACAAAACGATGATGCTAGCATGCCATGAACTGGAGGAGGTGACTGACTCAATCTGTGCCCTTGAGGGTCAATAAAGGAGCTGAATGAGATGATGCTGGGAGAGCAGCTGGTACGAAGCCTGATCAATGGCAGACACGCAATTGATTCAGAATCAGAATCCTGTAGTCATCAAGGTGTGGCAGGTACAAAGAAGGAACCCCAGCTAGAAAGGGGATGAAGAACAAGGGAAGATGGGGCAACCCTCCTGCTAGTTCCCTGGGTACCCCTGTCCCTTCTCCCACGTCCTCCTCCTCCTCCTCCTTCCATCTCCGTCAACTGTCCTTGGAGGCTCCTATAAATGGCGCTAAGGATGCTAAGACCCCATTTCTGTCTGGGGAACTGTCCTCAGACACTTACTTCTCAGCAAAGAGTGGAACAGTGGTTCTTAACAGGTTTTGGATCACAGACCCCTTTGAGGCCACTCATGACAGAAAAAATGTCACACATTCCTCCGAAGTCTATCCATGGACCCAGAGCAACAGCCCCAGATGAGGAACCTATGAATGGCAAGGTCGGAAATGGGCAAAATTTTGATCATTTCTGGAGTTCCCGTCCTGACGCAGTGGTTAACGAATCTGAGGTTGCAGGTTCGATCCCTGGCCTTGCTCGGTGGGTTAAGGATCTGGCATTGCTGTGAGCTGTGGTGTAGGCTGTAGACACGGCTCGGATCCCGAGTTGCTGTGGCTCTGGCAGAGGCCGGCGGCTACAGCGCCGATTCGACCCCTGGCCTGTGAACCTCCATATGCCAAGGGAGTGGCCCTAGAAAAGGCCAAAAAAAAAAAGAAAAAAGGTTTTGATCATTTCTGTTCCCCTCAACTTTGTTCTGTGGGGCGGTCCTTGGGCCCCTCCCTCTTTTACTGAAGATGAGTGAAAGTGGACCTACGAAGTGTGAAGATACCAGAGAAGCAACCTGAGGAACAAAACAAGTGGGAAGTACAGACTATTTATTATGTGTAAAATAATCTACAAGGATATATGGTACAACCCAGGGAAAATAGCTGATATTTTATAACTATAAATGGGGTGTAAACTTTAAAAATTGTGAATCACTATATTGTAGTCCTTACAGAAGACGGTGCAGCAACTATACTTTAGCTTAAAAAAATGCAAATTAAATAATCCTATGTTATCACTCAGAAGCAGGCAGGACGAACAAATAAACAACCAAGCTTACAAAAGAAAAACCAAGCACATGATGGAGAATCCTGAGAAAGTCTACCTGCAGTTCAGCCTGTAACCGTAAAGAGCAACGTCTTCCTCAAACGCAGTGTTCAGAAATGCCTCTGCCTGTGCGGTAATCTTTGAATAATCCAATTATTCCCAAATATTCCAATAATCTGGAATTCAGTCCAGGCTCTTCGGCCCAGCAGTCAGAGCCGTTCCCTCATTCTACCCGCCCCCCCACCCTCAGGCTCATCACCTCAGTCCTAATGCAGCTCCTCACATCTTTTTTTTATTTACGTTTTATTAGAGTATAATTGATCTACAGTTTTGAGTCAATTTCGGCGGTACAGCATAGTGACGCAGTCTCATGTGTATATTCTTTTTCTCATATTATCTGCCATTATGGTCTATCCCCAGAGACTGGATATAGTTCCCTGTGCTGTACAGGAGGACCTCATCACTCACCCATTCTAAATATAATAGCTTTGCATCTACCAACCCCAGGCTCCCCATCCATCCCACTTCTTCCCCCACTCTTGGCAACCACAAGCCTGTTCTCTGTGTTCATTAGGCTGTTTCTGTTGGGTTTTTTCTTTTTCTTTTTTTTTTCTTTTTTTGTCTTTTGTAGGGCCGCGCCTGCAGCATATGGAGGTTCCCAGGCTAGGGGTTGAACCGGAACTGTAGCCGCTGGCCTATACCACAGCCACAGCAACTCGGGATCTGAGCCGTGTCTGCGGCTACACCACCACTCACGGCAACGCCGACTCCTTAACCCACTGAGTGAGGCCAGGGATCAAACCTGCAACCTCAGGGTTCCTAGTTGGATTCGTTTCGGCTGCACCACGAAGGGAACTCCTGTTTCTGTTTTATAGACAGGTTCATTTGTGCCATACTTTAGATTCCACATATGAGTGACATCATGTAGTATTTGTCTTTCTCTTTCTGACTTACTTCACTTGGTGTGAGAATCTGGTTGCATCCATGTTGCTGCAAATGGCATTGTTTTGTCCTTTTACGGCTGAGTAGTATTCCACTGTATATGCACCCCATCTTCTTAATGCATTCATCTGTCAGTGGACATTTAGGTTGTTTCCAAGTCTTGGCTGTTGTGAACAGTGCTGCAATGAACATAGGGATGCATGTATCTTTTTTTTTTTTTTTCGGTTTTTTTTAGGGCCACACCCACAGCATATAGAAGTTCCCAGGCTAGGGGTCGAATTGGAGCTCGAGCTGGCGGCCTACACCACGGCCACAGCCACACCAGATCTGAGCCATGTCTGCGACCTACACCACAGCTCATGACAATGCCAGATCCTTAACCCACTGAGCGAGGCCAGGGATCAAATCTGCATCCTCGTGGATACTAGTCAGATTCGTTGCTCAGCTGAAACAAATGTTCCCTTTCTGTCTGGGGATGTCCTGGGGGTGTTCCTTAAATTCCTTTATAGTCTAAAAGCTTCCAGAGGGCAGGATCCATGTACCTCCTCCTTCTGAATTCCACTCTCCCACCCCCAACCCACTCTCCCAGGACATGGATCCGCTCATAATTGTACCAGGCAACCAAAAGAGGCATTGAGGACAGAGAAGATGGATATATAGATGTATCAATTGACTACAAATATCTTAAGATTCCTAGAAGTGGGAATTTCTCTCTTTGAAAGAGCGAAAGGGTCAGAGAGAGGTGGAAACAAGAATCTAGAACATGCACAATCCACTGTTTCAAGAGCATTTCCTAAGGACATTTCCTAATGAGGGCCTTGGGCCTTCGAATCTCAGTTTAATTAGGAAAGAATCTCTCCAAGAGGAGGTGCTTGGCACAGGGGAGGTGCTTAAAGAAATGCAGCAAGAGGCCCGGGAACAGGAAGCCAGCTTGTATGAATTCCATAATGCCCCCAGCTCCCTCCGTCCCTCCCTCCTCCTCCCTGTGTTTCCCCGCAGTCTCTGAGCTCATTCCAGACTCCAAAACAAAAGTTCCATCCCAAGGAGCCAAGAAAGTTCATGTCACATCCAACAATCCACCCACTAAATTGCAGGCTGTCCTGCTTTCCCAGCCAACCCCACCCATTCCCCTGTGTCCTGGAGGTCACTGTGTTCACGCCTCTATCTCTAAGAAGGGTACGGCCCTCACTCTGGAACTTGCCTTTCCAAAACTTTTGTCCAAGGCAGGGAGTCCCACTGGTTCCCTTGGTTGGGTGTTAAGAATCCTGCCAGTCAGGAAGTTTGGCCTCGTGGCTCCTGCTGACTGGTTTCAAATATAGTTTAGATACAAGTTGCTTTTGCTGGAAGTTGGATGCAGACTTGAGAGAGGAAGGCTAAGGAGGCTGTTAATTATTTTCAGGTGTCAAAGTTTCAGAGCAGTAGACTTTAAATGCAACATTTCCAGAGATTATATCAATTACTTCGTATGCAAGTACAGCGCCTTTCCTGATCCCAAGTTATGTGAGTTCTCTCACCCTTCTTAAAATTTCCAGAGAATGAAAACTCCCAGAGCCAATCAAACCAGTGTCTCCTGGAGTTCCTGCTGTGGCTCATCAGGTTAAGAACCTGACATAGGGTCCATGAGGATACGGGTCCAATCCCTGGCCTCGCTCAGTGGGTTAAGGATCCGGTGTTATCACAATCTGCAGCATAGGTCACAGATGTGGCTCAGATCCAGTGTTGCCAAAGCTGTGGTGTAGACTGCAGCAGAAGCTCTGATTCAACCCCTAGCCTGGGAACCACTACAGATGAGGCTCTTAAAAAAAAAAAAATGTGTCTCCCAAACAGACAAGTATAAAGTTTCTGGCTATCTAAGTTACCCCAGAACTTCAAAAATCCTAACTCAAGCACCCTTGCAACTCTGGTGGCAGTGGCAGTAAGGGGCGGTGGGGGGAAGCAGTCAAGAATCCAAAAGCAGAGGCTTTGAGTTCCGGGTGAGAGCTTTAACTAATCATTAGTACGGTGTATGGAGTAGAACCAACACTTCCAAATTGGAAACAGTTCAGAATACACATGAAAAGGTAAACAGAGCAAAAACCACCAGGAGAACTGGTCGTAATCTCAGATCCAAGGCTAGAAGAAATTAGTTAATCAAGCCAAATGAAAAACTGAATCTTCCCATTTCCTTTCTGTTTGTACCCGCTCTGTCTCTAGCCATGGTCATGGTCATTCATTCATTCAACAAATATTTACTGGCCCCCAATTATCTAGCACTGCCGATACAGCAAAGAAAAGCCGTGAATCCCTCCACTGGAGTTGTTTACCTTCCTCAGGAGGAAGCAGACAGTAAAGAACTGAGTAATCTGAATATAGATTGTGTTGGATTGCAACCAGTTTGCAGAGAAAAGTAAAGCAAGAAAAGGTTAGGGGGAATTCCCATTGTGGCTCCATGGTAATGAACCCGACTAGCACCCATGAGGGTGCAGGTTCGATCCCTAGCCTTGCTCAGTGGCTAAGGATCCGGTGTTGCTCCAAGCTGCAGCATAGGTCACAGAAGCAGCCCAGATCCCACGTGGCTGTGGCTGTGGTGCAGGCCGGCAGCTGCAGGTGTGATTCAACCCCTAGCCTGGGAACTTCCACATGCTGCGGGTGCGACCCTAAAAATAAATCGGATAGTCCAAGAGGGCCTCACTGAGAAGATGACATTTCACAGCCAGAAGCAGGTGAGGGAACAAGCCACAATGCAGATCTCAGAGAAGAGCAAGCAGAAAGACTTTCTGGCCATATTTTAAAGAAATTTTTTTATTATGGTAAAACATACATAACATAAAATTTACCCTTTGAGACACTTTTAAGTACAGTTCTGTGGCATTAAGTCCATTCACACTGTTGTGCGACCACCCCCACCATCCCTCTCCAGAACATTTTCCTCTTCCTCCACGGAAACTCTGAACCCATTAAACATTCCTCCCTCCCTCCAGCCCCTGGCTACCACCATTCTACTTTTTGTCTCTATGAATTTGACCCCTCTTGGGACCCCACATAAGGGGAAGTATCCAATATTGTCCTTTTGTGACCAGTTTATTTCACTTAACATAATGTCTCCAGGATTCATCCATGTTGCAGCATCTACCAGAATGTCCTTGCTTTTTATGGCTGAATAGTATTCCATTGTATGTATAAACCACATTTTGTTTAGCTGATGATGGGCATTTAAGTTGCCTCACCCTTTGACTGTCGCGAATGGTGCTCCTAGGAGGATGGGTATGCTTGTATATTCTTGGGCTCCTGCTCTCAATCCTTTTGAATATATAGCCAGAAGTGGAAATGCCAGATCACATGGTAGTTAGTTATAGGTGTAATTGTTGGAGAAATCAGCAAACCATTTTCCACAATGGCTGCACCATTTCACATTTTCGCCAGCAGTAAATATGAAGGGTTCCAATTTCTCCACATCCTTGCAACATTTTCTTATCTTCTGTTTTTTTAATAATAGCCATCCCAATGGGCATGAGGTGGTAGCTGCCCATTTGTGAGGAGTAACAAGGAGGCCTGTGCGGTGAATGAGGGGCAGTCAGGGAGGGGGGAGCAGCTGGGGACGAGGTCAGAGAGAAAGCTGGAGGCCCAGATCCTTCTCAGGCTTAGACTTTGGCTCTTACTCGGGATGTGATGGAAACCCTAGATGACATTGATCGTGTCACATGTTGGCTACTGATTTCCACGCTCTTTGAATAAGTATCTGGTTCTCAAACCAAGGCTTAGTCCTCTAGAGTTTGAAAACGAGGCACGGAGAGACGTAAGGCAGAGCTCTCAGTGGATGTCTGGTGCTTCTGACAACGCAATGAGCACTGAACAAGCTGACATTCTCCCATCCGCCTCTCTCTCTAGGTATGAAAGAAGAGATGCCACATACCCTCCCATGGGAGATTAACATGATGGACTGCTTTCATCAAAGTTGTCCCCTTTATGGATTATCTTTAGCCAGGTTTCAATCACAAAAAAATCAAACGAGGGAGTTCCCTTCATGGCTCAGAGGTTAGCAAACCCGACTAGGATCCATGAGGATCCGGGTTTGATCCCTGGCCTCGCTCAATGGATTAAGGATCCCACACTGTTGCGAGCTGTGATGTAGGTCACAGATGCGGCTCAGATCCGGCACGGCTGTGGCTGTGGGTAGGCCACAGCTGCAGCTCCAGTGTGACCCCTAGCCTGGGAACTTTCATATGCCGCAGGAGTGGCCCTAAAAATCAAAAAAAAGAAAAAAGAAATCAAACCAAAGTCCTCTTGGTCTCATTCCCTCTTAGATTATCCCCTCCATGATTGTGGAGAATCGAGAACTGACACGGAGAGAAAGGGCGCTTTTTCTGGAAACTGGTGGAATCAAGGGCTGCAAAGACATCGGGAAGCAGGCTCTGAGGAGAGGGGCAGGAACAATGTGAATCAGGCACTCCCCAGCCTTGCGGAATTAAATAGATGAATCCAGTCCCAAGCCCCAGATGCCTCAGGAAGGACTGTCAGATATGTCTGAGATGATAAGAGCCAGGGAGAGAAAGGGCCCCAAAGGGAAGCCTGAAAACACATTTTTGAGAGGCAAAGAGTACCTCTCATAACCTCACCTCCCCCAGGCGACAGGGATGAAAGCTTCTACATCAAAATGAGAAGTCCAAGGAGTTATAGATTTTCTCAACAATAAATAATCTGGAGAGAATGGCCGCCCAGCCACCGTTTATAAATGTTAGAAAATACACACTCGTGTTGGCAGAGAGGGGGTTGGGGAGGGATGGAAGGTAGAGAAGGAGAGAATTATGGGGTTGTCCCCGCTGGGAAAGGGGGAGGGACAGAAATCAATTTTCACGCTGGCATTCTTAGGATTCAAATGGGGAGGGAAGTATGGGGGAAATCTGGAAGCCTAAGTAACTAATTTCTCCCCACAAGAGAGCAGGCCGTGTACCCCTAGAATCTATGTGTTTTTTCCTTCCATCAGAGAACCGCCTAATTCATCCTGTCGTCTCAACACAGCATGATCACCAGCACCCCACCCAGGGTAGAGGGGCCATGACGCGCCTCACATCTCTCTCCCCATCCCAGTCCCCATCTCAGTCCCCATCTCAGTCTCCATCTCAGTCCCCATCTCAGTCCCCATCTCAGTCCCCATCCAGTTCCCACCCCAGTCTCCATCTCAGTCCCCATCTCTGTCCCCATCCCAGTCCCCATCCCAGTCCCCATCTCTGTCCCCATCCCAGTCCCCATCTCAGTCTCCATCTCAGTCCCCATCCCAGTCCCCATCTCAGTCCCCATCCAGTTCCCACCCCAGTCCCCATCTCAGTCCCCATCTCTGTCCCCATCCCAGTCCCCATCCCAGTCCCCATCTCTGTCCCCATCCCAGTCCCCATCTCTGTCCCCATCCCAGTCCCCATCTCAGTCCCCACCTCAGTCCCCATCCCAGTCTCCACCTCAGTCCCCATCCCAGTCTCCACCTCAGTCCCCATCCCAGTCTCCATCTCAGTCCCCATCCCAGTCTCCATCTCAGTCCCCATCCAAGTCCCCACCTCTGTCTCCATCCAAGTCCCCACCTCAGTCCCCATCCCAGTCTCCATCCCAGTCCCCATCTCAGTCCCCATCCCAGTCTCCATCTCAGTCCCCATCCCAGTCCCCATCTCAGTCCCCATCCAGTTCCCATCCCAGTCCCCATCTCAGTCCCCATCTCAGTCCCCATCCCAGTCTCCACCTCAGTCCCCATCCCAGTCTCCACCTCAGTCCCCATCCCAGTCTCCATCTCAGTCCCCATCCAAGTCCCCACCTCTGTCTCCATCCAAGTCCCCACCTCAGTCCCCATCCCAGTCTCCATCCCAGTCCCCATCTCAGTCCCCATCCCAGTCTCCACCTCAGTCCCCATCCCAGTCTCCACCTCAGTCCCCATCCCAGTCTCCATCTCAGTCCCCATCCAAGTCCCCATCTCAGTCTCCATCCCAGTCCCCATCTCAGTCCCCATCTCTGTCCCCATCCCAGTCCCCATCTCTGTCCCCATCCAAGTCCCCATCTCAGGCCCCATCCAAGTCCCCATCTCAGGCCCCATCCCAGTCCCCATCTCTGTCCCCATCTCAGTTCCCTTCTCTGTGGACTCATCACAGAGGTGTTGCGCTACCTTTTTAAGCTCCAAACATTTAAAATAAAAGTGGGACAGAGGAGAAGACTGCTCTTCCCCCTTCTCCTCATGTAGGAAAATAATGACAAAAATGACAATGAAAGTTTCAGGTAATTCATTCATTCATTCATTCAATAACTATTAAGCACCTTCTAAACTCCAGTTGTTGTGCTTGGTATGAGGAACACAGCAGGGAGGGAAAAGATATTCCTTGCCTACATAGTACTCACTGTCTTTAAAAATGTTCTTACGGGAGTTCCCGTTGTGGCTCAGCAGTAACGAGCCCAACTAGCCTCCACAAGGTCCCAGGTTCAATCCCTGACCTCGCTCAGCGGGTTAAGGATCCAGTGTTGCCATGAGGGGCAGCGTAGGTCACAGATGCGTATTCAGATCCAGTGTTGCTGTGGCTGTGGTGTAGGCCGGCAGCTGCAGCTCTGATGCAACCCCTAGTCTGGGAATTTCCACATGCTGTGAGTGTGGCCCTTAAAAAAAAAAAAAATGTTTTTATAATGTTGCTGGGGGGGGGGGGAGGGAGGTATAGATTGGGGGTTGGGCTTAACAGATGCAAACTATGATTTAGAGAATAGATAAACCACAGGTCTTACTGTAGAGCCCAGGGTACTATATTCAACATCCTGTGATAAACCATAATGGAAAAGAATATGAAAAAGAACACAACTATATGTATCACTGAATCACTTGAAGACGTCTTCCCCGGTGACCTTTTTAAATGAGCTTGCCATCGCTTTTGTTTGGAACCAAATCCCACCCAGCTTGGGTGAGCCCCAAATCAGGAACTCCAGATCAGAGGGGTGGGTGGGGAGATAGAACTCCTTTGCCTTTGATTTACAACCAAAATTGTCAACAAGGAAAAATACCTGGAAAGAAACCACAACCTTGGCTCATGTTAGTATGGTTATAAAAACTACATACTGTTATTGTCATTTTGTGGGACTAACACAAATTAATAAATCAGGGCCCTAGGCTTGAACTCTACGAGGCAGTGGGGAAGATTTGCAGAGACTGAGAGGCAGAGAAATATAGTGTCTGGAAAATAGGGCTTCCAGGTATACATGCAAGAATTAAGGAACATGGGGCGGGAGGTGGGGCGCGAAAGAGAACCAGAATTTCGTTGTTCTGCAAGTGATATGCATGTGTTATTTCATTTAACCCCATCACAACCCAGTGAAAGAAGTATTATTATCCTACTTTGTGGACTGAGAGGTTAAATGACTTTCCCAAGATCATATAGCCAATAAAAAGATGAGCTGGAATTTGAACTTGGTTCTTTGTGACTTCAAAGCCCTTGTTTTGTCGACTGCAGCACCCTGCCTCCACAAAGTAAAAATTCTAGGCAATTGATGGAGAACTTGAGCCAGTTCCTACCCTCGTTTCTAAGTCGCCCCCTGTCAGTGTCTTCCTCTTCCTCCCAGTCACTGATGGGCCTGGGCCGGAAGTGGTGCAGTCTTTAAATCTGAAAGCTCCAGTTAAACCATGTCCTGCTAAAATCCTAATCCAATCTAGGACCAAAAGGTCTCCAGCTTTTCTTTTTAGAAAAGAAAATGGATTCCAAAGCATCCCTGTAACCATTCCAAGAGTTCCCACATATGATTTTACATCTAATTATAATTCCGACCTGCAGCTTTACCCATCTCCTTTGCTTGGCTTTTAATAGAAATACGGGAGAATATATCTCTAGACATCTATACGTCACCCTCATGAGACCCCTTTCCTCATGCTCTTCGAAATCTTTTCTATTCACTACCACCTTCTTGAGAAGAACAAAGCCACCTTCAGTGAAGGTTAGAAAGTGCTAGAGAAGGAAACGAAAGCTTGGTTCTCCTTGGCTAAAGGAAGATGGGGGTAGGGGGAGCAGACAATTTTCTAAATGGGAGCCCAGTGGCAGGAAGATGGCTGCAATTTCCATGTCAACTTAAATGCCTTCGGATTTGGCCTCCCTAAACCTCAGCCATCACCCAAGCCTTCCAGATGCTGCCGCCACACACTGTTAGGAAACATCTGTCACAAAGGACAGCCCCAACTGGGACAAAGGAGAGTAGGAAGGCAGACGGTGCCAGTTTAATGAGGATGGTTTAACAAAACATCTTTTAAGCTTCCTAATTCACTTGGCCATTTGCTCTCCAGACTTGGCTGCCAATCAGGAGCAGACTGAGAATGTTTGCCAGAGAAGGGCAATCTCCTCCTTATCCTGAACTTGGAAGAACGCACATCCAGACAAATGCAATTAACCCCATTCCAGAGCTGAAAATTCATGGAGTTCTCCTGTGGTGCAGCAGGTTAAGGATCCAGCATTGTCACTGCAGAAACCCGGGGTGCTGATGGGGTGGGGTTCAATCCCTGGCTCAGGAACTTCCACATGCCTTGGACACACACGTACACTCCCCCCAAAAAATTCATGATGATTCTGGAGAAAAGGACTTCAGCTACATCAGGTTGATCATTGTGGTTAGACTGTTGTTGACAGTGAGACGGGCTTAGTAGAATATGAAAAATGGGCATTAGTGTTCCCACGGTAACCAGGTCTGTGACCAACTCTAAGCTCATAACACCTAAAGCATTCTCAGTATTTATAAATCATCCATGGATATAAGCACAAAGACCAATCGGACATAAGGCATCAACACAGATTTCTTAGTCTTTACATGGGATCACCTCTTTTTTTTTTCTTGGCCCCGTTCACGGCATTCATAAGTTCCCCAGCCAGGAATCAAACCCACGCCACAGACGTGACAACACCAAGCCCTTAACTGCTAGGCCACCAGGAAACCCTCTAGCTTTTTAAAGGTTATTATGGGATATGAACTCCAGATAAGAAATAATGGGTATTCTGAACATGCTATCAGTATAAGATCAAGAGATAAGATAAAGGATTGTCTTTCCAGGTTTGTTTCAAAAGGAAGAAAGAGGTCCAAAGACAAGGGGACTGGCAAAGTGGCTTCTACGGGTTTTAATTTTATTCATGGAAATTGCATTACAATTTAGATTAAACCTAAGGCATTTCAATTGAAATCACTGGTTTCAGATATTTGGGGATCACTAGCCTAGCCCTCAATTTAATTCAGCTGACACAAAGTCACTGAAACATGCATCACCTTGTCCCCATTAGACCTCTATCTTGTAAATACTTTATACCCAGGGCCAGCCTCACGCCATACCCTCCTGCTCCATAAAACTGGTAACTCTAAACAATGAGATCCTTTCAGATCCTGCTCAGATTCACCTAGCAGCCATCAGAGTGCTGCCCTGCCTTAAGGCAGACGCTACAGCCCTAAATCACATTCGCCCTGACTGCTGCATTGCAGCAGATAACTGAAGTGTGAGTGCCCTCTACCCTCCTTCTAGAAAATGACACTCTCCTTCAGTCAAAAAGACACACACACACACACACACACACACACACACACACACACACACACACTCCCCTTCTCCCATACAGACCTGCAGTTTCCTGCTCTCTGTTACATCCAGACTTCCGAGACTGCGTTCCCAGGGCTTTCTTTTCACTGTTCTTCTACCTCGTATTCCTACTCTTACCCTTTTCTGTGGCTCTCTGCCTGAACAGGACAGATCTGTCACCACACATGAGCATCTCACTGTCATTCACCTCAGCCCTCACACAGATGGCCCCACTCGGCCTGTAACACCCTCTATCCAAACCTGCTTCGACAGGATCCTCCCTCAGAAGCTTCTCTAGCCACATGGACAGGTATCTGATCTCTCCAGTATGCTCTCCTTGCCTCCTGCTCTCCCTCGGGAGTGTCCAGTCGTGTGACTCGCAGGCCTAGAACCTGGCCCTGGGAGACACCCAGGTAGGGAAGAGAGCAGGAGGGACGAGGAGCGGAGGAGCCCGGCTTCTGCCTGGTGAGGCTTTCCGCTGCCTGCTCCTTCCCCAGTGGACGCTGCCCCAGTGGACTGAGGTACAGTCAATGGGCCACAGCCAGGGAAGTGCCCCCGGGGTCGCTAGCCCAATTCGGCGACATTTGAGATCTGAAACAAGAACTCAGGTCCAAGTCTCTTTCACTGTGACACAGTCAAAGTGCAAAAGGAGTAAATTCTGTCTGCGACAAAATTGTCTGTGACAAAGTATGTTATCTGTGATGTTTATTCTTTGCTCCAGTCTCACCGCCTTAATGGCCAATGACTGAACAGACAGAAAACACAGTTTCATTACTTTCATTGCTTTATTTCCTTTGGAAAATAAGTCACCTAATGCTTTGCCACTAGGCAACATGATATGATACTCAAACTGCAACAGCTAAGTTTAAGATTACACTACAGAGGGAATTCCCATTGTGGTACAGGGGAAAGGAATTTGACTAGTATCCATGAGGATACTAGTTCGATCCCTGGCCTCGCTAAGTGGGTTAAGGATCTGGCATTGCCATGAGCTGTGGTGTAGGTCACAGATGAGGCTTGGAGCCTGCATTTCTGTGGCTGTGGCATAGGCCAGCGGCTATAGTTCTGATTGGACCCCTGACCTGGGAACTTCCATATGCTGTGGGTGCTGCCCCCCCCCCCCAAAAAAGATTACACTACAGAAAGAGTTCCTGCTGTGATGCAATGGGATCAATGGCATCTCTGCCATGCCAGGACTCAGGTTCCATCCCTGGCCCGGCACAATGAGTGGGTTAAAGGGATCTGGCATTGCCACAGCTGGGTGTAGGTCAAAACTGCAGCTCAGATCTCATCCCTGACCCAGGAACTCCATATGTCACAGGGTGGCCAAAAAAAGACAAAAAAAAAAAGATGACATCACAGAAAGGAAGGGTGGTCCAATAGTCAAATGGCTGGATGTTGTTTAAATTAGGATTGTACTTGTTTCCGGAGGATGGGGAGTATGCATGGAAACTGTTATGTTGTAAGCTCCTGGAAAAGAGAATTTCCTGAATTTGCTATCATTTATCCTGTACTGTCTATAAATTAGCACACAGATGGATTCTGTTTTGTTTGGGTTGGGTCTAAAGTGAGAAACTGGATAATCCCTATATGAATGTGGGTTTCTCACGGAAACCACAAAAAGTTTCCAAGTGAGGAAAACCATATTCGAACTGCTAAAAATCAGATTTCAACTAAGTGTAAATGCATGCGAAGGCAAATTCCAAATTAGAACATTCAGACACCAAAATGATTCTTTGTGCAAAAGAATTCAAGCACAACCAATGTTTTTTTCCCCCAAATCATTAGCATCTCCTCCAAATCACCGAACACTCATTAACACACAGTGCAACACAATGGTGACAAAGAAAGAGCTCGCCTCTCTGGGAACTTACAATTAGGGGCATTTCCTGAATTCTTCACCACCTCCCCAAATAAGTAAAAGATACATAAATAAGGAACCGGAAATGGAATTCCTAAATTAGAAATGAATAGTGTCATATTTACCTCAGAGGCAAGGGTATATTAAGATCCCAGATAACAGAAGATAAGAGGAGTAAGGACTTCATTTTCCAGTGTCGGCAAGATCAGGGAGTGTCTTCTGTGCACCATGGGAAATCCAAGAAGGCTGCATGGAAGAGGAGGGAATTGCTCCATCTCGGCATTTTGTCTAAGTGTCTCCAGGGAAACATCAGTTCAAGCTACATCGTCCTGACGGCGTGAAGCCTAGGCTGTGATTCAGTAAATCTACCCTTGGGAGTTCCCATCATGGCTCAGCAGTTAGCAAACCCGACTAGCACCCATGAGGATGCGGATTCGATCCCTGGCCTCGCTCTGTGGGTTAAGGATCTGGTGCTGCCGTGAGCTGTGGTGTAGGTCGCAGACGTGGCTCGGGTCCCAAGCTGCTGTGGCCTTGGCATAGGCCAGCGGCTACAGTTCCAACTGGACCCCTGGCCAGGGAATCTCCATATGCCGTGGGTGCAGCCCTAAAAGGACAAAAATAATAATAATAATTTTTAAAAAATAAATCTAGCCTTATTTAGGCCTTCTTCCATGCCCCCCACCAAAAACACAAAACAAACTCCACCACACTTGGAACCAGTAAATCCAGTTTGCCCAATGACACAGACCCAATTAAAAATTTACTATAGATACAAATACAGATCTAGGTACTAAAATACAACAATACGGAAAATTCTCAGTCTTGGTCTGTGCAGAAAAGGAAGAGTCAGTCAGAAAGAAACCATTTCAGTGCAATAAGTCTGTTGCTCCTTC
Organism: Phacochoerus africanus; assembly: GCF_016906955.1. Taxonomy (NCBI): domain Eukaryota; kingdom Metazoa; phylum Chordata; class Mammalia; order Artiodactyla; family Suidae; genus Phacochoerus; species Phacochoerus africanus. The sequence goes on along the minus strand of NC_062550.1, from coordinate 21,365,293 downwards.
CCTGGGGAGACAGCAGAAAGCTTCCCTGAAGGGCTGGAAAGCTGAAGTAACCAACCCCATCCAGCTCATACCAGAGAAAATAAATACACAAGCTTATCTCCCAAGAGTCTTCCAAAAAACACAACCTCACCAAACGGATCCCTTACCAGACATCCTCCCTCTGCCTGTGACCTGACTTAGTACTGCATTCTGTCCGAATATTCCTTGAGAGAATACTGGGCTCCCTTTCTAAAATAAAAACTCCTTTAGGGTAGAAGCTGCTTCATGTTCCCTCACTGAGGCCAGAAACCATAATCCTGCAAGTAAATATTGTTAGTCGCAACCCAGTCTTGAACTTGAAAACTGTCGCAGACCCAAACGGCCTCCTCATCCAACTCAACTCCTGCCCTATCACCCCCACAACACGACACCTCTCAGATCCCACCCCGGTCTGTCAGAGGCTGAATTCCAAGTCAGTGAAAACCCATCGCAGTATGGACCCAAACACTCCAGACCACGTTTAATCCAATACGGCGTCAACAAAATTCACCCACCCAAATACAGACCCAAATCCATCGAGATGTAACCAAAACATTCTTGCTTCCTTCCCTCAATATTTATGGAGCCTGTACTCCACACAGACACTACACCAGTACTGTCACACCATTATCTGGATAAACAATCAGATAGCCAGAGCTTCCAGTAGTACATCCAACATTCCTCATTCATGATTTGACACATGCACAGGTTCAATTTGTCAGAATTCGGCCTGGGAAATTCTTAACATGTCTATCACACCAAACAAGATTATCAACCTGACAAATCCAGAAGCAGAAGCCTGTGCTCCTAGACCTCTTCAGTAACTAGATAGGCTATCAGGAAGGATCGGAATTAGATTTTCAGGAGTTCCCATCGTGGCTCAGTGGTTAACCTATCCGACTAGGAACCATGAGGTTGTGGGTTTGATCCCTGGCCTCGCCCAGTGGGTTGGGGATCTGGCGTTGCCATGAGATGTGATATAGGCCGCAGATGAGGCTCAGATCCTGATTTGCTGTGGCTCTGGTGTCGGCCGGTGGCTACACCTCTGATTAGACCCCTAGCCTGGGAACCTCCATATGCCATGGGTGTGGCCCTGGAAAAGACCAAAAAAAAAAAAAAAAAAAAAAAAAGATAGAGATTTTCCAAACAGGATTCAGAAAGAGAGCTGGGAAAAAGCCAGGGCGGGCGTGAAATTAAAGGACGAGAAAGTGATGTGATACATTGAGGTCAAACATGAAAGTCAGCTTCTCTCTCCCTCCCGCCTTGATCCTCCATGCCCCTCTCTTCCACCAACCCTACCTACCAACCCCCAACTTCCCATTAACGTCCTCAGGAGAAAACAGCAGAAGGAAATCCATCCGCCTGGTCACCTTATTTTCCAATCTACAAAAACAGGATGGCCTCTGCCTCAATGAGCACTAATCCACACTCTTTTTTTTTTTTTTTTCCCAAGAAGCCTCTCTAAATAGCTTTAGCTCTGTTTTTGCCCCCAAGTCTCTGCTTTCCTTGTAAACACAGAATCTAGAAGTCTATCCAGCAAGTTCCCATCATGGCTCAGCAGAAACGAATCTGACTAGTATCCTTGAGGACGCAGGTTCAATCCCTGGCCTCGCTCACTGGGTTAAGGAGCCAGCATTGCTGTGAGCCACAGTGTAGGTCGCAGACATGGCTTGGATCTGGCATTGCCATGGCCGTGGTGCAGGCCGGCAGCGACAGCTCCGATTTGACCCCTAGCCTGGGACCCTCTATAGGCCCTAAAATAGAAGTCCAGCCAGAGGCCCCATGTATCCCTATATCCTGTCTCTTCTTCTGGACCAGCAGCTGTGAGCGGCCAGAGTCCATGCCCCTTCTTCCACATGTGTCCTCCCAAAATCCACAATAATGCTCTGCACACAAGGTGGGGCTTAAGAAACAACTCTCTCTCTGGCTATCTTCCTCCATGTCTCTAAAGGTGTCCATCCTCCTGTCCCCCCATGTCAGTGGCTGACCATCTCCCTGTCCTCTCTCACCAGACTTTGTATGGTTCCTCCCACAGCCCTAGATTTGCTGCTCCACACCCACCATCTCCCTGGGAAAGCTAATTTGCTTTGTTTTGTTTTAGGAAAGACATCAGTCCATCTGAGCCATATAAAAGTTGTACCACTCCTCCAAGTCCTGAGTTTTATTTTGTTTTGCTTTTTCCCCTTTTTAGGGCCGCACCCACAGCATATGGAAGTTCCCAGGCTAGGAGATGAATCAGAGCTGCAGCTGCTGGCCTGCACCACAGCCACAGCAACTCGGGCACCAAGCTGCGTCTTCGACCTACACCACAGCTCACGACAACACTGGAGCCTTAATCCACTGAGCGAGACCAGGGATCGAACCCACATCCTCTTGGATGCTAGTCGGTTCTTGGCCCGTTGAGCCACAACAGGAACTCCATGAGTTCTTATCCAAATATAGATGGATATAACTTCTCCACCAAGACCCACCCAGTTCACGCATCATAATCTACAACAAAGAGCCCTTGCACCGTGCTTTTTATTTGTTTTTTGTTTTTGTTTTCGTTTTTTGCCACACCCACAGCATATGGACGTTCCCAGGCCAGGGATCTAATCAAACCACAGTTTCGAACTATGCCACAGCCACAGCAATGCCAGATATTTAACCCACTGCACTGGGTCAGGAATAAAAACCTGTGCCATCACAGAGACAATGCCAGATCCTGCATCACATCGGGAACTGCATCACCATGGTTTCTAGGGGACACTCTCTATCCTTATTCCCCAGTTCTTTCTACTCCAGTCTCCCTAGTGATTTCTGTGATCATAAAAGAAAAAAAAAGGACAAGGATAAACCAAAAGAATATAATCCAAATATAATTTTTATTAATTTGGAATACACTTTTTAAAGGAAATTAGCCTTTTCACATGATTTTGCTTAAGCTACAGTTAAAATGAGTCTGTCTTCTGACGGCATACATCACATGTCAATTGATAACAGAGAGACGTTGCCCAAGAGCTGCTGGAGGGCAAAAGAAGACAACTTAGAAATAAACACTTGTCACATACAATCAATATAACTGCTGCCATGCATGAGTAAGCGTTGTCTGGGCTGCTGGTGCTGGGGTGTTGCCCAAAGTGTGTGGACCGGGGTGAGGGGGGTGAGGATTTAAGACTCCAAGGGGCTATCACGTTTTGTGATAGCAGCGAACTGTCTCTTGGAAACCCAAGAACCCAGTCCTATTTCAGGCTTCTCCTCCAAGCCTTTATCAATCAATAAATCTGCCTATCATGTACATAAAATTGATAGATTCCAAGAGAGAATAGAGCCATCAAGTTTCAAGGTTTATCTAGCACCGGCTCATTTACAATATACCTGAGACCTCAGACAAAGGTTTCCTACAATATTTTAAAGACCACTAGGCAGCCACACTTCCAGGGGAATTTGGTAATCTTTCCTCTCACAGTCTGACCTGGGCTGTGGTCCCCACCATGGCTTTTTTTTTTTTTTGTCTTTTTGCCATTTCTTGAGCCGCTCCCATTCTTTCAGTAATAATATTAGCTTTACAATTGCCCGCTTATTTAGCTTTCTCAAGATCCTTTTTTTTTCTTTTTTTTTTCTTTTTTTTTGTCTTTTGTCTTTTTGCTATTTCTTGGGCCGCTCCCACGGCATATGGAGGTTCCCAGGCTAGGGGTCTAATCGGAGCTGTAGCTGCCGGCCTACACCTGAGCCACAGCAACTCGGGATCCGAGCCACGTCTGCAACCTACGCCACAGCTCACGGCAACGCTGGATCCTTAACCCACTGAGCAAGGCCAGGGATCGAACCCGCAACCTCCTGGTTCCTAGTTGGATTGGCCAACCACTGAGTCACGACAGGAACTCCGCCACCACAGCCTTTTAAAATTCAATAAGAGGAGTTCCCGTCGTGGCGCAGTGGTTAACGAATCCAACTAGGAACCATGAGGTTGCGGGTTCGGTCCCTGCCCTTGCTCAGTGGGTTAAGGATCCGGCGTAGCGTGAGCTGTGGTGTAGGTTGCAGACGCGGCTCGGATCCCGCGTTGCTGTGGCTCTGGTGTAGGCAGGTGGCTACAGCTCCGATTCAACCCCTAGCCTGGGAACCTCCATATGCCGCAGGAGCAGATCAAAGAAATAGCAAAAAGACAAAAAAAAAAAAATTCAATAAGAAAGGCCAGGAGAGGAGTTCCCATTGTGGCTCAGTGGTAATGATCCCAACTAGTATCCATGAGGATGAGGGTTTGATCTCTGGCCTCGCTCGGTGGCTTAAGCATAACAGCGTTGTCACAAGCTGTGGTGTAGGTCACAGATGCAGCTCAAATCCAGCTGCTGTGGCTGTGGTGTAGGCCAGCAGCTGCAGCTCCAATTCAACCCCTAGCCTGAGAACTTCCCTGTGTCGCAGGGGCCACCCTAAGAAGACAAAAAAGAAAGGCAGGGAGACCACCTTCAGCAGCTGTAAAAATACCTCTCTAACTCCTTGAACATCCAGGAGGGAGACGATCCAATCTTCTCTCATTACTGCGGAAATGGGTCGGATGTTCTGCAAAGACCACATCCATGTCCTCCCTAAGAAGATGAGATATACTCTCAGAACCTCAAGGGAGGAGTTCCCTGGTGTCACAGTGGGTTAAGGATCCAGCATTGCCACTGGCCCAGGAACTTCTGCATGCCACAGGCATGGCCCAAAAAAAAAAAAAAACCTGGAGTAAACATGAAGGAAGCAGCAGACCCAGGAAAAAGAATCTTCATTCATGCAAAGATTATGTCTAAACATACATATGCGAAAGAAAGCTGAATAAAGGAGTTCCCATAGTGGCTCAGTGGTTAACCTATCCGACTACAAACCATGATGTTTCAGGTTCGATCCCTGGCCTTGCTCAGTGGGTTGAGGATCCGGCGTTGCCATGAGCTATAGTATAGGTTGCAGACGTGACTCAGATCCGAGTTCCTGTGGCCATGATGTAGGCCGGTGGCTACAGCTCCAATTAGACCCCTAGCCTGGGAACCTCCATATGCCGCAGGTATGGCCCTAGAAAAAGACAAAAAGATTAAAAAAAAAGAAAAAGAAAAAGGAAGAAAGCTGAATAAAGCAAGCCCCACATCAGGCCAGAAAGGAAAGGCCAGAAGGAAGGGCATGGCAGAGGAGGGAAGAGCCCTGAAGAAAAGCCAAGGAATAACCTCCCCTAACTCACATTTTCCTAGGAAAATGAGTCCCCGCTCTGGTAAGGACTTTTCCGGTTTGGAGGAGAATGAAGTAGAGGCCTCTGAAGCACTCTGGCCCCAGCCAACCAACCCGCCCTCCCCAAGCTCCCCAGGCCTCTGGTCTGCACCCTCCAGTCCCAAGTCCCACCCTGGCACCATGGACTCCCCTCTGCTCAAACCCCGTAGGACTCCTGTGGCCAGCAGCTCTCCAGGCCCAGCCTTCTTCCTCTCTGGCTCCATTTTCTTACCGAGTCTATAACCACGAGAAATCACTTACCTATGGTCTTTTTCTACCTCAGAGGGGAAAGGGCTGAGGAGAAAAATACAAGCCAAACCCAGGGACAGGTCGGAAGGGCTTGGCCAAGCAGCTCCTGGAAGAAGGTCAGGGTGCCCAGGGAGGCGGGGCTTCCGGAAGGAGCGGAAAAGTATAAAAGAGGCGGCTTAGCCAGGACCCCAGGAGGAAAGCTGGTGGTGGGCAATGGGAGCGGAGCGGGCTCTGTCTGGGTGAGGAGGTGGAGTGAGGTTCCATGGAGGCTGGTTGGAGACTCGGCAGGAGGATGCAGATTGAGACGTAAACACATTTTCTGGGGTCCTGGGTATGAAGGAGGGCTCCAAGAGCTGGAGGGGAGTCTGGGGAGGCAGTAGAGCCCTGCATATGGAGATCTGGGGACCCATCCCAGATCCAGTTAAAGGACCTCTGCTCAGGAACCCTTTCAATAGGATAGAGGCAAACCTGTCCCCCACCAGCCTCGCCCAGAATCCTCCTAGCAGGTGATGTATCACCAGCAGCCATCTGGGCCCCCTTACCTGCATTTCCCATCACTCCAGAGATAAAACTATAAGGGAACTGGTTTAAGCTTCCCCACAAGGTGAAGACTGAGACAGTCATTCGGCTTCATAGCATCTTCTAACTGAATATGCACCAGGTATTTTGGTAGAGGAAGTAAAGATGAAAGATACAGACCCTGCTATATCTCTACATCCTTTCCCGAGAGCTTCCTGCACTAGACATTCAAAACGTCAAGCTTCCAAGACTCGGAAACAATGACCAAAGAAAGGTGCCTCTTCCTTTCCAGAATGTTAATCTTCCAATAGAGGAAAGTCTGTGAACTGGCAGGGGTGGAGCAGGTAGGGCTGACTTAGAAACTGAGGGCTGCATGGCCAAATGATCAGCCCAGGAAGCCATCAGCTTCAAGAAAAGGGGGCACCCCTGCCTTTACGTGATGGGTCTGCTGCTCCTCTAAACCCTAAATTAGGTACAGCAAAGACTGGGGTGGAGGAGTTGCCTTGTGGCGCAGCAGGTTAAGGATCCGACATTGTCACTGCAGGGGCTCCGGTCGCTGCTGTGGAGCAGCTTCCATCCCTAGGCCCAGGAACATCCCCATGCTATGGGTGTGGCCAAAAATAAATCAAGACTGGAGGGGAGATGCTAGAGAGGCGAGGAGAAGGTCACGGCAGGACCGTGAAGAGGGAGAGTCTGTACCAAGTCAGAGCACTGACACTGCAGCAGAAGGAGCTGCTCCCGATCTCAGAAAGAACCTCCAACCGAGGAGGAAGCCGAAAAAGCACTGACCCTGCCCTCATGCGTCTCCATCAGGCATGAGCATTAACTGAGCACCTCCTGGGTTCCAAGCACTATGCTGGTTAGTGGATGAGTGGCCCCAGCCAAGGGTACAGAACCAAAATTCCTAGAGGCCAAGGAGACAGGAGGGCTGTGCTGACAGAACAGGAGGGGACGGGCCTCTGGGCGTTTGATTTATGCCTGTTCCAACAGTCCTAGGCTGTCTTCCCCTGCCTCAAGCTGGGATTTTCCCAGATGTGCATCTGCCGGAGGGAACGAAGGGCGGGTGCAGGGGGAGGGGCTCCATGTCCTTGCATCTGGTCCCAAGAGCCGTCCCTTCCCCTTTCTCCCTGTGCTCTCCCCTGCCTGCTGGGTAGAGGGTGGGGGCTGGGGGAAATGCCAGGGGCCCCAGATAATCACCAGGTAATGAAAAGACCTGGCCCAAGGCTGGGGGGTAAATGCAGAGGATGCAGAGTTGGGGCCATAAATCTCTCTGGGAGGAGGGCGTCCTGACTGGGGGGGACCTGACAGTTGGAGCCCATCCAGGTGATTTCACATGAAGCATCTGAACCTTGAGGGGTGGGAGGAGGGAAGATGAGAGGCGGACAGGGGTAGGAGCCAGAGACCCGGGGAGATGCTGAAAGAGACACAGATAGATAAGAGAAGCAAAAAAGAGAGATGGAAGGGAGGCCGGGCGATGGAAACAGGGACGGGGGAGCGGGGGCACCAAAAGGAGCCAGATGGGAGGAGATGGGGATGGACAGCCTAAAAGGCACCCAGGCTGCCACCCATAAAGATGCGATGGTATGAGAGACCCTCAGAGGGAGGGGCGGAAGGGAGGAGGGAGAGAGGGAGAGAGAGGAGCTGATGGCTGGCAGCGTTCTAGAAAGACTCAGACCCAAAAATATCTGGAGTCAGAGACACAGACAGATGGACCCAGGGACCGACAGATCTGGCCCCAGCAAAGGTGAAGGTAAGGGAGGCGAGGAAGAAACAAAGAAAACAGGGACGCGGTGAGGAAGGGGGAGGGAGCGAGACAAAGAGCGAGCAGGAGGCCTGTGTAGAGCGGGAGGAGGGAGCGAGGCCGGGGAGGGGGATATATATTTTCTTTATGATCCTCTTCAATCTCACTCGGCTCACTGCTGAGCCCGTTCCCCTCTCAGGTGCTGCTCACTGGTGGATGTGCCCAGAAAGCTGATGGGGGATGCCACTGCCGCAGCTGCCCCCGGACTCCCTCCCAGTCCCAACCTAGGGGATCGCAGAGACCCCTACGTGAATATGAGGACCCAGCCTCCCTCCCCTACCTTCTCCCTCAAAATGCTGCCATCAAGGCAGGCCTGAAGCCTGGCCCAAAATGTGCAGCGCTCATGCGGCCTGGCACAAACAGTGCAAGGGGGAGTGGGGCCGCGGAGAGAGAGAAAGGCAGGCAAGTCTAGAGGAAGTGCTGGGGGCATACTTTGGTTGGGAATCACTTGGAGAAGAGCAGGGAGAGGGGATGACTGGCAAGATGTCTGCCTTTGAGAGCTACAGAAGCAGCATGCCAAGCATAAGCAACAACAGCTGCTAGAGTCTGTCCATGAATTTGGAGTCAACCATTTAGACATCTGCTGAGCAATGGTGATCAATACCTTCCAGAAACTCTCCACTGAAAGGTCCCCACAAACATGCACATGAAACCCTCAAAAGGAGAAACTGAGGCAGAGAATAGAGATCCTGAGGCCAGTGCATATGCATGAAGCTAGGTTTTAAGGGACCAGTGATGGAGCAACCAGCCAAGTTTCTGAAGACCTAAGGCTCAGCATGGCAAGCTGGACCCTGCCTTTTTTCCCCGGGGTTTCTTGAGCCAAGCTCTGCAAAGACCAGCTCCCCCAGCTCCTCTCATTGCCAGGGGAGACCCGGAGATCCTCAACTCAAGTGATCTGAAGGGGATTGTTTTCGCCACCTCCCTCTCTGCCAGCCACATTTTAAGATCCCAGAGATCAGACATCCAGCCATAGCTACAGCCCAGAGTCTCAGCAGCAGCAAGAAGAATCTTATCACAGCTGGTCTGGGCCTCCCAGAGGTAAATTCAGAGGCTATAGGCCAATAATCCACCTGTTCCTACAACCATCCCAAAGGGGTATGGGTGGATGGCCATCAGAGGACAGGAACAGAGGGACTTCACAGGGGAAAGGAGGACCCAATCCCCAGGGTCCCTGTCCACAGCTAGGAAGGTCAGTACTTCTGGAAAAGGAACAAAGGTTGAGCAGCCCGGGCTCCAGGCCCACGGATGGACCCCAGGCAGCCCTGGATCAGTTTCTCCACTGGGTCAAGCAAAGCTGCAACTGGGAAGCTGTGCAATACGAGAGGGGACCCGCCAGTGAGAGCTCCTGCCAGTGAGGCAGGAGCCAGCCGACTTGAAGGAGACCGGAAGGCAATCGATCAGAGTCGCCCTGGCAACCGGGCTGAGCCAGAGACAGACAGCACGTCGATAATGAAATCATCGTTAAACGACTTCAAGCCCTAATTAATAATCCAGGCCAACCGAGGCCATGCCTGACTGGGGTGGGGGGGGGAGGGGATGTCATTGTTGGGGGAGCATTGGAAGCTTCTGGACAATTAATCAATTAATCCACTCACTCAATAATTGGCTCCTTTGTCCTCCGCCATGCCCCCCTCCCCCCTGCCATCCACCTCTGACTGCGGAGGGGCTAAGAAGAGATGTGCGGCTCATCATTTCCAAGGGTCATGGAGCCTCTTCTCTTTTTAGATTTCCTGGACCAAGTCAAAACCCTTCCCCAAGGTTGGACTCTTCCACAAGACCCACCAAAGGGCAAAAATTTCAGCACCTGGAACCCTAGCTATCCAGACGCCTCCCCGTACCACCTGCTCCTTAGCCCATGGCATCCCCACCCCGACATGCCCGCCACACACAGACCCACCCTGACTGAGGAAAGAGCATTGAACTCCAGTCAAGAGAGTCAGGGAGGAGTTCCCGTCATGGTGCAGTGGTTAACGAATCTGACTAGGAACCATGAGGTTGTGGGTTCCATCCCTGGCCTCACTCAGTGGGTTAAGGATCCAGAGTTGCCGTGAGCTGTGGTGTAGGTTGCAGATGTGGCTCGGATCCTGTGTTGCTGTGGCTGTGGTGTAGGCTAGTGGCTCCAGCTCGGATTAGACCCCTAGCCTGGGAACATCCACATGCCTCGGGCTCAGTCCTAAAAAGACAAAAAGACAAAAAAAAAAAAGAAGTTTCAGGGAAATCCCAGCCACACCAGTCCACTGCCAAATATGTGACTTTGGGCAGATGACACGCCCTCTCCCAAGACCTCAGTTTCCCCAGCTGTTACCTGAGAGGCCCCAACTGATTTCAGAGATTTTCTGATAACTTCCTGCCCTATAGACAGTACCCTATGATGCTAATGACTGGGCCTGGATCCTCTCCCACTCCTCTCTACTCCGTTTCTTTACCTTAGAGGGTAAGAGGGAGACTGGAAGGAGTGCCAGGCACTGATTTATAAAGTTCCCCCTCCCCAAAGAACTCACCTTGAGACCTGGAAAAGGGGAGATGGCGGGAGAGTGTATGGAAGGTTGCTGCCCCCAGCCCATCCCCCGCCTGCCCCCGGGGGTCTGGTCCTTGCCACCCACCTTGCTTATTGCTCTCCACAACCCCCAGCAGGAAATGAAAAAGGTACAGGAAATTGCACTTTAAATCCCCCAGCTCCTGGCTCCCTCCACCAAGCCAGGGAGCTGGGGACAGGCGAGCCTCACAGACCAGGCTTTCTCTGTTTGTAATTAGAAAGCCACTTAGGAAGGGAGGGGCTCCCTGCAGAAAGAGCCCCTCCCTCCAAAATCACCAAGTAGGGGCCATCCAAAAAAGCAGTGTTGGGGAGAACATGTGGATTTGGACAGAGGGAATCAGAGGATCTTGGGAAGGATAAAGAGAGCCAGGGAGACACCTGGCCTGGACAGGGCAGGTGAGAGCCTCAGGTCTGGGAGAGCTGGTTTATAGTGCCACCTGCAGCTGGGTAAACCAGTGGGGAGCCAAAGGCTGGGATGAGGAGGGAGGGGAGAGAGGGAGCCCTCCAGAGAAACCCTGCAGAGAAAACCAGGGAGCAAAACCCCCCAGGTCCATCCCACCCCCGTGGGCACTTAGTAGTTTAAAAAAGGTCAGAATGTCCAGGGCTTACGAGTAATTAGAGCCAGAAGCTGGGTAATTACATTTCTTCTCCAAGTTCTACCCTTTCCCCTCTTCCTCCCCCACACACACACATCTTCCATGAAAGACACCAAACCAGAACCTGGACTTTAGAAAATACCTCCACTAAAGAGACGGGCTTCAGTTCAGCAAAAGAGATTTAGAAGACACTTTGGAAAGAACCTCTGGAGAGTCAGGGTTGGTAAATGCTAGGACAAATGAGAGGAGAAACACACACGCATACAGGAACACACCAACACACAGGTATTCCCCCAAACAGGAACAGGAAAGCCCTCTCTTGACTGCTCTTTTCTTTTCACGTGGGATTGACCTCTAGATGATGTGTCCCATGTCATGGGGCAAAATACAGTCTCTCTAAAAACCAAGAAAATAATTTCCTGGAAGTGGGATGGACAGGGAGTTTGGGGTCAGTAGATGCAAACGATTACATTTAGAATGGATAAGCAAAGAGGTCCTACTGTATAGCACAGGCAACTATAGCCAGTCTCTTGGGATAGAACATGATAAAAGATAATATAAGAAAAAGAATGTAGGAGTTCCCGTTGTGGCTCAGGGGTTAATGAATCCGACTAGGAACCATGAGGTTGTGGGTTCGGTCCCTGGCCTTACTCAGTGGGTTAAGGATCCCGAGTTGCCGTGAGCTGTGGTGTAGGTCTCAGACAGGCTCGGATCCCATGTTGCTGTGGCTCTGGTGTAGGCAGGTGGCTCCAGCTCTGATTCAACCCCTAGCCTGGGAACCTCCATATGCCGTGGGAGCGGCTCAAGAAAAAAAAGGCAAAAAAGACCAAAAAAAAAAAAAAAAGCTTGTAGGAGTTCCTGTCATGGCTCAGCAGTAACATATCCAACTAGCATCCATGAGGACGAAGTTTCAATCCCTGCCCTCACTCAGTGGGTTAAAGATCTGGCGTTGCCGTAAGCTATGGTGTAGGTCACAGACATGGCTTGGATCTGGCATTGCTGTGGCTGTGGCATAGGCTGGCAGCTGCAGCTCTGATTCGATCCCTAGCCTAGGGACTTCCACATGCAGCAGGTGCAGCCCTAAAAAGAAAAAAACAGAATGTATATATATGTATAACTGGGTCACTTTTCTGTATAACAGAGATTGACAGGATGTTGTAAATTAGCTATAATTAAATTTTTTTTAAAAAGGTATTTCCCTCCAATCCTTAGGTCCAGGAGGGAGATGATGGTTTTCCTCCAAGGTCATGGCAACCACGCTGCAGAGGATTGCACAGCCCATAGGTAACAGCCCTACATCCCGATGCCTAGCCTGGCATCCTGTCCCCCAACCCCCCTCTTCTATTTTATCTCAACCTCTCTGCCCCTTTCATCCTGGGAACCCAGTCCTGGGGAAGGAAAAGGGTCCCAAGAGAGAAAAAGACAGGGCCCTGATCTTAGAATGTGGGAAGAGAGACACGCGACAAGCGACGTGGACAGGGAAAAAAAATGTACATAAGTAAATAGAGTATAGACAGATCCCTCAAGTGATGAGGGGCCTATGAAAAGGAGAGTGAAAATAAAGATTGAGAGTTAAAGGCAGATCAAAAATGAGAAAATGCCAGATTTAGAAGCTAGAAGGTGCAAAGGGCTTGGGAGACAAGAGGCTGATGTGCCCAGCAGGTATGGAGAGAATAAGCTGGGAAGATATCAAAGCTGAGGATGAGGATGATTTAAAATGCCAAGGAGTTCCCATCGTGGCAAAGCGGAAACGAATCCGAGTAGGAACCGTGAGGTTGTAGGTTCAATCCCTAGCCTTGCTCAGTGGGTTAAGGATCCAGCATTGCCGTGAGCTGTAGTGTAGGTCGCAGGTGCTGCTCAGATGCCACGTTGCTATGACTGCGGTGTAGGCCAGCAGCTATAGCTCCAATTCGACCCCTAGCCCAGGAACCTCCATATGTCACAGGGGAGGCCCTAAAAAGCAAATAAATAATCTTTTTTTTTGTCTTTTTTGTCCTTTTGTCTTTTCTAGTGCCGCATCCGCGGCATACCAAGGTTTCCTACCAGTTCACAGAGCTGGTAGGTGGCAGAGCAAGGAATTAAACTGTGTATTCTGGTGCCAATTCCTACAGGTTCTGCCCTGGGAAGCAGCCAGACATGAGGCCTAGTTTGTAAAGGAGAGATTACTCCCCAGAGGGCAAAAGACCTGCTTCCTGGTATCCTTTTCAGCATGTTCTGCTCAGAAAACCATCCCTCCCCTCCCCCCTGCCCCCCTTCCCCTGTGAGTAGTTAACTTATCTAGCCTTCATCTGTGAAATGGGGAAGTAAGATCTTAACCTTTGAGGATGGAAGACTAAACCAGGGAGTTGAATGAAGATTTTTCCCTTTAAAAAGCATAATTCACTCCATGAAAGAGATGAATAGAGGGCCCAGCCTGGATAAAGGTCTCAAAGGCTTCTGTCTTCCCACTACCCCTCCCCATGCCAGCTCCCTCTCCCTCTCTCTCTGTCTACTGACCCCCAGAGGCCTCTTCCCCACATTTCACAGCCTAAGCAGCTGTCTCCACCCAGCCATGGCTCACTAGCCCATGAAATCCAGGCTCATTCATCCTCATCCCTAAGAGGACACATCAAGGCCAGGGAAGTCAGTCTGGTTTCCCAGCATCTTAGCCACTCAGCCCAGGGTCACTGGGGAGCTACAATGTGGGACAATGAACACAGCTTCCCCATAGCCCCACCACCACTGCCATCACATCCCACCTCCTGAACATCTCAGCCCAAGCCCTTCCCTCCAGCAATCCTGTCCTCCCCAACCCTGCTTCCTCCATCCCTCCGCCTCCCAACGCACATTCCTCAGGGCGCCGTGGGACGCGCGCGCGCACGCACGCACGCGCGGGCGCACACACACACACACACGTGCATCTATACATTTCCTCCTCATCTGCCTCCAAGGCTCACATTTCCTACATCCCTATGCCAAGATACTGCACTTACTAAGAGATCTAACTCCGTTCCCCTCCTCGCAACTGCATTGCTCCCTGCTAACAAAATGAGTGCCATTTTCCTTGTCTTCTAGGAAGTCTTCCAGACTTCCTCCTTGTCTTCCTCCATTCTCCCTCCTCATTCCCAGTCCCCTGTCATCAAAATCATAGGGCTTTTTAGCCCGGTTGCTTTGGACCAACTCAACTCAGGCATTTGCTAAAGGAATGCACAGAGTGTCTCTAGGTCTTGGCTCTGGGCCCCATCTTAGCATCAGTCGAGATGCTCCTCCCTCTGGATCTCCCCTCACTCTATTTGGGCAGCGTGTGTGACTCACTGATGCTGCTCCCTGGGAGAGAGGAGGAAATTGAGAAGAAAATGCAAGGAAGGATAGAATTCTGAGCCCACACTTGGCCCTATAAGGTTTAGTGTAGGAGAAAACGGCATCTAGAAGGAATGGAATTGATCTCCAGTGCAGTACTGCTTTCCTTTAGAAATCCAGGCGCCTTTGGCGCACCCGTGTGTGTGTGTGGGGGGGGGGGGTGTCCGTCCTGTATGGAGGGGAGAGGAGGATGGGGGTCTGAGGCTCTAGAGGTCTACTTCCGGTCTGGGGTGGGAGGATCGGGGAAGCTGGACTCCTAGACCCACTGCAGCCTCCCAGCAGAAACAGTCTCATGACTGTACCTCCAGAGGGCGGCTCCTGCTGCTGCTGCGGGACTCCCACCGCGTGGACGTGGACTCCAGCGTCCCTCCACACTCCCTGGGCTTGACTTTGCTCGGTCCAGTGCACCAGCCCACATGGTTTCCCGCGCTCTTCGATTCAGTACAATCCCCCTCCCCAATCCAATCCAATTCAATACCACCCACTCAGTGCTCAGAGCTTACAGCACTTGCTAGGTCGAACCTTGTGAAATTCCTCATATTCAACTGGTTTGGGGTCTATGCAAATCTATTCCTTTGGTTCTTCTCCCCTCGAAACATTTAACTCCAGACTAAGGAGATGGGGAGCAGATTGAGGAAGGGTGAGGAATTATAATGGTCTGATATTTATTGAGTACAAAGTATGTGCCGAGTGTGCTACATTCATAATCGCACCTAAAATTATTTCCCTCGTCTAACAGGTGAGTAAACGCGGGTTAAAAGGCTACCTGGTGAGGAGCTAGAGCTGGGAATTGCAACTCAGCCCAAGACTCGCTGCTTTAACCCCGGCCATCCACACAACCAGGGGAGTCCTGGACGAGACTGAAATCCCGCGAGCAATGCCTGTAGCTTCACAAAAGGAAGGCAGAGGAAGAAACTAGCCCAACGCTGGCTCTGGCCGCAAGAACCCGGGTCGGGAGGGGGCGGTGGCAAAGCCCGAGGGGCGCCCCTGAAACCTAGAGGCAGCAGGGCCAGTCAGAGAAAGAATCCGGGCAGAAACGGTGGGATCGGGTGGAGGCCGGGAGGCTGCGACCGCCGCAGGCACAAAGCGAGAGAGCGGAAGGAGAACGTGGAGGGGGAGGCCAAAGCGGGTGTAGACAGAGCTAAAGGACACCGACGCGGGGGAAGCGGACTACGGAACCTCCGACGCGAGGGACAGAGTGACCGCGGAGGCATGGGGAGGAAAGATAAAGTTCAGGCGAAAGTCTGCATCGCAAGAGGGATGGAGAAACCCTGTGGAAGAAACACGGAGACTGCGGCAAAAAGACGACCCAAGGGGTAGAGGCCGAATTCGGAGAGGGAGAGCTGGAGTCGACTCGGGGAGGGAGGGAGAGAGAGAGAAAGGAGGAAGAGACAGACCCGAAAAAGAAAGCCAGAGGCTCTCTCTGGCCGTCTGGCGTGGGAAGGGACCTTCGTCTCAAGGACACGGAGAGAGGCGGATGGATGGTGGAGAAAACCGGGGAGCCGTGACCCCGGCGGGGCGGGCACCAGCTCGCGGACCACCACCGGGGGGCGCTGTCCTCGGCCCCGACGCCCCCGCCCTGCGCCCCGTGGACCCCGAACGCGCCCTCACTCCCCTGCCCTCCCCTGCCCACCCCCGCCCGGCCCAGCCCGTGCTCGGCGCTGGCATGAAATTGGCTGCAGCCGTAATGAGTCCGCGCCTCGCGGAAGAGGCTGAGAGCCCGCCAGGGAGCCCTGCGCGCCTCGTTTAGCTTGTTTATTGTTCAGGCCTAATTAAAACGTTCCACCGCGCTGCGTTTACATCCGCCCCCTGCTAATGAATTCTCGGCCGCCGGGCGATTTCGGAAACTGCCGCGGGTTGGGAGTTGGGGGGGGTGGGTAGGAGGTGGAGGGCCTGGGGAAGGAGTGAAGGAGGGGGTGCGCACAAATGCACACAATGCACCGCACGCACGCTGCACAAGCATCCTTCTCTGGCCAAAGGAGCAATTAGACATCCGGTGATTGGCTCCGAGGTCCGAGCAAGCGCCCCCCAGCCCCCGTCGCCCCAAACTCGCAGGCAGGAGGAGTCTGGAGGTGATGGAAGGCAGAGCTCGGAGGAGGGGCGGAGAGAGGGAGGTCACGAACGAGCGAGTGTGTCCTGCACATGGCAGGCCTGAGTGTGCCTGAGAGTGTGCGAGTGAGTACACCTGCTCCAGGGAGCGCCGAGGAACGGCCTTTACGCACAAGACTCTGTGCGGGTCCGCCCCTCTGGCTGTTTGTGCCGGTTTCTCCCCCGATGGGGGAGTCTGCGCTTGGCATATAATGCTTCTGGTCGCTCTGGGCGTAGCGTTTTGCCGTTTTTGCTGTTTTCCTCCTTGTCACGACCTCAGCTAGGGCAGATGGAGCCAGTGGAGGGAGAGAGACAGACGGTGATGCTTGGGCAGCCAGGACTCACTGCCGACACACACACTGCTCCCCACTGCATGTGGCCAAATAAAATACACAGAAAGCAACCAAGATGCTATTTACACGTGACCACATGGAAACACAAATGAACAAACAGCTCTCAGACATAACGACTTGCCAATCACACACGCAGATGGAAAGACTGGGGCACCAAGCCACCTAGATGTACATGCACCCCCCCCCCCGGCACGCACACACATAGAAGACACGCAAACGTGGGTACACACTTCTCCAGACAACTGTGCATGAATACATTACTGCCTGATACACGTCAGTGTATGGTCCAGTGGGCTCCCATTCCTCCCACAGCAAATTCAGACCTCCCAGCCCTGCCTTCCAAATCTGCTCCTCTCCATTCCCCTTCATGCTGGTTCCCCAACCCAAATGGTTATTCCAGGCCAGCAAAGCTATCCCCTGCTTGGCTTAGGGTCTGCTTCTCCTGCTCCAGAACCATCAGACCAAGGTACCCTCCCTCTTTTCCTACTCCATTCCATGGCCTATTGGGTTTCTCCTTTCATAGCCCATATAACTCTCCTCCTCCAGGAAGCCTTCCCTGATGAACTGACTCTGAATTTGCTCTAGTCATTTGCACTTGTTGATCTGGACAGTGGTGTGTGTCACCAGGATACTCCGAATATTACACTGGCAGGGAGGGGGACTGTAAGTTCCCCAAGGGCAGGACTGCTCAACCAAGTATTTCAGGCCAATGCCAGGTATCAGTCCTCCATTGCCAGGCTGAAATGTGCCCGGGAGTACTATAACTTGGTTTTAACAAACGATCATAAAAATGAAACTGGCAAGCAAGCAGCTTTCAGGAAAGTCTCTTTCTGTCACATCCTGCAAGTATCTCCTTCAGAATGACCTTTCAGAGCCCCTCTGGAGGAAGACACACCCTCCACTAGGTCTTCCCACATTCACTTTGTCCTTTACTGGAAACACTGCTTCCTAACTGGGTGCTCACCGTATTCTCCAGCCTTGGAGAAAACTTGGCTGTTTTCAAAAATTAGATCCACCCTAAAGAATGAAAAAAAAAATAGTCTCTGGAGAGGATGCTCAGAGCTGCACTGCAGGCTGGAAAAGTGATCCCCAAAGAGGAATGGCAGGAATGCCCCGGCAACTACAGCAGCAGCAGCTGAAAGAGCTACTTTGAAGACATGCATTGGAATAGGTTCTCTGTACTTAAAAAAAAAAGACAAGGTCACCCTAAAAATCCACTCATTGCCTGCCTCCCCAACTCACCCACAGGGTTTGTTTCATCCCAGCCCAACCTCTGAGGAGACAGGTGTCCTGCCTACTTAACCCCCCTTCCCCTTAGTCTGCCTTCTTCTCAACAGCCAAGTCCCTCTCCCTCCTGCTGTGAGAAGCTCCCTCCCTCTCTGTGTCTTTCATCCACACACACCTAGGTCATATTTCTTTCTCCACCTCTGTCATTCTCAGTCTCCCGTCAATTTCTCTACTCCCTTTTTCAATATCAGTTTCTCTCCCCCTGATCTCTATTGAGGCTCTGCCTTTCCTCTTCCTAGCTCAGTCTTTCCTAACTTCCACCTTTTTTCTGTTCTCCCCACCCTCCCCACCCTCATGCTGCACCTCCATAGCTCAGGCACTGCAGAGGGAGGGTGTGTGGAAGTCTAGTTCAGCACCAGATGATTGTGGCATTTTGAATACAGCCCCAAATTGCCATGTTCCTACACACACACACACACACACACACACACACAGTGAGCCTCTCCTGGCACCAGAGTCCCAGGTTCTGAGACGCCAGCCGAGCCCCAGACTCAGGGTCTCCATCCTCTGCCACCTCTGCCTGCTCCTTCTCACGGTCTTCCCGCCCCCTCCTCTGGCTCCCATCCCCCTCTCCCCTTCTCTAGCTCCCTCTTTCTGAGCCGTCTTCTTAGCCCTGGCCCCAGGTGCATCTGGCTCTGGCTCTGGGTCCGTGGCTTTCGGTTTCTCCCTGAGCCCGGGTCTAACTTGAGTGAGTCCCTGTCCATCTCTGCTCCCTCTGGCCTCTGGGTGTCTCTGTCTTTGTGTCTGACGTCCGTCTTTCTGCTCTCAGATGCTCCTTTCCTTCGCCCGCTCCTGTCTCTGGGGCTCTCTCTCCCCTGCCTCCCCGTCTCCACTCTGCCAGTGTCTGTCCCTGTTGCCTCGTGTCTCTCTAAGTCTCCAGGGTGCTGTGACCGACTCTGCCATAGCGGTCGCACAGTGTCGGTCTTGGCGTGGATTTATTTACTGAGTCTTTCCGTCCCTGTCTGTGGGTCTGTCTCCCTCCCCTGGGCCCGCCGGCGCAGCCCGCAGTCCTGGGTGGGCTGGCGCGGAGGGCTTCGAGGGGACCGGGGCGGGCGGCCCTTTGTGTGAGAGATTGACGGCCGCGCGCCGCAGCCTCCGCAGCGCTGATTAGGATGCAGCGCGGGCTCCGACTGCGGCATTCTCCCCGCCGAATGTTCTCCACGACTCTAAAGGCGGGCCCCTCCCTGCCCGCTACCCCGGCCGCTCAGGGTCGTGTGGCTCACCCCTCCCCCGCCCCAGTTCGGCTCCTGGGAGCCCCTGGAAACTCTGGGAGGGCACTCGCGGGCCCCCCCTCTCTCACCCGGGTATCCACGCGTCTGGCACATTCTCAGAGAAAGGGAAATGTGCAGAGCTGGGAGGTCGCCCGCAGGTGCCTTGCCAGAGGGGGGACTGGGGACGGGGTGTGGAAGACAGAAATGTGCCCCGGGGGTGGGGGTGGGGGTGGGGGTTGTCTCAGCCTCGTCCGTGGTCGAGAAGAGCCTCGCAGCTCCTTGCACCCCTCACATAAGCACACGTGAAGCAACAAGTGGTGGGGGTGGGAGGTGCCGAGGGAAAGGGGGGCAGGAGATATGAGTGCCCCTCTTTTCTCCTCCCCCCGTAGCACCTGTAACCCTTCCTTGTACATAGTTCCCCCCCCCCCAGATTACTATTTCACCAGATCTCCCCAAATGAGTACCGAAATCTGTGGAGCTTGATTTCCTTAAATATGCCTGCTCATTCTCTCTCCTCACCACCCCCAGAAACTCAGCATCTGCCCCCTGGACAGTTTCCCGTGGGAGCCTTCCAAACACCCCACTGATCATGGAACCCCAGCTCCAAATCCCAGTCGTTCTGGTTACTCCACCCTGTCCTACCCCAATGCAGTCTGTACTGGTTTCTCCCCAAAAGACAGTCACTAACGAGCCTGGCTTCTAAAAGGGGAGGGCCAAGGGCAGCCTGGTGGGTGGGAGGGGATTCCAGAGCTAGCAAATAACGAGCCCTGTCAGCATCTGTCAAATATGCCATCTCCCTCCATCATCCCTGTCTCCTGCCTCCTGGCTCCTGCCAATCCATCTCCCTGCTGACGCTGACGACTGAGCTCAGGTGCAAATTCGCAGAAGCCCAGACGCATAAGCATAATGCGTGTGCTGCTCTAGACCCATTTTCTCCAAGAATGTCACTAGGCCCTGACATCTTTCTTTGAAAACTTATGATGATCCTCGGACGCTGGGGTTGTAGGTGGAACCCAATGAGAAAGAGGAGAAATTGCCCTCAGCGCTCAATGTCAGCCCCTGGTCTCCGCCCCCCCACCCCCCGCACATCCCCAAAAGCAGAACTTAAAACGTCAGGCAATGGTATGGAGAGCTGAATCTCAGGAAGATTTCCCCAGCCTTAAGGAGGTCGTGAGTGCCTCCAGAAAGTAGGGAGATGGGGGGTGGGGGCTGGGGGGATGGTGCTGTTGGACAACCGAAGATCGCTTCTTGTAATATACGCAATTTCCACCAGGGGGCGAGGGACGCGGCTCTGCAGACTTAAGCGGAACCTTCGCAGCGGCCACCTGCGAAGGGCTCGGCGGCCACAGGAGGGCGGCAGAGAACGGCGCTCCCTGCAGGGCCAGCCCTGGGCGCTGGGCACTGAGATGAGGCTGCACTGCCCAGGCTGGGGGAGTCTTGCTCTAGCAAGAACCCAAGAGTTTCCGAATTCAGGAAATGCCTCTTGCAGCCCTCTCCACCAACATCCCTTCTCTGGCTCTCAGGTCCCTACAAGACCACCTCGGCCCCCTTCCATTTTCTGGACCCCCAGCACTGGGGCTGCTGGAACAGAATGACCTTCTGGCTTTTCCATCATGGTTGTACAGTGAATGGCACCCAAGCGCAAAGAGGTGACGTTTCAGGAGTTCCTGCTGTGGCGAAGCAGGAACAAATCTGACTAATAATCGTGAGGATTGCGGGTTCGATCCCTGACTTCACTCAGAGGGTAAGGGATCTGGTATTGCTATGGTGTAGGTCACAGACGTGGACCAATTCAACCCCTGGCCTGGGAACCTCCATATGCCACAGGTGCCTCCCTGAAAAAAAACATTAAAAAAAAAAAAAAAAGGTAACGTTTCAAAGGGTCCCAGCTGATAACTGAAGGCAGAGCTAGGCCCCAAGTTTTCTTGATTCTCAACACAGGGGTTTTCCCATTGCACTGGTTGTTGTTCCTGAAAAAAGCATACTTTACAGGCCCCCAGCTCACAACCCTTGGTTTCAAAAAAATCAATGTCATGGAGTTCCCTTGTGGCACAGTGTAAGGGTCTGGCATTGTCACTACAATGGCCCAGGTCACTGTTGTGACAGAGGTTCAATTCCTGGCCTGGAAACTTCCACATGCTGAAGTCATGGCAAACAAAAATTTTAATTAAAAAATCAATGCCAGAGTTCCCCTCGTGGCTCAGCGGAAACGAATCCAACTAGGAACCATGAGGTTTCAGGCTCAATCCCTGGCCTCGCTCAGCAGGTTAAGGATCTGGCATGGCCGTGAGCTGTGGTGTAAGTCACAGACGCAGCTCAGATCCTGTGTTGCTGTGGCTGTGGCGTAGGCCAGCAGCTACAGCTTCGATTAGACCCCTAACCTGGGAACCTCCATATGCCACAGGTGCCACCCTTAAAAAAAAAAAATCAATGTCAAAGCTACACTCTTACCCACTTCTACAAATATAACTGGTGCACATGGGACTATTAAACACCAGACACAGAGATGCACCCCCTCATCCTTAGACCCGCACACCCTCCACCCCTCTCTTCCTGCTTCCTGAACTGCAAGAGGCACAGCTCTTCATTTGTAATTTGTTTTTTTCCCTCTATTGCCAAAGGCTCCTTGAAGCTGCAGACGGAGGAGCACTTTCCCAAGTTCTAACCTTGGTCCCTCCTCCCAAGACGGAGGAGAGGGACTCCCTGGGGCTCCTACTCTCTCTTCCCAGCATCCTCTCTCTCTCCCAGGCCCTTCACTGCTCCGTGTTCCCTCTCCCATCCCTCCGCAGACAGCTTCCTCCTCCAGGTCCTTCTTGCCCCTGGCCCGTCTTTAACCTCAAAAGCTGAGCCACCTAGGGAAGTGAGCACAGAAAAGAGACAGAAGGAAAGCTGGAAGGGACAGGGAAGAAAACCTAGCTTCAAGCCAGGAGAGGGCTTTGGCCGGTTCCCATTACACTCAGCTGGGAAATTCTACTTAGAGTGTGACCCCAGTCTTCTGGCTGGTCCTCACTGCTTCTGCTCTCCTGGGAGCTAAAGAGCTGACAAAGGGTGAGGCTCAGTGGTAACAAACCCAACTAGTGTCCATGAGGTTATGGGTTTGATCCCTGGCCTCGTGCAGTGGGTTAAGGATCTGGCATTGCCTTGAGCTGTGGTGTAGGATGCAGACACGGCTCGGATCCCTCGTGGCTGTGGAGACTAGCAGTAGCAGCTCCGATTAGACCCCTAGCCTGGGACCCTCCGAATGCCACACGTGCAGCCTGAAAAAAAAACAACAAAAAAAAAAATCAAAAATAAAGAGCTGACAAAGGTGAATATGAGTGAGTGAGGGATGGAGCCTGGGGGGAAAGGGGGGGAGGAATACATTCAAACTCCAAACCCACGTGCAGAATATGGGTATCCAGGAGTGCCACACCCCACCCCTTCTGCAAAGCCCCGCCTTTGTACTCCCCCTATTCCCCCATCCAAGACTCCTTCCTTTTAAAACCAGAGGAGAAAAACATCCCAACTTCTCAAACACCTTATTCCAACTTCCATCCTCCAGGGGAAACCTAAACAAAACAAAACAAAAAACCTCCCCCTGACTTTCCCCTCCCCATGTGCCACCCTGTCTACTCTGGCTTTTGAGCTGTCCCCCTAGACCCTGGGGTGC
Source organism: Phacochoerus africanus (assembly GCF_016906955.1). Lineage (NCBI taxonomy): Eukaryota > Metazoa > Chordata > Mammalia > Artiodactyla > Suidae > Phacochoerus > Phacochoerus africanus. The sequence goes on along the minus strand of NC_062550.1, from coordinate 21,342,430 downwards.
AGCCCCCACACCTTCCCCAGCATTGAGGAGGCACCAGACAGCGCCTCCTCCCTGCAAAGGACTGAGACAAACGCCAATCACGTTGGGGCCTCTCGCGGTGCCCATTCTGCTATGAATTCCCAAGGTCAAAACCATTCTGGTGTTATTAAAAACATAAATGTTGCATACCAGGCAGCGGGGGAAAAAATTATAAGGCAGCCAGACGAGAGGGAGATGGAGGGGCCGGTAATTGTCTTCGTCTTCCCAGAGTCAAGCTCCACGGGGCTGGAGCCGCACACAGAACATTGCTTTTTAATTTAACTCAGTAAGGTCAGCGGCAGCAAATGAGGCAGGGGAGGAATGGCACCTCGGAGGGAGGGCGCCAGGGCACAGCCCCCACCCCGAGCCTGCAGAGCCACGGCTCCCGGCCAAGATCTCCAAGCAGTGCCAGTGGGAGCAGAGGGAAGACGGCAGGGAGGATTCAGTGACTCTCAGCCCGCCAAGGAGGGGGCTGGACCGAGGCGAGCGTGGAAGAAGAGGGACCATCGTGAGGGCTTCAGAGGAACTGGGATTCAGATGGAGGGGAAAAAAAAAAAAAAAAAGGCTTCGCAGGGACCCTAGGTGAGACCAGAAGGATTCAGGCTGATGAAGACAAAACCCTCCCCCAAAACTCCCCTCCCCCAAATACCCAAATCTACAGAAGAGAATAACAAAGGCCATGATGGGAACTCAGGGGTTCACCTTCCCCAGCACCTGTGACTCCTGAAGTCCAAGCAGAGACTTCTCCATGAAGCGCACCGTTCCATCCCAGCCCCTCCATCCCCAAGGAGCCAGTGGGGCAGGGGAGCGGAGGATGAAGGAGCCCCGCTGCCCCTCCCTCAGAACTTGCCTCACAGGTTCCTCTGGCCACCTTCTCATCTGCAGCTCTGCTAGCTGTACAGTGGTTCCATTTCCAGTGCTGTAGGAGGGACTAGAGTTAGACTACAGAAGGGACTTCCCAGGGTAGTATCTTTGGGCATAGCCAAGGTAGCTGAGGTAGGGAAGGCTAAGGAACCTGGGCTTTTCTGAATAGGCCCAATGAGCTGAGCATCATGAGCTCAGGAAACCTGGAGAAGGTGGGCACATTACCGGCTATGGGGAGAGGGGCGGCTTTGAAAAAGCTGTGCCACTGTCAGAAGCATTGGCATCCAAATACTCTTTGGGATTGACTGGGAAGTTCTTCTACAGGTCAGACTTCAACTCCTTCTGCTTTAACTTCAGACTCTTTCCCTTTTAGGGCTCTTTTGGGGAGGAAGAATTTGAACAATAGGTTTGAGACTTGAGGACGGAGTTTCAGTTTTCTCTAGAAGTGCCCTTGCCACTTGGCTTCCCTCCCAGGTTTCTACTCTCCTGTCAGTTAAGAATCCAAAGGCTCCCTGAGGAAACTGCCAATGTCAAGTAAGAATTCCAAGGCCTGCTACCCTCACAACACGCACTTCTGCCGGCCTCCCCCTACCCTCCTTGCCCTCAGGTTCCACTCTGGGCACTAGAACCCCAACCTTGCAGTTCTCTGTACCTGCCACAAGGTGGCGGCAGAGGCATCAACAGGTCCAGAACTAGACCTGGTGCCTCACCAGGGTCAGGATCCTCTCTGCACCCAGACCTCCACTCACCCCACCCTTCCTCCCCAGGCAGGCAACCCTGTGGCCTCATAGTGGAGCTCCCTGCCACTCGCCACCCCAGGCCCAGCATCCCAGGAGCCCCAAGGCAGTAGTCTAGAGGGGCCTGGACCAGAGGCAACCAGAAATAGGAAGAGGACCAGGAGCTGGGAGTGAGGCACAACCCAGAATAAGCACCAGGATATGGACCAGGAAGGGTCTGCACTGCCACCTGCCCCCTCGGGATGAGACCTAGTTAGACGCCATTATGTCTGCCCTTCCCAGAACACAGAAAACAGGGAGTCAATTCTCCACTGCAGTCCTGACCCTCCTGGCGCATGAAGAGGGGCCCCAGGAGGGAGGAGAAAACACAGCCCTGCCCACAGAGGCACCTTCTCTTTGGAGGTGGGAGTGGGAAGTAGGAATACAGCACACAGCTGGAGAGAGAGGACAACCAGGACAGACTTGCCGCTACCCTGACAGTGATTTAGAAAGAGAGCATTTGAGATCCACAAACAGGATTAATCAAGGAAGACGTCTCAGAGGAGGAGACAGTGCGGTGATATGGCAAAGGGCCTAGCAGCTCGTCTGCAGGAAGAGGAGGAGAGGAAACGGTTCAACCTGGGGACAGGCTATGAGGCCGCCGGTGGGGGACTGGATGCTGGGACAGCTGCCCAGGTGCAGCACAGAGAGCAGATGGGGGGGGGGGGCATCCTGCAGAGGGGGAGTGGGAGGTTCAGGTACAGGTGTCAGTGAGTGAGAGGTCTCGAAGCCCAGCTGGGAAGGCTGGGAAGGAATTGCTAGAGGCTTCAGCAAGAAGGGGCCATTAGCTCAAGTATTCCTCCCTCTCTCCCCATCCCTAGAAAACTGAGAGAATAGGAGTAGAGTCTCAGGACCTCGGAATGGGACACAAAGACTCCTGGACCAAGAGTCAGGGGCCTTGATTTTCAGAGTCAACCACATGGAGCAGGGGACACTGATCTTCCCACCTCTGAGGCCTCTGGCTCCTGTCTGCAAAGTGAGAGACCTGGAACCCCTGGTCTCTGAACTTTCATCTCTGAAATTGTCCTGCTGATCCTTGCCCTCCTCCCCAAGAATAGTCTGACCCATCTGTCACCCACTAGGCTTTAGCTCCCCATTCTCCCAGTGTCCCTTCACTCAGACCCACTTCCCTACCTGCTTCCATGCTGGCGGGGAGGGGGGGAGGTTCCAATTTCACAAACTCATCCTGAGCTTACCGGGCACAACATGCAGCAAGAGGATTTGAGGTTAGATTCAAGAAGAACTTCCCAGCACACAGGATCTGAGAGACTCAGCTCGTATGTCTCCAAGAGACAAGGACTTTTGTTTTGGAGCTGTCTGGGTGGTGCAGACCAGAGAGAGGGGTTTTCATTCAGGTTATGGTCCCTGGAGGCTGGATGCCCACCAAACCTTTCAGGAGCTCGTCCCCCAACCAAGGCAGAATGAGTGGAGCCTAGAGCTAGGAACTGCAGTCTGCAGAAGATGGTCCTGAAACCTCGTGGCAGAAGAGGGGCAGAGAGGAGGCCTGGCCCCTCCTGCCTGGGCACCTCTGGCTCCACCTCCCCACGGCCCTCCCTGATCAGAGCAGGGCATCTGAGCACTTTCGATTCAAGCCCTGAGTGACGACCTCAGGGCCCAGTCTCCATCCAGCCTCAGATCCAGGACCCTGGTGCCATCCCCTGTGCCTGGAGAGGCTGAGGCACCTACTGCTCAGACTATGCAATCCCCCACACCCCACACAGAAGGCGCCTTCCCCTCCTGGCCTCTCGCCTCAGCCCACCGCACACCACATCCTAGAATCTGCTAGAGATCTGGGTGAATGATAGATACCTTCAGCTGTGAGGCTGCCTCCAGGACACCATGGCCCTGTGCACACATTCACCTGCACACACCCAGATACACACACACCGAGGCACACACTCCTACACACACACCAACACACACCCTCAAAATACACATCTATCCACACCCACACATCACAAACATTCTCATACATATGTAACACGAAGATACATCCTCGGAGTTCCCTGGTGGCCTAGCGGCTAGGGACTCAATATTGTCACTGCTGTGGCTCAGGTTACTGCTGTGGCTCCAGTTTAATCCCTGGCCTGGGGAAATTCCACATGTTATCAACGAGGCCAAAAAAAAAAAAAAGATACATGCTTATAAAACTCATACATTTATAGACAGGCACATATGTACAAACTTACCCACGCTCGTATGCTCAACAAACACACATGTCCACATACATACATGTGTCTCTATACCTTTCTTCTGACTAAGGATGAAGAGCCCAGTCCTCTAGATTTGACAGATCTAGAATGCCCAGGGAAAGCATGGAAACCACAAGAAATCTATTCCCAGTTCCGACCCAAACTGGAAGTCCTTTGCTATGTGGCCCTTCCTGCCTCTCACCCGCATCACAGATACAGAACCTGCAAATTCATTCATTCATTCACACAACAAACATTTTTGGGCACCTATCTGCCACACACACACACCAAAGAGTAAGACTTTCTGCCCCGTGGTGTGGTGGAAAGAGCAAGAGCTCAGGAATCGAGGGCCTGAGTTCAAATTCTGCCTCTGCCTCTTAATAACTTGTGTTACCTTGGATACCTTACATAACCTCTCTGAGCCTCAGTGGCATCGCCTCTAAGGTGGGGTTAAGAAATTTTCCCCAATAATTCTGTGAGGATTAAAAAATAGGTAAGGCCTCCATTAGCCACGTGTCCACCGTGGAAAGCCACCTCCTTCTCCTCCCCAGTCCCAGTGGGTGGCGAGCATCTCCGCAGCGCCCTCCTAGTCCTGAAGCTCTGGAAACAGAGACCCAGTCTCCCTCAGCCTCGGACCCCTCCGGAAAGGGAAACTTGATCTCACTTGATCTCCGACTGGGCCGGTCGGCTCCATCCGACTCCCCCGCCCCCACCCCGGCCCCCGCCCCTCCTGGTCCATCATGCCTCTCGCCCGTTTGCAGGTCGCGTTTTCCGTAATAACCTTTAATGCGGCTGGCCACGGCCCAAATGTTCGCGATGGAGCGCTGGGCCCCGCGCATCAGATGGACGATGAAGTGTTAATCATCCCCCAGGGAGCAGTCCCGCGGAAAGTCGTCATTAATTTCTCTGAATTACACCAATTCCGAGACATTCTTTATGGACAGACAGTGCGGGAGACAGTTATATGACAGGACTTGCTGTGCTAAGCAGATGTGGGAGAGATTGCGTCGCCCCATGAATACTAAACAATCGCTCGGAAGAAACCCCACTGGCTTCTGCTCTTGGAGCTGGGAAGCGGCCCAACCCACCCCCACCCTAGTGGGCACACCCAGCAGGTGCCCTGGGCTGGGGCAGGGGACAGGGATTGTACCCCCAGCCCTGCTTCTCCAGTGGCTTCCTCAACTCCCATCCAGAGTCAGGCCTCAGCCTCAGAGTAGGAAGAGGTTCTGGGGGTTTTACCCTCACCTTCCTGGGACCCTCCAAGGACCCACCCACGCCCTCGCTTTCTCTGCCACAGCTTTTGCTCCCTACATTCCTTCCTGAGCCTGACCTGCTTTCTGAACTGCTGTCATCCCCACTCTGATCTTCCTCCAGCTCTCCTTCTAGACAGATCACCACCCAGACCATCTGAGTGACCATCAGGCATCACCCCATCCTGGCTCTCCCACCTCCTCACCTGCCCTGTCTCTTTACCACTCCACCATCCTCCACCTGTTCCATCACCCCACCTAGGCTCCCCCCACCCCGTCGCAGCCCCATCCTTCTGACCCCCTCAGCCGTCCCACATCCTATTCTGTTCTCTCCCACCCTGGCTCACCTCCCCTGCCTGACCACCTGCTTCTCTCGCCCACCTCCCCAGACAACCCCACTTCCCGGTGGGCGCTGCTTTCTCATTAACCTCCATCCTACCGTTTTGCCCCAATTCTAGTCATTTACCCTACATCTGCTTTCACACCTCTCCCACCCTTCGGAATCTAGGTGGGGGAAGGGCGAGGCACAGAACAGAATGAAAGGAAGGTTTGCTCCCCCCCACCCCAAGTCCTCTGCCTGCCCTCCTCCATCTCTTCCTTCCGGCGGACAAGTGAAAACGAGAGCTGAAGAGGCGCTTCCCCATCTCCACCCCCCACCAAAGCGGTGGGCGGGTGGGGGCGGTGGGGAAGGAAGAGGGTGACCAGGGGAAAAACCTGCCCAGGCAATTCGGTCACACCTGAGGGAAGCCCCGCCCACTAAGGCGCGCCCCGCCCCCTCCGGAGCGGCCCCGGGAGGCCCGGCCCCCTCCAGCCCACAGCTCGCCCCGCCCCAAGCCCGAAAGGGCCCTGGCGGCGCAGGGCCCCCGGTCACCGCAAAGCCAACCCCACCTAGGGAGTGGGCAGCGGCAAAGGGTGACTGTTGCCCCATCAGGTGGTCCCACTACCCTCGCCTCCATTCGGGCTGGAGGGAAGAGCCCCCCCCCCGCCCCAATCCTAGCGCGGGTTTAGGGAGAGAAAGGAAAGAGCACAGCCTCTGCGTCTTTTCTCCTCGCAGATAATTTATGTCTGAGAGCCGAACAGATGGCGGGTAATTTAGCAATTACCGTGTGCAGGAACGGGACCCGCGCCTCCACACGGAAGCCAAAGATTCCCTGCAGCAGTCTCATCTTTTCTGGCGGTTCTCTCTATTTTATCTCCCCTTCCCCGCTCCCGCCACACCTTGCTGAATCCCACCGCTCTGGAGGAGAGGGTCTCTTTCCAGGGGTCGCTTTTCCTCCTGATCCCTCCCTGTATCCGGCGGAGGATTTCTGCCTCAGAAAGCAAGCCGTAGAGCTGTCTGCTCACTGGAAGTTCCTCCTCTCCTCTCACCTTAAGCTTTCTTGCTGCTATAAATGGTCACACTGTCCTGGGAAATTGTGAGATGCACTCCCCACCTTTTCCCCTCCCGCTCCTTCTTCAGGTTTTCCATGGTATTTCTCCCGAATATCTAGGCTGCAGATCCCAGGCTTCAGAAAAGGCTTCTGGGCTCTAAGAGCCACCCAGGAGCTGAGGGCTCTGGGTATCTGCATGGGCGGCAAGGGGAAAGCAGTGGTTATTAAGGTGAGAATGGCCAGAGGGTCCTTTGGAGCTCTGTACACACAGTGAGTGTGTCATAAGTGTGAAATGGCTGATTAAGAAGCCGACTCAGTGAGATAAGGGAGGGTAGAGGGGACAGGAAAGGGGCCCAGAAAGGTGTGAAATGCCTCCTCCTCATTCCACTCCCTCCCTCTCCCGGCCACCGGGAGAAAGGATGCTCTAAGACAGGCCCTGAGCCTGCAGTCCTGCCTTCCACCCACCTTCATCCAGCCCAGCCCAGGACACCTACCACCAAGGGCCCAGGCCACTGTACCCCCCACACACCCTCTCTTCAGCAGGGCTCCCAACCCTCTGACCCCAGACCCTGCACACCAGCCTCAATGGCCCCATTCCGGCAGAACCTTAGGTGACCTTTGGGCTCTGAAGAACTGGGCTCTCAGGCTTTGAGACACCACCGCCACCACCTCCCCCAGATCCTCCTCATTCTTCGACACCAGAGGAGCACTAATTAATTAGTGTGTGCAACCAGCCATGGGCACGATCTCGTTACTCACCACAGGGACCCGCTGTTAACACACCAGACCCCCGGGACGCGGGCACACACTAATTACACAGCCAGCAGCTCAGCTAATCGCAGCTCCTGGTGGCTCACAGAGGAATCCCCAGCTTCCCTCTCCTCCTCCCAACATCCCCCCACCCCACGCTCCTGCCTTCTAGAACAGGAGGCTGGAAAGGAGGAGGGAAAGACTGGTTGTGAAACACTTGAAACTTGATGGGAAACAGGCCAGCCATGGAGTAGCTGAGGGGAATGTGGGGATGAAAAGTTAGAAAGAAAAGAGAATTGTCCTCCTAATCACTTTGGGGGCTATACACAGCCACTCTGAGATTAGTAACTGCAGCAAGAGGGAGTGCTGGTTAGACTATAAGAAGGACTTCCTCAGGAGGTGCTAAGGTAGGAGTGAGCCTGGGAAAGAGCAGCTTTTCTCGCTCTATACAGGAAGCAAGAGAAGATGGCCACGGAAGTGGAGGAGGAAGGGAGAGAGGGGCAGTTCTAGAAACTTAGGTATCTGGTTCCATCCTGTCCCCAGCTGCAGTTCAAGGGTACAGAGAGGAGGCAGCCTCACCGCAGACACAGATAGACGGCTTCCCCCACACACACGTCCCATTGACTTTGCCATTCCGCTGTCACTCCAGCTTCTCCAAGATTTAACATATTGACTCTTCGAGCTGCAGAAAATTGAATTTTCTTCATTACGACTGTCTCCCGACAAAAGCAGCTCATAAATTCTCCCATCTTTTTCAGGCTTCCTGCCCCCTCGCCACCCAACATCTTTGCAAGAGAGTCACACATTTGAACATACGATTCACATGGGTGTGAAGGCAAGGCTCGGCCAGCACTCTGCAGGGACATACCACCCACCAAGACCACCCCTCGCTGCCCAGGCACAGATACAGTCCATGCCCAGGCCAGGCCGCGGCTTTCAGAATGAAGGCACACGTCTTTCACAACCAGGGTCTGTGTACATGGCACTCCTGTGCCCACAGAGCAGATACCGTTGGTCCACTGTGGGGGACTAAAAGGCCCATGCCTCAGCCACGCTTGTACTGCGCCTCTACCCGAATGGCACTGTCACAGATGTCACTCCCACATGGGACAGATTCATGTGTCCTGACATGCAACATTCACTGCAGTTCACCTCTGTGCTGTCTAGGCATAGCTAAAGGCCCCCTCCCTGTGGTATCAGAGCCCCGCACACACGGTCCCACCAGGGGCCCGGTAGGAAACTCGCACAAGGTCAAATGATTTGCAAAGACATGGAGGGAGGAAGGGAAACATCTCCCAGGACCCAGTAGGGCATCTTCCTTCACATGGGGCTACTGAAGCTGTCCCCTCCCAACACTGCCCCCTAGAGCCTCAGCAGCCCTCCCCAAGATGCAGAGGCCCCCTCCCACCATGGAAGGAGCAGTGCTGGCATTGGTACCAACCCCCCTGCCCCCGCCCCAGGGTGTGCTCTCTCCATCTGACTCTCCCCCACCCGGGCCTCAGGAACAGAACTAGGGAGGGCAGGACTTAGAAGACGTTCCTTTTGATACCTGTGCCAGTCAGGCAGCTGAGGCTCTAATGGATGGGCAAGAGGCCAGGCTGATGGCCAGCACCATGTGGCTCGTGCCCAGGGCCAGATTGGGCGGGATGTAGTGGGCTGGGTGCCCAGGCACTCCACCCTCCAAAATGCCACACAATCTGTGAGTGCAAAGAGACAGAAAGAAGGACCCAGATAGATACAGACAAGGACGCCCCCTGAGACCAAACTAAACCAACCTCTGCCCCCATCCTGGCCCCTCAACAGCTGCTCCCTCCCTGACGACTCTGACCCAGGCACAAAGGGAAGTTACCCTGAGCTGGCAGGATGGAGGGCAACCAGTTCTTTCAAGTATGACCAGCCCAACCTTACACAGCAGGAGCTAGGAGTTTGGGGGGTGCAACCAGGAAAGAGAAGGATGATTCCTCAATTAGGAGAGGGGCTGAGACTTGAGGGGGTCTTTATGCATTTTTATGTGCACTAATTAATGTGCAAATGTTATGCACAGTACAGATGAACATCTATTGTCTTTGTAATCCCAATCTGCTCCTAATAGTATTTACACACACACACACATACACACACACTCCTTATTGTGTCTATGATTGGCTCCTGTTTCCGCCGGCCCCGGAATTTCTGAATCACCCTCCATCTTCTCCTTTAAGAGCAAATCTGGAGCTACAGAAAGATGGCCAGGAAGGCCCAGCTCCACAGTGTAGAGGATGACTTTCTGGAGATCAGAAAGTTCTTCAGACCCCCTATGTCCAGAAGTAGAACAACTGCCCCCACCCAGCCTCAGCCCAACACCCACTCCTTCCACCAAGGTCCCCATCTCAAGGACCGACCACCAATCCAGGAACCTGGGATCAGCCATGACTCTTCCTTTTCCCTAGGTTAGGCATAAGGGAGTCTGCTGCACACATTAGGTTACTTAAGTGACATGTTTTTTTCTGGGCTAGGGGTCAAAATGGAGCTGCAGCTGCCAGCCACAGCCACAGCAATGCCAGATCTGAGCTGTGTCTGCAACCTACACCACAGCCCATGGCAACGCCAGATCCTTAACCCAGTGAGCGAGGCCAGGGATCAAACCCACATCCTCATGGTTCCTAGTCAAGTTTGTTACCATTGAGCCACAATGGGATGGGAACTCCTGAAGTGACACCTTTTTAAGCTAAAAGTTTAACTTTGCTAGGGCCACACATCCATAGGCATCAAAATGACTTCAAAAAATCAAAATGTCCTGCCTCCCTCCCCTTCCCCCCAACACCCTGCCCCTGCCACCTCCTAACTCCTGACTCTATTCTCTCTACCGGAGCAGAAGCATCTCTCAGAAAGATGACTGATCTGCATCCTGATCACTTTCCCTGGCTCCAGGGTCAACCCTCTCCACTCTCATGTCCCCAGGAAGCTTAGGGGCCATGCCCACCCACAAAATTTCCCAGAGAGAAGTATTTTAGAAAGGTGACAGAACTGTCAAGTACATGAAACCAACTACTAAAATTACGACTACAACATATTTACTTTGTGATAGTGTAAACACTTTCAAACTCCTCCGTAGACCATAAAAATAATAAAAACTATAGGCTTAAGGTGGAAAGACCGCTAGTATCTCCAATCCGCCTATGGCCTGATGCTCCACCAACATTTAAAGGTCTTTCCAGAGGCATCTTTTCTCCTAGGACAACTCTATCAAATCTAGAATGTTGACTCAAGCCCATGTTGATAGAAAGTGGGACTGGCACACGGCCAAACTCAATCTCCAGCCCCTCTGCAGTGAGGTGAGGCCACATAACGGGTTATCACCAATGGAATATAAGCAGAAGGGATGTGTTACCTACACGCTGAGGAAGTTGAGATTGGTTGTGGCTTCGCCCACATGCTGACTCTTCCCCATCTGCTCGCAGGATGACACCTGGGCAACCCAGGGCCACATATTTAAGACGGCAGATCCACAGCATGAACAGGTCTGGATTCCTGAGTTATCTGACCACAAATATCCACATTGGGCTATGCGATACATAAGTCTTTATCATGTTAAGATGCTGAGTTCTGGGGGTTGTCTGTTGCCGCTGTTACATCTACTCTAATGTACAAACTAAGGCAATGAGGCCTAAATGGTAAGAAGCCAGTTTTAAGGCACCATAGAAATTGGGCTATAATGGATGTAGAGGGCAAATGGAAGCATCTGGGAGTCAGAAATTCTTGACTTGAATATTATACCAGCTCTGTGACCTTGGTTAAGTTATTTAGTATTTCCCAGCTTTGATTCCTTCATCAATAAAAGTTACATAGTAATAATACAACCCATAACAAATGGGTTGTGAGGATCCAATCAGTCCAAGAATGTAAAAGACCATTGAAACCAGAAAGCTACATTGTCAATGGCTGTTATTCCAGCAGTTGACACCTAATGTTTATTTGAAAATCTGTTCAATACGTAACTATGAGTGAATGAGAATAAATGGATCGATGCATTCTCATGGCCACATCTTCTCTGCACTAATGAAGGAAAGATTAAGATGATCTGAACACTTTGAGATCAAAGTGGGTCTGTGAGTCCATGGAGTGAAGGAGGAACTGCAGGACCTGAGTATTACTGAGAATCCTGAAACCAGCCTTCCACCCAGCCTAAAGAAATGAGACCAAAGAACTAAGTGGACACAAAAAAATGGGTTGGGGGCCCCAAAGAGAAGCCCCAAAGAATCAAACTTCACCCTAAAATAGTGCCAATGTTTTTCCTACTGGTATGGACTGAATGTTTGTGTCCACTTGAAATGCATATGTTGAAATCCTAAACAGCAATGTGATGATATTTGGGGAAAGGAGCTTTTGGGTTAGATGAGGTCATAAGGGTGGGGTCCTCACAGTGGGATTAGTGCCCTTTCAAGAAGAGATCAGAGAGTGCGTCTGTCCTCACTTGATTCCATGTGAGGACCCAGTGAGAACTCATATGTCAACAAGCCAGGAAGAGAGTCCTCATCAGGAATCGAGTCAGCCGGCACCTTGATCTTGGAATTTTCAGCCCCCAGAAACATGAGAAATAAATTCCTCTTGTTTATGCCACCCATTCTCTGGTAGTTTATTTTGGCAACGCAAGAAGGCTAAGCCAACGAAGACACCTACTTCCCACAGAGTCCACAGTTTGGAAACACTAGTAACAGCCTACGACCTCTGACACACCAGCTGCTTCTGTATGTTTGTAAAGCACCCAGAAGAGCGCCTGGCACATGGCAGGCACTCAGTAAATATCAGCCATTATGATTCTCTGAGAAAGCGTCTTGTTATATTGGAAAAGGTATGGGTTTCAGAATAAGATTGTCTGAGAGATCTCGGGCAAGTTACTCTTGGGGTTTCAGTTTCCTCAGCTGTAAAATCTGATAGCATCTTGCAGGGTTACTGTGACGATTCGGTGGGTGAAGGGGCCCTCTCATGTAGTAGGCGCTCAACTCTTGGTGGCTCCTCAAAGCATTCCAAGAGCCCAGGACCCACTTCCGTTCAACATTTATTAAGTATAAGGTATCAGACTAGCTGAGACTTTAAACTTCAGGAAGATAGGATTCGTTTTGTGGCAGCTCCTTCCAAAGCCTCTAGAAAGCCTTCCAAAAATCATGTCAATCTTCCCCAGCCCATCGAGAGTCAGCCTGTATTCAGAAAACACTAACAGTCCCAAGATCTCACAACTATCACTTCCAACACACACTTTTTTTTTTTTTTTTTGGCCATGCCAAAGTTCCTAGGCTAGGGATCGAACCTGCACCACAGCAGCAACCCAAGCAGGGACAACACTGGATCCTTAACCCATGGTGCCACCAGGGAACTCCCTCCACCACTCTTCAAAATATCATTCCCCTCATTAAAAAATCCTCAGTGATGGGGAGTTCCCTTTGTGGCTCAGAGGTAATGAATCCAACTAGTATCCATGAGTTTGCAGGTTCGATCCCTGGCCTCACTCAGTGGATTAAAGATCCGGCATTGCCGTGAGCTGTGGTGTACATCGAAGACGAGGCTTGGAACTGGCTTTACTGTGGCTGTGGCGCAGACTGGCAGCCACAGCTCCGATTCGACCCCTAGGCCTGGGAACATCTATATGGCGCATGTGCAGCCCTAAAAAGAAAAAAAAAAAATCCTCATTTACTACCTTTCTACTCCTAATGGGAATCAAGTCCAAACCTCTTAACATGACGGAAAACACTAGCTACTATAAAACATCAAGCCCCAAATGTTACTGCTTTAACAAAGCAGAAATTGATTTTGGGGTCAGGTGACGTCCAAAACACGTGTTCCAGATTAGTGGGCAATTTTCTGCCAAGTAGTGACTCAGGGAACTAGATTCCCTCCAGCCTGTGGCCCTACCACCTTCAACACTTAGCCTTCAAGGTCACTGTGCTTAAAGTCGTATGCATCAAGCCAAAAAGGAAAGAACATGAAGGCTCGCCCTTGAGAGGTTTCACAGGCCTCATGTGGAAGAGAAACATATCACTTAGAAAGACACTGAAAGATGTGGTCCAGTTGTGTGTCCAAGAAAAAGAAGGAAAGAGATGCTGATAAACACAGAGCAGGCTCTGCCTCACCTGCTATTCAAGATTCTCCACACCCTGGCTTAAACTTATCTTTCGAATTTGGTACAATTTACCTTTCAAACTTGATACTGTGACCCAGGTATGGCTATTACTCAGCTTTGCTGCTATAACGACATCTCAGTGGCTTGCAGCAACAAAGATTTATCTCTGACTTACGTATATGGAGACCATGGGCAGCTCTTCTCACTCAGGGACCCAGGCAGAAGGAGCAACCCGCACGTGGAATATCCCACTCTAGAGGCAGAGAAGAACAAGAAAGTGTAAATTCACATGTTCAAACACGGCATGGGTCACATCTGTTCCCATCCCATTGGCCAAAACATAAGCAGTGAGGTCCTGCTGTAGAGCACAGGCAACTATGTTCAATCTCTTCTGAAAGAACATGATAGAATATGAGAAAAAGAATGTATATACATATGTATGTCTGGGTCACTTTGCTGTACAACAGAAATTGACACAACATTGTTAATCAACTATAATAATAAACTTTAACACTTAAAAATAAATTTAAAAAATAAAAATTATCAAATCCAGGAGTTCTCGTCGTGGCGCAGTGGTTAGCAAATCTGACTAGGAACCATGAGGTTGCGGGTTCAATCCCTGGCCTTGCTCAGTGGGTTAAGGATCCGGCGTTGCCCTGAGCTGTGGTGTAGATCGCAGACGCGGCTCGGATCCCGCATTGCTGTGGCTGTGGCGTAGGCCAGGAGCTACTGCTCCGATTAGACCCCTAGCCTGGGAACCTCCATATGCTGCAGGAGCAGCCCAAGAAATGGCAAAAAGACAAAAAAAAAGAAAAAGAAAAAAAATTATCAAGTCCAAAGTCAATGAAATGCAACATATATGCCTTCCACAGGAAATACAGCAAGTCACAGGCCAATGGGCAGAGGGAGAAAATAAATAATTTCAAAAAATAAGTCAACCTAATCCAATGGCCATCTGTCATCTGGTGTACAAGACAGACATTACTTTTTTTTTTTTTTGTCTTTTTGCCTTTTCTGAGGCCACTCCTGCAGCCTATGGAGGTTCCCAGGCTAGGGGCCCAATCGGAGCTATAGCTGCTGGCCTATGCCACAGCTACAGCAACGCAGGATCCGAGCTGCGTCCGCGACCCACACCACAGCTCACGGCAAAGCCGGATCCTCAACCCACTGAGCAAGGCCAGGGATTGAACCCGCAACCTCGTGGTTCCTAGTCGGATTCGTTAACCACTGCGCCATGACGGGAACTCCAAGACAGACATTACTAATTAATTCTAGCATTCTTTCCTCAGAATCCTTCTCAACACACTACTGCAGGCAGTCATTACCAATAATCTTGAGTTTGGGGGTTAAAAGTTGAAACTGATGTGCTGTTCTCATGTGACCTCCTAGGCTCCAGTGAGCTTTATACATTCCCACCACTGCATCTTTGCTTCAGCCTGGCACAAACTTTTCCTTCCCAGACCCCATCCTGTTAAATGATCTAAATCCATCCTTCAAATATCTATATTTTATATTCATTCTTTCAACAAAATTTCTTGAATACCAAGGATAGTACCTGACACATCTATCTGTTGGACTGATCTGTTTCACATTACCTTGCACCTTGCACATAAATGCTCAGTGAACATTTGTCTCCTGGTAAGAGCACTGTTCCTTAGAACAAAGGGAGTTAGGATGCCACCCAGGAGTTTCTGGGGTGGTTAATATGGTATACTGACCATTTGTGCTTCAATCCTGATTCTACCACTTGCTAGGTAGTGGTGGTAAGTCTATGACCCCAGGTAAGTCACTTAATAGTCTGTGCCTCAATCTTCATCTTATGTAAAGTGGGAATAATAACAGGGCCTACTATATAAGGGTATTGTATTATATGGAAAAGTCCTTAACATAGTTTAAACACATTGTAAACACCCAATAAACAAAAGTTACTATTTTGAGCTCCAGCTGAGACTGAGTTTTCCTATAAGCCTTTATGCCAGGTGGAAGACAAAAACCAAGAACAATTGAGACTTGGGCACCTGAACAGGCCTCACTCTTAACCCACCCCAGGACCTTGAGCCATCTCTGCAACCAGCAGCTTGTCGTAACTCATAAATCCTGACTAGTGACGCTGACATGTCACCTTAATGTTTGTGAAGCCTGATGACTTATTGTTAAGTGCTTGGAGATCTTCATATGAAAGGCACCCAAGGGCAGGCACCAGACACACTATTCAGTCATAAAAGCAAAATACTACCCCAAAACTTGGAAAAGGCAGAGGCACCATAACTTAATGCAGCAGAAAATTAAAGCAGAAGAGCAAATCAATCCTTAGACTGTAATTCCTTAATACAGAGACTGAGAGAGATCATTTTTTGAATGCCTCAGACCCTTTGCAGGATGCCCAGGTCTTTAATGGACTCGTGACTTGAGGGTGCGTGGGAGGAATGTGAATCTTTCACCTCTTCTAAACAAAAAACAGGAGCAACAACATGTATTATTATCTTAATGAATTTAAGCCAGTTAAAAGGCTTGGGCAAACCAGCCGGGTAAGTGGCTTGTTTCTGAACTGTCCTGCATTATGCCATGTTCCCTTTTCAACGTGGTTCTCCTCACTTCACCTCTGCCCTCCCAACCAGCAACACCTCGGACAATGGGTCCTCCTTCTGGACCTAGAGGACGCTGCAGGGGAGCCCAGTCCAGTGTTGGCAGGCGTCTGGAACTGAAGCCCTCGAGTTAGAAAAAAAAAATCGTCAGTGGTGCAGAACACATAGTTTTTGCAGGGCTGCCCCTGAGGCTGAAGCAATGAAGAAACTGCTACCGTAGTTATTCATTTCCTATCCCCTAGACGGTAGGTAGTTGTGATGTAGTGGCAAGAGCACTGGGAGTCGTGCAATCCTACCCTCTCATAGCTTTGATACTTTAGATCGGTTCCGTAACCGTTCTGGGCTTTAGTGTCTCCATCTGAAAGGCGTGGATAACAAAACCGCCTACCTCACAGGTTGTCGTTAAAAGTAAGCGAAAGTGTGTACCTGAACTCGTTCGGCCCACTCTATAAAGTATTTTAAAGACAGCTTTCGAGCCGTAACTTCTCCCCACCCCCAACCACGCACGGTACCAACCGGCAGTCGCCACTAACGTAGCCTGCCCCCCTCCTAAGGCATCATGGGCTGTGAAGTTCTTTGCTGGCCACACCCTCGTTCACGGTCACGGAAGTGAGAACTACGCCTCCCAGGATGCTGCTGTGAGGCCTCCCCCGCGGCCGCCCTCTACTCCGCCCTCCTTGCGCACAGACTCCTGGGTTATGTAGTCCTAGATCCGCACTGGATCGCCGGCAAAAAGGCTCGGAGGAACCACAAACCCCAGAAGCCCTCGCATCCACCCTTCTCCCTCCCCTCCTGGAGTCGGAGTGCTGTTTTTGTTGTTGGTGAAAGGTGAGGGAACAGCTGATCCGTCTGTGGGGTAAGAAACTTGGCCTAATTTGGGGGCGGTCTTATGGGGGGCCACCCCACTTTCAAGCCTGTGAAAGGATCATCCAAGGGAACCGGTAAAGGGGGGTGGAGGAGCGTTTGGGTGTTAACACTTTCCGTACTGGAGAAGCCACCCCCACAGTTTTGAGAGTTCGTGGTCTCAGGGGGGCCGTGATCAAGGGGATACCCAGTCACTGTTCTCGCCTCCATCTCAGTCTTTCTTTATAAAGCTTGAAACGCTTAAGGGAGTTGAGGGAGGCCGAAGTCTGCTTATTCTCAGCCAGGCAAGACTTGGCCTCACAAACCTTCCCGTTCCCTTCTCCCCCAGCCACCCTCCGCCCCACCTCAATCTAAAGGCCTTTACGACACTGAATTCCTGGAGGAAAACATTACAAGGTGTAGAACGTCAAAGAACTCTGAAGCCCTACAGCGTGGGGGGATGGGACAACCCCCCCCCCCCCCCCCCCCCGGCAAAGCAAACAACCGAATCAGGCTACACATACACACTTTAGGTGCCCAGTGCTCTCTTTCAGGCCTGGGGATATTTCCAGCTGTTAGGATTTTTTTTTTGTAGGGAGTATATGGGGTTCCCCCGGCTTAGATCTTTGAGGACAATTCACCCCCTCCTGGAAAGCCAGAAGAATTGTATTTAGAAAAAACATGGGCTGGTTTTAAGTAAGGATTTTTCAGAGATAAAAATTCAGAGAAACCTCTTGTCCTCAATTCAGTCTCTATTTTGGAGGAAGACGTAGCTTCTTTCTGTAGAGCTGGCCCATCTTGCCTTCTCTAAGGCGTTTCTGTCTTCTTTTAAAGTCTCTACCCACCTGCCTTCAGCCTCAGTGTGGGTTTGTGGTGTTTGGGGGCGTGCATATGACTAGTGCCTGTGGCTGACACAGGAGGAAGATTAGTGAGCTAGAGAGGAGAGATGACAAGGGCCATCTCGCAGGCCTGGCCTGAGGAGTTCTCTTGCTTGTTATCCTTCTTCATCCCACCCCCATTCTTTCCAGTGAACTTTCCCCACCTAGCTTGGAACATCTCTTCCTCTCAATCCCTCCTATAGCATGCCTCCAACTACCAATCTGAGCAGCTGGAAGGATTAAGGCACTTGGAATTAAGGCTTAGGGGAGCAGAGAGAAAATGGGGAGGGAAATACGAGAGCTGGGTTCACATAGAGTCAGACCAGTAGGTTTCTAACCCTGCTCCTGGCAAGACCTGAAGAGAAGAATGTGAGGTTCTTTTGGAACTCTCTTTCCTTCTCTCAACATCATGTGTACCTTTCCCCATCCCAAGACCCCTTACTTCAGTCTGTCCCTGCCCCAGGGGTGGGGCTTTCCTGGCTCCAGGCCCCCACATTCCATCTCCCCACAGCACCACGTTCCTGCTGAGTGTTTCACTCCACCCTTGAAGCAGCCGCCTCCAGCATTCTTGACTTCCTGGAGTAATGATTGAAAACCTGTCTTTCCTTATATCCTCCTTTTTGCTCTGTCTCTTGGATGAGAGTGCAAGCTTTTTTTTTTTTTTTTTTTTTTTTTTTAATCCATGGTAGATAACCGAGAGACAGAAAATGAGGGGTCAGGGGCTTGGGAACTGGGCTATTGTTCCCCCAGCCTTATTCCAGCTCTGAAGACTCACTCATTCCTTTCAGGGATAAGTTCAGGTGTCATAAGTCATTCCCGGGTAGAGCTTGAGTGGGCAAGGAGACCCATTCAGGATGCTGGGGCGCTGCACCTCATTTGGAGTTTGAATTCAAGTGTCAGAAGATGGGCAGGCGGGAAGTGGGACGAAAAGATGAGGCTGAAGCATTTGGAATGTTCAAGACTGTTAAGAGATGGAAAAGGCGAGACTAAGGGAGGCAGAGACTGAGGTTTGGTCAATGCACCTGTGAAGAGGGAGTCTCGAAATTAGAGCGATTCCTCTAGGAGGGGGTCTGTGATCAGAGAAGTTTCAGTGGGAGACAGGATGGAATCTGACCCAGAAGGCCAGACCTGTGCCCTCGAGACTAAGATTGATACCTTTAAAGGGTCCTATAACTCTCAGGGGCTGGAAACCAGATGTACCTACACCTCCAGGTGTTGTGGCAGGAGCTGGGGGTAGGTAGGGACAGAGTTGGGAGGGGGGCAGAGAGATGGAGGAGAGAGACTTTAGGGTATTAAATCGTTATTTCATAGGAGGGCAGACATCTGGAGGGCAGAATGGAAGAATCATCACTAAGCCGGGCACCATCCCGGGGTGGAGTCAGCTTTCTGAACGTAGCCCGGACCTACATCCCCAACACCAAGGTGGAGTGTCACTACACACTTCCCCCAGGCACCGTGCCCAGTGCCAGCGACTGGATTGGCATCTTCAAGGTATCCCTGGAACCCTTTTGGCTCAGGTTTAGGGGCCACGGGTTGGTTGGAGTGATTTGGGAACGATTTGGCTCCTGGCTCCTCAATCTCATGATGGCAGAAAAGAAGGGAGAAAGATGTCACAGATGACAGAGGCCATCTGTGTGAGCAAAGCCCATCTTCTCCCCGTCTTAGCCTTGCTCTTTCCTGACGCACCATCCCTCCACCTTCCCGGCTCTCACATCCTTGCCGCTGCAACACCATCCTCCCCGCCCCTGGTCCCCTGCCCTTTTCCCCGCCCACAGCTGGTGGTGCCATCACCATACCCCTCGCCCACGGTGGGCTTTCACAGGTGGAGGCTGCCTGCGTTCGGGATTACCACACGTTTGTGTGGTCCTCGGTGCCTGAAGGTGTAACTGATGGTTCCCCCATCCACACCAGTGTCCAGTTCCAAGGTACAAGGGAAGGTGGAAAACCGGGAGGGACGAGTAAGGGGGTGGAAGTTTGGAAGACAGTGGTGGGCTCAGCAGATACAGAATCATGGGATTTTCACAGATTCAGGGATTCAGGCAGGGAAGGAACTGTTGAGGGCCGCTAATTCCGCCTCCTATGGAATGTGGAATTAGAGGCTGGGGAAGAGAGAAAAGTGGCATCTTATATTAACCAAAAGATGGTCATTCAGTTCTGAAAGACCTGAGTTCAAATCTCAGCACTGATACTTAACAAGCTGTTCGACCTTGGGCAAGTTACTTATCTTCTCTGTATATTAACAGTAAAAGGTGGGAGTTCCTGTTGTGGCTCAGCAGTTACAAATCCAACTAGTATCCATGAGGACATGGGATCAATCCCTGACCTCACTCACTGGGTTAAGGA
This sequence comes from Phacochoerus africanus, assembly GCF_016906955.1. NCBI lineage: Eukaryota > Metazoa > Chordata > Mammalia > Artiodactyla > Suidae > Phacochoerus > Phacochoerus africanus. The sequence goes on along the minus strand of NC_062550.1, from coordinate 21,322,464 downwards.
TCCAACATTGCCATGGCTGTGGCATAGGCTGGCAGCTGCAGCTCCGATTCAGCTGCTAGCTTGGGAACTTCCATGTGCCGCTGGTGTAGCCCTAAAACACACATACACCAAAAAAAAAAAAAAAAAAAAAACAAAACAAAAAAAACAGTAAAAGGCGATGCCAGGCGTGCGGGGACAATATGAAGATTTTAAATGATACAGATAGAGCTGTTAACAAAGTGCCTGGTACATAATGGACACCATTACCCGTAAGTGGTAAGTGGTATTGTGTTGTTGTTACTGAAGAGAGTAGGTTTGGGAAAGAGAGGGCTAGGCAGAAAAGAAGGAGAAGAGTATCTCAGGGATCAGAAAGAGCCTGTGGGAGGCAGAGGGGAGAGGAAAACAGTCTGTGGCACAGGGAGCAAGGCGCTGGAACCCCTTGATGATAAGACACACCAAGGGAGGGGGGACCTGCTGCGCCCTTGAGGTCCTGGGTCTGTTCTTCTTCCCGCAGCCAGCTACCTGCCCAAACCGGGAGCCCAGCTCTACCAGTTCCGGTATGTGAACCGCCAGGGCCGGGTGTGTGGGCAGAGCCCCCCTTTCCAGTTCCGCGAGCCCCGGCCCATGGATGAACTGGTGACCCTGGAGGAGACTGACGGTGGCTCTGACATCCTGCTGGTTGTCCCCAAAGCAACTGTGCTGCAGGTGAGAACAGAACAGAGCTACTACCTGGCTAGGGCGCAGGAGGATAGCATCATAAGGGGCCCCTTCCCGCTTCACCCGCCCCTCACTGTAGCCTCAACCAAAGACCTCACTGGGAATTACCCAAGGCCTTGCCTTCACGACAGTCTCAGTCCAACACAGACAGACATGCACATGTAGGGTAGGAGAGCAAGCCACCCACAAGCCAGTGTCACCCAAGATTTCATAAGAACATTTTTTGCCTTCCTTCCCTCAAGGCTACATCCTGCCCTGGGCCCTCAGGGAAGATGCCAAGGGTAGAGGGAGGCTGCTTGGGGAAGGAATGTTCCAAGGAAGGGGAGGATGAGAGCTGCTTCCAGAACGAGTGAGGAGTGAGAGCAGATAGGTCGACCCAGACCTGCACCACCCAGTGACCGGAGCCACTACCCACATGTGACTCTTGAGCGCTTGAAATGTGATGGGTGTAAATTGAGATCCACTGTATGAATAAGAAACATAGTATTTTTTTAAAAAAAGAGGGAATTCCCTGGTGGTCTAGTCCCTTGGCTCTTTCACTGCTGCAGCCCAAGTTCACTCCTTGGTCTAGAAATTGTGATCCCACATTAGGCCACTGCATGCCACAGCCAAAAAAATACATGCGTGCATGCACGCATGCATGTGCATGCACATAATTAAAAATTTTGAAAAGAATGTAAAAGATTTCAATAATTCTTTATATTGATTAAATGTTGAGATGATAATATTTTGGACAGACTGGGTTAGATAAAATATTGTTAAAATGAATTCCACATATTTCTTAGTATTTTTCTTAAGTGTCTACTTGAAAAAAAATTTTTTTTCTTTTGCTTTTTTTAGGGCTGCACCTGAGGCATTTGGAGGTTCCCAGGCCAGGGGTCCACTTGAAGCTATAGCTGCCAGCACCACAGCCACAGCAATGCCAGATCCAAGCTGTGTCTGTGACCTACAGCACAGCTCACGGCAATGCCACATCCTTAACACACTGAGCGAGGCCAGAGATTGAACTCGCAACCTCATGGTTCCCAGTCGGATTTGCTTCTGCTGTGCCACAACGGGAACTCCAAAATTTTTTGAGGATATATGTAGCTTCTATCATTTTTCTGTTGGACTGAATAAAGAAGAATTAGGACATGGAGGCAGATGTTAGCAAGGAGGACTTCCTGAAGGAAGATGAGAACAGGGCCAGGTGGGGAGGGAGTCCATGCCCCAGACAAGAGGACAGGCCTGAGGAAGGCTCAGAAAGTAGGAACAAGTAGTTTGTAATTTCAACAAACTCCTGCCCCCTGGAACCTTCTAAACACATGCAATCAACACAAGAATAGAAAGAAGATGTTTATATCTTATGTAAATCAGAGATGGGTGAGCTCCTACCCACTGTTCTGTTCTGTTTTTATTCATTGTGCTCATTTAAACCTTACAGTCGGGAGTTCCCGTCGTGGCGCGGTGGTTAACAAATCCGACTAGGAACCACAAAGTTGCAGGTTCGATCGCTGCCTTTGCTCAGTGGGTTAACGATCCAGCATTGCCGTGAGCTGTGGTGTAGGTCGCAGACGCAGCTCGGATCCCAAGTTGCTGTGGCTCTGGTGTAGACTGGCAGCTACAGCTCCAATTAGACCCCTAGCCTGGGAACCTCCATATGCCGTGGGAGCGGCCCAAGAAATGGCAAAAAGACCAAAAAAAAACAAAAAAAAACAAAAAAACGAAACTCTCTAGTTGGTTGTTTGGAGGTGTGTGTGAGATAATGCCCAGCACAGAGTAAATGCTCAATAAAGTTTAAGGACTAATACTGCTCAGAAAGAAAAGAAAAAAAAAAAAAACTTACAGCAGCCCAGGCTGAGGGATCATGTTACAGATGAGGAGAGAGACTCAGAGAAGTTTAGTGACTTGTTCAAAGTCACCTCGCTAGTAAACATTGTATTGGAGATTTAAACCCACATCTGGGGGTTCCCGTTCTGTGAGGACACGGGTTCCATCCCTGGCCTCCCTCAGTGGGTCAGGGGTCCAGTGTTGCCAGAGCTGTGCTGTAGGTCACAAATTCAGCTGGGACCCTGCATTGCTGTGGCTGTGGTGTAGGCCACCAGCTGTGATGTAGGCTGGCAGCTACAGCTCCGGTTCGATCCCTATCCTGGGAACTTCCATATGCAGCAGGTGTGGCCCTAAAACACACACACACAAAAAAAAGACAAATGCAGATCTGTCTGACTTCAGGACAGGAATGGTAAAATGAGGGGGGAGCCATCTGCTTTGTCTGTGTGAATTGAAAAAGACTTCACCAGATGAGGGGTTCCTGTAATTGCTGGGCAAAGGAGGGGCCAGGCCTTGGGTGGGAAGAGGTAAGGGGTTGGGCAGTTAGAGTGCCGCAAGCTGGTGTATCTGATGGGTGGTGGGCAGGATTCAGTCGCCTACCAGGCCTCTCCTGACACCTCTTCCTAGCCTGGACTGATAACTTCCCAGCCCTGAAAGGTATCTGCAGAGTGGTGGGGATGGGACCTCGCAACGGGCACTTCACGGGCAGAACCCCCCCCCCCGCCCCTTTTCTCATCTTGTCCCCTGTAGAACCAGCTGGATGAAAGCCAGCAAGAGAGGAATGACCTGATGCAGCTGAAGCTGCAGCTGGAGGGTCAGGTGACGGAGCTGAGGAGCCGAGTACAGGAGCTTGAGACGGCCCTGGCAACCACCAGGCAGGAGCATGCGGAGCTTTCGGAGCAGTACAAGGTGGGGGTTGGGCCTTTGGAGGGAGGGGCTTGGATACACACTTGGGGTCCAAAAACTGAACCCAGGGGAGACGTTAGTGGGCTGTTAAGATGATTCTGACATCAAAGATACAGATTTGGGAGTTACTGTTGTAGCTCAGCAGAAACGAATGTGCCTAGTATCCATGAGGATGCAGGTTCGATCCCTGGCCTTGCTCAGTGGGTTAAGGATCCCGCATTGCCGTGAACTGTGGTGTAGGTCACAGATGCAGCTCGGATCTGGCATTGCTGTGACTGTGGTGTAGGCCATCAGCTACAGCTCTGATTTGACCCCTAGCCTGAGAACTTACATATGCCATGGGTATGGCCCTAAAAAAACAAACAAAAAAAAGATACAAGTTTAAGACGTCACAAATAGGCTTAAACTGGTTATGACAGGAGCTATGTCCCAAATTTATAGTGAGACTCAAGTTCTTGGATCACAGGAATGCTGAGTTAGGATGGAGGTGGCCATAAACACCAGGAAGGGAATGTTTCTTTTACAAGGAAGGTGACCACGTAGGAAGTGGATAGTCGAACGCAGGAATCCTCCTCCGAAGCCTTTGCTCCACTCTTTGAGAGATGAGTCTCACCTTCTTCCTTCCTGGGGAACCTTAATTCCAGGGGCTTGCCCGGTCCCATGGCGAGCTCACGGAAGAGAGGGACATCCTGAGCCGGCAACAGGGAGACCACGTGGCCCGCATCCTGGAGCTGGAAGAGGACATCCAGACCATCAGTGAGAAAGTGCTGACGAAGGAGGTGGAGCTGGACAGGTGAGGGGACCTCCTCGAACCCCACTATTTCCCTTCCCTTCCTCAGGAACCCCAGCCTCCCATTTCAGGCACGCAAAACCTGCTCTCTGGAGTTCCTGTCATTGCGCAGCGGAAACGAATCCAACTAGGAACCATGAGGTTGTAGGTTCGGTCCCTGGCCCCATTCAGTGGGTTAAGGATCTGGCATTGCCATGGGCTGTGGTGTAGGTCGCAGACGTAGCTTGGATCTGGCATGACTGTGGCTGTGGCTGTGGCCGGCAGCTGTAGCTCAAATTAGACCCCTAGCCTGGGAACCTCCGTATGCCGTGGGTATGGCCCTAAAAAAGACAAAGAGACAAACAAACAAACAAACAAACAAACAAAAAAACCAAACCTGCTTTCCATCTCACATGGTTTCTCCTTCCCTTCTCAGCCTCACTCACGGTATTCTAGTTATTGGGGCTTTTTCTGCCAAGCTCTCTTCCATATTTCCTAACCTGTTCTGTATTCCTTGAGAGGTACTCGTGGTTACTGTTTATTGTGCGGCAGATACTAAGCAGGAGCTAGGGGTGGAAGACTGGAAGAAGAGAATGGACGGAATGGTCAAGGCAAGATAGGAGAGGATGGATTTCAGATTTTACCCCAGCAAAGCATGAGATTAGACTCTGTTCTCTCTATTAGGAAATATCAGAACTGGTGATTCAGAAATGTTACGGGATCTCTGCCCTGAAAAAAGGTACAAATCATAGAATCTTAGCAATGGGAGGAATGTAAGGTATTTAAGAGGGTATGTGAGGGAAGATCACTACCTCAAGAGGTAGCCTCTTTCTTTCTTTCTTTTTTTTTATGGTTGCACCCATGGCCTGCGGAAGTTTCAGGGCCAGAGATCAAACCTGCATCACAGCAGCGACCCGCAGGTCAACTCCAGCAGCCTCTTTTCAATGTCAGACAGCTATCATTTTTATTTCTCTTATAACATAACTACCCTTCTATAACTTTCACTCACTGGTTCTGGTTTAGACCTTTGGAGCCACATGAAATAAATTTCTTCTGCCAGACAACTATTATTTCTACCAAATAGCACAAATATTGGCCACCTCTCATTCTAGTCCTTCAGATTTTTACATCAAATGGCATAATTAAGTTTCTTTCATTCATCACTGGTATAGATTTGATGGGTTTTTTTAATTTTATTTATTTTTATCTTTATTTTATTTTATTTTTTTGCCTTTTCTAGGGCTGCACCCATAGCATATGGAGATTCCCAGGCTAGGGGTGTAATCGGAGCTGTAGCTGCCGACCTATGCCAGAGCCACTGCAATGCTGGATCCTTAACCCACCAAGCAAGGCCAGGTATCGAACCTGCAACCTCATGGTTCTTAGTCGGATTCCTTAACCACTGAGCCACGACGGGAACTCCTGATATTTTCGTTTAAAAAAAAAAAAAAACTTTTTAAAGGCAAAGGCATGCTATCCAAGACCAGGAGTAAAAGGAGGGTTGATCCCTGAGGCTTCTTCAGTCCAGGATATGTTAGTCTTGCCCTGGCAAGATACTAAATGTCTAGGTTCTAAATCACGAAATAGAAAAGTAGGGATCAAACCGAGCATCTGGAAAAGATCAGGGACTGTCTACACAAGGGGTCAACAAACTATGGCCCACGTGCCAAATCCAGCCTGCCACATAGTTGTGTTTTTTTTTTAAATGGCCGCACCCATGCATATGGAGGTTCCCAGGCTAGGGGTCGAATCAGAGCTGCAGCTGCCATCCTACACCACAGCCACAGCAATGCTAGATCTGACCTACCCCACAGCTCATGGCAATGTCAGGTCATTAACCTCCTGAGCAAGAACAGGCATCAAACCCACATCCTCATGGATGCTAGTGGGATTCATTACCACTGAGCCAGGACAGGAACTCCTGGCCTGCCACATAGTTTTGTATAGCCCACAAAGGTAAGAATGGTTTAGACAATTTTTTTTGTTTTTGGCCAGAGCATGCAGAAGTTCTCAGGATAGGGATCAAACCCAAGCCACAGCAGTAACCAGAGCCATAACAGTGAGAACACTGAGTCCTTAACCACTAGGATACCAGAGAACTCCCTTGACAATTTTTAATGATTGTAAAACAAAAAAATAATATTTTGTGATATGAAAATCATATGAAATTTAACTCCATTGTTCATAAATAAAGTTTTATGGGACCAGCCATGTTCATTTACGTATTGTCTATGACTGCTTCCACACTCCAATGGCTTGCAGAACCTAAAATATTTACCACTAGGCCTTTTACAGAAAATATCTGCCAACTTCTGATCAAAAGTTTATTGAGGGGAGTTCCTGTCGAATCCAACTAGGAACCATGAGGTTGCGGGTTCGATCCCTGGCCTTGCTCAGTGGGTTAAGGATCCAGCATTGCCATGAGCTGTGGTGTAGGTTGCAGACGAGGCTCGGATCCGGAGTTGCTGTAGGCTCTGGTGTAGGCTGATGGCTACGGCTCAGATTAGACCCCTAGCCTGGGAATCTCCATATGCCGCGGGTGCGGCCCTAGAAAAGGCCAAAAGACAAAAAAAAAAAAAGTTTATTAGGAGTTCCCTGGTGGCCTAGTGGTCAGGACTCAGCACTTTCACCACTGCAGCCCAGGATCAACCCCTGGTCTGGGAACTGAGATCCTACTTAAAGGCACTGCATGCGAGAGCCCCACCCCAAAAAAAGTTTATCATCAATAATGACTGCTCCTTTTCTAGAAAAAGCTAGATTCTAGCCTAGATTTAGTGCAAACTGGGAAGCCACCAGCAGAACATCCCTTAAAATAATACGTATCGGAGTTCCCATCGTGGCGCAGTGGTTGAGGAATCCGACTGGGAACCATGGGGTTGCGGGTTCGATCCCTGGCCTTGCTCAGTGGGTTAAGGATCCCGCATTGCTGTGGCTGTGGCGTGGGCCAGCAGCTACAGCTCCGATTGGACCCCTAGCCTGGGAACCTCCATATGCCTCAGTAACAGCTCAAGAGGGGGCAAAAAGACAAAAAAATAAATAAATAAATAAATAAATAAAATAATACATAGAGAGGAGTTCCCACTATGGGGCAGTGGGTTAATAATCTGGCTTGTCTCTATGGAGGTGCTGGTTCTCTCTCCAACCCAAGCCCTTGGGTTAAGGATCTGACATTGCCACAGCTGCAGTTCCTGGCCTGGGAACTTCCATATGTTGCCGGTGCGGCCAAAAAGAAAAGCAAAAGTGATACATAAAGATAAAAGAACAACTGTTTATTCTGGATCATGCTCTGAAACCAGGAATCTTGGGTACTTGGGGCTTAGAACTGGATCATCTTGTTGTGGGGATTTGAGCATCCCAGAGAGAAGTGGAGGCCTGGTCTAGAGGAGCCCCAGCAGAAAAGTCGGAGTCCTTTGGTCCTTCTCTGGTGATCTGTTACCTGACATTGCATCCACCACTCACAGGGTTAGAGACACGGTGAAGGCCCTGACTCGGGAACAAGAGAAGCTCCTTGGGCAGCTGAAGGAAGTCCAGGCAGACAAGGAGCAAAGCGAGGTAAGGGCTCAGAGCTGGTTTGCTTTCTCAGTTGTCTCTCCAGTGTTTATTGAGTCCCTTCTGACTTCTGGACTCTAAAGGGGATAAAAATGTAGAAAAGACACTGTGTGCACTCTCCTGGGGAATGTTGGGATTAGTCAAAGTGGAAAATAACGTCACCAGAGACATATAATAAAGTGTCAAGATTCCCCACAGAGGTGAATGTCAGCACATCTGGGTAGGAACATTAGAAAAGGCTTTTAGGAGTTCCCGTCGTGGCGCAGTGGTTAACGAATCCGACTGGGAACCATGAGGTTGCAGGTTCCCTTCCCTGGCCTCGCTCAGTGGGTTAAGGATCCGGTGTTGCCTTGAGCTGTGGTGTAGGTCGCAGACATGGCTCAGATCCCACGTTGCTGTAGCTCTGGCGTAGGCAAGCGTCTACAGCTCCGATTAGACCCCTAGCTTGGGAACCTCCATATGCCGTGGGAAGCAGCCCTAAAAAAGACCAAAAAAAAAAAAAAAAAGGCTTTTAAAAAGGGCATAAACTAGCTTGGCATGTTCAAACTTTTTTAGCAATAGAAACTTTTCCTCCCCGCCACCCTAATTACATCTTAGGTGGAACCTCACTGAATGAGTAAGAGCCATGTATTATTACTCTAAATTTACTTTTATAAATTCAACATTTACTTATAAAGTAACAAAAGCAGTTAGGTAGTTTGAGCTATACCAAACTTTGAAATTGGAGGTTATGGAGGACTGTTCTGTGAGCCTCAGCAGCTAATGTGTTTCTGTAACCTGTTGGGGTTGTGCAGTATTCAGAGCACCCTGAGCACCCTGAGTCTCATACAGAAGCAGATGCAAATGATAACAATTTTTAAGCTGTCTACCTTGCGATCTGTTTGCTCTTCACTTCAATAGAAAATATGATCCACGTTGCTGTGGCTGTGGTGTAGGCCGGTGGCTGCAGCTCCGATTCGACCCCTAGCCTGGGAACCTCCATATGCCGAGGGAGCGGCCCAAAGAAATAGCAAAAAGACAAAAAAAAAAAAAGAAAGTAAAAAAAAGAAAATATGATCAATGGGAGTTCCCATCGTAGCTCAGTGCTTAATGGACCTTACTAGCATCCATGAAGATGAGGGTTCCATCCCTGGCCTCACTCAGTGGGTCAGGGATCCAGCGTTGCAGTGAGCTGTGGGGTAGGGCACAGACGTGGCTCAGATCTGGTGTTACTGTGGCTGTGGTGTAGGCCAGTGGCTAGAGCTCTGATTTGACCCCTAGCCTGGGAACCTCCATATGCCTTGGGTGGGGCCCTAAAAAGACAAAAGGACAAAAAAAAAATATGATGGAAACTTTCTCCTGAGGTTTGCACAAAAATGAATTAACCTGGATGCACACGAGTGGATTGATCATCTCCAGTGTGTTAACTTGTGAGTTTGTACATTGTTTTTTTAACCTAGTTTTTCATAATTTAGGAGAAGTTGAAACCAGATATTTGCAGAATCTCTAAATGGCTTCATCAGAACCCTAGGCTTCTGTGGAAGATGGTTTGAAAACCATTTGCTCAGTAGGAAAGAGCAGGTGGAATTTGAGATGAAAGGGAGACCATCCTAGGACAAGAAGAAGCATGAGCGAAGGCATAGCATCTAGAACACTCAGGGCAGTTGAATGTGTGGGCGAAGGGTTTGAAGTAAGGCCTAGGTTTGTCACGGTTCTTGAGTTTAGACTTTATCCGCTAAGTAGTGAGAGGCACGGATGATTTTTTTTGTGTGTCTTTTTGCCTTTTCTAGGGCCGCTCCTGCGGCATATGGAGGTTCCCAGGCTAGGGGTCTATCGGAGGCCTACGCCACAGCCACAGCAACACAGGATCCAAGCCACATCTGCAGCCTACACCACAGCTCACGGCAGCGCCGGATCCTTAACCCACTGAGCAAGGCCAGGGATCAAACCTGCAACCTCATGGTTCCTAGTCAGATTCGTTAACCACTGAGCCATGACTGGAACTCAACGGATGATTTTCAAGTGGAGCATGTGTACCTAAAAAGATTAAAGTGATCGACTCATGGGGAGTTCCCTTGTGGTGCACTGGGTTAAGGATCCAGCATTGTCACTGCTATGGGTTCGATCCCTGGCCCAGAAACTTTCATATCCCCTGGGCATGGCCCCCCAAAAAAAAAGTGATTGCCTTGGAGAAAATAAACTAGTTGTGCGATTATTCAGCAGTCCAAGCAAGAAATGATCAAAGCCCGAGCTAACTAGAACATGGCAACAGTAGAAAAGAGAAAATGACTGTGAACAAGATGGAGGTTGAAGAAGCATCCATTCTGGAGTTCCAGTTGTGGCCCAACAGTAATGAACCCAACCAGTATCCATGAGTATGCAAGTCTGATCCCTGGCCTCGATCAGCGGGTTAAGGATCCAACATTGCTATGAGCGGTGGTGTGATTGACAGACTCGGATCCTCTGTTGCTGTGGCTATGGTGTAGACCAGCAGCTGCAGCTCCAATTCAGCCCCTAACCTGGGAACTTACATATTCCTCAGGTGTAGTCCTAAAAAGCAAAAAAAAAAAAAATCATCCATCCTATGGGCTGCTAGGGAGAGAACAGAAGCTATGTATGGCACCAGGGTATACAGCCTGAAGTCTTAGAAAATAGTACCATGGACAGAAACAGCAGAGGCAAGGACCAGGGTGGAGTAGGAGGTAGAATGCGCTGAGTGCGGGGGACCTGCAGGACACCCGGATTGAGTTTTGATCTGAAAGAAAGTTCGAGGGAGTTCTTCCGGCACAGCGGGTTAAGGATCCCACATTGTCACTACAGCTGTGGGGTGAGTTCGATGCCACAGACAAAGCCGAAAGAATAACTAAGTAAGTGGGGAAGCAGAGATAGGGCATAGGAAGCCTAGACTTGAGTAAGATCCCAGGCTGTGCCACTGGAGACCCTGGGTTGGTCAGGATTGGGTCACTTGGCCTTCAGAACCCAAGCAGGGCTGGCAAGGGCCCAATGCTCCAGTGTGTGTTAAATCTGAGGAGTGGAACCCTGGCCTCTCATCACAGAGGCCCACCCCCCTGGCCACCCCCAAATACATCTACTTTTCCTCACCTTCTCTCTTCCTTCATCAGGCCGAGCTCCAGATGGCACAACAGGAGAACCGTCGCTTGAATTTGGAGCTGCAGGAGGCCAAGGGCCGGCAGGAGGAGCAAAGCGCTCAGGCCCAGAGACTGAAGGACAAGGTGGCCCAGATGAAGGACACTCTGGGCCAGGCCCAGCAGCGGGTGGTGAGTGAAGCCCCTGGGCAGCGGAAGTAGAGAATGTTCCAAGAGCTGGTTGTTGACGGGTCTGGGGGAAGAGACATGGCTCAAGCCTCAGCAACCCAGGCCTGAGTCCTGATGCGGTGGGGGAGAGGCAGGAGCCTGGCTACCGTCATGCTTCTCAAGTGACTCCCTGGGACCCCTGATCCCATCTCCTCCTTTCTCCTGAGGCTGAGTTGGAGCCCCTGAAGGAGCAGCTTCGAGGGGCCCAGGAGCTTGCAGCCTCGAGCCAGCAGAAAGCCACCCTTCTTGGGGAGGAGCTGGCCAGCACAGCGGGAGCCAGGGACCGCACCATAGCCGAGCTGCACCGCAGCCGCCTGGAAGTGGCCGGAGTCAACGGCAGGCTGGCTGAGCTCAGTCTGCACTTGAAGGAAGAGAAGAGCCAGTGGAGCAAGGAGCGAGCGGGGTTGCTGCAGAGTGTGGAGGTAGAGGGCTGGGGGGACCCCCTGGCTGCTACCTCCCGCCCCCACCCCAACCCCTGTGTGGTCAGATCCCCTGGGAGGAGAGAAACAGGGGTGAGAAGCTCCGAGGGCTAGGGGTGGGGAGGGGCTGTGAGCGAGGTACATGCACCACTAGGTGCGGCCCCTCCCTGGGTGGAGTGGCCAGATCCTGCTCCCCACAGCACCTGCCTTGGTTATCATGTTGATTCAGACATTCATCACTCTAGGCACCCGGCCCTGCTGTGCTGCCCATTCCTGATCGCCTTCACTGGCTGGCGGGGGGGGGGGGGGGGGCTTCCTCTTCTTGGGAGTGGGGCTCACAGAGAATGAGGAAGGCAAGAAGGGGAAGCCGCTCCAAAATACCCCGTTAAATGAGGAAGAGACACAGCGAGGCCGGCGCTCTTGCCAGCCGCCTCCCTTTTCCTTCACCTTTACACTCCCATGTTCCTTTTCGGCACCTCCTAGGCAGAGAAGGACAAGATCCTGAAGCTGAGTGCGGAGATACTGCGACTGGAAAAGGCAGTGCAGGAGGAGAAGACCCAGAACCAAGCGTTCAAAACTGAACTGGCCCGGGAAAAGGACTCTAGCCTGGTGAGGTGCCCGGCCACCTGAGGGTCCTGCGCCAGCACGTCCCGGGGCATCGGCGCCCCTTCCTATCTGGGCCACAGGCTCCCAAGTGCTAGGTGTTCGCATCTCTGTTGGCCGCCATCCCACATGCACGCCCGAGACCGTGTTGCCGTGTCCCTTTCAGCTCTGGGTACACATTCTGGGCCCAGTAGGGATGACTTGGGAGAACTCTGGAGTGCCCCTGCTGTGACCCCAGCCCAGAGGCAGTCACCCAGGTCGCCCCTCAAGAGGCGGAGACTAGGACTCAGATAAGTGGGGGACAAGACAAGGAGTCACAGAAGAGTGACAGGGCCTCCCCTGTGTGTGTCGGGGTGAGCCAAGGCCCAGAGGGTTGTGGTTCTAGATTGTTGTGTCCAGGTTCCTAGAGCCCAGGTTCTGGGAGGTCCATTGCAGGCTCCAGATTCCATCGGGCCCTCTCCCCGCAGGTGCAGTTGTCAGAGAGTAAGCGGGAGCTGACGGAGCTGCGGTCGGCCCTGCGCGTGCTCCAGAAGGAGAAGGAGCAGCTTCAGGAGGAGAAGCAGGTAAGAAGCCATAACTCAGGGCCCCCGGATGCCAGAGTGGAGGATGTGAGGGCAAGAAGCTTTGTATCTTCTTGTCATTTCCTGACTTAAACGCCGGTATCCTTAAGAGGCTACAACTGGGACTGTGGATCCTCTTATTAGCTGACTTGGCTGGACAGGGCAGGGTTGCTGGGGGAAGAAGGGGGGTGACAGGACTCCAGGGGAGTGGGTGGGGGTGATGATCTTCCTTAACGTTTGGCGAAGGCGTCTAATCCTGAGGAACACAAAGTTCTTCCTGGATGCCAGGGAAGCCCCTGCAGGGCTGCATGGTTCCCGTCTTCCCAGCCTCTCTCTCTCACCTCTTTCCTCCCCACCTCCAGGAACTGCTGGAGTACATGAGAAAGCTGGAGGCCCGCCTGGAGAAGGTGGCAGACGAGAAGTGGAGCGAGGACCCTGCCACAGAGGATGAGGAGGCCGCTGCAGGCCTGAGTCTGTACACATCCCACCCTCCCCGACCCCCACCCGCACCCCCGTCTTATGCTGCCTCTCCCCCGTTCTACTCCCCGTGATGGGAAAGCTCCACGTACCCCCTCTGGGAGCTGCCTCTGCCTTCTCCGTTTTGTCTTTTTCCTTCCCCAGCCCCAGGCCCTGATTAGTTTAACTGTATCCCTCTTCCCAGAATCCAGAGCTGATCCCACCCTCTAACGCCGCGTCCCTCTTTCTTCTGTGCCCCCTCCCTCGCCTGCAGGCTGCCCGGTGGCTCTGTCAGACTCCGAGGACGAGTCTCCAGAAGACATGAGGCTCCCACCCTATGGCCTGTGTGAGCGTGGAGACCCCGACTCCTCCCCTGCGGGGCCACGAGAGGCTTCTCCCCTGGTTGTCATCAGCCAGCCAGCTCCCATTGCTCCCCACCTCTCAGGGCCAGCCGAGGACAGTAGCTCTGACTCGGTGAGCAGAGAGGGGACATGGAGCAGGGGCAGGACCAAACCCAAGTGGCCCAGCCTCCAGAGCAGGGAGTCTTAGCCGTACAGGGCTGTCTTTGTTCTTAGGGGAGCGGAGGCAGGCCCAGGCCCTCTCCAAGGCCACCCAGTGGATACCAGCCCAAAACCCAGTCTTGCTCAGTAGCCTCACCGCTGCCAGCCCCTCCTCCCCACGCTCATTCTCTTCTTGTCCACCAGCCCCCATCAAAACCCTTCTGCCCCCTCTTAGCACGGCCCTCCGTGAACAATCCCAGTCCAGACTGTTCTTCCCTCACCTGGCCCAGTGAGCTGCTCCCCCGTCTTGGGTCAGCACCCCAAACTCAACCCTATCCCTTTGGTGCCCAGGAGGCTGAAGATGAGAAATCAGTCCTGATGGCAGCTGTGCAGAGTGGCGGTGAGGAAGCCAACCTGCTACTTCCGGAACTGGGCAGTGCCTTCTATGACATGGCCAGGTGAGTGCCAGAGAGGGAGGGTGGCAGGAAGGTGGGAGGATGCCCACGGGAAGGGCATCCAGGTGAACAGTCCCAGCCAAGAGGAGAGGAGTTCTCCTGTGGTGCAGCAGGTTAAAGGATCTGGTGTTGTCACTGCAGCGGCTCAGGTTGCTGCTGTGGCACGGGTTCGATCCCTGGCCTGGGAACTTCTGTGTGCTGGGTGCAGCCAAAAGAAAAAAAGAGAAAAAAGAGGAGATACAGTTGTGGTTGACACAGAAAGTGACCCACCGCCCCAAATCATAGGTGCCTTCAAGTGATCCTCCCCCATTCCGCCCAATGCATGCGTGCACTCACTCAGAGGTCCCGCCTTTAACTGGCTTCTGTGTTGTTCTAGCACCATCTTCCGAGGAGCCCAAATTGCCCTGCATCCCCTCTCTCCTGCCCCTACCCCTTCCCCTACCACCGGGTAAGTATGTAGGTGCCATTGGGGGAGGAAAGGAGGTGACCAAGGCCCCTAGGGACAGGAATAGAGAGAAGATGGGGGTCCAGCCTCCATCTGGTCCCCCCTGAGATGCTGTCCTCCCTGCGGGCCCTCTTGGGCGGGGGATTCAGGTATCAGATTGCCCCCCTGCCTTCCCTTTTCTCCCCCCAGGGCAAGGGGACAGCAGGGGCAGGGGGCACAGAGGTTTTAGCATCCAGCCCCCAGCTTTGCCTGCACGGGAGATGGGCTCAGGGCCGGGAGGGGTGATGCTGTCATCCTTCCAGGCTGGAGCAGGAAGATGAAGGACGATGTCAGACTCATTTTCAGCCTCATTAGGCAGCAGACGGAGATGGAGGGAGGAGAGCAGGAGCTTGGGGGATGGGCTCTGTACTAGAGCCACCAGCAGGGCCCGAAGAAAAGGGCACAGGGAGCCGGGAAACTAAGGCTTCCATTGCAGGGTGGAGAAAGAGAGAGAGGCTGGAAGAGGGAGCCCCCGGGACGATGCGTTGGGAACAGGGTCACTGGGAGCCCAGGTGTGTGGGTCCCCCTCGCCGAGGTCTGCAAGCCAGGATGGCAGCCGAGCACTGACCCTCCCCTCTCCCCCGTCTCTCTCTAGTGGCTTTGCGGTGGGTCCCTTGTCAGAGGCCGGCCCTGAGGGCCCTGCCACCCCCCATGGAAGGAGTGCCCCATTTGTAAGGAGCGCTTCCCAGCCGAGAGCGAGAAGGATGGCCTGGAGCACCATATGGATGGACACTTCTTCTTCAGCACCCAGGACCCCTTCACCTTCGAGTGACCCCCTCCCCAGTACATGCACAAGTACACACTTACACACACATGCATACACTCATGCATAGCCCTACGCTTAGGTGTCACGCCTCTCTTCCCACATGCTCAGCTCCATGATATTCTGTTGCCAGAGAACTGCTCGTATGTGGTTTTCTCCAAGCTCTCCAGCTTCACCCTCTCCTTCCTGGCTCTTCTGTCCAGGCAGCGACTCCTTCTTGGAAGCAGTGGCTGAGTTCACCCCCTGAAAGCGGTTTTGGAGGAACCAAGATAGAGGAGGCCTTCTCCAGGGGGGTGGAATCTCCCCCTCCTGGCCCTGGTTGCTCTGTCACTCACACCTGCCACTGTCCCCCCACCACCACTGCACACACACTCACACACTCACACACACTCTCCCATGCCCCGAAGCCAGTTCCTGGGGCACCCCACCCTCCCTTGTTTGGGGTCCGTGTTTGTTTACCAGAGTTTTTTCTGGGGCCCCCCTTGATATCATGACCTCTCCAGGTCTCTTCCGGTTCTGAGCTGCCCTGGTTCCTCCTTCCGTGCCCCACTGCCTTCTGCTCCCACCCAGCCTTTCCCATACCAGTAGATACTAAGTTTGGAGGTTTCTTTTGTATTTTGGAGGTTTTCTGTGATCTATCTCCTGTCCCTTTCTCCTACCCGCCCCCAACCCCCGGTCCTCACATGGAAATCCATAATGCATTTGTGCCTTCTGTGAGAGATGGGGGGACAAATGGTCCCAGGTGTCCCCACTTCCCAGCCCTCCCTCCCTCCCTTTCCAGGTCCCCCCTCAGCAATAAGAGCTTCCCTCCACCGTCTCCCTCCCCCCCTTGTAGTTGGACAAATATATTTATATGATATGTATAACTATTCTAATAAAATGTGTTCTTATCACAAGGTGTGTCTAGAGCAAAGAAGGTCAAGACCTCTGGCTCTTAGACCTTGGTGGGCAGGGGAGGGACACCCCCCCACACATCTCCCTCTCCTCCCCCACACACACACCCCTGCCAGGGCTGCCTCCTGGCGCCTTGGCAGTGCCTTGGCATGCTGGCCACCTCCAGCGAGAAGAGAGGAGGGAGGGACTTTTGTCTCAAGTGGGGGCTCTGGCTTGGGGATACTGCAATTGCAGGAGGGGGCAAACTAATGGGGAAGGGAAGGGTTTAGCCCCTGGGGTGGGGCAGCATGGAGCCTGGGGTACTGGGCTAAGGTGCCAGCCTTGGAAGTGGGAGGAGGTTTCCACTGCTGAGACCTCCCTCCAAAGCAGCCACCACTGTACCTTGAGCCAAAAGGAAGGCATTGCTCCTGTTAAGAATACACACCTTTGAGTATCCACTTCGTAAAAAATGTCCTAAGCCCCCTACCTCTAAAGATCATTTGAATTCCTCCCATCCCTGCCTCCCTCTCTCCCTCTTGCCGTCTCCACACACCCATATTTACACACTGACTCCACTGTCACCAAAATACATTCATCCACTCTAACCAGCTTCACAGTCTAGACAGACACACACACAGCATCATAAAGCATGTATTAAGGACCTGTGTGCTCACCAAGGCTCTCAGCAATGCCTGACATGAGCCGTGCCTTTAGCCCCCCGTTCTCCATCCCTGTGGCTTCCTTATCAGCTACCCCCCATTCCCTCCGGGGCCCCTGGGTGGGCCCCCCCCATCCCCTCTCTCCAGTCACCTGAGGGTGGGCCCCCCCATCCCCTCTCTCCAGTCACCTGAAACCCTCCTGCTCACCCTCCTTCCAGCCCCACCTGGATGACATCTTACATCCTTCCTTCTTCCCTCACGTTGCTGTCTCCTAGCAACCCCATCTCGTTCCCTGAATCCCTTCCAAGGAAATTAGAGATAATGGATCTCTCCTCTCTCCATCTCAACTCCTCTTTATTGATCCTCCTTTAATGAAAGTTAATTATAACAATGATTTAATTAATAGAATCCCTCTCTTCCTTTATTGCTTCCCGTATTAAGACTATTAATAAATACGAGCTGGGCTGACAGAGGCATCCATCACCCGCCTGGGATTCCCCCCATCCCTCCTTGTTCCCTCCCCTTTATCCCCTCCCTCTCTTGGCCTATAAACTTGCTGGGGTAGTGGGGGTTAATCAGAGAGGAATTATGAGCCAACAGCCCCAGCAGGAGGTGCCTTTAATGAAATCACATGTGATTTATGTCTGGGGGAGGTTGGGGAGGAAAGAATCTGGAACCCAGACATTCTACTTCCAGAAGGGTGGCCCCCTGCTAGTGCAAAAGAGGAGGAAGGGAGATAGAGAGACCAGGGCCTTAACTTCCTCCCCACAGTCCCTGCAAAGCCGCACAGCCCCTGACGGGGGAGCCACATATGTACCTGCCCAAGGCCAATGACACAGAGGCTGCCAGGCTAAAAGCGCTTCTAAGGACTGCAGTGTGGTTCATTCTCACCTCCTTTCTTTCTGCCCAGCCCCGTTTGGGGGTTTTTGGGGGGGAGGGTGGTTTTGTTTGGCAGCACCCACCGCATGCAGAAGTTCCTGGGCGAGGGATGCAACCTCCACCACAGCAGTGACTTGAGCCACAGTAGTGACAACACTAGATCCTTAACCACTAGGCCACAAAGGAACTCCCCCAGCCCAGTTTTGCTTCACCTTCCCAAACCTGCCTGGCACTTCCCTCCTCCATGAAGCCCCCCAGGCCCTCAGCAGACTCCTTGACCTAGGTATCTAGAACTTCCAGGCGTTCCAGTCTCTGCTCTACGTATGTCTTCTGGTGTCCAGTCTGCACTGGAAATTTAGAGCCAGGTCCCTACCTCGCTTATGATTTGCCTACTCCAGGGTCAGGGGCATGACCCCTGGCAAGGGGCGCTCAGGGGAGAGTAACCAACCACGTGGACAGAGAGGGAAGAGAGCTCCTATTCACAGTGTGGTGTTTGGCATCTCAGGCTTCCCACTCTTTCCCTGTTGTAATGGATCATCTCTTTCCCCCTGCTTCCCAGAATCCTTGCAGAAAAGGCTCAAGACCCTGGTGTGGAAGGAAAAGCCAGACCGAGTGGCAGCAAACGGAACTTGGGAGTCCCGACACCACTCCCACTTACAGAAACTCGGCGGCTGCCCGTTACCTACAGGAGCGCAATGCAGGCCCTTCTGTGCCCCAGCCCGGGTCTTCACCAACTTGCCTTTCCACTTCTCATCCCACCCTAAGGAAGCCTGGACTCCAGTTTTACAGAACCGCTCCACAGAAATAGGCACCGCTTTTGCAGGCCTCTGAACACATGCTTGCCCCTCAGCTCAAAAGACACCACCTCTGTGAAGCCTTACTTGATTTCCTTCATCATCCTCAGAGATACCACATATAAAATGTAAAAATTCACTGTATCACGATGACACATGTTTCCTCTCTCTCGTCCATAAGCAGCTTAAAGGCAGGTTCTGTGTATTTCTCATGACCCCAACGTCCAGTACAGAGACTGGCATATAGGGCCCAGTCCTCCAAGAATATTTTTTTTAATTATTGTAAGAAAATATTGCATACATAGAAAAGAACATATACTATGTTCAGATCCAAAGGATAAATAATAATAAAAGACACATTATTGGACTTACTAACCAGCTTTTTAAAAAAATTACCAAGGAGTTCCCATCATGGCTCAGCAGTTAACGAACCCAACTAGTATCCAAGAGGACGCGGGTTTGATCCCTGGCCTCGCTCAGTGGATTAAGGATCTGGCATTGCCATGAGCTGTGGTGTAGGTCGAAGACTCGGCTCAGATCCAGCGTTACTGTGGCTGTGGCATGGGCTGGCACTGTAGCCTCGATTCAACCCCTAGCCTGGGAACCTCTATATGGCTGTGGGTGTGGCCCTAAAAAAAAAGCCAAAAAAAAAAAATTACCAAGGAGTTGCCGTTGTGGCGCAGTGGGAACGAATCCAACTAGGAACCATGAGGGTGCGAGTTTGATCCCTGGCCTCGCTCAGTGGGTTAAGGATCCGGCATTGCTGTGAGCTGTGGGGTAGGTTGCAGACGCAGCTCCAATCTGGTGTGGCTGTGGCTGTGGTGTAGGCCAGCAGCAATAGCTCCGATTGGACCCCTAGCCTGGGAATCTCCATGTGCCGCTGGTGCAGCCCCACAAGGACAAAAGACAGAAAAACAAAAAACAAAAAACAATACCCTTGAAGTGCACTGTGTGGTCGGAAAGAACAGGATGTGATGTCGGTTGGGACAGAGGTATTTCATGCATTAATTCAGAAAAACTTCATAGCGTGTTCTTTATGGGTCAGTTGCTGGGACCGGAGATGGAGCAGTCAAAAGCCCTGCCCTCACAGAGCTCCCAGTCAACATAAACCAACAAATAGAATAAAGCCAGATATGCAGAGTGTGTTGTGGGAACACAGAGAAGGGGTACTTCCCCAAGGCTGGGGGCGACAAGGCTGATGATATGGGGCTGAATCTTAAACCAGGAGTGTATGTGAGCCAAGCGCGTGCAGGCACGTGGGACAACATGGCTGAGATCGAATTCACTCAGAACTCTCAGCCAGTGGAGAGTGAGGATGGGACCCAGTGTGGGCAAAATGTACTAAGAGATATTTAATCGTATCTTTACTCCACAAACACTCACCGAATGCCCACTCCGTGCCAGGTGCTCCGGGAAACAGCTAGAACAGATCGGAATACCTGCCCTCATGGAGCTTACACCCTATTGCCACATCATGAAAGTCCGAAAAAACCAGTTAGGGACCTACTGTCATAAACCAAGCCAGGACCCTGAACTTAAACAGTGTCAAAAAGAAAAGAGGTAGAATTCTTTTTTTAATTTTACTGGAATAGAACGGACTTACAAAGCTGTGTTAATTTCAGGCAGTAGTCTTCTTTAAGATGCAAAATTAGGAGTTCCCGTTGTGGCTTGGTGGGTTAAGGACCCAACAGTTGTCTCTGTGAGGATGCGGGTTCCTTCCCTGGCCTTGCTCAGTAGGTCGCAGACGCAGCTCCAATCTGGCATTGCTGCAAGCTGCGGTGTAGGTCACAGATGTGGCTCGGATCTGGTGTTGCCTGTGGCTGTGGTGTAGGCCTGCAGCTGCAGCTCAGATTCAACCCCTAGCCTGGGAACTTCCATGTGCCAAGGATGCAGCTGTAAAAATACATACAGATACATATATATATGCAGAATTAATGGGACTTGATAATCAGACATAGGAAGTGGACAGAAGGAGTCCTCTTGATCCCAGGTTTCTGGTTTCAATGATCAGATAACCAGGGAGGCCATTCAGCAAATTCATAATACAAATGGAGAAATCATATGTGGAGGGAAAAGATGATCAGTGCGATTTTGTCTTGCTGAATTCCCAAAGTCTCCGGGCTCTTTCAAAGGAGAGAGAGAGCCAGTAGACAGTTGGATAGATATTTAATTCCAGAGCTCAAGAGGGTTTGGAGCTGGAGATAGAGACTTAAGAGCCTTGAAAATAAGTGTGTTGCCCATGAAGAAAAGATTACCCGGGTCTCCCTGAATGGAAAGTGAGAGGGTAAGCAGGCCAAGGGCGGCACCCAGAAGACCATCGACCTGGAAGGGAAGGATGGAGAATGCAGCGTCCTGGAGAAGAGAGAAGGATCAGTTAGAGAAGTAGGAAGCAACTCAGGAGACATGAGTCAAGGAGAGAGTGGCAACAGGTGTAGCAGAAAGGCCAGGAAAATTACCCCTGGATTCCACTGGTTTAGCAGCCAGGAGGTCACTCTGGCTCGGCAAGAGGCACTTAAGGGGAGTGTTGCAGGTGGACGTTATGGTACAGCTGGACTTCACAGAGCCTGCGCTAGATACTCTACAAGAGATACGCAATTCTTCTGACCCAGGGGAATTGGGACCATGTCTCCAGACTCACATAAACAAAGATTCCTAAGTCAAGGCATAAGGACAATCAAGAGCAGGAAACAAGCTCTCTGGATCCAACATCAAAGCTCCTGCTGCCTGTGAGCAGCCAGGTGCAAGGCAGGCTCTAAGCCTCTGGCCTGCTTGTGGTAGCCACCAGCCACATGCCACTACTGCACACTTGAAATGCAGCTAGTGTGAATTGAGATGTGCCAAGCGCAAATTGCATAATAGATTTTGAAGACTTAATACCAAAAACAGCATGTAAAATAATGTTATACTGATTGCATGTGAAGTGATTAGTGTTTTGGATATATTGGGATAAATAAAATGTATTTTTTTTCTTTTTCTCTTTTTAGGGCCACACCCCCAGCATATGGAGGTTCCCAGGCTAGGGGTCGAATTGGAGCTGTAGCCTCTGGACTACGTCACAGCCGCAGCAATGCCAGATCTGAACCATGTCTGCAAACTACACCACAGCTCATGGCAACGCTGGATCCTTAACCCACTGAGCAAGGCCAGGGATCGAACCTCCATCCTCATGGATACTAGTCAGATTCATTTCCACTGAGCCATGACAGGAACGCCAGTAAAAGGTATTATTGAGGTTAGTGTCTCCTAGTTCCTTTTAACTTTTTTAAATGTGGCTGCTAGAAGATTTTTTTTTTTCTTTTTAGGGCCTCATGTGCGGCATATGGAAGTTCCCAGGCTAGAGGTCAAATTGGAACTGTAGCTGCCCACCTGTGCCATGGCCACAGCAACACTGGATCCAAGCCTCGCCTATAACCTACACTGCAGCTCACAGCAACGCTGGATCCTTAACCCACTGATCAGGGCCAGGGATGGAACCCACATCTTCATGGCTACTAGTCAGGCTCTTTAACGCTGAGCCAGAGCAGGAACTCCTGGCTACTAGAAGATTTTTAACTATTTATGTGACCCATATTAAATTTCTACTGCACAGCACTAGCCTAAACCCTGCTACTGAATAGAACCTCCACAACCTGGGCACCCTAGACTCCTGAAGACTCCCAACATCCACCCTAGCAGGAAGACAAATGCCTAGAATTCCCAAGACTGCATTCTATGTGCATCCCTATGTCTCACGCTCCCAACACCATAATCTTGGCAAGGGATTCTGGCACTTAATGCTCCATCTCCAGGCTTCTCTGTTCCTGCCCCTCCTTCTCCAGATCTGTTAATAATCAAATGAGAGCAGAAATGCCCTATTCTTACTCTCAGAAGTGTGCTTTTTTCTCCCAGCTTAGGGTCCAAACTCTCTCCCCCAATGCTAAATTTAGAAGCCATATCTTGGAGTTCCCTGGTGGCCTAGTGGTTAAGGATCTGGCATCATCACCACAATGGCACACGTTCGATCCCTGGCCCCAGAACTTCTGCATGCTGCAGGCAAGTGCAAAAAAAGAGAGAGAGAGAGAAGAAGCCATGTCTTCCCTCTGGTTCCCCCGTTTCTCAACTCCTTCTTTGCCTTTCTAAAAATCTTGGAAATCTCTCCATTTGGCAGAAACACAATGTTGTGGCCATCGCATAGCCTTTGGAGGTCTCCAGACCTGTCTGTCCTACTTCCTAATCATGTGACCTGGAGCAAAACACCTCACCTCCCTGAGCCTTCCTCTGCAAAATGTGGATAACGCCCACCTGGAAAGGTTATTCTGATGACTAGATGAGATCACATGTATAAAATGCCTTTCACAGAGCCCCACCCGCAGGAGTTACTTTGCAATTTGGGGTTTTCCACTTTGCACGGTGCACCTTACTCCTATATATCTGGAGAACTAGGAAAAGAAACAGCAAATCCAGGTTCAAAGATATAGACTGACAAAACCTCAAAACCAAAAAGGTGTTTAGAGATAAATTTCAGTGCAGAAATTCCCTGAACTACATCCCTCATTGGTAGTCATCCAACCTCTGCTTAAACATCTCCAGGGGCCATTCATCGGTTCACTCAATAAACAAGAACAAGGCACTGTGGGAGCCACAGAGAAGGGCAGACACAGATCTTGCTGTTAAGGATCTTATTTACATATGAGCAAAAAAAGGCCAAATAGAGAAATTACTATAACATAAGGTCAATGTGGCATGTGCCATGACAGGGAGCAAACAACCTTACAAATTAATTCATGAGCAACAAAGTATAGCTCTGCTGTTAAAATCCCTCCCAAGTCTCAGACCTCAGTTCTCCCATTGGTTTCACGGAAAATAGAACAAGATGCTGCCACACTAGATCAAGGGTCATCTTTAAGGAGGACATTTTTTATAATGACCTTTAAAATTCCAGGAGGGGCGTTCCCTTCGTGGCTCAGCGGTTAATGAACCTAGGATCCACGAGGTTGCGGGTTCGATCCCTGGCCTTGCTCAGCAGGTAAGGATGTGGTGTTGCCCTGAGCTGTGGCATAGGTCGAAGATGTGGCTTGGATCCCGTGTTGCTGTGGCTGTGGTGTAGGCTGGCAGTTGTAGCTCTGATTCAACCCCTAGCCTGGGAACCTCCATATGCCTTGAATGTGGCCTTAAAAAGCAAAAAAAAATAAAAATAAAAATAAAATTCCAGGAGGGTGTGAACACAGAAAAGACTAGAATGGATGGATGGGAGCACAGAGGTGGGGAGAACTGGATTCACTGCAACATCCTCCAGCCTCTTCTGTGTCAGAATTTCTGGGAGTACCTACGTGTCCATCCCACCCTTTTGTACCACCAGCACTTCCTGGCCCCTGGAAAGCCCTGCGTATCCCTACTCTCAGGACTTAGCTAAATGTTTTCCTGTGTGCTTTTTCTTTTCACGCCCTCTCTCTTACATTTTTCTTTCATCTTTTATTAGCCTCTGTATAATTTTTGCCACCATCTCTGCTTCAGTCTGTCCATCTCATCATTTCAATTTCGGGCGTCTGTTATTCTTGAGGTCTTTCTGCCTTCTGTTGCGGTCTGCCTCTCTTTCACTCTCATCATTCTTGATTTTTTGGTCGGGTTCCATTTTCTGTCTCTGGCCTTGCTTTCTCCCCAGCTGCCGCAAAGCCATAAACCCAGCCGGCCCTGCAGCAGGCAGCCGCCAATCACTGGGCTCCAGGAGATGCGGGGAGGGGGCTGCAGAGAGAAGGGGGCTTGGGAAAGCTGGGGCGCTGTTGCTACAGCAGGGGAGGGGAGAGGCAGAAAAGAGCAGAGAGACGCCACTCCCAGAAGGGACGGCTTTCCTGCAGGGAGCAGACACCTGGCCCCTCTTTCCCTCGTGAAACATGGCAACCTGGGGCCTCCTCCTGTATGCCCCAAATCATGCCGTCTCATCCAAAACTACAGGCCAGAGATCACTGCTCCGGAGATTTCCCTCCTCCCTCATTCTTAGGTTCTCCCAAGAGGAGGGAGCTAAGGGACCCCCGGGGGTCTGAGGATGTTTGGGACAAACACGTACTTGAACATTGGGACAATGAAAGGATGGTCAAGACAGGGTGTTGGGAAGGCGCTAACAAGAAGGAGACTCTTAATTGGCCAGGGTGGAGCAGAAGATTGGGCACTCCAGGCTTCCCTGCCATCCCTAATGCAGGACTGACAGCCAGAATCCCTGGTCCCTGGTCCCTGGTCCCTGGTCCTGGTTGGGATGGGCCACATAAGCGGCAATCGCCCAGCTCGTCGATAGGAATCTACAGGACCTGGGGAAGAGATTGGGGCGGGGGGGGGGGGGGCTAGAAAGGGGAAGGAGGAAAGGGGAGGGATTAGCCAGAGATTTTAGGAGAAGAGCAGATGCGGAAGAACATTCCATCCTGTTAGGGCACCAGGAGACAGGCCCAGCTAGTGGTAATTCCTGGTGCGCCGGCGACCCCTGCTGGCCATGCACACCACCGTCTGGGAGACGAGAAGGAGCAGCCAGCCTGCGTGAGTCCCTGTGTGGGTTCAATGTGACACTGCGTTTTTGTGAGCCTGTTACTGTACAGCAGTGACGATGTGTGTAGCGCCGCCGGTGATTCTATGTGGGCACCCCTGGGTGGAGGCAGTGACGTGACCGAACACACAAAAGCCACGAAGTTCAGGCTCTGAACTCCTGGCTCCCCTGCGGGGATCTGGATATCTGGGAAGGGTGAGGTCTTTGAGCCCAATATACTCCTCACTAAAGTCATGTCGGCGGCGTTTAGATCCACTCGGTGAGGCCCTGCTGGCGTTCAAGTAAAATTAACCCCGTCTGAGTTCAGGGGAAAAAGTGCGAGCTTTGGAAACAGACTTCCTTGGGTTAAAATCCTGATATCCTTTCCTAGCAGTGTGACCTCAGGCAAGTTACTTAACTTCCTTGAGCCCAATTTCCTTTCCTGTAAGTGCACAATCATACCTGCCTCCCAAGGTAGGAGATATTGTGAGCATTTAGCACAGAGCCTGGCAATGGGAAGCATTTAGAGGCTAATTTTCTGCCTCCCAAGGTAGGAGATATTGTGAGCATTTAGCACAGAGCCTGGCAATGGGAAGCATTTAGAGGCTAATTTTCTGCCTCCCCCTTCCTTTGCTCCCCACCCGCAAGGTCAGGCAGGGATTTCAAAAGGCAAATAAACTGAGGATGATGTTGACAGTGATGATAGTGGTGGTTTATATTTACATCACTCATGCAAATCATTTTGAACATATTTTTAATACATGGCTTTTTTCCTTTTTATTAGCCAAGCACATCATGATCATGTTTTATTGGGATAGAAATATCCTGACGTTATGGCAGGTATCTAGAAGGACGGCCTTATGAAGTGATAACAAGGCATGACAAATCTTTCTTTATTGTGATACATTTTCATTACTCAGGTTAATCAGGAATTAGCCATTAGAACAAGGGCTTAAGATAAGTACATGACAGTCATCTGTGGAGATCAGAATCTCCTGATTTTCCAATGGGTATCTAATTGTTATTGCTGTTGTGGGGGGACGATTAATGCTTTGATGGAACTGGTCTTAAAACATGAGAATAACTCAAGGAGCTATGACAGGCAGTTTGAAAGAGTATATTCTGAAATTAAAAAGAAGATGGATTTCAATTCTACCGAAGAATAATCTAATCATTACAGCTGTCCAGTGACAGAGGCACACTGCTTAGGAAGTAAAGAGCTCCTTTTTGGCAGAAGTATCCAAGCAGAAGCTGGCTGACTCCCCAGCAGGCTTACTGTGATAGAAAATCTGGGCTGCAGAGGGAGATGGGATAAGAGGCCCTCTGAGGTCTCTCTGCAAATACCCTCCAATGCATAATGAATACTTAGCTCTAGAAGTGCGGTTCCAAATGACATTACTGCCATAGCCATGGTCATTGTTTGTCACCATGGGGTGCGATGAGCAGGGGGAGAGTAATAATAACAACTGTATTCTTTCCCTGAGACTGTTCTTCCCAAGCAAAGGCAAGATTCCAGGATTGTTCCCTCTCTACCATCCCCGCAATCCTCTCAATTTCTCCTGTAGTTCTTCCCCCTCACCCCCTGCCCGGCCCCTTGGCTTAACAGGATCCATCTTTAAGTATCTTAAAGAAAAACCTTGCTTTTAAAAAGGGCTTTTTCTATCTTTTAGTTTTCTGCCTCTAAGAGGCGGGGGTGGGGGCACTGACATTTGTTGAGTTCCAATCTGGTGCAGATGCTATAATTTTTGCATGTAAGAGGAGTGTGTATCTGGTTTCGTGCAGACAAATGAGTGTGTATAATGTTTGGTAAACGTGATGGGTCTGCACAAATGTTTTGCTGTTCTGGCCCCTTGGAGGGATTTTGGTGCCTAGCTGCCTCTGAGGGCATCTGTGTGCAGCTCCTCCAAGGATTTCGGTTCCTTCTGTGTGTGAACAGACTAGGCAAGGGTTATCCTTCTAGCTTCAGGATCTTTGTTCAGGATCCCAGCTTTGTCCCTGTCCTGGGCTCAGGGGTGTTGTCACATCGGGACTCATCTGCCTCCTTGCCTTCCATGTGCGCATGATTGCATTTTCCATCTTTGTCACAGTGCATGCACATCCCTGTGCCCAGCCCTCCCCACATGAAGCCATGTGTGTCCCACAGCCCCTCCTCCCACCTCTTCGAAGAGTCCTTGGCACCCTCCCCTCCTGGCCACCCCCACTCCCCACTTTCCATGCCAGGAGAGATCTAATTACACAGAAATTAGTACAGAGAAGGATCGTTTGCTTTTATGGCATCAGCACCAGGGCAGCTGTAAATCTGGGGCTGCTGCTGCAGTCGCTACTGGGCACTGTGCAGGCTATAGGGGGGCTCTCACCTCTGCACCCCTCTTTGCTCCATCTCTGCCCAGCTGCCTGAGGCTCTGCTTAAGCCCAGAACCCCAAAGCTCCCATATATGCCCATCTCCACAGGGGAAGGAAGCCTATGAAAGGAGAGGGGGTGGTCAGTCAGAAGATGACACATACTAGGTGCTCAATAAATGTCTCCTGAATGAGACACAGGTTAATCCCAGCAATGCTAATTACTACTCACCTACCTGGCTCTGGTGGCTAAGGGACGAATAGTCCTACTAAGATTTCTTTCAAAAATATTGAATACTTACTAGATGGTCTTCACTTTCTTATGAACTCAGATGAAGTTTATGGCGCATCAGTCATCCTGGCTTCCACTTTAGCGATCTTGAATTCCTTTTTTAGGTATATCAGATCATGAAGACAGCTCAGGGCTCAGATCTTGATTCTCCTGTTTACTAGCCAAGTGATCTTGAGTACAACATATACACACACACACTCACTCACTCACTTGATCCTTGGTTTCCTTGTCCGTAAAACGGCAGTCATAAAAACCTACCTTTCAGGGTGTCGTGAGACATCCACGAGAAAGCACTGGACCAACAGGAAAGTGGTCCACTAATCGTTATTATCACTGTTAATCTCTTTTGAGCCAACACTTCCATTTGCCCACCCTCTCTTTAACTAGCCTTTATCCCCACCAACTCTCCCTCAAATACCACCACACGATTTGGATCAATAGGCTATGCAGGCAGGTTGTGCTCAACCCAGAATGAATGGTTCTTTATGGTAAGAGTCTTCACCGAAGCCAGGGGTGAGAACAGGTGACTCAAACAAATCCTTGGGCACTTGGAGACACTGTTTCACCCATAACCAACTTTCTCCAAGCTCCTACATTGGCAATGATTATTTTGAGTGCTATTATTTTCATGGAGGGTATGAATTTGTTCCTTGGGGTGTTAGAGAGCCTTATAAGTGATGGAGTAGAAAGACTCAATGACTTAAGGAATTGGGAGAGAGCAGGAACTGGAAAATTGGGGTGGAGACAGGAGGCTTAAACTCATCCCAGAGCAAGGTCAAAGGGCTCTCTTTAGGGAGAAGCCGAGACAGAAGCCAAATGCCCAGGCTCTCCACTTCCTCCCAACACAGTCTCCAAACCCAGAGACTTCTCTCTCTGTCCTCTCCTACTCTAGTCTGATATCTCTAGCCAGGGCACTTAGCCAAGAATTTCTGACTTTTTTCCCATGTGGATAACCCTGGAAAGCTCCAAATGGTGTGTAGGCCAGGAAGGGAAGAGCAGAAGAAAGGCAGGAATACTCCCCCTTTCTCCAACCCAAGTCTGCCCAGATCTCCAAGCACCATTTGGACAGGACTCCGGGCTCCCACCACTCGGGGACAGGAAGAGCTGGCAGGAGAAAGCTGAGGCACATCGTCTGCATTGGGCCTCTCACCCCATGATCTGCGTCCCAGGGAGGGTGAGGATTTGGCGTGAAGGGCAGAGCGGCTGGGGGATCTCTGGCCCCCGCCTTCCCCCGCCCCCAACCCCAACTCAGGCTGCAGTCTCTCCTCGTTGTAGCAGAGCGAGAGCAAAGGGACGGGCAGTAAAGATGAGTGATGGCGCGGAGACAAGCAGAAATACACCATCATGAAAATGCTAATGACTCCTTGCTCTCTTTCTTTATGGTTGGAGTAATACAGACTTCAATCATAAAAACAATCTCCCAACATTTTAATGGGCTCCATCATGCCCGCACTTGTCGGTATATTTGAAGAATAAATCACCCTCCCCGCTCGGAATGAATTCGCTGTCAAACTCGGCTCCCTCGGAGAAAATGGATGGGGAGCGAGGATGGAGGGGTTTTTTTGGGGGGGAGGGAGGAGTCCTCTCTCCCTCTAACTCCCTCCTAAACTGGGCTTTAGATCGTGGAGCGAGATGCCTGGATCCTGAGTGGGAGGAGGGGAGCAGTCGGGAATTGGTGGAGCTGAGCCAGAAGAGAGGGTTGAGGCCACAAGGGGCAGGGACTGAGGAACTCCACACGTAAAGAAGCCGCACCTTGGACAGACGTGGAAGAGAGAGAGGGGCAAGAACTGTCGTGGCATTTGACGGAAGGGACAAAATCGTGACATTGAAAGAGAAGGCCAAGAAGATGCAATAAGCGTACAAACCCGCCTTATTTTTTGTGTTATTTGGTCGAATTTCTGTCAGACTAGGCCTCAGAGGGAAAAGTTTGAGACATCTCTTTGAAGAAAGAGGAGGCAAAGAGGGCAAGAAACAAGCCCAGGAGTTGCGGCTCTGAGCTTGCAGGTTTCAGCGCCATGAGCTACAGGTCCACATTGCTGAAGGGGCTGAGAGTCCCTTGGAAATTCTCATTTCCATACAGGTGGCCGTCAGCCAATGAAAACTTGGGATGCGCACACTGCGAGCAGCCAATCCCAGTTAACGATGAGCCAAGCTGCCAGGCCTAATTGCATCTTGATTGGTTGTGATGTTGCTAGGCAGAAATGGGGTCCTGGAGATTGATGCGGGCAAGACCGAAGAGACAGGTGGATATGAAAAGATCTGGAAACCTAGATTCCTGGATTGACATTTTTCTTCCTGTGCTCCTTCAGTCTTAAAGGATTAATGGGGTCAGGGAAATGACTCTCCCTTTTCTCCTCCACCGTGGGACAGAGCCAAATACTTTTCATGTCTTTTCCCCAAAACACCCTCGGAGAAATCTGGCTCCTTCGAAGGTCTTCTAAAACAAAAACTCCCCAGGAGATATTCCACCCTCACGCTCTGTCTTCCCACTAAGGCGGTCCTTTCTGGGGCCTCCCTTCAAGCCTCCTGACTGTCGTTTAAGGTCAATTTTCTCTAACTGCTCAGAAATCGGAGAAATCTTGCCCCCACGTCTTCTTTCATACCGCAAGTCTCAAAGAGCAAGAGATTTCCCTGCCTTCTAGCCACTCCATCACGACCCAAGGGTGCCCCACAAACGCGGCGAGGGGTCAAAGCGGCCATAACCTTCCCCCAAAGGGCTGTATGGTAGCGTTCCCAACCCCGAAGCTTCGGTGCCTTCATTTGCGTCTCATTTGCATAAACCCCGTTCCCGCAGCGCCCCCTTCCAAGCCAAACTACGGGCCTCTGCCCAGCCTCGGCCCTTCTCCCCGCCACCCTGCATCTGCAGTCCCTCTCCTGGTGCCTGACTCGCCCCCCCTCGCCCTAACCCTCTCAGCAGCCCGCTCGCCCCCACCCCAGCGCACCCCCGCCAGCAGCCTCCGCTGCTGGAGACAGGGCGCCGGAGCTTCCCGCGGCTCCTGAGTCACAGCCTCCCGGGAGGCAGGAGGGGGCGGTGGGGAGAGAGGCGGGGGCTGCCGCCGGGAGCTGCGAACCCGCTGGTCTGAACTAGACCGTCCGCGAACAATATGCCACCATTTAAATCTGAACGCGCGCCAGCCGCCGATTGTGATGTTAATTCGGGGATGATTTAGGGGGGCGGGACGGAGGGGGGGCGGCTGGCCGCCTCTCTGTCAAAGTGCTGTCCGGGGGCTTAATATTTGTAATTGAAGCTGATGAGGACTCCGTCTCTGTTTCCACTGATAAAAAAAGGCAGGGAGGGAAAAAGAGCAACTAAATTATGGGGCCGGGAGAAAAACATGATTAATCAAAGGTTTGAACTGTCGCCGTGTTCGAGGCCCAGTAAATCTCGCCCGGCCGGGGCCTGTGGAGGCCGGAGGATAAATCTGAGCCGCCCGTTGTTTGCCGCCCCTTTCTGTTTGCCTCTCGGTTAGCACGTCAATTAATTCGATAATTGGATTTGAAGAGATGTCAGGAGATTACTGAGGGGGAGCTGGGAGCAGTGGGTGTGCAGGAAGGGGCCCGGGGATGGCAGGAGAGAAGAGCGCGCAGGGTCAGGTGTGAAGGGACCGAGAGGGCGAGTCCTGCCCAGGGAGCACTCACCCAGCTCGCGAGGAGACCCCGGCAAAGGGAGAGGGGCGGCTGGGCTGTGAGTTCCCCTCGGCTGCGGTTCCCAGCCCCCCTTCCCACACACCCGTCCCTCTAAGAAGCTTTCCTATATTTTCTCGGTTCTGCCCTGGTGCCATCACCCCTTTCCCAGTTCTGTTCTCCATTTGATGGGTGTCCCTGTGTGAATTCATTTGTAACTGTTATGCTGGTTTGTAAACTAAGTTAACGATTCCTTGGGTCCCTCTTCTGGTTCACTCTATCTGACCCAGAGATCCCCCTTCGCAGAGACGGGGGTTCCCAGAAAGGCAGGTGCCAAGACTTCCTTTTGAATCCCTACCCACAGTGGCCAGAACAGGATTTTTTATCCTCACCAAACATTCCTCCTTTCCCCCCATCCCCGTCCTCCCCACTCCCCAACACACACTTAGAATTAATGACCTAAATCAAAGCTACATTCTGCTTAAGGAAAATACATTTACCAACACATCACATACACATGAAGACTGACCCTAAACTTACAGAAGCAGACACTTCCAAAATTTAGCCCTTCAGTAGCCTCAGATGGCTCCCCTAAAAGCGTGGACTCATCTCCCAGAAGGGAAGTGATATTCTCTCCCCCTCCCTCCCTCTCTCTCTCTCTCTCTCTCTCTCTCTCTCTCTCTCTCTCTCTCTCTCTCTCTCTCTCTCTCCCCCTCTCTTTTAGGTTTGGGTTTGGGGAGTAATCTTGGTTTGACATTTAGGGGATACAGTAAGATCAGAAGAGAGATGAAGTCTGTGTGTGTGTGTGTGTGTGTCAGAGAGAGAGATTGGGAGAGGGAGGAAAAGAGAGAAAGAAGGGCTGGGGTGTGTGTGGGGGGAGATTGATTCCTCTTTAGATTTTTCTCCCTGGTCTTTGCCAAATTTTATGCAGGGTTGGAGAAGAAGGTTTAAAAAAAAAAAAATGCATGCAAGGGAACCAAGCAAATGATTCTGGAAAATGACAAAAGGAAATTGGAGGCTGGGGAAGGTGGTGAGGGCAGGGACATAAAGGCCATCCTGCCAGGTTGCCTGGTATTAGCCACTCTAGGAAAGGACATTAGCAGGCATTCCAGCCAGAGGGTGCCCTGGTTTGAACACACAGCTACCCTTGATACACAAAAAGAGACTACGGAGAGAAAGCCAAGTGAAATAAAAACATGAGGGGTGCAGCAAACAAATTTTTATTTAAGCATACCAATTTAAAACACTGACTGATGCCAACAAAAACCATGCACATTTGTTCAGATAATTATCATTCTTTGTCTGCATACAAAAGAGGAAAAATCCCTTCTATGAAGGGACAAAATGAAGGATTTGGGCAGCTTCGGTTTCTATGTGGAGAGGCTCCTCAGAGAAGTTGACCTTTCAGATCAACTCATACCTACTCTTTCATGTTACCAGTCTCTTATCTGTGCTGCTCAAGCTTCATACTCAGAAATGAACTGGACCCACCACCTGCCTTTTGATTAGCGTCTGGGCTCAGCTAGGTGCTTGAATGGACCCACGGTAACAAGCACTCTGTATGCTGGGACATATTTTTATTTAAACCTAGGAGTTGAGGAGTTCCCACTGTGGCTCAGCAGTAACGAACCCAGTTAGTATCCATGAGGATGCGGGTTTGATCCCTAGCCCTGTTCAGTGGGTTAAGGATCTGGCATTGCCATGAGCTGGCTTAGATGGAGTGTGGTTGTGCTGTGGTGTAGGCCAGCAACTGTAGCTCTGATTTGACCCCCAGCCTGGGAACTTCTGCACGTGCACCCCCCCACCCCACTCCCGCACTCCCCCCAAAAAAAACTTAGGAGACTTGGGAGTTGAGGGGTGGCATCACAGGGAGAATTGGGTTCAGGATCCTCCCACAGCCCTCTCTATAATCCCCATCAGCCAAGTCATTCATGAAGCCAAGGTCTTCATGTATAACCTCAAAAAAGGGTATCTGTCTCATGAATGACACAATATCACAACCTGCCTCTGATACTACAAGGAAATGAAAGATGAGAGTTAGGGGATTGCCACCAGATTTAGGCAATTGAGGCTGGTGGAAAGAGCACAGGACTTGAATAAGCTTCAAGCCTGGTGGTCAGGAGTTCCCATTGTGGCTCAGCAGGTTAAGGACCTGGCCTCTCTGTGAGGATATAAGTTTGATTCCTGGACTCACTCAGTGGGTTACCTGCATTGGCATAAGCTGCACCATAGGTTGCAGATGCAGCTCGAATCCACAGCTGCAGCTCCGATTCTACCCCTGGCTCGGGAACTGCCATATGCCACAGGTGCAGCCGTTTAAAAAAAATCGAGGAGTTCCCGTCGTGGCGCAGTGGTTAACGAATCCGACTAGGAACCATGAGGTTGCGGGTTCGGTCCCTGCCCTTGCTCAGTGAGTTAACGATCCGGCGTTGCCGTGAGCTGTGGTGTAGGTTGCAGACATGGCTCGGATCCCGCATTGCTGTGGCTCTGGCGTAGGCCGGTGGCTACAGCTCCGATTCAACCCCTAGCCTGGGAACCTCCATATGCCGCGGGAGCGGCCCAAGAAATAGCAACAACGACAACAACAACAACAACAACAAAAATCGAGAAAGCAAGAAAGAAAGAAGAAAAAAAAAAGACTGGTGATCAGAAGGGGCTGAAGACCAGACAGTTGAGATGACTTCTGCAGATCACACAGGAAGCAGAAGGCAGGGCCAGCTCAAGAGCTCAGCTCTCCACTCTCCCAATTCATTGTTGTAGAAGCACAGTATGCAGTCAGACTTTCCGGATCCAAGTCCTGTCTTTTTTGCTTTCTAGCTGTACCTCAGTTTCCTCTTCTGTAAAGTGGGGATTACAGTCGTTCCTACCTCACAGAGTTGTTTTTGGATTTAGATAATTCATGCAAAGAAATTAGCAAAATCTCTAGCACATATTAAGTATCCAGTGACAGCTGTTTTAGGAGTTACCATCGTGGTACAGGGGAATTGAATCCAACTAGGAACCATAAGGTGGCAGGTTCAATCCCTGGACTTGTTCAGTGGGTTAAGGATCTGGCGTTGCCGTGGCTCTGGTGTAGGCCAGCGGCTATAGCTCCGATCAGACCCCTAGCCTGGGAACCTCCATATGCTGCAGGTGTGGCCCTAAAGAGACAAAAAGACAAAATAATAGTAATAATAGCTGTTTTATTATGATGGATGGACACAGTTCTCATAGCTCACCAACCTGAATGTCACAAATTGGCAAAAGGTATTCACCAACGCCTGTAAAATGCTTTGTGATTTAATCACCAGGCCTTAAGGCAAGGAGTAAACACTGCCTTGAAAAGACAGTAGGCTCCCTGTTGGATGATGCTGAAGAGTACGTCTCCCCTCAAATCAGCCTCACACCTTTAACTCTGCTAGACCTACACTCATATAGGAGGGGGTACACCTAGAACAGCTGTTTCAGGGCATTGCTTTGTGTTAGTTCATTCATTCACTCATTCAGTCATGCTACTTGAAAAGCAGCATGGTTCATCAACCCATCAAACCAATACTGAGGAACCATTATGGGCTCAACACTTATAGGCAGTTATCAAACCATGAGTCCATTACTAGCTCCACAAGTGAAGAGGATATATGTATATAAATATACATATATTTCATCTTTGTATCCCCAGCACCTGAACCCCCAGTTTAGGCACATGGGGACTCGATAAATATATATTAAATGAATCCAAGGACATTATGGGAAATTGAAGAGAAGAAGAAATGTTGTTCCTTCCCCTTAATAACCTTATGTTCTTGTTGGGGAGACAAGATTTACACACATTAAAAAGGCAAGAGAGGGGTTCCCTTGTGGCACAGTGGATTAAGGATCTGGAGATGTCACTGCAGTGGCCGAGGTTGCTGCCGAGGTGCGGGTTAGGTCCCTGGCCCAGGAAAGTGCACATGCCACAGGTGTGCCAAAAAATTTTAATTTTAATTTTAAAAAATTGTAAAAAGGTAAGAGAATGGGAGTTCCCATTGTGGCTCAGCAAGTTAAGAACCGGACTAGTATCCGTGAGGACACGGGTTCAATCCCTGGCCTCAGTCAGTGGGTTAAGGATCCAGCATTGCTGCCAGCTGCTGTGTAGGTCACAGATTTGGCTCAGATCTGGCATTGCTGTGGCTTTCGTGTGGCCTTCAGCTGCGGCTCTGATTCAGCTCCTAGCCTGGGAACTTCTACATGCCACAGGGGTGGCTATAAAAAGAAAAGAAAAAGGTAAGAGAATAATACCAAACAGGAAACATATTAAAACCATGAATAAGTTCTAGATGATATAGACAAGAAGGAGCTCAAAAAAAGTGGGGAGGATGGTAGGCAAGGATGCTTACCACGAGAAGGAGTAGGCCTGAAATAAAGAGTAGAATCTGGGACTTCCTGTTGTGGTGCAGCAGAAACAAATCTGACTATTATCCATGAGGATGCAGGTTCAATTCCCGGCCTCATTCAGTGATTTGGGGATCCGGCATTGCGGAGAGCTCTGACTCGGCTCAGAACCCACATGTCTGTGGCATAGGCTGCAGCTGTAGCTCTAATGTGACCCCTAGCATAGGAACTTCATATGCCGCAGGTGCAGCCCTAAAAAGCAAAAGCAAAAAAAAAAAAAAAAAAAGGTAGAATCTGGGCTGTTGCTGAAACGAATACATTATTACTCAACTATACTCCAGTAAAAATTTTTTTTGAACTAGAATTTGAGAAGCTCCCGGTGTGGCTCAGCGGTAAACAACCTGACTAGTATCTGTGAGGATGTGGGTTTGATCCCTGGCTTTGTTCAGTGGGTTAAGGATCCAGCATTACCATGAGCTGTGGTGTAGGTCACAGACGCAGCTAGGATCCTGCATTGCTGAGGCTCTAGAGTAGGCCAGCAGCTATAGCTCTGATTTGACCCCTAGCCTGGGAGCTTTCGTATGCTGCACATGTGGCCCCAAAGAAAAAAAAGAAAAAAGTAGAATTTGGAATGTCTGAGGAGAGAGAGCATTCCTGTTGCAGAAGCAGCAAGAGTGATAGCATGTGGTAAGAATCTATAAATGTTCAGTAACAATACAAGATCAACTTCATAAGGAGAGAGAGCATTCCTGTTGCAGAAGCAGCAAGAGTGATAGCGTGTGGTAAGAATCTATAAATGTTCAGTAACAATACAAGATCAACTTCATAAGAGAGCCAGTCTCTGTTTGACAGACAGGATCCATCTGTGTTTGTAACCACGTGTTCTCGACCCTGCTCCAAGTCCCCAGGAAATTACGTTTGGATTTTCTATTCTTTCAGATTATTCACACCTTCTTCCCTTATTTTAACCTGAAAACCAAGAATCAAAACAGTAACCAGCTGCTACCCTCAGCAAAACAAACAGATTGTCAAGGAAATTATGCTATTACCATTTCTCATTCATCTGCATACAAGACAATTTATACGCTTCCTCTTTCTCCCACATGGCCCCAGTCTGAGCTGGGATTACTGCCGTCTAGATGATTACCGTTTTCTTTATAAACACCTTTTTCCCAGACCCACGCATCCCAGAGAAAAACTTCCCTTAAAAAAAAAAATTTCAGGAGTTCCCATCGTGGCGCAGTGATTAACGAATCTGACTAGGAACCATGAGGTTGCAGGTTCAATCCCTGGCCTTGTTCAGTGGGTTAAGGATCCAGCGTTGCTGTGAGCTGTGGTGTAGGTTGCAGGCACAGCTCAGATCTTGCATTGCTATGGCTCTGGTATAGGTCAGCAGCTACAGCTCCAATTAGACCCCAAGCCTGGGAACCTCCGTATGCCACGGGAGCAGCCCTAGAAAAGGCAAAAAAAAAGAAAAGGAAAAAGAAAAAAAAATTCAGGAGTTCCTGTCGTGGCACAGTGGTTAATGAATTCGACAAGGAACCATGAGGTTGCGGGTTCGATCCCTGGCCTTGCTCAGTGGGTTAAGGATCCGCGGCGTTGCTGTGAGCTGTGGTGTAGGTCACAGATGCGGCTCAGATCCCGCGTCGCTGTGGCTGTGGTGTAGGCCAGTGACTACACCTCCGATTCGACCCCTAGCCTGGGAACTTCCATATGCCGCAGATGCGGCCCTAAAAAAACAAAAAAAATTTTTAAAATTCATGTTTTTTCCCCAGCCTCCATGGTTACTTTGAGAGAAACGTGGTGAGTGGTAGGAAAAGCAATGTAAACTGAGTGGTGGTTATGAAATATCAGGTGCTTTGCATATATTAGCAAATTTAGTTCTAATTTATTTCTCACAATAGCCTGATGAACTAGATAGTATTATTGCCATTTTATTTACTTTTTTTGTTTCTTTTTTGGCCAACCCAAGCCAAAAAAGTGGAGTTCCCAGGCCAGGAATTAGATCCAAGCTGCAGTTGCAACCTAAGCTGCAGCTGCGGCAACGCGGGATTCTTAACCCACTGTGCTGGGCAGGGAATCAAACCTGAGCCCTGGTGCTATGGAGATGCCACCAGTCCCATTGCACCACAGTGGGAACTCCTATTGCCATTTTACAAGAAAGGAAACAGGCTCAGAGTTTTCCCAGGTTCAAAAAAGAGTCAATGAATAATCAGAATAGGGATTTGAACACAGTCTATATATATGATTTCGGGGTCCATGCCCTTATACCTGGCAAGAGGGACCTCTACCGTGGGTACTTGTTTTAGGGGGCCTCTTCCTCCTCCAGGAGGATAACATTTTTTTTTTTCTTTTGCCACATTCATGGCATATGGAAGTTCCAGGGCCAGAGATCCAACCTGCAGCACAATAGCAACCTGAGCTGCTACAGTGACAACGATGGATCCTTAATCTACTGAGCCACAAGGCAACTCCCAGGGGAGGATAACTTAGGGCCAAAAGGATGTGCCGACCCAGAGCTCATGGCTCCCTGCTCCTAGACCACACTCCAGTTGCCAGGATGTCCTGCCAGGCAGCCCCAAGCCAACTTCCAGGACCTCTTTCTGGGGTCCAGTTTCCTGAAAACACAGAAGGAGTTGCTGGGGAGCACACCACCAGCCCGGCTAGCCTGGAGTGTGGATGGAGTTTAGATGTGAGGCTGCCCTGAGCCGGCACTATGGTGTGAGGCCCCTCAGGTCGTGGGACAGAGCCAGGAATAGCAACAGAACCCAAGGGTCAGACTGGGGGCTGGAAGAGTCCCAGAATTCTACCTATAAATCTTCCAGCTGATATGGATACGTTTGTCAAGATAAGAGGATAGAACATGTTTTATTTAACAGTTTGTTAGCTTTGATTTACAACTTTTACATATTTAGACATTTGGTATGTAGGCTATACTTTTTATCCTGCCCTGGGCCCCACAAATATTAAGGGGTAGGGCTGCTCATCTCACTATAACCCTCTGACTCTCTCTTTTTTTTTTTACTTTTTCTTTTTTTATCTTTTTGCCTTTTCTAAGGCCGCTCCCGCGGCATATGGAGGTTCCCAGGCTAGGGGTCGAATCGGAGCTGTAGTCACCAGCCTACACCAGAGCCACAGCAATGCAGGATCCAAGCCGCGTCTGCAACCTACACCACAGCTCATGCCAATGCCGGATCCTTAACCCAATGAGCAAGGCCAGGGATTGAACCTGAAACCTTATGGTTCCTAGTCGGATTCGTTAACCACTGAGCCACGATGCCGATAACCCTCTGACTCTTGTCCAGTCAGGGAATGGCACCACTCAGGGACCCAGGCCAGAACACCCAGCACCACCTTCCTCTCCCCTGTGCCACTGAGGCCTAATTTTTTGTTTGTTTGTTTATGTGCTCTGCTGGGTAGAGGAGGCCCTGATGGCTTGGGCTCAGCCCCATCCACACAGGCCCCACCAGGAACCATCACTGCAGGTTATTGGTTCTTCCTTCTAAACCTTTCAAGCTCTGCCTACTTCTCTCCATCCTCACTATTGCCGCCGCCGAGCTCATCCACTACCATCTCCCACCTGGGTTATGACAGCCTCCTCCTGCGGCACTCTGGCCCCCTAGTCCTGCCCCCTTTCATCCATTCTCTGCACTAGACTTAACAATGATCTTTCTTGGAGTTCCCATCATGACTCAGCGGTCAACAAACTCAACTAGTATCGATGAGGACACGGGTTCGATCCCTGGCCTCACTCAGTGGGTTAAGGATCCAGCGTTGCCGTGAGCTGTGGTGTAGGTCGCAGACGAGGCTCGGAGCTGATGTTGCTGTGGCTGTAGGGTAGGCCAGCAGCCGTAGCTCCAATTTGACCCCTAGCCTGGGAACCTCCATACGCTGCTGGTATGGCCCTAAACACACACACACACACAAACACACACACACAAAAAACATAAAACAATGATCTTTCTCAAATACAAAGCTGAGCTTCTCACACTCCTGTTTAAATGACTCCTGGCTGCTCTCTGGATAAAATCCAAGCGGTTTAGTTTGATGACACTAACAACCAGGCTCTGTACCCTGCTGCACTCACAACTGCTCATTCTGACCACACCGCATTTTCTTAAGCCCTTTGTGGAAGAGACTACTTAATACCACTCTTCAAACCTTTGTACTCACTAGGCCTTCTCTGTGGGACATCCTTCCATTCCCTCCCAGTACAGGTCAAGTACCTTGTAAAAGTCACCTCTTCCTGGAAGCCTTCCTTGTCTACTGCTTCTCAGGACTGGGATACATGTCCTTCATATGCGCTCCCACAGCATCCAGTGCTTACCCATCTTT
This sequence comes from Phacochoerus africanus, assembly GCF_016906955.1. NCBI lineage: Eukaryota > Metazoa > Chordata > Mammalia > Artiodactyla > Suidae > Phacochoerus > Phacochoerus africanus. The sequence continues at coordinate 21,282,566 of NC_062550.1, read as the reverse complement.
TAACACTATCCTATTGTGTTGAAATTATTTGCTTTTTTTCCCCTTTGCTTTTCTTTAGGGGGGTTATACCTGCAGCATATGGAAGTTCCCAGGCTAGGAGTCAAATCAGAGCTGCAGCTGCCAGCCTATGCCACAGCCACGACAACCAGATCCAAGCCGCATCTGCAACCTACACCAAAGTTCATGGCAACACCAGATCCTTAACCCACTGGGTGAGGCCAGGGATCAAACCTGAATCTTCATGAATACTAGTCAGGCTCGTAACCCACTGAGGCACAACGGGAACTCCCCAAATCATTTATCTTCTAATTCTCTATATTCCCTGTTAGACTAAGCTTTTTAAGGGCAAGGATTCCAACCGATTCACTACTCAATCATTCACTACTAAAAAATTTCTGCTGAGAATTATTATGTACCAGTGTCTTTTCTAAATGCTGAGGATATTGTAGTGAACAAGGCCCATGACTAGTGGAGCTTATTATCTTCTAATGGGGAAAAAAGCAATGAAAAATTTTTAAGAAAACTATGATAAATGCTAAAAAGAAAAATGAAGGAGGATAATGAGATAAAGAAGGGGGGGAAGAAAGGAGTTCCTGTTGAGGCTCAGTGGAATCGAACCTGACTAGTATCCCTGAGGATGTGGGTTCAATCCCTGGCCTCGCTCAGTGGATTAAGGATCTGGCATTGCCCTCAGCCGTGGTATAGGTCGCAGACTCAGCTCGGACCTGGCGTTGCTGTGGCTGTGGCATAGGCCAGCAGCTGCAGCTCCAATTCGACCCCTAGCCTAGGAACTTCCATATGCCTCAGGTGCGGTCCTAAAAAAACAAAAAAAGAAAAAGAAGAAGGAAAGGTGGCGGCTACTTAGATTGGCTGGTCAGGAAAGCCCTCTCTAAGGTGGTGATATTTGTGATGAGACATAGATGAAATAAATCAGAGAGTGAGCACAGTCTGGGAAAAGAATGATCTGGGCAGAAGAAACAGCAAAGGTCCTGAAAGGGACCAAGTTTGGTGGGTCTGAGGATCATTGGGGGCCTAGCATAGCTGAACCCTGGAATTTTTTTCTATGAGAACTGGAAAAGTATTGGGAGGTTTTAAATTACATGGTCTGAGCTCCTTTTTTTCTTTCTTTCTTTCTTTTTTCTTTTCTTTTTTGGCATTCTAGGCCCGAACATGCAGCACACAGACGTTCCCAGGCTAGGGGTCGAATTAGAGTTACAGCTGCAGGCCTACAAAACAGCCACAGCATTGGCAGGATCGGCAGGATCCAAGCTGCATCTTCAACCGAGACCGCAGCCCACGGCAATGCCCAACCCTTAACCCACTGAGCAAGGCCAGGGACCGAACTCCCATCCTCATGGATACTAGTCAGGTTCCTTACCACTGAACCACAACAGAGAACCCCTGGTCTGCATTTTTAAAAGATCACTTTAGCTTCATATTGTATGGAGAGTAGAGCATGGCTAGACCAAGCTGGAATCCAGTAGACCCACCTGGAAGGCCTTGCAGTGGTCTAGCATTTGTCAGTGGCTTGGACCCAGCTAGATCTTGGAAGTGGTAAGAGGTGAACAAATGTGAGATATATTTGTATTCTGAGTCTAGCGTGATGTCTGGCTAGACATTCAATAAATATTTGATGAATGAATTAAGAATTAATTAATCCACCCTAAATGGGGACTCTGAGCTGGAACTGAAATCATCTATCCTTTAAGCCCTGCTAAAATACCAACCCCTCTACAAACTGGAAGTAGATAGCTGCCACTGACAAAGAATGAGGACTAGGCTATATATATTTGTTAAAATCCATAGGGAACTGATATATAACCCAATAGGAAACTGGGCAAAAGACATACATGAATAAGTATTTCACAGAAGAGAAAACATGAGTGGCCAATAAATATAGGAAAAGATGTTCAACCTCACTAATAATAAGGCAAATATAAATAAATATAAATTCAAATCACCACTTTACATCTAAAACATTGACTAGACGTTCCCACTGCAGTGCAGTGGGGTAAGAATCTGACGGCAGGGAGTTCCCATCATGGCTCAGCAGTTAGTGAACCTGACTAGTATCCATGAGGATGCAGGTTCGATCCCTGGCCTCACTCAGTGGGCTAAGGATCTGGTGTTGCCGTGAGCTGTGGTGTAGGTTGCAGATGTGGCTCGGATCCCAAGTTGCTGTGGCTGTGATATAGGCCCGTAGCTGCAGCCCGAATTCGACCCCTAGCCTGGGAACCTCCATATTCCGTGGGTGTGGCCCTAAGAGGAAAAAAAAAAAAAGAGAGAGAGAATCCAACTGCAGGACCTCTGGTCACTGCAGAGGTGTGGGTTCCATCCCTGGCCTGGCACAATGGGTTAAAGGATCTGGCGTTGCCGTGAGCTGTCATATAGGTCGCAGACGTGGCTCGGATCCCGCGTTGCTGTGGCTCTGGCGTAGGCCGGTGGCTACAGCTCCAATTAGATCCCTAGCCTGGGAACCTCCAGATGCCTCAAGCACGGCCCTAGAAAAGAACAAAAAGAAAAGAAATATAATGTTGAATGAAAAGAGCAAGGAGTCTACAAAAAATATTACATCACTCTTAGTACGACAGGAAAAAAAGACCAAAATAAGCAATGTGGGAAAAATAGGAGGAAAAACCTTAAAATGATAAACATAAAATTCAAGGATGACTATGGGAGGAACACATGTAGGGCCCCTGGGTGGTCTTAGTAAGTTTTTTTTTTTTTTGCTTCTTAAGCTGGGGGGTGTTTAATGGATGTCCATTAAACCATTATCATGTTTCATAATTTTTTTTTTTGCTGCACCTGTGGCATACAAAAATTGCCAGGCTAGAGACAGAACCAGTGCCACAGCTTTAACCAGAGCCACAGCAGTGACAATGCCAGATCCTTACTCCACTGAGCCACCAGGGAACTCCTGAGGCAAGGATTTTTATCTTATTTTGTTCACATTTGTGTTTCCAACACCTAGAACAGCATCTGGCACACAGTATGATCTCAAAAAAAAAAATCTGTTGAATAAATGACATGCATTAATTGCATTCTCTTATGTGATTCAAATATTTGAGGGTTTTTTTAAATAGAAAAAAAAACTAATTTTCAATCATGGTGCCCCCTTGATCATTCTAGCTGGAAGTCATGCTGCTTCCTCAACTCCTTTTTTTTTTTCTTCTTTTTTCTTTTTATGGCCACACCTGTGGCATATGGACGTTCTGATACAGCTAGGGATTGAATCAGAGCTGCAGCTGCCAGCCTACGCCACAGCCACAGCAACATAGAATCCGAGCCAAATCTGCAACTTACCCCCACAGATTGCAGCAACACCGGATCTTTAACCCACTGAGTGCGGCCAGGGAATCAAAGCCCCATCCTCACCGACACTATGTTGGGTTCCTAACCCGCTGAGCCACAATGGGAACTCCTGCGCTTCCTTTTTTATTCTCATTCACAATATGTAGTGTAACACATCACACATAGTAGATGCTCAGTTAATATTGGCCAATTACTTGAAGTTACAAGAGACAAGGGCCAACCAGGAAGAATAGATCTATGCCATTTATATTTAAACTGAAAGAGAATTTAATCATCATCTAGCGTTTTCCTACCATTTGCGGTCGAGAAAACCGAAGTCGAGAGAGGTCAAGTGATTTACTCACTCAAAGTCACATAATTAATTAGTAATAGGTCCCAAAGCTAGATTCAGATCTCTAACTTGCTGAACTTAGCTCTTCACAATATATCACAAGGACTTTTATTTTCTTTTTTGTCTGTGTGTTCCTTGGCTTGGGAGCCAAGAAATGGCAGGGACCAAATCTGTTCATACTGTTTCTGGGTAAATATGTAGGGCATGTACAAATTCGTCTTACAAAATCAAAGGAACTTGGGTTCTTCCCAGCAAAAACTTTGTTTGACCATCCTTCTGTCACCCATCCTCCCGCTGACCCCTCTCTTGGAATCCTGGATTCTAATGACTCTTTTCCTTCTTCCATCTACTGTTTTCTTTCTCCAGGAGGAGGGAGGTTTACTGATGGCTCACAGTGCTGCTGTCCTGGGAACTGATTTAGCAAGAGAATGTAGACAATCCTTCAGTCAGGGGAGTTGCCTGGTGGACTAGTGGTTAGGACTTGGCACTTTCATAGCTGTGGCCTGGGTTCAATCCCTAGTCAGGGAACTGAGATCCCACATCAAGCTGCTGCATGCTATGGTCCAAAAAAAAGTAGAAAGAAAGAAAAGAACATCCCTCAGTCAGTGCTCACCAGCCCCAGAAGCTTGAATTTAACAATCATAAATAAACAAGTTCTCGTGGTGGCACAGTGGAAATGAATCTGCCTAAGAACCATGAGGTCGCAGGTTTGATCCCTGGCCTTGCTCAGTGGGTTAAGGATCTGGCATTGCGGTGAGCTGTGGTGTAGGTCATAGACATGGCTCAGATCCTTCGTTGCTGTGGCTGTTTTGTAGGCCGGCAGCTGTAGCTCTGATTGGACCCCTAGCCTGGGAACCTCTGCAGGCCTTGAGTGTGACCCTAAAAAGCAAAAAAAAGCAAAACACACACACAGACACACACAAATCATAAATAAATAGAGGAGCACAAGACCCAAGAATAGTCCTTATTGGTAGTGCAAAACTACCAGTTCAACTATACACACTGCCTGTTTATCAGAAAGAAAGAGAATCCTAGCAAGTTAATAATGAACTTAGGGATCACCTACTTCTGATTTTTCCAAATGATGTCACTGAAGCTTTGAGAGATGAAGGAGCCTGCATTACTTGGCTAGTTACTAGCAGGGCTGGGACCAGATTCCCAGTCTCCTGCCTCCAAGACAGCTGTTCTTTCCATGCCCCACGCTGCCAACATGTGCATCTAGCAAAATGCATCATAAAGTAGCCTCATCTTAAGCCACTGGGAATGAAAAACAAGTTATTCGAACCCTTCCTCTTCTCTCTGGCACTTTTTTTTCCCTTTGCATTTCTGTGTCATAGTTTCTCTCGCTCTCTTTTTATCACTCTTATGTTTCCCTCTTTAATCCCTCTCTGTGTTTGGGTTTCAAATTGAACGGTGGCACGCCTGCAGAATTCTCTTGACTTTTCTTCCTAAGCAATTGTGTTTCCAGTCCAAAGGCAAACATGCATAAAGCCCATCAAGACTCTTTCTTGGTGACCTTTGTGGAAAAGAACTCTCAGAATTTCTATATGAGAGGTGTTGGACCTCCCTCCTAGCCTATCCAGTCAATTAAAATGAGTCTCTAGCCCCTCGGAGGATTGTTAACCAATCCTAAGAAAGAAAAGATCAATCTCATTTTTTCGTCACCACCGTGCAGGGAGACTGCTACCCAGTCAGAATCCGCCACTCACAGCCATTAGAAGAACTGGCCAATCAGGCCAACCTTGCTACATGGTCTGGTAGGAAAAAAAAGGAATTGATTGGAAAATATAGTTCTGGCTCCACACCCTTTCCTTCCTGGAGCCGTTTTCCATTAGTGAAGTAAAGAACAGACCCTTGCCCAAGCTCTTGGTTAAGAAGAGACCCTTAGATAATGTCCTCTTGGATCATCATATTCTGCTATCTTTATATTCTCCCCTCCACACAGACCTCAACTACTTTTTGTAGTCTCACCCCTATCGATTTAACCTCTGGCTTCAGACCTGATAACAACAGCCCCCAGGATTCTTAGCCCTCCCCACAGATCTCCACCCACTAACCTGTTAAATAACTTATGTGTGATTTATGTAGGTGAAAAAATTCAGTAAGTGATAGTTGAGTCTCTCAGGAGATACCATTGCAAGGAGCTTGCAATAAAGTCTCTAGGGAGCAGAGCAGAACTGAGTTGCAATCCTCCCAAATATATTACTACTACTACTAACACCAAAATAACCATTATTATTACTATTACTAGCACTTATTAAGCTCTTACTGAGTTCCAAGCACCTTGCTAAAAATTTCACTTTTTTTTTTTTTTTTGCCTTTTAGGGCAGCATGTGCAGCATAAGGAAGTTACCAGACTAGGGGTCAAATGGGAGTGCAGCTGCTGGCCACAGCCACAGCCACAGCCATGCATGATCCCAGCCAGTCTGCCATCTACACCGCAGCTCACTGCAATGCGGGATCCTGAACCTACTAAGCGAGGCCAGGGATCAAACCCACAGTCTCTTGGATACAAGTCAGGTTCTTTACTTCTGAGCCACAGTGGGAACTCCCAGGCTTCACATATATTATTCTACTATTTGCTGCCCAGTAAGCACTATTATTATTCCCAATTACATAAAGGAAAATCGATATAGTGGGGTTAAACCCATTGCCTGAGGTCACACAGATTTGGGAACCCAAATGTGTGGATCTAGAGCCCAGCATTGAATGGGGGTAATAGAGAATTCAACATTGCAGACTATGACAACTTATCCAAGGAGCCAGCTTTAGCTTCCTCAAGGGTGCCTTCTCCAATCCAACTTTGGGATAGTTAGAGATATCCGAGAAGGATCTACATTGTCTCAACAAACAGCTGCAACAACCGGTTAGTCGTGGAGGCTCTCAAGAACTGTAGACTTTTTGTCTCCGAGGTTGCGCGGCGCGGTGGGGGTGTCTGGGGACTTCAGAGGATATCCTTGCCTACCTGTCTTTCCTTTCTCCTCTAAGCATCTTACACTGTAGCCTGGCACCTCCTGGTACTTGGTAAATACCTGTTGCTATTTTCGTAAGGATCCCAGCTCCATTCCTCACCTCCCCCCGCCTCCATCCAAGTGAACACCTAGAACTGAAGGGAGATCTGGGCATTTCGGGGGAACCTGTGAGAATCCTCATCGAGCTGGGATCGTGGATTTGGGAAAGGCGGGAAGTCGCCCACCCTCCTCTCCTCGCCCGCTTCTCCGATTTCTCTCCACTCCTTCCCCTCCCTTTCAGGAGCTCAGGGCCATAAAAATGCAGATGGAGGATCGGTGTGAAATAACGGGCCCATATAAATCCCTCTGCCGCCCGCCTGCAAGATGGATTGGCCGCATTGAAATTCCTCCGCGAGGATAATTAAACTCGGGGCCTCATCCGGGCAAAATTACATTCCTGTAATGGCGTCGCTCGGGGTCCCGGGAAATTGCTCCGTGGGCTTTCAGCGGCGGTTTTTATCGCCGGCCGGGGTGTGCCTGGCTGCGGCTCGCCTCTCCTCCGGGACCGTAAAGCTGCTGCCGTGATTTATCCTCCCCTTCTCCCAAATCCGATTAAATGGAGGAGCTCGGGGCCGGGGCGCCGCGGGGCCCGGGAGCCGGGAGGGGGCGGCGGGAAGGACGGGGCCAAGGAGGGGAGGACAAACGGCCCCTCAGAGGGTGGCGGATTTGGCTTTATTTACAGCCGCGGCTTTCTTTTTATTTTTTATTTTTTATGGGGGTTTGGTGAGCTTTCCCCGTCTTTCTCGTGCTGCGTTCAAGCACGATGTCTGGACGGCTGGGGTTGGGCATGGGGGGAAATGGGTAGGCCTTGCTGATCTCCCCCCAAAGGGGCCAGTCAGACCCTGTCGGGGAGACAGGAAAACCCAGAAGAGGTGAGGGCCGGGAAGCCCATACTTCCTACCATCGGGGAAAGGACAAGCGAAAGGGCACGAGGCAGAAGCCGAAAGGCTTTCTTGAGAGCACCTCCTGGGGGCACTGCTTATCTCATCTCGCGTAGATGAAGCCTGGGCAGAGACACAGCCATGCCTGGGGTGACCCTTGCAATCTCACTGCAGGTCACTGGTGCCCGTTACTCTTTGACTGTTTCAGGACTCAGGAAAGAAGGTTTAAGATCAGGGCGCTTGAGTCCTAATCACCTTTAGCCCCTATTTTCTGGTTCGCAGATGCTGGCTTTCTAATAGCTGATCACTGAAAAAAGAAAGAGGGAAATAAAAGCGAAGCCACTAGAAGCAGCTGGAGCATTTTGTGGACTCCTTGCCCCTTGAACGGGTTTTCCATCCATAAAGCCAGGGTCCCAACGACCGAAGGCAGGAATCCTGTGACTTTATTTTCTTCCTGCCACATTTTAGACACTGAACCTCGGTCTCCATTGTGTGCTATTTAATACTGACATTCTGGGTAGTTTTTTGGGGGGGGGGTTGGTTTTTTGCAATGTAACTGCGCATGCTCAGAAAGGGGAAGCCAGTCCAAGATCCCTAACGCCGTGCAGAACAAACCGCAGGCCACGTTGCGGATCTGCTTACAGCTGCCCTCATTTCTGCACTCGCTGGGCTCCGCATGCAGTTTCTCCTTTCAAACGCCAGGTGGAGTGGTTGGCCGGATGCCGCAACAGAGCTGGCAGGCGGCGCTGTGGCACCTGGGCCGACCCTCAACGTTGCAATCACTCTATCCTTGGTGGAGCGACTCGTTAGTCCGGGTCGCACATGCGCCGAGGCTTCCTTTCGCTATCCCCGCCCCCTCCCCGCCCCTCTCTGTCTTCTCTGCCCTGGGAGCAGGTAAGGCCTTGGGCCCTCGTGCCCGCGTTGCGCCGCGCACGCGCGCGGGCTTCCCCCCCTTGCGCGGATTCTCTGAGGCCCTTACCCTTGCATGCTCCCGCTCCGGCCCTCATGCCCTCCCTTGCCGCCGGTATCCCCGCGCCTTGGGACGGCCCCTTCCGCGTGCCGGTGACCTCCAACCGCGCGGGCCTGGCGCCATCTTGGACGTCTCTTGGCTGGGGCGGGGGGAGGGCGCCTCTTCGGAGCTGGCGAAAGTCGGAGCTGCAGTGCGCCTTTCACCTGACCCGGTCATCTTTTCAAACTCTCTTTTCTTTCCTTTGTGCCCTTTCAGAGCTGTCACAACGCCCAGACGCTCTTTATCTTTGCTTTTTTTCTTATCCTCAATCGTGCCTTCCTAATCCTGAAATCTCCAGATTTTGGTCCCAGGAACTCAGGTGCCGAGCAATGGAAATAGTGGCTCGGCTAGAGCCACCAGTCCTTTTAGTCAGCACCCCTCAATTTAAAACGTAAACTGTGGAAACGGTAGAAAAGAAGAGACAGCCAAGACATTCCCTCCCTTCAGGCTGTGGCCCGGGAGAGCTGTGGCAGGACAGAGAGCCTGGTTTCTTTGGCACCAGTGGTTATCTCCCAGTCCGGTTCTCGTCCTTCCACCGCGGTTAAGATGGGAAAAACATATGAGTCGTGGGCTAATAGGTTTTCCGTTAGAGGCAGCAGGCCCAAAATGGTGCGGTGGGGCCAGCATGGGATAGTATCCACCTGCCAGCTTTCCTGTCCAAGGGTTTACTCAGAGTCCCAAGATTCTGTCCTCAAGAGGAAAAAAAGATTGCGAGAAACGATTAAGTCACCTTCCCTGTAACCCCCTGTCTGATCGACACTGGGGAAGAAACCCATCGTGGTTTAGACCTCTGAATCTGGGTAGTGCCTTTGCCCAAAGTGTTACTGGTTAACAAGTGCAGACTTGGCTAAGGTTGTTGGGTCGTCGGTAGCTGGATCTCTGGTTCATGCAACCTCCTTCAGCTCCACATCAAGCTCTTTTCAAATGTTATTCCATTTAATTCCCCTAGGAACTACGTTTTTCAAATGATTATTAAGGTTTTACTGCCTTGGGAAAAAACAGTCCTCCTTTATTTTTTTTTAACTAATTATTTTTGGCTGCACATATGGAAGTTCCCAGGCCAAGGACTGAATCTGAGCCACAGCTGCAACCTACTCTGCAGTTGCAGCAGTGCCAGATCCTTAACCCAGTGTGCCACAACAGGAACTCCCCTCCCCCCTTTTTAAAGCTTTAAAGGAATTTTGGTTTTTTGACCCAAGAAAATCTGAATAGGAGTTCCCAGTGTGACACAGCGTGTTAAGGATCCAGTGTTGCTGCAGCTGTGGCATAGTTCCAGCTGTGGCTCAGATTCGATCCCTGGCCTGGGAACTTCCATATGCCACAGGTGCAGCTAAAAAGAAAAAACAAAAAACAATAGTCTGGCAGCAAGATCAGGTTAGAGTTACATAGAGGCAGAAATCAGGTTCTAGACCGGACAAGAGTTGAAGACATCTGCTAACCTAGAAGTAACTAAGATTCTGGATTCAGAAGCATAATTTCGGAAGACACTAGTCCCACTCATTTAGGAAGTGTCGTTTAACAGGCCTAAGTAATTGCTGAGCATTTCAACCTGTAGCATATTAGAAGGCATTAAGAGTGACAAGAGTTCAAGCCTTGGCTCTGTCACTGCCATGGTCTCAAGACTGGTCTTAGGACCATGCTCTCGGTATACCTAAGCTTGATTGAAATACAGGGCCTTTGGCCAGAGATCTTGATCCAGAAGGTCTAAAGTGAGACCTAAGAATATGCATTTTGATACATAACACCATCCCTACCTTCAGATAACTAGTTTATTTGGGGCTCCAACTTTACTTGGAAAAACCCTGCCTGTAGGTCTTTAATTCAGCCACTATTTCTTAGATGAGTTCAGTTCTACCAGTTTAGGCACCTGTGTGGTGTCAGCATTGTTTTGGACCTTGGGAATATAAAACTGAATACCCCTTAGTGGGAAATGATTGTGAAAATGCTTTCACAGGCATTGCTAATTAGAATAATGGCACAGTTCCTTGTTGATCAGCCTCATCTGGTTAACATAGGCAATTAAGTGTCTTGAGGAATCAAACACTTAGAGATAATGCAGTAAAAAGATTGTTAGGACCCTTTCAATGCCTTGGCCTTCAGCAGATATCTTCTGAGATTCTTTAAAGGGAAACTTATTTAGGCCCAGGCAATGAAGTCTTGAGACGGGTTCCTTTTGAGTAGGAGACTGAGGGAGTCTTAGGCAAAAGATGCTGGGGAAGTTTGACAACCCCAGCTCATGAGGCTGTGGAAAAGGATAGCAGATCTTAAAGCCGGGGCCAAGCGGCTTCTTGTTTAGACCGAGGAAAATCACTTGATTGTAAGGAAATCTTGGAAGCTGTGTGGAGGAAGTCCTGACTTCAGGGTTCTAATTCCATCTCTGCTAAATATTGAGGTCAGTTGCTGCTTTCTGAGCCATTTAAATTTTCCAAAGCACCTTTTCTGCTAATAAGGATGTCCTTTGATGAGCAAGGACAATATTTACTGTACCACTTCTGTAATTCCAGCTTTCCTGCCACAGTCCCTCATCCCCTGAAAATGTATGCTTGTGCCAGGTTTGTCTCCACTCCCGCCTTGGTGAGTACCCACCTTTTCTGGGACACTTTTTAAGGAGAGGCGCCTTGCCTCTTCTCAGACCTGTTCTTTGCAGCTAGGCCTTTGCTGTGCTAGCCTGACAGGAAAGAGTGAATGCTTCCCAGGCACCCCCTCCTCTTCTCCCATGAAGGACAGTTAATTCTTCTCATCCAACCATGTTAGAAGAGTATGAATGAGAATCTAGGAGTTCCCATTGTGGCTCAGGGGTTAAGCATCCAACATAGTGTCTGTGAGGATGCGGATTTGATTCCTGGCCTCATTGGGTTAAGGATCCAGCATTGCCAAAGCTTTGGCATAGGTCTCAGATGCAGCCATTTTTACGGCTTTTTTAGAAAAAAAGAAGGAAAAGGAAATTCCCATTATGGCTCAGCAGGTTACAATCCTGACTAGTATCCATGAGGATGTGGATTCGATCTCTGGCCTCAATCAGTGAGTTGAGGATCTGGCCGGCGTTTCAGTGAGCTGCAGTATAGGTTGCAGATGCAGTTCAGGTCCTGAGTTGCTGTGGTTGTGGTGTAGGCTGGCAGCTGCAGCTCTGATTGGACCCCTAGCCTGGGAACTTCCATATGCTGCACTTTTAACCCTAAAAAGCAAAAAGAAAAAGAAAAAAAAAAAGAGGCTAAGATCAGATCATTCCTGTTTGAAACTGTGTTTCTGTAAATTGAAACCCCCACCAGAAATGGTAACCATGAATGAAATTGCCTGCATTGGACTGAGTGTGCACTATGTACAGGATCTTGTCCTGAGTGTCAGAGAGCCATAGCTAGGAGTTCCTCTGGGAGCTTAAATTTGGGTGGAAGCTAAAATACACATAAATACACATGGGGAAAATAATTTGATTCAGAAGCAACAGTGTGGAAGAAATTACAAGGATAATGGAGGCAGTTAGTTCATTATTCACTCAAAAGTGAAAAGGAGTGATCCTGTTATTAGTAGATATTATTTATTGAGCACTTACTATACCTGGCACTGAATTTACCAGTTTGTATACATAATCTTGTTTATTCTTCAAAGCAAGCCTGGGCTATATTATTCCCATTTGATAGATGAGAAAACAGGCTTAGAAAGATTTAAGTGACTTGTCCTAAGATTACACAGCTATGCAGTTAGGGTATGAATCTAGACTTATCTGATTGAAGCCCTGGCTGTTAACCACCATGTTGTCTGCTCTGGAGACACTGGCTTGGAGTTAGTCAGAAAAGGCTACCAGGAAGGGGTGAGTTTTAAACATGGATCTTTGTGCTTTTCTAGAAGGATATGTTCAGGGAAAGATGCTCCAGTCATTGGCTTCCTTCTAATGGGCGGGCCATTACCAGTATATGTAGACCTCTAATTGAGTGAAGCAAATGCTTCTGAGGCTTAGATTTCTTCCATTCTCAAGGCCTGTAAAAGGGTACAGAGCAAGGATAGGTATTTCTAAAGGAAGTAGACTTTCTTCCCTTGAGGAATGGAGGAGCCTTGGAAACAAGAGAAATGTTGCCATTTTTGAATCTAGAATTTCTTAAAAGTGACAATGATTTCAGATTTTCTTTTAAGTTTGAATTCTGATTAAGGTTTTAGAGAATGAATGGGGCATCTGAGTAATTTGGAATGGTTCTTAAACTCCTCTCCTCAGCCTTCTTTGACCTTCCTGATCTTGCATTATTCCCACTAGATCAGGAGAAGCTCTCCACTGTTGAGCCGATCACTGTCTGCAGTGGTGCTGAAACGACCAGAGGCATTAACAGATGAGGTACCTTACCGGTGGAATTGAGCCTTTGGTCTCGGGGTGGGGATGGGAGAGTTACCTGCCAGAACCAGTAGGGGGAGTGCTGAGAACTTCATGTAGGATACCACATAGAATACCATATATGCCCTAATGTTGCAGCTTTTGCCACTGGCAGCACATGCCCATGTGTCCTGCTGTGGTAACTGCCATTAACTTCAATTGGGAACTTTTAGTCCCAGGAGCTTGATATCCTCAAGACATCAAGAATAGACTAGGGCTTCAGTCTTGCATTTCTAGTCCATAACCTGAATCTCGAAGGTATTTGACATCCACCTCTTGCATTCAAAAGTTCTGCTTGGGAGTTCCCATTGTGGCTCAGAGGGTTAAGAACCCAACATAGTGTCCATCAAGACATTGATTTGATCCCTGTCTCATTGCTTTAAGGATCTGGTGTTGCCACAAGCTGTGGCATAGGTCGAAGATGTGGTTCGGATCTCACATTGCTATGGTGTAGGCCTGCAGCTGTGGCTCTGATTCAACCCCTAGCCTGGGAACTTCCATATGCCGCAGGTGTGGCCCAAAAAAGAATAAAAAGATTCTATTTCAAAGCAGTTTAGGGAGTTTTTTGGGGAGTCGAAAGGTTTTCTATTTGGGGGAGAAACTATGGGATTTGATAGCATAAAGGGCTTAAATGGTATAAAAGTTTCCAAAGCAAAAAAAAAAAAAAAAAAAAAAAGCTCTCCTAAAAACTTAACTTTCTACCTGCTTCTTCACAGAGTCACAGCAGCTTGGCAGCCCCACGTCTCCTGACCACCTCACTTATTCCTAGCCACAGCTTCCAAACCAGTGCCATTTCAAGAGACATTGACACAGCAGCCAAGTTCATTGGAGCTGGGGCTGCCACAGTAGGAGTGGCTGGCTCTGGGGCTGGAATTGGGACTGTGTTTGGGAGCCTCATCATTGGTTATGCCAGGTAAGATGGGCCCTCCATTAACTGATATAGTTTCAAAGGCTTGGGCCAAAATATTTGGCATCTAGAGTTGCACTATCCTATACAGTAGCCGCTAGCCACATGTGCTATTTGAATGTAAATTTTAATTAGCTAAAAGTATACAGACTTATATCTTGTGTACTTTTAATGTAGCTCAGTAGCCACATGTGACTATTGGCAACCATTTTGAGAAGTTCTGTTGAACATCTTTAGTTTAGAGTAGGAGTCTCAAAACCAAGGCAGGAAGTGCTTATTTGGGCCACAGCCTGATATTTGGATAGCTGAGCTTTAAACTTTTTTTAAAGAAAAAAAGTTGGAATTCCTGTCATGGCTCAGCAGAAATGAATCTGACTAGCATCCATGAGGATGCGGGTTCAATCCCTAAAAAAAAAAGCAAGAGTCATTAAAAAAAAGTTAACAGACCGTATGGAACCCGCAAGCCTAAAATATTCACAATCTAGCCCTTTACAGAAGAAGTTTGCTACCCCTGTTCTAGACCCTCAGTCAGCATAGTGGCCTCCCTACTGTTTTTCCCCATCCCCGGGAATTCCCCACCCCCCCATCACTCCCCGCCTCTGCATCCAGTCCCATGGCTCCCTGACACTTGGGACTATTTGGTCTCCGCCAACTCTGGGCAACTCACTGTTAGAACTAAATTAATTCTCTAGAGATCTGCAAGTTCTCTTAATGTCTTTGGGAAAATAAGTTTATTTTGGGGGGTTTGTATGAAACAGGAAACGTGACTGCTTCTGTGTCCACAATTATTTTAAAAGCTGGTGTTGCTTTACCTTACCCATCAAGGCTTCCAGTGGTGACAGAGTAAGGGAAACAAATTATTTGTTGACTTTCAAAGTTGGGGAGGTTATCTTTAACTCATTTTGATTCATGTCTTCTAAGCCCCACAGACCACTGGTACCCCAAAATCTTTTTACTTTTTTTGTTTTTTTTGCTTTTTTTAGGGCTGCACCCATGGCATATGGAGGTTCCCAGGCTAGGGGTCTAAATCAGAGCTACAGCTCCCGGCCTACACCACAGCTCATGGCAACACCAGATCCTTAACCCACTGAGCGAGGCCAGGGATGGAACCTGCAATCTCATCGGTCCTAGTTGGGTTCGTTAACCTCTGAGCCACAAGGGAACTCCCTTTTGACTGTTTTGAAATGAAAGAAGGTATTTGTCCCTCTGACTCCCTTATCCACTAGAACAGTGTTTTTTTCTAACTGTGGTACGTGAAGCCCTAGGGTATACCCCAGAGATTGTCTTAGAGAATGGAGTGAGACCAATCAAACAAGACTTTCAAATCCCCCACTTTTTTTTTTTACCATTATATTTTGGCTTTTAACTATCTAGGGCTCAGCCATATGGAAGAGGTATATAGAGTGTCGGAATCTAACACAGCAGTGTTTTCAAACATTAAGCAGCAGAACCCCCAATAAGAAATGTATAAGTGTCCAAGCCCAGGGGTCTTAAGTTAGGATGAAGATACCGGTGATCCAGGAGTTCTCCTGTGGTTCAGTGAGTTAAGGATCCAGTGTTGTCACTACAGTGTCCTGGGTTGCTGCTGTGGTGTGGATTCAGTCCCAGACCTGGGAATTTCCATGTGCCTCATGTGCAGCCAAAAGGAAAAAAAAAAGGCAGAGGTGATCCAGTAGAGAAGGTAATGTTTGTGCCTGAGCTATGTTGCAGACTTTTAGATCATCCACTCCCCTCATTCATCTCTGTAGAGCCCTTTTTGTATCAGGGCAAGAATTTAGGCATGATGGTGTCACCCTGAGAGACTGGTTCCATGAGGTATTAGCTTGAGATGGATTCTGCCTGAGCACACTTTGATGTTAATCCTTTTCTTTATGTGGACTAGAAATTCAGTCTGTTCTCCTCTTCTCCCAGGAACCCTTCTCTGAAGCAACAGCTCTTCTCCTACGCCATTCTGGGCTTTGCCCTCTCGGAGGCCATGGGGCTCTTTTGCCTGATGGTGGCCTTTCTCATCCTCTTCGCCATGTGAAGGAGCCGTGTCCACCTCCCGTAGTTCTTTCTCCTGGGTCTCATCTGCCCCGTGTATTCCTTTTCTTGTACCTCCCCAGGCAGGCTGGGGAAAGTGGTTGGCTCAGGGTTGGCTCAGGGTTGACAGAGGGAAGACAAATAAATACTGTATTAATAAGATGTTTCTTGAGTCTCTTGTGTATATTTCTTTTCCACAGTTGGCTGAATGCCTTGGTGAAAACATAAGGCCTGGAGGAGAGGTTGGGGATGGTTCTAAACTCAGCATGGGTCTGGGCTCACCTATGCTTCATTCATAGAGAAAAGCTTTATTCAAAGTAGTGTTCCTTTTTAAAATTTTTCACCTAGGATAGCCTGTTACTTACTCTGGAGGATTGGGTCAGTAGCAACTTACAGTGCCGGCTTAATGTTTTCACTAATGGGCTCTGTTTCCACTGCCACTGTCCTAGCTGAGGCCCTTGTTGCCCCGACCTGGTCTATTGCAGTAACCTCGTTGTTGGCTTCTGCCTCCCATCCTGCCCTGTAGCATTTACTTCTCACCACTGCCAGGTTCATCTCCCTTAAGCATAAGACTGGTTTTGCCATGTTCCAACTCAAAAACAGTCTGACCTCAACTTTTTTAGCTTTATTTTTTATTATTCCCATACAATCTTCCCCAAAGTGGACTGTTTGTCATTTTTCAAATACTCTTCCTGCTTTCCTGTCTTTATGTATCTGCAGGTTTTGCCCTTTGCCCATCTCTGCTTTCTTTCCCTGAATCACTTTGCTCTTTTTCAAATTCTCCCTGTTACCTTAAAAGACTTAGTTTAAATGCTACTTCCTCCATGAAGCTTTCCTCTGGTCTCCATCTGCTTTCAGTTAAATGAGCATTAACCCACAGGAAAGGCCTTAGTGCATGTTGCATCCTTTATAATGCTTACAGTGTATCATAAATTGTGGGTTTGTGTACACCCTTGTGCCTTATCTTCCAAGTTAGATTGTTAGTTTCTTGAGGCTGGGACTACATCATTTTTGTCTTTGTGTCCCTAGAAGTATCTAGCGTGACACATCTCAGCAGTATCTTAGTCACATTTTTTATTTCATCGTCTAAACCACCTCACTTCACAAATGAGAAAACAGATTTTGAGAGATCAAAGGATTCTCCTAGAAATGTTTACTAGCCGGGCTGGAGCTAGAGCAAGGATCATGTCTGGGAGCCTAGGGTATAAGACTACTACAGTTGGTCTTGTGGGACTCTCCCAATGGTACTGGTGACTTTATTTTCCCAAGCAAGAAAGAGCAAAATAAGAAAAACCTTTTCCCTTACAAATGCGTCAAGAGGGACTTCAGACAGTGAGGTTAGTCTAAAAGTGAAGAATTACTTACATTACCTAAAGGCTAAACCTTTAAGCCTTACCTTACACATGCTTGAAATTAAGTATAAGGTAAAGTCCTTTCATGATAATGGAGATAGCCACAACAGTTTTTCTTCTGGTTCAATCAATGACTATGACATTAAAAAGGCAGAAACTTAACCCTAGAGTAAACTGATGCTCAGGAAGCAGGTCACCCCAAATCATTCACCCTTGCCCTTTTGCCATTGTGATCAAGGGTTAAATGAAATCCTGTCCACAATTTGCTTCCAGATTGCTCTACTATTCCTTGGGGTCTAAGCAGAAGCTCTTAAGATTAGCTCCTCCAGCCATGAGTAGGTGGAAGTTATGTACATATTTGGGGATGAGGAATAGGCCTTTGTTTTGGTCCCTTGAGTTTGAACCTCAGGTTAGGAGCCTTTGTTGCCAGTCCCATTACCAAGTCATCAGATCAGAATCATCTGTTTCATTTTTCTCTTTTGCTCTTTCTTTGGGGTAGAATCTAACTCCTCAGCAACTCAGGTGCTTGGAGAGAGCACGGCTGGTGGCCCACGTGTTCTTGTTCTCTCTGAGGTAAATGATGAGGTGGTGCTGCAAGAAGCTTGGAAGCAAATTTCTTAGGAGGAGTCAAGGCAACCTGCAACCTGTTAGATTCGGGCCCCAAGAGATACTTATTGGCAACCTAATGTGCCAACAACTTGGGGTCAAGGAGTGGTAGGTTTTAGTAGGCAGGGTCCAAGAGCAAATTTTCTGAAGGTTTTTCCAACCCTGATGACATGGAATGAAAACTTTCTATTCTTGTGTTTTAAGGAAGATCACACGGTTTGCAATTAGGAGATGTTAGTTTAATTTCTCTTCTACCCCTGGTCACTGTGATAGTGAAGAGATCACTAACCAATAACTCTAGGACCTCAGTTTTTCCCCATCTGCTAAATAAGGATAATCTCATCCTAGGAATTACGTGCATGCACACAGAGGTACCTTGAGTATTTGGGAAGGATGGTGCCATCAAAGTTCAAAGTATATTGATTATAATTTGCTTTCTCATTCTCCGTGAAGCTCAGAGCCTATTATAGGCATTTTATACACAGTTTCCCTCTCTTGTATGGTTGGCAAGTCTGGCCATAAAGCATCTGGAGGAAAAACCCAGAGATGCTGAGGGCCGTGAGTCTCAGTTCCACCTCTTTTTACTCCTTAGCTTCTTCAAGAGTCAGTTGTGTTTTGGCATTCCCATTGTGGCACAGCGGAAACGAATCTGACTAGGAACCATGAGGTTTCAGGTTCGATCCCTGATCTTGCTTGGTAGGTTAAGGATCCTGCATTGCCATGCGCTATGATGTAGGTCTCAGATGTGGCTTAGATCCAACATTGCTGTGGCTGTGGTGTAGACCAGCGAGCGCTACAGCTCCAATTCGACTCCTAGCCGGAGAACCTCCATGTGCTGCGGGTACGGTCCTAAAAAAAAAAAAAAAGAGTCAGTTGTGCTTCTTTGGTACGGGGGAGGAGTGCCATTCTAATTAGAAGAAAATGATGTCCTTTGGAAAATTACCTACATGCTAAACAGCAGTAATGAGGAACCCTGTTCCAGCCTCCCTTTCAGGATGGATTTATTGGTTTGAGGCCTTCCTAGGTCATAAGGATGAAAAGACCGCTCAGGAACAGCACAGGTGATTTAGCTTAAGTTGGTGCCCAGGAACCTAGAGGCTGCTCTCTGTCTTAACCTCCAGTGAAGATAAATGAGGTAAAGGAGTAGACACATTGAATTCTGAAATAGAAAAAGGAAGAGGAGTACAGAGAATATTTTCCTGGTCCTCCAGGTTTTGAGCAATGAAATTTTGTCTTAATTGAACCATATCTTTTTTTTTTTTTTTTTATGTCTTATTAGCGGCATATGGAGGTTTCCAAGCTAGGGGTCCAATCGGAGCTGTAGCTGCTGACCTACACCACAGCTCACAGCAACGCCAGATCCTTAACCCACTGAGTGAGGCCGGGGATCAAACCCAAAACCTCATGGTTCCTAGTAGGATTCATTTCTGATGCGCTATGACAGGAACTCCTAAACCTGTAGTCTTAGGGCACACTCTTGGACAGCTTGGTGTTGACACTTTGATGAGGAAACAAGTGGGAGTACCTGCTGTGGCACAGTGGCTTAGAGACTCTGTTGTCTCTGTGGTGGCATAGGTTTCATCCCTGGCCTAGGAACTTCCATATGCCACAGATGCAGCCAAAAAAGAAAAAAAAAAAAGGAAAGAATTTTTTTAGTACCCAGGCGTTTATTGGGAGTTCCTATTGTGGCTTAGTGGTAATAAACTTGGCTAGTTTCCATGAGGACTCACTCGGTTCTGATCCCTGGCCCTGCTCAGTAGGTTAAGGGTCCGGTGTTGCCTTAAGCTGTGGTGTAGGTCATAGACTCGGCTCAGATCCCGCATTGCGGTGGCTGTGGTATAAGCCGGCGCTGCAGCTCCAAGTCAACCCCAAGTCTGGAAACTTCCATATGCTGTGGGTGCTGCCCTAAAAAGGACCAAAAAAAAAGTCTTTCTTATTGAGGATTTACCTCAAGACACTATGTTAAGAACTTGTGACAAAAGTAGGCACTCTAGAGATGGCAGAAGATACAATGGATAGGATACCAGGGATGCAGTCAGAACTGTCATCTTAAATGCTCTGCTTCTCTTCTTAGTATAAATGATTAGTTAGAGGTAGTTTATTCCCACTTCCTTCTGCCCCTCCAACCACCGAAGACAGCATTTCCTTTTATCTTGATGAATAAGTGCTGTGGTAGGTAGAATTTTTTTTAAATGCTCCCCTAAAAATGTCCTGCTCTAATCCCCAGAGCCTATGAATTTGAGGTCATACCTATGATGTTATATATGGCACAGTTGACCGAGATAGGGAGATTACCTGCATGGGCCTGATCTAATCACACGGGCCCTTGAAAGCAAAGCAGTTTCTCAGACTGGTGGCAGAAGGAGAATTCAGAGACATTTGAAGAAAGGATTAGATGCACTACTACTGGCTTTGAAGATGGAGGGGACCATATATAAGGATTGGAAAGTGGCCTCTAAGAGCTGAAATTGACTCCCTGACCAACAGCCAGCAAGGAAATGGGGCCACAGTCCAAACAACTCAAGGAACTGAATTCTGCCAACAGCTTAAATCAGCAGGGAAGTGGATTCCTCCTTAGAATCTCTAGATAAGAGCCTAGCCCAGTCGACACCTTCCTTGACTTTGGATTTGTGAGACTCTAAACAAAGAATGTAATTAAGCCTGCCAGAATTTATGATCTACAGTATGGTAAGATAATAAATGGGATTTGTTTTAATCCACTAAGTTTGTGTGATTTGTTATGTAGCAATACAAAGCTAACAAAGTGCAATCTTCCAATCTGCAAGAGGACTAGTTTCATCTGGATCTTGCATTGATAGGAAATTCTAAAACGATCTATCTGACCCTCTGCCTCCTAACTTCACTGAATCTAACCCAGCTCAGAAAGGCTAAACAAGGACAGACCTTTAAACAAAAATCATATGCAGTGTCCTTTTATTATAGACATTTCGTTTGTGTGAAGTAGATAATTTTTCCATGTTTTAACGGATGAGAAAACTAAGACTCAGATTCAGGAATCATGACTTAACTCTAGAGGTTGTCTAGGTAGGAAGTGATAGAACAGAAGAGAAACCGATGACCAAAGCCACACCACAAGGTACGGGGGCCAGGATATCATTGTCCAAATCTGGACAGTTTTTTAGATTTCTCAGTGAAGGCGATTGATCTGTTATGTTTTGTTTACAATTACCATCCCTGTTGTTATCTTGGAGAAAGGTAACATGTGCCTCCCCCTGGGTTCATTTTTACCCACTGCTCATTTCCTGAGTTTCTGGGTAGGCTCTGCTTAGTTGGCTCAGCTCTGCCCCCAGATGGATATTTTTAACTATCGTGGATTAAAGCCTTCCAGGAACCGTGGAGCTGCCTTTACAGAAACCAACTCTGCAGATCTTGCTGGGGAGGATGGTTGAGGGGTATGTTTGTATGCATGAGGGGTGGTGTCTGAGCCTAGCAGACTTGCTTCCCATTTGTACCCCCTAAAGCCTTTCCATCCACATCTCCCAACAGCTAGAGCAAGGACTTTGGAGTTTCCAAAACATAGCTGCAAAGGCTAACAAACACCTAGCCCATAACTCCCTTAACGACAGGAAGAGAGTCAGTAGGGATTTAGCTCAGGGAAAATTTATACATTGCAAAGACCCATAAAATATTCAGAAAGCAACTTGGCTCTATGGAGCTCACCAGATTGAAGATCCCAGAATTCTGAATTTGAGTCGCTTTTGGTTAATCCTCCTTGTGCTTCAATTTCCTGGCCTTGTGTGAAGTGGACCCATTTCCTTGAGATGTGCCTCCTGGAGATGTCATAGAAATAAGTGAAATCAGATTTTAAAACTTCTTGGAGCCCTAGACGTTGTCTCTATCTCTGCTGTTTCTTAGTTACCAGTTTACCAGGAGTAACTTAACACTGGGATTCTCTGCCAGTGCTAAAATTAGATGCTACCACTCTGGGGCTTCCTTTTTGCCTTCTTGCTTTTGTTTTTGGGACTTGAGGGAAACGTATGTGCTGCTGGAGTTAGTAAACTGAAGACTAAAGAAAACTGGAGTTCCCGTCGTGGCAGAGCAGGAACAAATCCAACTAGGAATCATGAGGTTGAGGGTTCGATCCCTGGCCTCGCTCAGTGGGTTAAGGATCTGGCGTTGCCATGGGCTGTGGTGTAGGTCACAGATTTGGCTCGGATCCTGCGTTGCTGTGGCTGTAGCATAGGCCAGTGGCTACAGCTCTGATTAGACCCCTAGCCTGCAAACCTCCATATGCTGCGGGTGTGGCCCTAAAAAGACAAAAGACCAAAAAAAAAAAAAAAAAAACTTTTCCCACCAGAAAACATTCTTATCCTACCTACCTTGTCTTCCTTTTAGAGAATGAAATCAAATCTGCCCTGGATTTTGATTATTTGATTCGCTCCTCGAAATGGACCTGGGAAAGCCCAGGAATCCCTGGGGAGTGAGAAGGGGGAATAAACAGCATTGGAATGGAGACAGGCTAGTCTCCTAACCCAGCCAGCCAGCCTCTGTGTCCCAGTCAGACAGGCTTTCAACCCCTAAAACTTGGAGGTTCTCTGTCACATCACAAAGGGCCTGGAGTTCCTCCTAAGTGTGCTGACATCTCTTCTGAGGGTAGGAGTCTTCAAGTACTGAACACTTCTTGTCCAGGGGTCTGGGGAAAGGGAACAGGCAGGGAGGGAGTCAATCTTTTCCAGCTGTAACCTAGAGAGAAAAGGAACAAATTCTTCACCAGGGAAGATTGTGTAAACAGTGCCTTTGGCAGGAGCCATAGAGTTGGGGAAGCAAAGAAAGGGACCTTTGTTCTCCCCTACCCCAGCCAGAGCACAATCGTAGAGCTGGGATTGTTTGCTTTGGCAGGGGACTCCCTGCTTGAAAGGACTAGGCGTTCCAGAGACCGGTGAGGCCTCTGCTGGATTTCCCTTATGGAGTTGAAGAGAGGACAACCCCCAGCCGAAATCTTTTACCTAAGGAAGTGAGCTGGGAAACCTGGAGGCCTAAGGCATCTGGCCCATTCTTCTCCAGCTCTGTTCACCTCCTTCCCTCCCAGCTTTACTCCACCACAGGATGTTAGTTAGCCTCAATCTTCCTGCCTTTGAGAGTGCTTTTGCTTCTTGTACTAGTGTTCTGTCCCCAAAGAAGCTACATTTTTACAGACAGCAGGACAGTCCCAGGGCTCCTCTCTAAGGAATCCAAAGGAGAATGGGATTCCAAGATCATTTTATCCATTCTTTTCCTTTTGGGTTGTATTGCACATGACCCTGATAGTGGTAGTCAATCTTTCCAAAAATCTCCAAAAATGTCCCATTTTCCTTGAGTAGCGCCAGGGTCTCACAAACGTAAAATAATATTTCTGTAGGGCCAGGCGTTTTGCAAATGCCATGTCATTTAATCCTCGTGACCACCCTGTTAGGTAGATGGAATTACCCCCATTTTACAGATTAGGATACCAGGGATTAGCAAAATAAAATAATTTTTCCAAGGTCACACAGATGGTGTATTAGTTTCCCAGGGCTGCCGTAACAAAGCACCACAAATTGAGGGGCTTAACAGAACTTTAATATCTCGCAATTCTGACGACTAAAAGTCCAAGATCAAGATGTCAGCAGAGTTGGTTCCTTCTGAGGGCTGTGAAGCAGAATCTGCTCCATGCCTCTCCCCTGGCTTCTAGTGGTTTGCTGGTAATTTTTGGCATTCCTTGACTTCATATTCAGATGGCATCATTGCTGTGGGCGTGCCTGTGACCAAATTTCCTCTTTTTATAAAGATACCAGTCGTATTGCATTAGGGGCCTACCATACTACAGCATGACCTTATCTTAACAAATTATATCTGCAGTGACTCCATTTCCAAATAAGGTCACATCTTGGGTGACTAGTGGGATAGGACTTTAACACATGAATTTGAAGGGGGACACAATTCAACCCATAATATATGGTAAATCGCTATGCCAACATTTGAACTTGGGTCCATCTGACTCCACAGCCGTATACGTTCTTTCTACTGTATTATGCTCCCTCCTAAAAATCAGAAAGTTACTCAAAATGTCTTCTGGTTTCCAGTATCTCTCATCTTCATTCTAAACTATATTGGTGCTGCTGGTTATCTTTCTAGAATGTGAATTTGGTCAATCATTCTCCTGCTTAAAAATCTTTTTTTTTTTCCTTCTTTTTACGGCTGTACCTTCAGCCTATAGTATATGGGATTTCCCAGGCTAGGGTTGTATTGTCTGCAGCTGCCTGCCTACACCACAGCCCCAACAACACCAGATCCAAGCTGCATCTGCGACCTACGCTGCAGCTTGCAGTAACACGAGATCCTTAACCCACTGAGCAAGGGCAGGGATTGAACCCACATCCTCAGGAACACTGTATTAGGTTCTTAACCTGCTGAGCCACAATGGGAACTCCCTTAAAAATCTTTTAGTGACTCTCAGTGGCTTACTGGATAAAGTCTAGGCATTTTATGATAGTAAACAAGGCCTTTCTTTCATGCCTATCTTTTTAGCCTACTTTTTTACCACTCTCTTTTCCTATCCAATCACCATAAACTCCAGTCTTTCCAGTTATCAGAAACTGTTTTCAGTTTCTCAAACACATTATGCTTATATACTCCTTCAGGCTTTGCTTTCAACCATCACTTCTCCCAATATGTTACTTTTACTCTCATTTCAACAACAAAAAAATTGTAGGCTCTTCCTTCATTCCTCGACTTCCTTCCCTCTCTACATTCATCTCCAGGATCACCATCCTGGTCCAAGCCACCTATACCATCTCTCACCTGTACTACAAAAATGGTCTCCTAACTGGTTTCCCTGCCTCCATTCTTTTTTTTTTTTTTTTCTTTGTCTTTTTAAGGCTGCACCCAGGGCATATGGAGGTTCCCAGGCTAGGGATTGAATCAGAGCTGTAGCTGCCAGCCACAGGCACAGCCACAGCAACGCAGGATCCAAGCCGAGTTTGTGACCTACACCATAGCTCACAGCAACGGTGGATCCTTAACACACTGAGTGAGGCCAGGGAATCGAACCTGCATCCTCATGGATACTAGTCGGGTTTGTTAACTAAGTGGGATAGGACTTTAACATATGGATTTGAAGGGTCTACGATGGGAACTCCCCTGCCTCCATTCTTGACCACTCCATGTGAAATTGTGATTGTTGTTCTTCCGAATAAAACCACCAATGGCTTAACATTGGACTTAGAATCAAATCTGAAGTCCTCACAATGCCTATAAGTCTTTGCAAGACCTGTTCCCCGTCTACCTTTCCACTTTCACCTCAGAATGAGATTACTCCTCTGTATATTAGGTATCTATAATTGTCTACCTCCAGACTTAGTGGCTTAAAACAGAAAATATTTGTTATTTCTCAGTTTCTGTGGGTCAGGAATTCAGGACTGGCTTAGCCAGTTGGTTTTGCCTCAGAGTTTCTCATGTGGTTGGAGACAAGGTGTCAGCCAGGGCTGCAGCCCCTATTGACTCAAGGGTTGAGGCACAGGATCCGATTCCAAGCTGTCTCACTCAAATGGTCGTTCAGCAAGAGGTCTCAGGTTCTTATTCTGTGGGCCTCTCCGCAGGCTGGTAAGGGGCCTTAAAAAATATGCTACTTGACTTCCCCAAAGTGAGTGATCCAAGAGAGAACAAGGAGAAAGCTGCAGTGCCTTTTATGGCCTAGTCTCCGAAGTCAACACCATCACTTCGTCATACTCCGTTTTTGTTTTATTTTGGTTTGTTTTTTCATGGCATATGGAGCTCCTGGGCCAGGAATCAGATCCAAGCTGTAGTCATGATCTAGGCTGCAGCTGTGGCAATCCTGGATCCTTAACCCACTGTGCCAGGCTGAGGATTGAACCTGCGTCCCAGCACTCCCGAGACACCACCGACCCCATTACACCACGTCGGGAGCTCTGCCATACTTTGTGTCTTAACAGTGTGTCACTAAGTCAATCCAGCCCACACCAAAGGGGAGTGGAATTAGGCTGCATGTTTTGAAGAGAGGACTGTCAAAAGAATTTGTAGATATCACTTCCCTGGCTTTTGGCTAAGATCAAGTATAGAATCTGTGGACACATTTTAAAACCACACTTGTTACCAGTGGTGGTTATTTTTTTAATTCAGGCTTATTGAATAATTTATGTGCAATAAAATTCACCATTTAAAATATACAAAAGGAGTTCCCGTCCTGGGTCAGTGGTTAACGAATCTGACTAGGAACCATGAGGTTGCAGGTTCGATCCCTGGCCTTGCTCAGTGGGTTAAGGATCTAGCATTGCCATGAGCTGTGGTGTAGGTCACAGACGTGGCTCGGATCCTGCGTTGCTCTGGCTCTGGTGTAGGCCAGCGGCCACAGCTCCAATTAGACCCCTAGCCTGGGAACCTCCATGTGCTGCGGGAGCGGCCCAAGAAATGGTAAAAAGACAAAAATAAATAAATAAATGAAATATACAATGTGTTGAGTTTTCGAAATGTGTACAATAATATAATCATTGTAGTTGAGATATAGGGCATTTCTGTGACCCCCAACAAATTCTCTTGTTATGGAATTAGTCAGTCCCCTCCACCACGACCACCCTAGCAATCACTGATTTGATTCTTTTTCCTATAGTTTTATCTTTTCCAGGATGTCACTTAATGGTATCATGCAGTATGTAGGGTTTTCTGTCTGTTGGCTTTCACTTCAAATAATGCTTTTGAGATTCATCCATGTTATTGCATGTATTCCTTTTTATTGCTGAGTAATATTTCGTTATATAGATGTATTATAACTTGTATATCTATTCACCAAGTGATAGACATTTACTGGTTTCTTGTTTTGAGCTGTTACAATAAAGCTGCCATAAACATTCATGTACAAGTCTTCATGTGGGCCTGTGCTTTTATTTCTTTTTGGTAAATCCCCAGGAGTGGGATTTCTGGGTTATGTGGTAAGTGTATATGTAACTTTATAAGAAACTGCCAAATTGTTTTCTAAAGAAGACATATCATTTTGCACTCCCATCAATAGTGTATGAGAGTTACAGTTGCTCCTCATCCTCCTAGACATCTTATATTATGTTTTCTGTTGTTTTTTATTTTTACAACCACACCTGCAGCACACGGAAGTTCCTGGGCTAGGGCTAGAATTGGAGCTACAGTTGCAGGTCTATGTCACAGTCAGAGCAACCACCAGATCCGAGTTGCATCTGTCACCTGAGCCAAAGCTTGTGGCAGCACCAGATCCATAACCCACTGAGCAAGGCTAGGGATTGAACCTGCATCCTCAAGGACACTGTATCTGGTTCTTAACC
This sequence comes from Phacochoerus africanus, assembly GCF_016906955.1. Taxonomy (NCBI): domain Eukaryota; kingdom Metazoa; phylum Chordata; class Mammalia; order Artiodactyla; family Suidae; genus Phacochoerus; species Phacochoerus africanus. The sequence continues at coordinate 21,255,488 of NC_062550.1, read as the reverse complement.
CACTGATGCACAGCAGGAACTCTCTGTGTTTTTAATTTTAGCCATTCTAGTGGGTGTGTGATGATATGGTATTGTGGTTTAAATTACATTTCTATAAGGTCTAATGATGTCCAGCATCTTTTTATATATTTATTTGATGAAACATTTGTTCACACATTTTGCCTATTTTATTTTCTTTTTTTTTGGTCTTTTTGCTATTTCTTGGGCCGCTCCCGCGGCATAAGGAGGTTCCCAGGCTAGGGGTCCAATCGGAGCTGTAGTCACCGGCCTACGCCAGAGCCACAGCAACTCGGGATCCGAGCCATGTCTGCAACCTACACCACAGCTCACGGCAACGCCGGATCGTTAACCCACTGAGCAAGGGCAGGGACCGAACCCGCAACCTCATGGTTCCTAGTTGGATTCGTTAACCACTGCGCCACGATGGGAACTCCCCATTTTGCCTATTTTAAAATTAAGTTGTTTTTCTTCTGAGTTGTCAGAGTTGTTTTTGTTCTGGAAACCAGTCCTTTATCACACATTTTCTCCCAATCCCTTGCTGCTTTTTCATTTTCCTAACAGGATCTTTTGAAGAAAAAATTTTATAATTTTGATGAAGTTCAAATTTATCAATTTTTTAATGGTTTGTGGGGGGTGTTGTTTGTTTTAAGTTTTATGGCAGCATATGGAAGTTCCCAGGCAAGGGATCAAATCTGAACTGCACCTTCAGCAATGTTGTATCCTTTAACCCACTGTGCTGGGCTGGGGATCAAACCACGCCCCCACAGCAACCTGAGCCACTGCAGTCGGATTCTTTTTTTTTTTTAATTGTCTTTTTTTTCAGGACTGCACCCACGGCATATGGAGGTTCCCAGGTTAGGTGTCTAATTGGAGCTATGGCTGCCAGCCAAGGCCACAGCCACAGCAACACCAGATCCAAGCCACATCTAGGACCTACACCACAGCTCATGGCAACACCAGATCCTTAACTCACTGAGCAAGGCCAGGGATCGAACCTGCAACCTCATGGTTCCTAATCAGATTTGTTTCCACTGAGCCACGATGGGAACTCCTGCAGTCAGATTCTTAACCCACTGTGCCATATAGGAACTCCAATGGTTTGTGGGGGGGTTTTTTGTTTTGCTTTTTGTTGTTTTTTTTTTTTTTTGTCTTTTCTAGGGCTGCTCCCTCGGCATATGGAGGTTCCCAGGCTAGGGGTCTAATCGGAGCTGTAGCTGCCGGCCTACACCACAGCTCATGGCAACACTGGATCCTTAACCCACTGAGCAAGGGCAGGGATCGATCCCGCAACCTCATGGTTCTTAGTTGGATTCGTTAACCACTGCGCCACTATGGGAAATCCTGGTTTGTGTTTTTTTAATGTCCTACTAAGAAAGCTCTGCTTAACCCAAAATAATGAAGAATTTCAGTTATATTTTTTATAGAAGTTTTATAGTTTTGGGTTTTATATTTAGGTCTTTCTCCCAAGTTGACTTTTTTGTGTGGCGCAAGGTATGAGTTATAGTTTGCATACAGATGTTTAATTGTTTTAGCACCACTTTTTGCAAAGACAGTGTTTTCTCTATTGAATTAACCTGGCACCTTTGTTGAAATTCAATTGACCATGTGTAGTAAGGTTTATTTCTGGATTCTTTTTTTTCTCTTCCATCCATACAAACATCTATTCTAACTCCAAAACCATACTGTCTTGATTACTGTAAGTCTTGAAATGTTGTGTGCGTTCTCCAACTTTGTTTTCTTTTTCAAAATTATTCTGGCGATTCTAGGTCCTTTGCTACCAGCAGTTTTTACATTTGAGTGCCCTCCTCTGCCCCCAGTCTTCTCATGTCTGACTCCTTGTCATTCAAGCTTCATGTCAAATGTTTACTCCTCAGAAAGGCCCTCTCTTACCATTCAGTTTAGAATGAACACACACTCATACACTCATGTAACACGCTGCTACCACATTACCCTATTTAGGTCCCCTACCCCTAGAGTGTAAGCTCCATGAAAGCCCAGGTCTTACATGACTTATCACTGTTTCATCAGCATCCAGAATGGTACCTACCGTAATGTAGAACCTTGATAAATATTTATTTGATGAAAGAATCAAGGCCTTTAAATATATTGTTTCTTCAAACTGGATAATTCTCCACCCTTCAAATCTCATATTTTAGCCATTAAAACATCTCGATCAAAAGCCTAAATTTGGGAGTTCGCTTGTGGTATAGCGGGTTAAGGATCCAGCATTGTCACTTCCGTGGTTTGGGTTGATGCTATGGCTTGGGTTTGATCCCTAGCCTGACAACTTCCACACACCACAGGCATGGCCAAAAAACAAAACAAAACAAAACAAAAAAACTATTAAAATTTCTGCATGGAAGAAAAAAAGCCTAAATTCATCAACTCACTCTAGAGTTTGTTGTTCTTTCCTCTATGTGTCCGTACATACACTTATTATTGCACTTACTGTATCACACTATAATTATTTACATACACGTTGGTCTTGGTCACAAGATTGTGAGTACATATGACACACGGTAGCCACTCCGTAAATATTTTTTTAATGGATGAATGAATGAAAGAAGTATCTTCCATTGTGACTCTTCTTATAGTTTATCTGTCTACACGGTGGGGCAACTTAAAAGCAAAAAGGAAAAACAAAAAACAAAAATACATACACACAGGAGTTCTCTTGTGGTACAGCAGGTTAAAGATCCATCATTGTTACTGCAGCGGCTTGGGTTGTTGCTGTAGCGTGGGTTTGATCCCTGGCCCAGGAACATCCATATGCTGTGGACACAGCCAAAATAATAATAATAATGAAAAAGTAATTAAATGAATAACTTAAATCTTAAACCTGACTCTATATAACAAAACCTGCAGGGCATGGCTCATCTATGAGTTTTTGGAGCATATTCTCCAGGTAGAAGCAGTGTACCTCAGTGTTTAGTCAAAGATGAAAGAGTAATACTGAGTCTCTGATAGCTCTCTTGGATCCAGCTATTCTGTTGTGTCTCCTAAATTTGTCTAATAACCTCAAACATGGAGTTCCTGCTGTGGCACAACAGGATAGGCAGCATCTCTGGAGCTCTGTGACACAGGTTTGATCCCGGCTGGCACAGTGGGTTAAGAATCTGGTATTGCTGCAGCTGTGGCATAGGTTGCAATTGTGGCTTGGATCCAACCCCTGGCCTGAAGAACTCCACAGGCCGAGGGGTAGCCAAAAAAGAAAAAATAAATTTAAAAACAATAATAACCTCAATGGTTCTTTTTTGTGTAGCTATGTAAACCATTAAAAATACCATGGGGAGGAGTTCCCGTCGTGGCGCAGTGGTTAACGAATCCGACTAGGAACCATGAGGTTGCGGGTTCGATCCCTGGCCTCGCTCAGTGGGTTAAGGATCCGGCGTTGCCGTGAGCTGTGGTGTAGGTTGCAGACGAGGCTCGGATCCCGCGTTGCTGTGGCTCTGGCGTAGGCCGGTGGCTACAGCTCCGATTGGACCCCTAGCCTGGGAACCTCCATATGCCACGGGAGCGGCCCAAGAAATAGCAAAAAAAGACCAAAAAAAATACCATGGACATGGATTAACCAAACCTAGTTTAATAATGAAATCTGGGAGTTCCCGTCGTGGCGCAGTGGTTAATGGATCCGACTAGGAACCATGAGGTTTCGGGTTCGATCCCTGGGCCTCGCTCAGTGGGTAAAGGATCGGATGTTGCCATGAGCTGTGGTGTAGGTCACAGACATGGCTCGGATCCAGCGTTGCTGTGGCTGTGGCGTAGGCCAGCAGCTACAGCTCCAATTAGACCCTTAGCCTGGGTGTGGCCCTAGAAAAGACCAAAAAAAGAAAGATGAAATCTGATTTTCTTCCAGCCACAAGTCAAAGAGTAATACTTCTATGAATGACAATCAGGTATCAAAATGATTGGAGGCTTTTTTTGTCTTCTTAATTAAAAAATTATTGTGAGCCTTCCTGTCTTCTCACTTTTCATCCTTTCCTCTTCCTTCCTGAATAATTCAATCTAAAAGCCATTACATGGGAAATGTGGGAATCCAGTGAGATGAGCAGCAGCAGCAACCTGTTGTGGTATATTAGAGCCTGAGGAGGGTGGGTGAGGAGGGTTCTGATTCCAGGTGGGGGAACCACTGTGGGAGCCTGGCATAGGGTGATGGAGCTGAAGCAGGCATCTGTGGTAGGGGGAGGGACAGGTGGCAACGTCAACAAAAGATGGGTTGTATCTAAATGGGATTGGTCAAATAAATAAATATATTGAGGATAAAGGGAGCCAGGTTTCTTCTGCCAGAAAAGGATCTCTATGGAAAAGAAGAAAATTAGAATGAACCCTGTAACATTAGGTTAGGATTGGAGGTATCAGGCTGAAATGTGTATGTTTATGTACACACACACGTTCGTTTCCCTCCTAATTCTGTTCACTAAGAGGACCTGGGAATAATGACATCCCATAGCATGGGTCTATGGTTTCTAAATACCAGTTCTCCACTGAAAAGAATGATTGATCCTTGGAAAAGGGGCTGATTTGAGGGCAGGGGAAGGAAAGTATGAGATGAACTTGAAATACATGGTTGTGCCAGGACAAAGTGTGGAATGCTCAGAAGTTCCCCCGTGGTTCAGTGGGTTAAGGATCTGATGTTGTCACTGCTGTGGCTCAAGTCACTGCTGTGGGTCTGGTCACTGCTGTGGCATGGGTTTGACCCCTACCCAGGAACTTCTGCGTGCCACAGGCCTGGCCAAAAAATAATAATAATAAGTCAATTATACTTCAAAAAATGATGGAGACATCACTTCAAAAGGATACAAAATTGAGCTTGAAGGGGCTCCCACTAGCAAAATTTATGACAATTTGAACATCAAACAAATAATAGTAAAATATTAGAATCCACTGAATAAAACAGGAATCAATGAGTCATTCTGACAATAAATTAATTAATAAATAAATGGGAAGAAGAAAAAGCTTTTCTCAGTAGAATGTCAACTAATTAATGCAGAAGGAATGATGGAGTTAGAAAATGCCGTTTTTTTTGGTTTTTTTTTTTTTTTTTGGCCATACCCTGGGCATATGGAAGTTCCCAGGCCAGGGATCACATCCAAGCCTACCAATGTCATTGCTGTTCAGTCCCTGACCCGGGACTTTCTACATGCTGCAGGTATGGAAAAAAAAAAAAAAGAAAGAAAGAGAGAGTAAGTGTCTATTCCAGTAAGAACAAAATGCTGTGCCTTCATTGATGGAAGTGGTCCAACATAATCAGCTTGCCACTAGGTAGCTGACTGATCACTCCCAAAGAATGGTGCCATGATGGACACTCAGCAGTGGCCATAGTCAGGTTGACTTTGGTGAATGGAAATCCATGTTGCTGAACCCATGTCTAACCTCCATCCCGGTCACCATGGCCACTTTGTTCACGAGCCCACTGAGTGATGATAGGAGCGGCTGGGGAAAGAGCCTTACTGCTACCCACAGAATGGGTCATCTTGTCCACGTGAATGTAAAAATCTTCCTCTGTTGAAATCATCCTTTGGTGAGCTTTCACAAGGTACGCAAACATCTTCACTTTTTTTTTTTTTTTTTTTTTTTTGCCCATTTGGATAAGTCTGTATACATATTTCCCCACATTTCCTTGTCCCCAAGTTTCTACTTTCCTTCCAGGTCCCTGACCATCTAGCCACACCATTAACCACAGCCCATAAATTGATATATAATTGGAGTTCCCACTGTGGCACAGTGGGTTAATGATCTGGCTTGTCTGATCTGGTGTTGCCAGTTTGATCCCCAGCCTGGCAGAACAGGTTAGGGATCAGGTGTTGCCACAGCTGCGGCATAGGCTGCAGATACAGCTTGGATTCAATCCCTGGCCCAGGAACTTCCATATGCTTTGGGTGCGGCCAAAAAAGAAAAAAAAAAAAAGGTATATAATTGCATGCCTGGCCATTTCTCTTTCAGAGCAAGGTGAACAGCCAGGTGTGCTGCTTGGAGTTCTGCCCACCGGGAGGACTTCCCTTCACCAATGTCCTTTAGGAATGTCCCAGAAAGGGGCTGTGGGCCACTTCTTCATGTACTTATGTGCCTTCAGGGCCTGCTCAAACCCAGTCTCATATATACTACTTCCATTTGATGATAGAGTACTGCTGTGTACACACAACTTTATGGCTTAGTGGGCCAGATAACACCCAGTTTATGTTAATGGGCAGCTGAGGTTGCAAGGCAACTTGGTTGCTCCTGGTTAAGGATTCATTCTCCAGTAAGGCCCAGTAGCAGTGGAGAGCAGAGCTTTGCTCCAAAATTCTAAGGTCCCATGCTGCAATTCACCAAGCCTGCCAAAAGCTCCAAAGAGCAGATCTGCCACTGATACTTCAAGCACCATTGGATCTGCTGGATCACGTGGCCCAAGTGGGAGAGCAGCTTGCACAAGACCTGTTGCAGAGCCTTCTCCTGTTCTGGGCCCCCCTCCAAACTAGCAGCATTTTGAGTCATTCAGTAAATGGAACAGTGTAACACACCCAAAGGAGAAATATATTGCTTCCAAAATTCAAAGAGGCCCTTTAGGCATTGTGCCTCTTTATTGGTTGTAGGAGGAGCCAGATGCAACCATTTCTCCTTCACCTTAGAAGTGATGTCTTGAGATGCTCCACACCATTGGACCCCTAGAAATTTCACTGAGATAGAAAACCATTGAATTGTCAGAATTATTTCCCACCCTCTGGCATGCAAAAGTCTGACCTGGAGATCCCATCATGGCTCAGTGGCTAACGAACCAGACTAGTATCCATGAGGACAAGGGTTTGATCCCTGGCCTCGCTCAGTGGGTCAAGGATCCGGTGTTGCCATGAGCTGTGGTGTAGGTCAAAGAAGTGGCTTGAATCCCATGTTGCTGTGGCTGTGGTGTAGCTTCAGCTCCAATTTGACCCCTAACCTGGGAACCTCCATATGCTGCAAGTGCAGCTCTAAAAAGACAAAAGACAAAAAAAAAATTCTGACCAACCAGTTTAGTTTAGTTGTTACTTTTTGCTCAGTAGGTCTAATAAGCTTCGTGTCACCAATGTAGTGAACCAGTGTGATACCTTATGGAAACAAATGACAATAAGATCCATGTGAATTAAATTATGACACAGGGCTGAAGAGTTGATATACCACTGAGGTAACACAATGAAGGTGTATTGCTGGCCTTGCCAGCTTAAAGCAAACAACTTCTGGCAGGCCTTGTTGACATGGATAGAGGAAAGGGTATTTGCCAGATCAAGAGCTGCATGCTAGGTACCAGGGCACAGTTAATTTACTCAGGCAATGAAACTACATCTCCTGGAGTTCCCATTGTGGCTCAGTGGTAACAAATCTGACTAGTATCTATGAGGATGCTGGTTCTATCCCTGGCCTTGCTCAGTGGGTTAAGGATCTGGCATCTCTGTGGCTGTGGTGTAGGCCTGCAGCTATAGCTCTGATTTGACCCCCAGCCTGGGAAATTCCATATTCTGCAGGTGTGGCCCTAAAAGGACAAAAAAATAAAAGAATAAAAAAACTACACCTCCTTCTGTAGCTATAATTGGAGTGGCTACGTAGTTAAGCCTATGATAACCCATTGTCATTCTCCAAGACCTGTCTTCTGCATGGACCAAACTGGCAAGTTTTACAGGATTATGCATTCTGGAACTGGGGATATAAGCATAGGGCAGGTTTGGGGAAATATTGAGCCCCCTGTGAGAAGAACTTGAGTTAAAACTCCGTTCATCAGCTAACCTACTCTGATTGGCTGGCCACAATAAAGTTTTGAGTTTCTTGGAATTAGTGTCAGTTTAGAGTCAATGCCCAGTAGTCCCTGGAAGGTCTGATTATTCTCTTTCCCCCAGTGCAGTTATTCTGGTAGACTCCTATAGGTCTCTTTGGGGGAAGCTGGGAGAAAGATTAATGGTACAATTTTTTTGGTAGTGTACCAGCATCCTTCCTCAAGGGGACCCAGCTTCCCCTTCATTCAAGGGTTTCTAAGTCTGTAAACTGGCTCAAGTGTGGGAACTGATTGAAGGGCTATGACTCTGTTTTTATGATTCAGATTAAGTCTTTATTTGCCTGACCTAGAACTTTCTCCTTATACAGCTCAAGTAAGAAATACTGAGTTTCCTTGTGGCCTAGTGTGTTAAGGATGCTGCATTGTTACTACGGTGGCTCCAGTCGCTGCTATGGCACAGGATAAATCCCTGGCCTGGGAACTTCTGCATGCTGCAGGAGCAGCCAAAGAAAGAAAGAAAAAGAAAGAAAGAGAGAAAGAAAGAAAGAAAGAAAGAAAGAAAGAAAGAAAGAAAGAAAGAAAGAAAGAAAGAAAGAAAGAAAGAAAGAAGGAAAGAAAGAAAGAAAGAAAGAAAGAAAAAAAGAAAGAAAAAAGAAAGAAAAGAAAGGAAAAGAAAATAAATTTAGTAGGCTTCTTATCTATTTCACTTCTAGGAACACCATAATGAACTAGCTAATGCCATAGGTCTACAAGAGTCAGACTATTTTATTTTATTTTATTTTATTTTATTTTATTTTTTGTCTTTTTGCCTTTTCTAGGGCTGCTCCCACAGCATATGGAGGTTCCCAGGCTAGGGGTCTAATTGGAGCTGTAGCCGCTGGCCTACACCACAGCCACAGCAATGCGGAATCTGAGCCGTGCCTGCAACCTACACCACAGCTCATTGCAATGCCAGATCCTTAACCCACTGAGCAAGGCCAGGGATCAAACCTGCACCCTCATCGTTCCTAGTCAGATTTATTAACCACTGAGCCACGACGGGAACTCCAGAGTCAGACTATTTCTGATTGCTGCTTTGACTCTGCTATTCATTGTGGTAACTATGCCTACCTTGCCTTTGGTGTTGAGTGCTGCCACGTGGTGCCTGCTACCCCAGGCTCCAGTTATTGCCATTGCATTTAGGTTTCCCAATTCAGTGACTGCAGTGCATGCTGTAAGTTCTGGCCTACAAAGAAGAGTGATTATAGATTCTCCAAGGATTCTGGGGCTCCCTTCACAAATTTCTTTCTCACAGTATTATTGAAAGGTCTTCTGAACCCTCCCAGTATGGGTAAGTCTTAAATGACAAATATATTCTAATATTCCCATCTCCCTAAGCCTTTCAATCCCTTTCTCTATGTTAAACCAAGGCATATCTAGTTATTCCAATTTGCTCACTGTGGGCCATCTTTTGGTCCATGTTCTAGCCAACCAACAAAAGAAATTGTCACCGTCCTTTCTAAATCCCCAAGCTGCAGTATTAAATGCAAAATCTCTGCTTGGGTGCCCATGTCAATGAATTTGTCCTAATCCCACTTTATGTTCTTCCACCATTATCCTACACCCTTGATATCCATGTTTGCCAGATTTCTGCCTGCATAAACTAGAAAATTCGAATAGTTCTCCTGGAGTACGGCATACCTCCTCATAGGTTACCTCATGGGTTCCTCGTCTTTAGGGACCTGCCAGGACTTGAGTCTAGTTATAGGTCCAGAAGCAAAGAGGGGTGATGGGGATGAGTCTTGAGGAGAATCAGCCTTGCCTTAGAAAGGCAAATGCCCCAAGAGCAGCCACTTCAGTTTCCTCAAGCAAGGCAGGGTTAATCCCCCTCAGATGGGGGTAGGAAGGCCAATACCACTGTGGGTGGGAAGCCACTTCTGCTGAGGATGGGGAGGTTTCTTCACTGGCAAAGAAGACTTATCAGGATTTAGGGGCTCAATGTCCCCAACTTCATCAGGTTCTTCCCACAGGACCCCAAACCATCTTAAAGCATCCTATTCTTTCCCAATCAGTGCCGCCGCTAACAGCAGATACCCTGTAAGGCTGGGAATTCAACTTGAGTTGTAATTCAGCTAGTCATAGAATGAGATTCTGGATTTGATTTTCATCAATCTCTGCCCAGTTGCTATAAGATTTAAGGGTCTCCATTAGGGCACACCTAGAAGACTTTGGGGCATTTATATAGTGATTGAACTGAAAATTTGAATCTCTGAGCTCATCCTTTTCTTTCACGACTTTGTCCAGTGATAGGAACAACCAGGCAATCTCATTATATTTGTTAGTTTTCCCAAAATTCTTGAAATATCGCATAGACAGTCAACCAGCTCCTTGCTTCTTATAAGTAGTTGATTAGGAGTATCTAATGCAGATATTTTGCATATGTCTACTACCAGTTCACATCATGGACTTACTTTACTACTGGAAATAGAGTCATTGGCATCTTTAAATCTACTCAGATTACAGAGTCAATTTGGCAGCTTCAAAAAAATAAAATATAGACGTTCCCTTGTGGCATAGTGGGTTAAGGACCTGGTGGTGTCACTGCAGCAGCTCTGGTTGCTGCTGTGGCACTGGTTCAATCCCTGGCCTGGGAACTTCCACATGCTGTGGTTGTGGCAAAATAAATAAATACATAAGTAAATAAACAAAATACACATTTAGCATAAGATTCAACAATTCCACTCCTAGGTATTTCCCAAGGAAAATGAGTTCTGATTCAACCCCTAGTTGGGAATTTCCATATGCCACAGGTACAGCCCTAAAAAAAATATATATATATATATATATATATATATATATATATATATATATATATATATAAATGTGTGCCCGTTTATTTTATGTCCATTATACCTCAATAGCACTGTAAAGAAAAGACATCACAAATAAGAATGTAAACTGAGGAGTTCCTGTTGTGGTGCAGTGGTTAACGAATCCAACTAGGAACCATGAGGTTGCAGGTTCGATCCCTGGCCTCGCTCAGTGGGTTGGGAATTAGGCATTGCCGTGAGCTGTAGTGTGGGTCGCAGACATAGTTCGGATCCCGCATTGCTGTGGCTGTGGCGTAGGCTGGCGGCTACAGCTCCAATTTGACCCCTAGCCTGGGAACCTCCATATGCCGCGGGAAGCGGCCCTAGGAAAAGGCAAAAAGACAGGAAAAAAAAAAAAAAAAAGAATGTATGGAGTTCCCGTCGTGGTGCAGTGGTTAACGAATCCGACTAGGAACCATGAGGTTGCGGGTTCGGTCCCTGCCCTTGCTCAGTGGGTTAAGGATCCGGCGTTGCCGTGAGCTGTGGTGTAGGTTGCAGACTCGGCTCGGATCCCGCGTTGCTGTGGCTCTGGCGTAGGCCAGTGGCTACTAGCTCCGATTCAACCCTAGCCTGGGAACCTCCATATGCTGTGGGAGCGGCCCAAAGAAATAGCAAAAAGACAAAAAAAAAAAAAAGAAAGTAAACCGATTAAAGTAAAAATGTTGATAAATAATAAAACCTTCCAGATATAGACACAGCTCTACCTCCTTCTTACACAGACATAATCACATTATTAAAGTTAGGTGTACCATTTCTGTGTGTTTTTATACTTTTATAACATTTAAATGTGCAGAAGCTATATAACTTATACATAATATTGTTTAGCACATTTAGATTTTATAGTTATATGTGGCACCCTAGTTTATGTAGTATTCTTTTTCAACTTATTTTTACTCAGCATTATGTTTTTAAGACTCATCCATGTTTATAAACGTAATTTATTTATTTATTTATTTTGCTCTTTAGGGCTGCACCCATGGCATATGGAAGTTCCCAGGCTAGGGGTCGAATCAGAGCTACAGTCACCAGCCTACATCACAGCCACAGTAATGCCAGATCCGAGCCCCATCTGTGACCTACACCACAGCCCGTGGCAATGCTGGATCCTTAACCCACTGAGAAAGTCCAGGGATTGAGCTCTCATCCTCATGGATCCTAGTCGGATTCATTTCTGCTGAGCCATGACGGGAACTCCTAATATAAGTGTGAATGTTATTCTTTCATTTTAACTGCTGTATAGTAGTCCATTTCCCCACTGAGAGACAGTTTCCACCTGGGTTGCCATGAACATTGTGTACATGTCTCCTTGGGCACAAGTATAAATATTGCTCTAGGGAAGACTCCTCCAAGTGAAAATACTGGGTAATGAACTTATGCATTTCAGCTTTATGAGATATTGTTAAATTTTTCTTCAAAGTAGTTATTCCACACATTCCCACCAGCTATATCCTTGCCAACCCTTATTGCACTTTTACGAGTTTTCATCTGCCAAATGGTATGAAACGGAATCTTATTTTTTTAATTTCTACTTCCTTGATTATTAGAGAGATTGAGCATCTTTTAATTTTTTATTTTATTAAAAATATATTTATTTATTTATTTATTTTTACTATGGATATGTTTAATCTTTCATATTCCTAGTATGCTAGGTACCACTTTTTTTACATTTTGCCTTTTTTTTTTTTTTTTTTTTTTAGGTCTTTTCAGGACTGCACCCACAGCATATGGAAGTTCCCGGGCTAGGGGTCAAATTAGAGCTGTAGCTGCTGACCTGCACCACAGCTGCAGCAACATGGGATCCAAGCCTCATCTGTGATCTACACCATAGCTCATGGCAGCACCAGATCCTTAACCCACTGAGTGAGGCCAGGGATCGAACCTGTGTCCTCATGGATACTAGTTGGGTTTGTTACTGCTGAGCCAAGGGGGAACTCCTTTGCCATCTTTTCTGACAATATTTTTCTAAGCGTAACCATACTTGAACGATGCTATGCTTTTGTGCATATGATAACAGTAACATATCTTTTTAAAATTTTTAAGTTTTTATACAACTTTTAAAGGTTACACTCTATTTACAGTTATTATAAAATATTGGCTATATTCCCTATGTTGTACAATACATCCTTGTATCCTATTTACACCCAATACTTTGTATCTCCTGCTCCTCCACCCCTGTTACACTTCCCTGCACTGATAACCAACCATTAGTTTGTTCTCCATATATGGGAGGGCGCTTCTTCTTCTTTTTAAATTCATTAGTTTGTTGCATTTTTTAGATTTCAACAGATAAGTGATGTCATACAGTATTTGTTTTTCACTCTCTGACTTATTTCACTTAACATAATGCTCTGTAAGTCCAATCGTGTTGCCTACTTTTCTACTTTCTTGTTTGTGCTTTTTTTTTTTTTTTTTGCTTTTTAGGGCTGCACTCTACTCACGGCGGTATGGAAGTTCCCAGGCTAGGGGCTGAATCGCCGGAGCTACAGTTGCTGGCCAGAGCCAGAGCCAGAGCCAGAGCCACAGCAACTCGGTCCGGGCTGCATCTGCAACCTATACCACGTTTCATGGCAATACCGAATTCCCAACCCACTGGACAAGGCCAGGAATTAAACCTGCATCCTCATGGGTAAGAGTTGGATTCATTTCCACTGCACCACAATGGGAACTCCCGTTAGCACTTTTTTGAAAAAAAATTAATGTCTAGGAGTTCTTTATATGTTCTATATGCTAATCCCTTATGTAGAGTGCAAATAGTCTGTGATTCATCTAGTCTGAGATTTCTCCTCTTCATTTTGTTTATCTTTTGATGTAGAGAATTTCAGGTTTTTTGGTCTTTTCCTTTATGGGTATGCTTTTTAGTTTTGTTTAGGATTCTTTCCCTATCATATTGTCATAAAAATATTTATACATTTTGTTTTAAAATAAATTCTGGCTCTGTTACTTACTAGCTATGTAATCTTGGGCAAATTTCTTAATCTTTCTGGGCCTCAGAATTCTCATCTGTAAAACAGGGATGGTAATAATATTTACTTCATAGAGTTGTTCTTAGGATTATTCATTCATCTGTACCAGGCACAGACCCAAAGAAACAGAGGTCACTCTTAAATTAGGATGGTATGAGATGGGTTTGTTTACAGAGACACAGGTAGGTGAGGGGACCTACCAGGGGTAATACAATATCCTGAGGGTAGTAACAGCAAAGAAGCTGTTATAACACTGAGGCCAAAAGAGAGGATTAAAGTAAACACTGGTTATTGGGAAGACAGATTCCACGTACAGAGGGTAGGCAGTGGTTATAGAAAGATAGGGATCTTAGATCCAGGGATAGGATAAATCTGAGGCAATCTGGCTGGGAGGAGCCTGTAGAAGGATGGCTTCACTATCCTTCTTTCCTTGAAACTCCTACTGGGGTTCTGCATGGGTGAAGCCAGAGGGCCAAAGAGTCCACTGATATCCATACTGGACACTGGTAAGAAGGGGGAAAATGGATCTGAAGGAGCAAATGAAAGATAAAGACATACTTGCAACCAGAATTTATTTTGGGTTTTTTCATTTGTTTGTTTTTGGCCATGCCTGCAGCATGTGGAAGTTCCTGGGCAAGGGTTCGAACTTGTGCCACAGCAGTGACCCAAGCTGCTGCAGTGACAACACTGAATCCTTAACCCACTGAGCCACAAGAGAACTCCTCAACCAGAATTTACTGATTGCCAGCATGAGCCAGGCACTTCTAGGTCCTAAAGATACAATGATAAACTCAGTCACAAAGTCTCCGACTTTATGAGTTTACATCATAATAGGAGCAGACAAACAATAAATGTTAGTAAGTATAAGATACCAGGTAGTGGTTAAATGCTAGGAAAAAAAGGAGCAATATGCAGAGGATAGAGTAATGGGGTATGAGGGGAGAGTTGTCAGGGGAGCATCTTGGAGGAGATGTCCTTTGATCAATGATTTACAAGTAAAAGAATGTGCATACCTGGTGGGAAAATGCAAAGCTTTTGAAACAGGACCATGCTTGGAAAAGGGAAACTGTGAATGTGTGATGAAAAGTGTGGAGGTGGTGTTGTTGGAAAATAATGACAGAGGAGAGAGGGGGAGGTGGTGATGAGCGGTGGGATCCTGGATATATTTTGAAGGTAGAGGACGTTCTACCTCTACAGGATCTGCTGATGTAGGATGTTTGAGAAAGACATCAAGGATGACTCCAAAGGATTTGCCTGAAACACAACTGGAAAGAGTGATGTCAGCAAGAATGGTGGATTAAGAACCTCCCCAAATCCACTCTTCCATAAAAGCAGTGAGAACGCTGGCAAAATTGTTAGCAAAGACTTTTTTCTTTTTTCTTTTTTTGCTTTTCAGTGCTGCACCTGCGGCATATGGAGGTTCTCAGGCTAAGGGGTCAAATCGGAGCTGTAGCTGCCAGCCTACACCATGGCACAGCAACAGCATCATCTTTTTTACAACTTTTTACTTTTTTTTTTTTCAAAGGTTTGTAACAATGAAAGGAGTGTTTGTGCAAGAAAAATGGCTGAATCTCAGAAAGAACAGTGAACTATGGGGCATTTTAATTTACCCTATTCCAATCTTCCCCTCTCCCCAGCTCCATGGTAACCTTGAAAAACAAATCCTGGGAGCTCCCATTGTGTCTCAGCAGAAACAAATCTGACTAGTATCCATGAGGATGCAGGTTCCATCCCTGACTTCGCTCAGTGAGTTGAGGATCCGGTGCTGCTGTGAGCTATGGTGTAGGTCACAGACAAGGCTCAGATCTGGTGTTGCTGTGGCTGTGGTGTATGCTGGCAGCTACAGTTCCGATTCAACCCCTAGCCTGGGAATTTCCATATGCCTCGGATGTGGCCCTAAAAAGACAGACAGAAAGGAAGGAAGAGAGGGAGAGAGAGAGAGAAGCCAAGGAAGGAAGGAAGGAAGGAAGGAAGGAAGAAGACCAAATCCTGCAATCACAGTGAAAACCAGCAGCCTTGTAGCCACTGGAGGGGGCCAAATGAGGTTGCAGCTCTTTCAAAGCCTATCCTCAGAGTGCTGTCATTATTTGACCTGTCCAGTGGTTTCCTGGAAGATCCACTCATGGCTATCTTTATTTGATCTGACTCAGAGCTTGCCTCATACAGAGTCTTTTCTTTGGAGGCATTTGTTTAAAAGACAAGAGGAAATTTTTCAATACAGTAGCTGCTTATGACAAGGGATAGCAGTTGGGGTAAAATAGGCTAACCAAAAAATTTAAAAGGGGAGTTCCCAGTGTGGCTCAGAGGGTTAACCATCTGGTGTTGGGGCAAGTTGCGGCATAGGCCCAGAGGCGGCTTGGACCCCACGTTGCTGTGGCTGTGGCATAGGCCTACAGATGCCGCTCTGATTTGAGCCCTAGCCTAGGAACTTCCATATGCTTCAGGTGTGGCCCTAAAAAAAAAAAAAAAAAATTATTTATCTTTTTTTTCTTTTGTTCTAGAAAAAGAAATTGTTAAAGGAAAATCTAGGGATTATAACATCCACTGGGGTTTTGGAATGTTCTGCCACGTTCCTAGGAATCTAGAAGGCCATGCACATTCATAATTCTTAGGCACATGGTCACGAAGGAACTTAGAAGCCCTTAAACTCTCACCATTGACTAAACTTGAGGCTCTGCCTAAGCAGAAAGTAAAGACTGAGGCAGATTTGGAAACTGCCTGGTTTGAGTGTTGAAGGCATATCCCAGTATGAATTCAGAATCCCTTGGCAAAGACATATTAGTTCTAGGCATTTAGGGAAATCTTTGCCCAGTAATTACCTATTAGGCTAATGCAGTGGAAACTTCAGTGGATACACATGACAAGTAATATAGAATTACAGCCATTAAGCAAATAACTACTGGAGTTCCCATGTGGCTCAGTGTTAACAAACCCAACTAGTTTCCATGAGGTGGCGGGTTGGACCCCTGGCCCCACTCAGTGGGTTAAGGATCCAGCATGGCTGTGAGCTGCAATGTAGGTCACAGACACAGCTCGGATCTGGTCTTGCTGTGGCTGTGGCTGTGGCCAGCAGCTGTAGCTCTGATCCGACCCCTAGCCTGGGAACCTCCATATGCTGCAGATGTGACCCTAAATTAAAAACAACAAAACCAGGAGTTCCCTTCGTGGCGCAGTGGTTAACGAATCCGAATAGGAACATGAGGTTGAGGGTTTGGTCCCTGGCCTTGCTCAGTGGGTTAAGGATCCGGTGTTGCCATGAGCTGTGGTGTAGGTTGCAGACGCGGCTCGGATCCCGCGTTGCTGTGGCTCTGGCGTAGGCCAGTGGCTACAGCTCCAATTCGATCCCTCATATGCTGCGGGAGCAGCCCAAGAAACGGCAAAAAGACAAAAACAAAAAAACTACGACAACACCAAACAGCATCAAAAGAGACCTTGGAGGAAGGGGAGAATCTGATTTTCATTGCTGCCATTTTATATTAAATGTCCAGTTTTCAACAAAAAGTTATGGGATATTCAAAGAAACAAGAAAATAAGAATTATACAAATGAAAAAACAATAATCATAAACCTATGTTGATGGTCATGCAATGTAGAAAGATGTAATTTGTATGTAATAACAGCACAAATAGAGAATATCAGTGAAAATATAGAAATTATTATAATAACACAAGAGAAAGGAAATAAAGTTGTATAAGACCAAAGCTTTTCTATACTATTGAAATTAAGTTGGTATTCATGCAAATAGAGAGTTGTAAACAAATAAACCAATTACAAAATGGGTAAAGGATTTGAATAAACATTTCTCCAAAGAAGATGTATAAATGGCCAATAAGCACATGAAGTAAGGTTCAGCATTATTAGCCATTAGGGAAATGTAAATCAAAGCCACAATGAGGGAGTTCCCGTCAGGGCTCAGCGGTTAACGAATCTGACTAGCATCCATGAGGACGAGTGTTCGATCCCTGGCCTCACTCAGTGGGTTAAGGATCTGGAGTTGCTGTGAGCTGTGGTGTAGGTCACAGACACAGCTTGGACCCTGCGTTGCTATGGCTCCAGTGTAGGCCAGCGGCTACAGCTCCTATAGGACCCCTGGCCTTGGAACCTCCATATGCCTCGAGTGCAGCCCTAGAAAGACCAAAAACAAACAACAAACAAACAGAAAAAAAAAACCCACAATGAGATATCATTCCATATCCACTAGGATGGCTAGAATCAGAAAAATGGTTAATGAAAGTGTTGGTGTGAGGAAATTTCCAAATTGGAAATTTGGAATCTGTTGCTGGTAGGAATGTAAAAAGATGCAAATGCTTTGGAAAACAGTTTGGCAGTTTCTCAAAAAATTAAACATAGTGGAGTTCCCTTTGTGGCTCGACTAGGATCCATGAGAACGCAGGTTCTATCCCTGGCCTCACTCAGTGGGTTAAGGATCCGGCGTTGCTGTGGCTGTGGCGTAGGCTGGCAGCTACAGCTCTGATTTGACTCCTAGCCTGGGAACCTCCATATGCCCCGGGGGGCGGCTCTAGAATAGCAAAAAAACAAAAAAAATTAAACATAGACTTAACCATATGACTCAGTAGGTCCATTCCTTGGTATATATCATGAGACTTTAAAACAACCATGTAAAAAACTTGTAAATAGACATTCAAAGTAACATTATTCCTAGTAGCCCCAAAATGGGAACAACACAAATGTCCATCAAAAATTGAATATCCATTCAATATCCATCACATTGAATGGATATTCATTGTCCATTGAATGGACATCCATTGAATGCTCATCACAAATGTCCATAAACAAAAATTGAATATCCATTCAATAGAGTATTATTCAGGTATAAAAGGAATATAATACTGATTGAAACATATTACGACGTGAATGAAACTTGAAAACATGGTAAGTGAAAGAAGCCACAAAAGGCTGCATATTATATTATTCCATTTATATAAAATATAACAGGCAATGCCACAAAGACAAAGTAGACTTGTGGTTGCCAGGGTTTGGTGGCGGTAAATAGGGAGGGATTGCTTGTAAGTGTGGATTTCTTCAGGGGGGTGATGAAAATGTTCTGGAATTAGATATTGGTGTTAGTTGCATAACTTTGTGAATATACTAAAATCACTGAATTGTACACTTAAAAATGAATTTGGAGTTCCCATCATGGCTCAGTGGTAACAAACCCGACTAGTATCCATGAAGACTCAGGTTAGATCCCTGGCCTTGCTTAGTGGGTTAAGGATCCGGTGTTGCAGTGCGCTTCGGTGTAGGTCATAGACATGGCTCGGATCTGGCGTTGCTGTGGCTGTGGCCGTGGCTGGCAGCGGCAGCTCCGATTAGACCCTTAGCATGGGAAATTCCATATGCCCTGGGTGTGGCCCTAAAAAAAAAAAAAAGACAGGTTTTTATGGTATGTGAATTATATCACAATAAAAAAATACAACTGGAACAATTTAGATAACTTTTACTAAGGGAAGATTAGGGAAGGGGCACAGGTGGGAGAAAAGGGAAGTTTGCTTTGGATATTATAAGTTTGAAATACCGATTAGACATCAAATGGATCTATTATGCAGGCAGCTGGAGATATTAGTCTTCATTTCAGGGGAGAGATACAGATTGGAGATATAAATTTGAGGAAAAATGAATTAGTACATGTAAAACAGAATAGTGCGTGGAACATAGTAAGATCAATAAATTTAGCTATTATATTTATTATTTTGTATGTATAGAATAATAGTCAATTGGACTAGCACAATTTGTAGAATTTCTTTCTCCCTGATTTGTAATGCCACTGCTGTTGTGTAGAAATCTCCCATACATACTGAGGGCCTGCTGCTATCATTGTATTTTTTGTTTGTTTTTTTCTTTTTGGCTGCCCCATGGCTTACGGAGATCCCAGGCCAGGGGTCAGATCACAGCTGCAGTCATGACCTAAGCCACAGCTTAGTATCCCAAGCTCTACTAAGACACCGCCAATCCCTTTGCGCCACAGCGGGAACTCCTATCATTGTATTCTTTTAAGTAGAAATTGTTTTAGGAGAGAGTAGATTGGCAACCAGGACCCCTCTCAGGTTTTCTCAATTCACTTCGCAAGAACATAGGTGATTGTACGCTGCTCTTTCACCTTTGTTACCTAGAGAGAAATCACCTGGATTCTTTCTACCTTTCAGAGGCTGTGAAGATAGATGAGATCCTAGGCAGGAAGTTTAGAAAGCTGATATAAAACTGCAAAAGGAAGCTTCCTGAGATTCCAGAGGTAACATTTTGAGTCAACCATCCTTAAAATTACAATAATGTTTTTAAAGTATTTCTCGGGGAGTTCCCATCGTGGCTTAGTGGTTAATGAATCTGACTAGGAACCATGAGGTTGTGGGTTCCATCCCTGACCTTGCTCATTGGGTTAAGGGTCCGGCGTTGCTATGAGCTGTGGTGTAGGTTGCAGACGTGGCTCTGGCGTAGGCAGGTGGCTACAGCTCTGATTAGACCCCTAGCCTGAGAACCTCCATATGCCACACGTGCAGCCCTAGAAAAAGACAAAAAAAAAAGTTTTTCTTGGAGTTCCCATTGTGGCGAAGCAGAAAGGAATCCGACTAGTATCCTTGAGGATGCAGGTTCAATCTCCAGCCTCAACTGGTCTGGGATCCAGTGCAGCCATGAGTTGTGGTGTGTAGGTCGCAGACGCGGCTCGGATCCTGAGTTGCTATGGCTGTGGCTGTGGCTGGCAGCTGTAGCTCTAATTAGACCCCAAGCCTGGGACTCTCCACAGGCTGCAGGTGCAGCCCTAAAAAAATAAAACTAAAAAAATCAAGGTTTTTTTTTTTAGTTGTAAATACCACATAACAAAATTTACCACCTTAGTAACCATATGAGAAAATTTTAAATGGTCTTTGCATTTGATGTTTCACCCAAAATCTTCCGAAGGCTGTCTCCTTCTCATAGTTCAATTCTTCAAGGAAGTGATAATTCTGAAGGCCTGCATTTTGTAAAAAGTCTCCAGTTCCTGTGGTTGAACTTTTGGTAGAAGTTCTCCACCGCCATAAACAGTCACACACAGAGCAGATTATGGCCACAGTTATGCTACTCTAAGTGCAAAGAAGAAAATTCAACTACTCAACTGTTTGGAATCTTGTATATAGCTGTCTCAGTTTTTCCCCCTTTTTTAACAGCTTTATTGAGGTATAATTTCCTCTCGTTTTTAAAGTGCGCTCCTTTAAGATGATCTCATTCTGTAGAATGAGAACCTTTGAATCTCCAGTACTACAGGCACCTGTAAGGATTCCCTTTCCTTCTTTTTCTTTTCTCCCTTACACTAGGCAGCCGAACACGTGTAACCACCGCCTAGAGAACTTGTTCAGCCTCCCTACCTAGCCCTGCCCACTCTAAGTCCAGCCCCTTCTTTTTTCGGAGCCCAGTCCCTCCGCCGCTTTCCAATTCAGGCCCAACAAATCTCGCCCTTCCTCCAACCCCCTCTCAACATCTCGCGAGAAGTGCGCGCGCCTGGCCGGACGAGAGGAAAGTATCTGCTCCGCTGAGGGGGGGAAAGAAGGAGCTGGAGGTAGATTGTGAGACCAAGCGCAGGCGGGCAGGAGGCGACGGAGCTACCAACGGGTAAGTCCTGTTAACATTAACTAGTCCACGAGCTGACGGGACTCTCCCCCTCAACTGTGGCCCGTCCCAGTGTCCCAGGCCGGGACCTCCCCTCCCAGTGTGTGTTGGACGGGGGCGCTGAGGCGGTGGCCGGGCCCTGTCTGAGGAAGAGGGTGGGGCGTGGGCTAAGGCCGACCAATAAAAAAGAAGGAAGCTACGATTGGCGGCGATGAGCACTAATAGGAGATCGTCTTTACCTTGCGGAGTGCCGCCCCCTTCTCTCTTTCCTCCCGCCTCCTTCCTTTGGGGGGGGAAGGCGGGGCCAGAGGCCTGAAGTGTGGGGAGAACTTGGGGTAAGTAGCCCCGGGGGGCTCAGGGCGTGGCAATGAGAGGGGAGTTGAATCCTGAGGGAATGGAAGTCTAGTGGAGGCTGGAATGGGAGGAAGGGGTGGGGTACTAAATTAGTTGAAGACCCAGGGTTTCTTCCAAGAGTGGGGTTAGAGGCTTGGCATTGGAAGAGGCAAGGGTAATAGGCAGGAGGTAGGGATGAGTAGGTGAAAACATGGTACTTGGTTTGGCTGGAAAGATAGAGGTAAATCATTGGAAGTGAGAGCACGGCATTTCGATTGAATTATAAAAAAGAGTATTAGGGACATGATAGCAGGAAAAAAGTGTGGATATGGAGAAAATTAAGTGAGTGAGTTTGGGAAGACTTAATAGTGGTGTGTTAATGGCCAAAAGGCATCACTTTAGAGAGGGTATGGGGGAATCCAGAGAAGTAAGGGAGGTGTTTGGTTAGGAGACGGCTGAGATATGCAAGTGTTTAGCCTAGGTATCAGAATAAGCCTGGGAAATAGATGTAGGGCTTTTGGTGGATATTGCACCCAGTCTCGTGACCAGCCTGCAAGAGAGGTGGGATAGGGGTAGAGAAGGAGAAAAATAGAGCACTTTCATCACTTCTACTCTGATTTCCTTTCTCCCCCTCTTCCTCTTCCCGCACTTCATCTCTTCTTCAACTCAGGGATGGGGGCTTGAGACTTAAGCAGCCAAGTTGGAGCCCCATAGGGAGTTATATGTTGCTCTCAATTGCTTGTTATGTTCTCCGACTGGGGTGTTTACTACCCAGGGCACCTCCTACCCAGATTCCCGCGTTGCTGCTTTACTAACTTTAAAAGTTTGTTTTCTCCTTAACAGAGGGTGTTTTAATATCTCTGAGGGTTGTGTCATAGTAAGTGTAGGTTTGTGGGGGTGTGCAGAGCTTTCTCTGAAAGCTCGCTTGAGCCCTGTGTTTAAAAACTTTGCAGTAATGCAAGTTATTCTTGTAGAGACATCGGTCTTTATAGGTATTCTAAGCACAACAAAATATCCTAAATTGAAATTTGTTTTGTCAAATATGTTTCTTACCCACTGATATTCTGGAAGAGTTGCTAAATGGTCGCAGTTTTATTTAGCTTATATATTTTTTAATGGTGTAAATAAAATGCACACGTATTTCAGGAAAGTGAAAAAATTTCAGCTTCTTCCTTTGTGTCCAGACTCAGAAGCTAAAGATATGTCATAATATCTTAGGGCAAGGGTTGGGGAAATCAAACACAATTTGTACTTAAACATGGAGGATATAAGGTAAGTGGAGATGATTGCGAAATTTAACATGTCCGTAAGAAAAGAAGCTAAAGGAAAGTTTGGCAGCTATACTAAGTAGTCTTACCAGTTCTTAATTCTATACAGAAAAGGGGCAAGTCTTTGCCCTTTGTTTGATAGTTACATATTATTTAATAATGAACTAATACAGCCAATTAATTAAAAATGCCTTTGCTGTTACATAGATTTGTCTTTTACATTTCTTTTCTTCTCCTTTTACTTTTGGAAGCAAAATAACATCTGAAATACCCATAAAGCTGTTATATGAAGAGAAATCTCAGAGTATTTTGCTTTGTATCATTCACCCTGGGTTTTCAGCAACTATTTGTTCTTCTGGCTAGGAAGTTACCTCTGCAGCACTTTGAAACCAATTAGTTACTGACTTTTTAAGATTAATTACTTAATTGGCTTCCAGAATTTCACATTCAGAGCATTGCTGTTGGACATACAGACATTTTCAGTTGCCTGGCAGCAGCTTGCGCATGCACACCCCCCCAACCCCCAATTCAAGGAGAGAGCCAAGTTCCTTGTTTTATTCTTCCATCCTACAATTTGTGATGGCTTTGACTTGGGTACTATTAAATGCAACATTATTTTTTTTCTTAATAATATCTACCAAAAAAGTAGAGAATTATAGCAGTTCTCATCTTGAAATTTGTGGATTAAAGATTACATCCTGTGATGTTGTAGTGTTGTAACTTTTGTTTTTGTTTACCATGGCTTTTAAATGCTAATATTTACCGTTACTGTATATCTTCTTTCTCTTTCCTCTCCCCATTTCCAACCCAAAATGAAAATTGTTTTTTCAGTCAGCTCACAAGCTGCTGCTTTAAGTCCCTAGCTCTGCCTGAACACAGCTGCTCTAAAGTTCTCACAAGTTATTGTTTTGTACATGTCAAGACTGAGCTTTTCCTCCGCTGCAGTAGGAGGGAGTCAGTGTTAGAGCAGCCTCCTATCCACGTCTGATGAGGAGGAGCCTTTTTGAAAGGAAGTTTTAGGTGGAGCAAATAGCTTTGCCATGTAAATGTCTAATAAAGACCGCTCTCTCCTTGAAACTAATTGGCAGACCTGCACATAATTGTCCCTTATCCCTTGATAAAGGTACTGAAGTTAAGGGGCAGATGTTGTTTCTTTGGAAAAACAAATGCAACATTTGTTAAAAAATAAAAAGCATTACTTCTTTTGTTGCTGGTTTCTCTGACTGTGGTACTGTGATTTTAGACTCAGTGAAAAAAAGTCTTCCATCTCTAGAAACATGTCAAAGAAAACAGTTTTTAGCTTATCGTTTTTTAATGTTGCCTTCTCCTAACGGTCTTCTTTTGGGATCAAGTACATTCATGAAATGTGAAAATGCATCATTTTGGAATGTCTGGTGGGTGGTCTGGTCTTTTGACTTCTGAATGCTGTAAGGAAGAGGTCTCTACTTCTCAGATACCCTGTTCCAATACTGGAGCTCTACTTTTAGAACATTCTTTACATTGTGCTGAAGCTCTTAACTCCTGCCATCTGAAGCTACAATAAATAAACCTAATTCCTTGTCATCATGGTAGCCCTTCAAATATTTGATGGCAGTTATGTCCTGTTAAGTCTTCTTTTACTGGGATAAATATCCCAAGTTCTTTCAGCCATTCCTTAAGTGACATTTTTGAATAAAGTTCAGGCTCCTCATCAACTTAGTTGCTGGAGTTATTAGGGTTTCTTATCTAGATCTGAAAATAGCATCTCAGATATAATCTAATCAATACACAGTACAAGGGAGAGTGTGGCTTTTTTATCCTCCACTGCACTCAATACCTCTGTTCTTAAAACCCAAGATCACATTAACTTACATAATTAATTTTTTCATTTTAATTGATGGTTTTGCATTTATCCCTGTAATTGTCATCTTGTTAGTTTTATTTTTTAATAATGATTTTTTTCATTATAGCTGATCTACAGTGTTCTGTCAATTTTCTGTTGTTCAGCAAGATGACCCAGCAACACAAACATGTGCACATTTTCTTTCTCACATTATCATGCTTCATCATAAGTGACTAGATATAGTTCCCAGGATGGCATCTTGTTAGTTTTATTGTTTTAGCTTGGTAATGTTATTTAGCTTCTTAACCATTCCTCATATCTTTGTATTGTTGATAGTCAAATTTGATAAACATGACATCTATATTTTTGTTTTAGCTCACTGGTAAAAATATATAAGGGTGGAAAAATGTGTAACAGCACGTTATCAATAGGTTGATATTACTCCCTTAATGAATCTTTTGGGTAAAATTCAGTTATGAATCCATGTACTGTTTTATTATCTAACATATTTCCTGTGAAGTATTAGGAGGTGTTCTGGTGAAGTCTAAATATATTCTGCCTCTGACATTATCCTTGAGCTCCTAGGCTAGTGTCCTTGTCAAAAAAGAAATGAAGGAGTTCCCGCTGTGGTGCAGTGGGTTAAGAACCTGACTGCAGTGGTTTTGGTCACCATGGAGCTGTGGGTTCCATCCCTGGCCCAGCACAGTGGGTTAAAGGATCTGGCACTGCTGGAGCCTCTGTGCAAGTCCGCAGCTGTGGCTGGAATTCAATCCCTGGCCCAGGAACTTCTGTATGCCTGCGTGTGGCCTTTAAAAAAAAAAAAGAAAAAAATGAAGTTATGTGTGTTACTGTTTAGCTATCTTATGCTAGTGTTTATAGATCACTGCATTACTTGCAGGTTGTTCATAAGCCATCTATTTAATATTTCACTTTATAATCTTCCTGGGAAACAGTATTTCATTAGAATATAGTTTCTGGACCCTACCTTCCTTGGCCCCTGTTTTTTTAAGTATTATTCCCCCCCCCTCCCGTTTTTAAGACTTCTAGTCCTGCTTCCTTGTTATTTTAAAATTTTTTTTTTTTCCTGTTTGGCCGCCCCATAGCATATGGAGGTTCCAGGGCCAGGGATGGAATTTGAGTCCCAGCTGCAACCCAACCACCGGTTGTGGCAACTCGGAATCCTTAACCCACTGTGCCAGGCTTGGGATTGAACCCATACCCTTGGAGTGGCCGGAGATACTGCAGAGACACTGTTACTGCTGCGCCACAGTGGGAACTCCCCTGCTTCCTTTCTAAAAAAATAATTCTAGAACAATTTAACAGTGTTTCCTCATAGTTGCATGTTTTTTGTCATCAGATGAAATTCTATTTTGGAAACTCTTTTAGGAAGAAACATCATTCCCTGAACATTTTAAGTTACATATTACAGAATTAAGCAATAGCTTGTATAACAGTTGTATTGTAGCTTCCCCGTAATATTGACATCTCCAGTTTAGACCTTTTTTTTTTTTTTTTGGTCTTTTGTCTCTTTAGGGCCACACCCGTGGCATATGGAGGTTCCCAGGCTAGGGGTCTAATCGGAGCTGTTGCTGCTAGCCCGCACCAGAGCCATAGCAATGCCAGAACTGAGCCGCATCTGCGACTTCCACCACAGCTCAAGGCAATGCCAGATCCTTAACCCACTGAGCGAGACCAGGGATCGAACCCTCAACCTCATGGTTCCTAGTTGGATTCGTTTCCGTTGCGCTATGACTGGAACTCCCAAGACCTAACTTTTCATTTTCTGCTTGGAATAAAAACCTACAGCACCTATAAAAGAAATGTACACACATTTACATACATATACATTCATATATATGATACATATGTGTAAAATATTGTATGTATGATATATAATATATATAATTGCTATTTATAATTATAGTTTATTGGCATGGTGGTCTAAGTTTGTAGTGTAAGTAAAATGGTGCTATAAATAAGGTAAAGCATCAGAAAACCTCTTGGGACTAAAGACTTACTGTTGGCGGCCAACAACTTTCCTGTGGGTTAATTTTAGCCTAATAGTTGAATTTATGTTTGAGCAATTTTAGCTGATAAATGCAGTTTTAAAGCACCTTCCTCTTTTGGGGTTTTGATTTTTACTTTCATTTTTAGAAAATTGCAAATTGTGAGTGGAAATGATTGTGTGGAATAAACTAGCATGCTGTTAGTGACAGAATACATTTTCTTTTGATATATTCTCATCCATATGAGATTGTAGTTATGAATTCTCCTGGAAAGCAGAAGGATGGACTTGATGACCCCTTAAGGTCCTTTGCAGTCCAAACATTCATAAATAGAAGCTCAGTTCAAGAAACTTACTATCGAAGAATCAGGAATAAAAGTAAGATTGCAAAGAAAATGAAATTGAAATGGTTCTACTCACCCAGTGGGAATAGATAAACAAAAATTAAGGATCGTAGATGACAAGAAATATTAACTCTTTTAGGTAAAAATTAGCAGCAACAAATATTTTGCATTGGGATCATTTTATGTCTTAAAATATTTTATCAGGACAAGGAGTTCCCATTGTGGCTGAGGAGAAATGAATTTGATTAGTATCCATGAGGACGCAGGTTCAATCCCTGGCCTCACTCAGTGGATTAAGGATCTGGCATTGCTGTGAGCTGCGGTGTAGGCTGCAGACACAGCTCGGATCTGGCATTGCTGTGGCTGTGGCGTAGGCTGGCAATACAGCTCTGATTCAACCCCTAGACTGGGAACCTCCATGTGCCGTGGATGCGGCCCTAAAAAAAACAAAAAAAAGAAAATTTTTATCATGACATATTCTCTTCAGAATTTCCCTAGTGGACATTGTTGAAAGAATGTGTTTTTTGCCTTCTGTTAAATCATAGTATTTTGTTTTCTTTCCTTCTCTTGTTTGTCCTTTTGTTAAGAAACTTAAAAAAATATATATATATATGAATAATTTACTCACTGTGTGTATACAAAAATACAGTTTTGAAAGTAAGGGCGTACCTATTGCATGACTTCCTTAGAGAGGAGGGATGAATACTAAAATTCAGGAACGGTTTTGTGAAAAGATGAATTTATTATCTAGTTTTTATTTTTATTTATTTATTATTTTTATTGTTTTGCTTTTTAGGGCCGCACTTGTGGCATATGGAGGTTTCCCAGGCTAGGGGTCAAATCGGAGCTGTAGCTGCTGGCCTACACCACAGCCACAGCAACTCAGAATCAGAGCCACCTACACCGAAGTGCACAGCAATGCCAGATCCTTAACCCACTGAGGGAGGCCAGGGATCGATAGATCGTGGATGTTAGCTGGATTCGTTTCCCCTGAGCTGTGACAGGAACTCCTATTATCTAGTTTTAAAACTCTATAAGTGGACCTCTTAGAAAGATTCCCAATTTAACCAAAGGTGAGCTACTACAGTATTGTCATGAAGGATAACAAAATGTACTACAAACTTACTACTTCACTTTGTTAGGTTTTTTTTTCATCTTTTGGTGATTTTAATCCTAAATGTTCTTATACATTGAAACTTGACTATGCAAAAAGTTTCTCTAATTCACTACTGCATTTGTCCTTAATACATATCAATTTGTGGAAGTCTAACAAAGAGCCAAGATTTAGCTTAAAAAGTTACTTTGTGAGCTTGTGGCTTTGGGCCTCCATGGAAACAGTTTTGTTCTGCCATAGCCTCACCTTCTCACAAAACCCAGCTTGTTTTCTTTGAGTGGGTTATCTACCAGTACCTTCTTATCTGGTGTAGTGCTTCTTTCTGACACAGTGGACAGAGGAGATTTATGTTCTAAGTTGATCAAATTTTATTTGGGGCCTAACATTTTTCTACATTTCTACCATGTATTAGATGTTATATTTTTTTCAGAATTAAAAGTAGAGTAACTGGAGTTACCTGTTGTGGCTCAGTGATAAGGAACCCAACTAGTATCCATGAGGATGAGGGTTTGATCCCTGGCCTCAGTGGGTTAAAGGATCCCGTGTTGCCATGAGCTGTGGTATATGTCAAAGACGCAGCTTGGATCCTCTGGCTGTGGCATGGGCTAGTTGCTACAGCCCCCATTCGTCCCCTTGCCTGGGAACCTCCATATGCCTCAGGTGTGGCCCTAAAAAAAAAAAAAGAAAAAAAGAAAAAAAATAGAGTAACCATTCTTTTTTAAACAAGAATATGCCTGACTTTATTATAAAAACAGGATGATTTATTGAATATAACATATGATTGCTGTAAATGACTTGTGTTGGCACCAAGTTTCTTGGCAGTAATGTTTATTTAACTGTTATCAAACTTGAGTAATACTATGCTCGTTTTATTTAGCATGTTTTTTCTGGTATTTCTGGTACTAACATATCTCTCGTAGTACCATTTCTTTAAAATTTTTTTTTAAGTTTTGGTCAACCAGTAGTCTGCTAATAGCTACGTCAGAGTTTTTTGGATTTTTCTCTTTTTTTTTTTTGTCTTTTTAGGGGTGTACTTGCAGCATATGGAGGTTCCCAGACTAGGGGTTGAATTGGAGCTGTGGCTGCTGGCCTACGCCATAGCCACAGCAACTCTGGATCTGAGCTGCGTCTTCGACCTACACCACAGCTCATTGCAGTTCCATATCCTTAACCTATTGAGTGATGCCAGGGATTGAACCTGCATCTTCATGGATACTATTCGGATTCATTTCCGTTGAGCCACAATGGCAGCTCCCTATGTTAGAGATTTTTGAAAAGCAGTGAATGTTTGAGATAACCCAAATAGGTCACTGTATTACCAGTATGTGGCAGTCTTAGAAAATAGATTTTTTTTTTTCCCTTGAGAATTTCAAATGGTCTCCATGATTATCATTGTGAGATAATGTAGCTATTTCCTATGGTGGGTCAGGCTCATACTGGGGTTTAATGTTATAAGTCTAACAGGTTTGTTGTTGTTCACAGCCTATTTAAATTGTGAAGATTTAAACTTTACCCTTAAAGATCATTGTTTTGGGGTTGATTACTATTGGTTCGTTGTTTTAGGGGTCACACTTTATCTGAAAATGAGAAGGAAAAAAAAAGAAAATACAACACCATAGATTTTTCACAGCCTACCAATTTCCAGGAATTTTTCTACTGGTAAAAGCATGTTGAAGACAAATATAGATAGGTATAATCTCTAGTTATTTCTAATGCTGGTTCCTACTGTCACTTTTAGCATGTTTTTACTTCTTTGTTTTGGATTTATTAACCTTTTTGAGAATAGTCCAAAACAGTTCCTTGAATCATCCAAAAGCCTAGGAGACTTTTAAAAAGTTCAATTTTAGTAGTTGCCTATATGAAGCTGTTTCCAGATAGATTCAAAGCTTTGGCCATGTGTTGCCTAACTTATGATTCAGCCTAATTTTCACTCCCATCTGTTTTCAGTCATTTGCTTCAAAACTATTTGGTCTGTTTAAGCTGGCTTCTTTCTTTGAAACCTGTCCCTGCTTGTCTGAGCCTGAAATCCAGAAATTAATTTTAACCTTCTCTTTGATCAATCCAGGGTATTCTGCCGATTTTCAGACTGTGGATCTCAAACTGCTTTTGGTCTCAGTACCCACCCCTCTATACTCTTAAAAATTATTGGGGTCTTCAAAGAGTTTTTGCTTATTATGATTATCTGTTTATACTTGGCATATGAGAAATTAGAAGGGGGAACTTTTAAAAGATTTATTTACTTATTTTAAAATAACAACGTAAATAACTATAATATCCAAAAAATTGAAGGGAAGAGTGTCAAATGTCTGGCTAATAGAAAACAGCTGTATTCTCATATCTGCTTCTACATTCAATCTGTTAGGATACATTGTTTTGGTTGAAGTATATATGAAGAAAATCTGTGCTCACACAGATATGTAATAGGAAAAGGAAAGATGCTTTTCAGATAATTGTAGATAACCTTTCTTCTTTGATATTACACTCAAATCTGAAAACTGATAGTTTCTTAAAGGCTAGCTATTGTGTAGAATCTGAAACCTCATCTGTGAACTCTTAATACTCCCTTACATTAATATGAATTGGCCTGTTGTGCCCTTTAAATAGATTTTTTAGGAATTCCCTGGTGGCCTAGTGGTTAAGGCTGCTGTGGCTTGGGTTGTTGCTATGGCTCAGGTTCAGTCCCTGGCTCAGGGACTTCCACATGCTGAGACAGGCCAAAAAAAGGGCTTTTACCCATGTATGATCTGAACACCCCTGAACCCTCTGAAAGGTTCTCAAGAATCTGTAGGGATCCCTGGAACCCATTTGAAAAATACAGCTGTTTACCGTAAGCTCTTCAACAATTTTAGTGCTTCTCAAAGGGTGGGTTCCTGATCATTGTGTCAGAATTACCCAGGATATTTTGTTTTGGTTTGGTTTAGGCCACACCTGTAGCACATGGAAGTTCCCAGACCAGAGATCCAATCCAAGCCTCAGCTGTGACCTACACTACAGCTGTAGCATCGCTGGATCCTTAACCCACTATACTGGCAGGAATTGAACCTGTGCCAATGCAGAGACCATGCTGGATTCTCAACCTGCTCTGCTACAGTGGGAATTACCCCCCAGGGTGGCTTTTTTTTTTCCCCCTTTTTAGGGCCACACCTGCACTATACTGGCAGGAATTGAACCTGTGCCAATGCAGAGACCATGCTGGATTCTCAACCTGCTCTGCTACAGTGGGAATTACCCCCCAGGGTGGGTTTTTTCCCCCCCTTTTTATGGCCACACCTGCACCATACGGAATTTCCCAGGCTAGAGGCTGAATTGAAGCTGCAGCTGCCGGTCTACGCCACAGCCA
This sequence comes from Phacochoerus africanus, assembly GCF_016906955.1. Taxonomy (NCBI): domain Eukaryota; kingdom Metazoa; phylum Chordata; class Mammalia; order Artiodactyla; family Suidae; genus Phacochoerus; species Phacochoerus africanus. The sequence goes on along the minus strand of NC_062550.1, from coordinate 21,224,132 downwards.
CAGCAACATGGGATCAGAGCTGCATCTGTGACCTACACCACAGCTCATGGCAATGCTGGATCCTTAACCCACTGAGTGAGGCCAGGGATCGAACCCCTGTCCTTATGGATACTAGTTGGGTTCATAACCCATTGAATCACAGCAGGAACTCCCCAGGGTGTTTTTTGTTTGTTTGTTTGTCTTTTAGGGCAGACCTTGTGGCATATGGAATTTCCCAAGCTAGGGGTCAAATTGGAGCTGCAGCTGACAGCCTTTTCCACAGCCACAGGATCCTTAACCCACCGAGCAGGGCCAGGGATAGAACCTGTGTCCTAATGGATACTAGTCGGGTTGTTACTGCTGAGCTACAATGGGAGCTCCTTCAGGGTGTTTTTTAAAGTGTAGATTATTGGGCCCCAGTGCCAAGAGAATCCAGGAGGCCTGGGAATCTGTAATTTTACAAGGTGCCTAGGTGAATATGGTAAAGATTGAGAACAGTGGAGCTAGCTTAATTAATCATATTTTAAGAAAACCTAATTTATAAATCTTGAGAAATCAAATAAAAAATTTCTTGAATAATCACGTAATAAAAGTCCTTATTAACAATCTAACCCTAACCCTAACCCTAACCCTGTTTGTTGTAATTGGGATATCTTAACCTCGTTGTTGGTTTTTTGTTCTTAATTTTTTTTTTTTGGCCGTGCAGTGCAGTGGCTTGATGTGAGGTCTTAGTTCCCAGACCAGGACTCTAACCTGGGCTGCATCAGTGAAAATGCTGAGTGCCAACCACTAGACCACCAACGAACTTCCCTCAACCTTGTATTTTAATTAATAATAGTTATCATAAATACCAGGATTTGGCAAACTAAGTTCAGATAGTAATAAATATGTTAGGTATTGCAGCTCTGTCACTGTAGCACAAAAGTAGCTAGCCAGAGACAACATGCAAAGAATAAACATGGCCATGTTCCCATAAAGCTTTATTTATGGACACTAAAATTTGAATTTCATGTAATTTTCACGTCACAAAATTTTCTTCCTTTGATTTTTTTTTTAATCATTTAAAAATATAGGAGTTCCTGTCATGGCTCAGCGGAAACTAATCTGACTAGGAACCATGAGGTTGCAGGTTCGATCCCTGGCCTCGCTCAGTGGGTTAAGGATCCGGTGTGGCTGTGAGCTGTGGTGTAGGTCAGCAGCTGTAGTTCCTATTGGACCCCTAGCCTTGGAACCTCCATATGCCATGGGTGCGGCCCTAAAAAGCAAAAAAAAAAGGAAATAAATAAATAACTGCAGTGTAGCAACATGGATGGACCTAGAAATTATCCTGCCAAGTGAAGTTAGGCAGTGAGACACCAACAACATATGCTATCACTTACATGCGGAATCTAAAAAAAGGGCACAATGAACTTCTTTACAGAACAGATACTGACACTGACTCAGAGACTTTGAAAAACTTACGGTTTCCAAATGAGAAAGGTTGCAGGGTGGGGGGGATGTGCTGGGGGTTTGGGATGGAAATGCTATAAAATTGGGTTGTGATGATCGTTGTACAACTATAAATGTAATAAAATTCATGGAGTTAAAAGTGTCAGGCTGCAGGCTGGATTTGGCCCATTGGCTGGAGTTTGCCAATCCTTGATATATACTATAACTGGATTATGAGTTTAAAAATTATTATAATTATTATAATAAAATATAACTAGTGTTGAAACTATGAACATTATTTAATTTTCCTAGACTAAAATAATGCTTCAAGAAACCATCCCTCAAATTCATGTGTCTGGATATTCTTCTTCTTTTTTTTTTTTTTTGTCTTTTTTGCTATTTCTTTGGGCCGCTCCCGCGGCATATGGAGGTTCCCAGGCTAGGGGGTCCAATCGGAGCTGTAGCCACCAGCCTATGCCAGAGCCACAGCAACGCAGGATCCGAGCCGCGTCTGCAACCTACACCACAGCTCAGGGCAACGCCGGATCGTTAACCCACTGAGCAAGGGCAGGGACGGAACCCGCAACCTCATGGTTCCTAGTCGGATTCGTTAACCACTGCGCCACGACGGGAACTCCTGGATATTCATTGATATAATAAACATATAAGAAATAACTGTTGAAGTTCCCATCATGGCGCAGTGGTTAACGAATCTGACTAGGAACCATGAGGTTGTGGGTTCGATCCCTGGCCTTGCTCAGTGGGTTAAAGATCTGGCATTGCCGTGAGCTGTGGTGTAGGTCACAGACATGGCTCGGATCCTGCTTTGCTGTGACTGTGGTGTAGGTCAGCAGCTACAGCTCCAATTAGACCCCTAGCTTGGGAACCTCCATATGCTGCAGGAAGTGGCCGTAGAAAAGGCAAAAAGAGAAAAAAAAGAAAAAGAAATACCTGTTGAAAATACACAGTTGAGTTAGAATTGGGTTTATGAAAAGATACGTTGTCCATTTTTATATCTTCTTTGGGGTGTGTGAGAATAGGTAACTAAGATTCAGGCCATCCTCAATCTGTTGACTCATCTTTGGCCTACTTTTTGGTAACTCTCTACTACATATTTCAATCTGTTAGCAAAGTGCTTTATAAAAGACTAATTGGTATACACTAGTAGAAGTGTATGTGTGTTTTATTAATCCTTTTGGGGCATTTGGTTTACCTACTAATGAAGTAATGTATTAAGCTGTTGTTATGTTAAATAATACTATGGAAAATTACCCCAGAATTTATGAACAGAAATTTCAGCTCCTGGAGTTCCTGTTATGGCTCACCAAGTTATGAACCCAACTAGTATCCATAAGGTGGGCGTTCATTCCTGGCCTTGCTCAGTGGGTTAAGGGTCGGGTGTTGCCGTGAGCTGTGGTGTAGGTTGCAGAGGCGGCTCGGATCCAGCATTGCTGTGACTGTGGCATAGGCTGGCTCTCATTCCACCCCTAGCCTGGGAACTTCCATATGCCACAGGTGCGGCCCTAAAAAAAAAGAAAAATGAAAAGAAATTTCAGTTCCTAAATAATCTACTGGCTGGTAAAACTTGAGACTTCTCTGTTGTCTGAGGTTAATGTACCTTCATTATAGTTTCACTGTTCATATGTTTATTAGAAACTTTTCATAAGTCAGTGTTCTAGAGATAATGCAAATCACAATAGCACAGAGTATCTTACGGAGAATAATAGGTTGAGACTGCTGTGGTGGAGATTTTGTACTTCTGTTTGTACTCTTTGCTTAGCAGCTGCTAAATTATCTTAGAATCTGTAACTTGGTATCCAAAGCTATGCTCTTGGAAGAGAACTGTTTGTATATAATTTCTTTCCTTTTAATATCACAAGGGAATGGAGCCTGTAGAGCTCTGTTTGAGTGCCTAAAATCTTTTAGCTTGTTTGTAGCTTAGCTGAAAGGCATTCAGTACCTGCTCAGCCTGATTCCATCTCTATTCCCTCTGTGCTGGATGGTTGGGACAACTTCTAAGTGTTTAATATAAGTGCTATTCATTGTTAGGGAGCATTTGTGGGAGTCTGAAAATGGGTCTTTGAGGGTAATAAAGGCGGAATTACCTTGAAATGCTTGATTTATCCTGTGTGTCATTCTAAGTTTCCACCATGTCTATTTCTATATGATGCTGTTAGTTTATATTTTTAGAAAGATTTTTTTTTGGTAGCCCATTTTGAACTTAATTTGTCAGTTGGTTCTGTGGTTCTCTTGCTTTGTAGTAGAGAGTGAACAACTTTGTATCATTTGTAAATACCATACTATTTAGTGCTTTAGAATAATCTGGCAGGTATTGACTTTTTTTTTAAGTCATACAGATCGGTTGTTTTTGTTTTTTTTTAAATGAGAGTTGCACGTGTGTTTCAGGTTCTCTCTCTCTCTCTCTCTCTCTTTTTTTTTTTTTTCCCTTTTTCACCTCACAGGCAGTATGGAGGAATTTCTGGGCCAGGGATTGAACCTATGCTGCACAGCAGCAACCAGAGCCACAGCGGTGAACACAGGAGCCTCAACCCTCTAGGCCATCAGAGAACTCCCCAGATCAGTATTTTTTATTATTAATATTATAGTCTTTTGATTTATTAAAAGCAACCTGTGATCACTGTAGAAACTTTGGAAAATACTGAAGGTAGAAAAAATAAAATCATCTGGGATAATGGTTACCCAAAGATGACCATTATTAACATTTGATATGAATTCCTTCATCTTGTTCTATGCTTATTATTTTGTTTGATTTTTTTTTATAGATTTGGAATTATGGTGCATATGCAATTTTATATCCTGCTTTTTCTCCCCACTTAATGTATAGAATTTTCTCATGTCATTAAATAGCTTTCATAAATGTTATTCTTAACAACTTATAGTCAGTCTGTTGTTAGACAGTATCTTAATTTATATTTATCCATTCTTTTTATTTTATTTATTTTTATCTTTTTTTTTTAAGGGCTGCATCCAAGGCATATGGAGGTTCCCAGGCTAGGGGTCTAATCAGAGCTGTAGCTGCCAGCCTATGCCACAGCCACAGCAACCCGGGATCTGAGCCGCATCTGCAGCCTACACCACAGCTCATGGCAACGCCGGATCCTTAACCCACTGATCTTGGCCAGGGATCAAACTCTCAACCTCATGGTTCTTTTTTTTTTTTTTGTCCCTTTTTGCTATTTATTGGGCTGCTCCCGCGGCATATGGAGGTTCCCAGGCTAGGGGTCGAATCGGAGCTGTAGCTGCCGGCCCACGCCAGAGCCACAGCAATGCTGGATCCAAGCCGCGCCTGCAACCTACACCACAGCTCACAGCAACGCTGGATCATTAACCCACTGAGCAACCTCATGGTTTCTAGTCAGATTCGTTAACCACTGCGCCACGACAGGAACTCCTTTTTTTTTGTTTTTGTTTTTGTTTTTTTGTCAACCTCATGGTTCTTAGTTGAATTCGTTAACCACTGAGCCACAACGGGAACTCTGGCAAGGCCAGATTCTTTTTTTTTTTTTTTTGTCTTTTTGCCTTTTCTTGAGCCCCTCCTGCAGCTTATGGAGGTTCCCAGGCTAGGGGTCTAATCAGAGCTATAGCCACCAGCCTACACCAGAGGCACAGCAACAAGGGATCCGAGCCGCCTCTGTGACCTACACCACAGCTCACGGCAATGCCGGATCCTTAACCCACTGAACAAGGCCAGGGATCAAACCCACAACCTCATGGTTCCTAGTAGGATTCGTTAACTACTGAGCCATGACAACACGAACTCCCCAAGGCCAGATTCTTAATCCACTGAATGAGGCCAGGGATCAAACCCAAGTCCACATGGATACTAGTCAGGATTGTTACTTCTGAGTCACAATGGGAACGCTTTATCCATTCTTTTTAGGTATTTAATTTAGTTTTTCTTTTTTGTTGAGTATGATGACTGTGAACAGTTTCCTATGCAAATAGTCCATGTTTCTGGTTTTAGACTCAGAATAAAGTTCTGAAAGAAGAATGATTTGTTCAAAGCATGTAAAACATTTTAAGACACTTAGTATAAACATTGCCAGATTGCTTTCCAGAAAGATTGTCCAAATATGTACTCCCCAAAGTTCCCGTTTTTAAGGTGCCCTCTCTGCTGCATCCTTGACTAGCAAGCATACTTGAAAATACTATCTTAACAGTTCTGGTCTAGGTTTTGTTTTCAAGGGTCAGTTAAGGGTTAACTTGCCAAATCCTCCCCCCTTCTTTTTTGGCTGCCAATGAACGTTCCCAGGCCACAGCATTGCCGAATATTTAACCACTAAGCTACCAGGAAACAACACCATTTTAACACTCTTACCAATAACTGTAGAACTTCCTCTCTGTTACTTGTATGATAAGAAAAGCATAGAATTGGGAGTTCCTGTGGTGGCTCAGCGGAAACTAATCTCAAAGTATCCATGAGGACGCAGGTACATCCCTGGCCTCGCTCAGTGGGTTAGCCGTGAGCTATGGTGTAGGTTGTAGACACGGCTCAGATCTGGCATTGCTGTGGCTGTGGCGTAGGCCAGTGGCTATAGCTCCGATTCGACCCCTAGCCTGGGAACCTCCACATGGTGCAAGTGCGGCCCTAAAAAGACCAAAAAAAAAAAAAAAAGAAAGAAAGAAAGAAAAGTATACAGTTGTTCGGGTGTAGTCACATACAGTGCCTCCAGTGTCTCTTAGGCACATAGTAGTTGTGAACATGTATTTAAAATATGTCTTAGGAGTTCCCGTCCTGGCGCAGTGGTTAACGAATCCGACTAGGAACCATGAGGTTGCGGGTTCGGTCCCCGCCCTTGCTCAGTGGGTTAACGATCCGGCGTTGCCCTGAGCTGTGGTGTAGGTTACAGACGCAGCTCGGATCCCTTGTTGCTGTGGCTCTGGCATAGGCTGGTGGCTACAGCTCCGATTGGACCCCCTAGCCTGGGAACCTCCATATGCCGCGGGAGCGGCCCAAGAAATAGCAACAACAACAACAACAAAAAAGACAAAAAGACACACACAAAAAAAATAAAATAAAATATGTCTTAGGAGTTCCCTGGTGGCGCAGCAGAGTAAGGATTTGACATTGTCACTGCTGAGGCTCAGGTCGCTGCTGGGGCATGGGTACAATCCCTAGCTTGGGAATGCCATGGGTGCAGCCAAAAAAAAATGTCTTAAGTATATATAGCTTTAAATACATTAATACCTGCATAGTGGTTGTTTTGTGGACCCAGCAACTTTCTGCAAAACTTGGAAAGATAAGTATAAAATTACAGCAAAATATACTTGAGTATTGACTTCAGATTAAATCAGTAAATATTTATTGAATATCAACTGTTTTATGAGAGGAAAAGTTTCTAGGAGTTTTAAACTAGATCTCTATATTCTACCCCATTCCCCTTTTGGTCACAGGTAATACAACCATTTTTTTTTTTTTTTGTCTTTTTGCCATTTTTCTTGGGCCGCTCCCTCGGCATATGGAGGTTCCCAGGCTAGGGGTCCAATTGGAGCTGTAGCCACCGGCCTACGCCAGAGCCACAGCAACGCGGGATCCGAGCCGCGTCTGCAACCTACACCACAGCTCAGGGCAACGCCGGATCATTAACCCACTGAACAAGGGCAGGGACGGAACCCGCAACCTCATGGTTTCTAGTCGGATTCGTTAACCACTGCGCCACGACGGGAACTCCCTTTCTTTTTTTTTTTTTTTTTTTTTAACCATTTTTTTTATTTGTGGAACTAAGCCATCATTCTTACCTCTTACTTGGCATCTTTCATGCCAAGTGACGAAGATTCTTTGCTTGACCAAACTTGAGTCAGGCTTCTTTTAGGCCTGTCTGTTTACTTCTTTGTAAAATCGAATTTTAGCAAGAATCCTGCTAAGTCAGTTTAGCAAGAGCTTCCCACCCTCAATATCTGATCACTCTCACATCTGATCAGGTTCTTCATCCTCTGCCTGCCCTCCCCCAGGTGATGTATGATCACCTTGGCTTGTCTTCAGCAAGAATCTTGTTAGGTTAGTTTAACCAGAATCCCCCTTACCCATCATGTTTCCTCTTAGTAATTTTCTAGCCACCAACTCCTACCCTGGTCCTTGGCTATAAATTCCCACTTGCTTATGCTGTATTCAAAACAGCCTGGTTATACAGTGAGGTCTCTTACCCTCTGTTGCAATTTTCCTGAATAAAATCTGTTTTTTACTGCTTTAACTACTGTTCAGCTCTGGTTTTCTTTGGCACGGATGAGTGAAATATTCTTCCTTTTTTTTTTTTTTTTTTGCAAAAGGCTATTATTGTCTTTCTATTTTTATGTCCACTTTGCCTGGCACTTAGTAGTTCCTTAGTAATTTTTTTTGAATGAATGAATGATAGCTAGTGATATTTATGGTATACATGCCCTTTTTATTTTTTGTACTTAGCAGTGTCTGCATTTTGTTATTAGGAATCTACAAACGGGCCATTGGGTGTGTTTTTGTACTCTTACCTAAAGTTGGGCCATCTTACTAACATCACTTGGTTACTAAAGAAATAATCATATTAGAGTTCCCTGGTGGCTCGGGGATTAAGGATCTGGCGTTGTCACTGCTGTGGCTCAGTTTCAGTCTCTGACCTGGGAACTTCTACATGCTACGGGCACAGCCAAAAAAAAAAAAAAAAAGAAGTAATCATATTACACCCAGGTCCAGAGAACTGACTTTGTAGACCTCACTGATAGGCTCTATCCTCATTAAAAAAAAAAAAAAAAAAAAAAGATATACATATATACATACAAAGAGAATCAGTTTTCTTACTTACATATTGACCATTTTAGGGTATACTTCAGGCCCTGACAAAACTGTTTAAGGATTTTATGAAATTACTTCAGTTTTTAAAAATCATTCTGTAAACCTTGGGTTTTCTTCACTTCTTTGCTAGCATTAACATAACTTTCTATCTTTTAAGTAAATACCAATTTGATAATCATTTATGCCTTCTGGTGAGTGAGTTCATGAGCTTTTTCTTTGGCCGACTTGGCCCCTTGGACAGCCTTTTTACGAATCTTTGTTTTCCTGTTCTAAGATTTCCACTGAGAGCATTTTACTTTCCCTTGGAAGTGTCTCTAAATGTATATATCCCCTGTCTGTCATTTATCGCTTAGTTCTATAAAATACTTGAGTTTCATCCTGAAGAATAGATTGAGAAACAGACAGTGGACTTGAGTGCCATGTCTAGATACATGATCTACTTGTCAAGTAGTACAGTTAAAAATGGGCTGTGAGTTAAAGTCTAGTGAATGGCAGCATCGTTTATTCAAGATTTCACCTTTTGTCTTAGTCTCTTTATACTACAAAAATGTGTTGCTGTTTGTTTTTGTGAAGGCATCAGTTTGACCTCTCATAATTAAAGATTTAAGTATCAAATAGAAATAAGCAATGGCATTCTGTGTATGTAGCAATTGATACAGCAGACTGAAAGTGAAAAAAAAGGTTTTTTTTAAGATATTAACTGGAACTTCTTTTTAAGTGGGGAGACAGATCACTATTGTTAAATATTTAATTTCTCAAAAAGACATCACTTTAAAAGCAAGTATGATGGGAAATGAAAAGGCACAAGAGATTGAGGGAATGATTTATGAATAATGGTAGGTGTTTAGGAAAGAGGGCCTTCTTCCTCCCATTGTGATCTCCCTTTGGTGAAAATGGCAAAACAAAAGCCAGCAAAATGGGAAGGAAGCAGGAAATCCTAGTTAGTGGCTGTCGGATTTGAATATTTAAGAGCCATGAAAATGCTTGCTTCTGTTACATTTTAATGCTTTCCCCCAAACTTTTTTTTGCCTTTTTTTTCTTTTAGAAAGTCATGATTTTTCATCTCAATTTCCTAGTAAGGATGCGGCGAAATAAAATTTGAAGCCATATATTGTGATGTGATTGTGCAAAACCAAGTCAAATTTTGAATTCTGTGTTTTGAGGAAAACCATTCCAGAATATATTTAATTGCTTCCTATGCCAGTGCTGTCCTACTCTCCAGCCAAGACCTTTTTCTTCCTCTAAATAGGTAGAAAACAGGAAATTCTGCCTCAAAAAAACAGAACTAAGGTAAAACTAAGGAATCCAGCCTGGTCTTTATGTTATATCTGCTCTAGCCCTTGTAGTTTATACTTCCTGGTTGAAAATATGTTAGAGGATCTTGTTGAAATAAAATTCTCATTTAGCGATTATGTTAGGAAAGCAGGTTCTGGGACCAGGAAGTGAAATTACCTCCAGCACAGCAATTGTTAGGAATTTGTCCAGAGATCAGTTGCTTTCCAGAAATGTTCTGAGTTTTCAGCCATAATGGCATTGGTCTTTACATGTATTTACTGTTATGTACTTGTATTTATTTTTTGTACTCTGTTGTAGTTCCAGAAAGTGCTAAAAAATCACCATGTATTTAAAATAAACAAACAAACCAGAAAACCCCCTTGTCCTGGGGCTATGTGAAGAATAAAGCTCTCATTTTCCACGTACCCAGTCATCAGCTTGAGCTGGCCTCTCCCAGGAACAGAATTTATTGAAGCAATTTATCCTGGCTAAATGTGATATAAATCTGTGTACACCTATGTATATACAGGCGCTCTTCCATTACAGCACTGCTGCAGCATCAGTTTCCTTCATGGGTAGACCCTGTTCCTATCACACTGAAAGATGACTAAGAAGCCCTTTCTATTTTATGGGACACCCCACATTTTTAAACACCGATTAGTTGTGGAATTACTGATCAGACTACCAGAAATACGCGTTTCCAACCCCAGAGTGAGTCTTAAGAGAGCAGGAGAGATGTTACCTCTGCCCTCTGAGTTTTAAGCATGGTTTTCTGATTGCCAGATTCAGTCTAGCACTTTAGCATTTTATTTTAATGCAGACCTGACTGAGATTAACCTGACATTTTCATTTATCTGAAATTTGGTTACAGTTCTGAAGTGATTTCTAGGTATATTCAAATTATAGTTCTTCCTCTTTCATCTTCCCTCGTTCATATTCTTTCATACTGCTTTCTGTGTTGTGGAAGGACCTTTGAAAATGTCCTTTAGGTGTTAATTTTATGATGACTATTTTTGTGTCCCTCCTCTTTTTTCTCTCTCATCCTTCCAAAATACGGTTTATCTTTTAGGAATATTTTTACTGTGATTTGCATTTCTAATCCTTATCCATCTCTACCTCTATTTTTATTCTTAGTTGGGATGTGAGAAATTTCCCCAACACATTCACTTGGAATTACTACTCTTTGACAAGGAATTTCGATCAACATTTCAAGAGTTTAACTTCAATAATTAAAAAAACAACCACAGTATAAATCCTGTTAAATTCTTCAGAGAAACAGAGGATAGATAGTGATGCCTTTTAGTGCCATTTCTTTTATCCCCTGCAGCAGCACACATCTGTTGGCTGCAACAGAGCAGCCCAAGAACTCTGGCCGAGAGCAGCACAAACAGCCGGAACACATTCACCCAGTAAACCCCCAAAGAGTCGACATTTGTTTTATTGCTGCTTTTAAAAACCTAGCCATAAATAGAATCAGAGGGGGAAGGGTACTGATATTTCTCCATTTGCCACAGATGATTGGTGGGGGAAGAAAGAGGCTCCCTGTGGGGAGAGAAGGGTTTTATTTTTATTTTTTTATTAATGAAAATCATTTCCCATGTAGCCCAATAGGATGGGTGCTTTGTTTTCTTTGGCAATAATCTGGGATAAACAGCCCTTGCCAACAGTCTTGTAGTTTATACACCAGGGAGCCAGATTATGGCCCTGTAAAATGGAGCACCCCTCCTATAATCCCTTAATTAATTAAATGACAAATTTTGGTCTTCTCTAGTTCAGAAATATGGCTTCCGCATCGAGCGTTCAGTGGATTTATTGACGTAGGGAACTGCACTGGTTGTAATTCAGCAGACTGGAGAAGTATGTTATATATACTGTAGCAGAAAGAGGGAAAATCTACAAAAGGCTTGAAATTTCATGACTACTTAGGTCTACATTTTTCTAATTAAACTTCTCAATTGAGGCACAGTAGATCATATGCCACCTGTCTAATGGGTCTCCCCAAAGTAGCCGGTGTTTATAGCTTTGATAGACGGCATTCTTGGAACACCTGTTTCTAGGCTTGATATTTTTGAAGCGCCCCCCCCCCCCTTAACTCCAGCGTATTTAACATAACTTTTCCCCCTACCTCCCCCTCCTCAGCTCCGCTCTGCTTTATGAAATATGGGAGACGACAGACCGTTTGTGTGCAATGCCCCGGGCTGTGGACAGGTACGTTTACAATATACTTTATTGTGAATGTCTCGTTGTGAATCAAAGTGGCTGTTTTATCACTAAGGCAAAGAGTTTAAAGCCGGTGTTTTACGTGATCACTGGAGGTAATCAGATCAGAGGATTTGCAGTGTGTAAATCCAAGTTATGAGGAAGTGTAGGCACTCTACCCTAATGAAATCTGCCTTGCTCTCTTTCATATTGTTATTCTACTGGTGTTTGTTTCCCAACACACACTGTTGAGGAATACATGTTGCTCCTGTCTCTTTTCTAAAGCTATTTATATAAATACAAAGCAAGTTTAAAAATACCTTCTCTTCAACCTTCATGGATATAAAAGTCTGCTCAACATATTTGGATGGGCAGCTGAACATGTACCCATTCAGCGGGGACCTCAAATTTCTAGAATCTGTTTTGAATTTTTCACTTAAGAAAAAAAGGTGTTTCTTTTGACCATTGATCTAGAAAAATCATTGTTCGCAGCTAAGGCAAATATCCATCTAGGAAAGACAAATCCAACATAGAAACTGATCTCACAGCAGTCACACAGCTACAAGATTTCTCGGCTGTTTTCACCAGCTGGTGCCATGAAATGACTTGTTCTGTGTGTCAGCTGCCATGTTATTGTTTGTATACATGTACATTATATGTCAAATATTTTTCATCATATACTTTTTAAATAAAATAATGGTTGAAACTGCCTTTTTTAATTTATTTTTTTTATTTTGCACCTTCTTAACTCTTATTCCTAGACCCTCCCCTTTTGCCATGTCCAACAAAGGATGAAGAAAGGAATACAAAGGGAGTTCCCAGGTGGCTCAGCAGGTTAAGGATCCAGCATTGTCACTGCTGTGGCCCTGGTTACTGCCGTGGCTCTGGTTTGATCCCTGGTCTAGGAACTCCCACATGCCACGGGTGCAGCCAAAAAAAAAGAAAGGAATACAAAGAAAGTTTTATTCAAGAAAAATTTTATTCACCTTCATTAAGGTGAATCATAAAGTTGATTTTATGGAACCAGAAGGGTTGAATTTCTATTCAGTTAGGAGTATGTCATGTGACTGTCCAGTGACACTCGCTGGTAGTGTGTGAGATTACAGACTAGTTCTATTAAACATTGTAAATACTTAGAGAAGGATAAAAAGAAGAGAGAGTTAAGTTCCAGAGATTCCTAAGAATTGGAATTTGAGAGGTGGATGAGATGGGGTTGGTGACAAGCAGTGGGCAAAAGGATGATTCCAAATTCCCTTCAATGCTGAGAATTTCATAAAAGACTGAAAAAGCCATTATATTCTGAAGTATTTAGGGTTTATTTCCTTCCTTCTCAAAGTTTTCAACTTTATTTTTTGTTGACTGCATGTTTTCCCCATATGGTTTATATTTTATATATATATTTTTATAATAAAAGTCACTTGGGAAAATAGAATAAATTTATTTCACTTTTTAGGCAGCTTTATTCAGCACAATCTTAATCTGATTCCTTCAAATTTTTGTGTGTGAATTTGTTGATAATAGTACTTAATGTGACTCCCATAATTGACATCTGGTACCCTTTTTACTTATCTCACTTACTTTAAAAATCTGCATTTTTGGTGGAAAGATTTATTTTTTTCTGTACTTATGTTTGTTTTACTTCACTTATTATTTTAGCTGCTTAGTGTCTATCTTATATGTCATATGCTTACCACTACTCAGACAAGGACTTAAAAAAATAAAAATGGAAAAAAAAGTAAATAGAAATGGATGATAAAAATAAAGAACTACATAGGAAGGAGTTCCTGTCATGGTGCAGAGGAATGAATCCACCTAGGAACTGTGAGGTTGCAGGTTCAATCCCTGCCCTTGCTCAGTGGGTTAAGGATCCAGCATTGCTGTGAGCTGTGGTATAGGTCGCAGATGTGGCTCGGATCCCTCGTTGCTGTGGCTTTGGCGTAGGCTGACAGCAAAGCTCCGATTAGACCCCTAGCCTGGGAACCTCCATGTGCCGTAGGTGGGGCCCTAAAAAGAAAAAAGACAAAAAATAAAAAAAGGAAAGAAAGGAATACATAAGAAAAGCAGGTCTTCTCCCTGGCTCTCTGAGGTAGAAATGTATAAATAGGGTTTTTTGAGGCTGTCTTATCAGAAAACAGTAGTTTTCACTGAAATTTGTGAGATCCCAGAAGGATTTTGTGTTTGTTTCTTTTAGATATGAAAACGGGGACTTTCTACTTTTTTTTTTGTCTTTTTCTTTTGTCTTTGTTGTTGTTGTTGCTATTTCTTGGGCCGCTCCTGCGGCATATGGAGGTTCCCAGGCTAGGGGTTGAATCGGAGCTGTAGCCACCGGCCTACGCCAGAGCCACAGAAACGCGGGATCCGAGCCGCTTCTGCAACCTACACCACAGCTCAGGGCAACGCCGGATCGTTAACCCACTGAGCAAGGGCAGGGACGGAACCCGCAACCTCATGGTTCCTAGTCGGATTCGTTAACCACTGCGCCACGACGGGAACTCCTCTACTTTGGTTCCTTCATATTTTGTCCGGTTCTGTTTAACATAAGCCTTTCCCTACCCTTGCTTCTCCCTCCCATTTCTGAGTTGTTTATTGGTATTTGGCTGTAGATTCATTTTAACTTCTAGCCTGAGTCCCGAAGGCTTTTTCCCCTCAGGGAGATTGTTACCTTCTTTTGGATTCAAGGTATTTGTTTCATAGAAAAAAGGATGAGAAGCTACTTTAAGGCTTTGAGGTAGCATGCTTTATCCCTTTACCTCCTTTGTTTCTTTTGTTTGTTTTGTTGTTGTTTTTGTTGTTTGACTTTTTTTGCTTTTTTAGGGCCGCACCTGTGGCATATGGAGGTTCCCAGGCTAGGGGTATAATTGGAGCTGTAGTCGCCAGCCTACACCAGAGCCACAGCAACTCAGGATCTGAGCTGCATCTGCAACCTACAGGGCAGCTCATGGCAACGCCAGATCCTTAACCCACTGAGTGAGGCCAGGAATCGAACACACAACCTCATGGTTCTTAGTCGGATTCATTTCTGCTGCACCATGACAGGAACTCCAACTTTTTTTCCTTTTTAAAAAATTTATTTTTCATACTCTTTTCCATTATGTTTTTTAAAAATTTCCACTTTTTAAAATTGCAGTACGGTCAATTTATAATATTGTGTTAATTTCTGCTGTATAGCAACATGTTTCAATTATATATTCTTTAAAGTTTTATTTTTTTAATGAAAGTATGGTTGATTCCTTTACCTCCTTTGCATGTCAAAACTTTATTGTCACGTGAGATCGTAGTTCTTTAGTTATGTGTAGTCTCCTTCTAATTTTCTCCCAATATCTAATAACAAATAACTCTAGAGTGGAATCTATGCAGGATTTTCTGTGATTGCTTTATGTTATAGGAAATAGTGAAAAATAGGGCAGAGAAGATATACTTGTAAAATAAAGTTCCTTTGACTTGTCATCCCAACTTCCTTATATCTCTTGAAAATTGTTTCATTCTGGAATCACCTTGAGGCCTTCAAGCCTATTTATAATCAACTGTCATTGATTCAGATTCTTTACTCCAGAAATGGTAGACTAATAAAAAAGCTGTATAAGTCCCGGGAGGGGTAATAAGGACCATGATAATTTTTGCAAGGCGTATTTAGAACCCACTGCCATAGAAGTCTCAAAAATCAGTGGCTTCTCCCAGTTAGAGGAAGAAGGAATGACAGCAGATTATAAATGAAGAAACTTATCCACACACACACACAAAAACAGCCAACAGGAACTGTAGGAATGTTGCATTATTTAAATATTCTCTGCCTAGACTCAGAAATCATCTTACGCCTTAATATTAAGGGAAGGTGAAAGGAAAATTCACCTAAAATAGACTAGTGGATTATGCTCTCCACCATATAATCAAAACCACAGGGCTTTCAATGGATACGTAAACATGTTTTGGTTGCTAGGTCTTTAATGGCTGTTATTTTTGGATTCTGTTCATGATCCACTTCCCAACAGTAAGTCTGATGTGACACAGCTGAGTTCTAAATATGCTACATGTACTTTTTAAAAAAAGGTGGCTGCTGAAGGTTGTGTTCTTTGCATTATTATTTGAAAAGACAGGTGATGGGGGTTTTTTTGGGTTTTTTTTGTTGTTGTTTTTTGGTTTTTTTTAGCTTTCTCATTCCTTTTCTCTTGTTGAGTCTCTGTTTCTCTTGAGGCCTCATCACTCTCATGAAGAGGGACTCGGAGAAAGAAATATCCTTGCTAATACTTCTGTATGGAATGTGGTAGCAGGAATAGTTAACTAGATCTGCCTCTAGAGAATGGGTTAGTGTTAAGGCAACAGAACCCCAGATACCCTCTGGTAAAGGACTGGTTGAATTTGAGTTGTATGGATCTGAGAAATGTTTGTAAGATAGGGTCTATTTTAAAACATTATGACTATAAAATAGCTTTGCCTCTGTGTTATTAAAATAATAGAAACACAGTTTTGTGCTGTCTAGAAAGTCTTAAGTTTTTAATACTTTTAAGGGCACTTTTACTTGAAGGTGGATTATGAACTTCTATTGCATGTGGAAGCAGGAAAAATTACTGTGTCTGTGTCAGTAATCTTGAATTTGAGATGTTATTTCATTTAGATACAACTAGATAACTTACCTATTAGATGCTTTTTGTTCAATTTTTATTACCAGGAATCAACAATTTTCATATTTCTCTGCCTCCCTCTCAGGTACATGACACTGGTTTGCAATACAAATTATGCAGATTTAAGTCATCCTTCTGGTTACCATAACCAGTCTTTGAGCAGAAGCTGGTTGTGTAAGCTTATTACTTAGAATGTCTTATTTCCTTAAGAACAGGAACACATTTCCTCTGAGGAGATGCTATTAATGGATGGGTAGAATCATCCCATTTTTAGCCATTGAGAAAGGTTTCTATCATAACCACTCAGTATCAAGTCTGTTCTCTTAAGGAAAAATCCTTTGATTGTTTCTCTGTCCAGTGTGACCCTGAGGGGCTGTTACTCTCTGCCCCCTGCCCCCAGGATATCTACTACCAGATCTTTTCTTCTCCCAGAGGACATGTAGATACAGGTTGAGGTTCTGTTCAGATCTTTCTGGGACATGAAACATGTAACTAGCTCATAGACCTCAGGGGCCTGCTTTCCCTTCCTAAGGCCAGGAGTAGCAGTCGAGCCCTAGTTGTGGTGGGACGGAGGGCAGCTTCTTTACTTCCTTATCTTGTCATATAATAGGAATAATGTTTATGGTGCTGTAGTCCTGGCTTCACTTGGCATTTAACCAACCTCCAATGCTGTTTATTGCTTTGTATCCTCTGCCTCCATGAACATTATCCCTTAAATCTCTATTGCTTTGTAATATATGAGGCAACAAATAGCTTCTATGATTGGTTAAATGCCGGCATGCTACAAAGGTGTATGTTTTATTGCCTATATAACACAGATCTGTAGAGATTATTCGTGTTATCCTAGCCCTCCCATTAAATGGGTCATACTGGTACAATGGGACTCTGGATTTTTAATTCTGTCCCTTTAGCAAGTTCCCATAGTAGCTGGCATTGGCACAAAAGAAAACTGAGGAAGAATGCTTGGTGTTGATTACTAATTCTTTATGGTAGGGGAGCATCTTGAATTGGAGAATAACATGAGAAGAAATGGCTTTGGTAAATAAATTCTATTTGTGGAGATATGTGCTATCTTTACATGCTTCGATAGGTGAGGACAGTTTCAGGCACACAAATAAGCCTTTCTTCCTTACCCCCTGCCAAGAGTTTAAAAAAATTCAAATTTTTATTTAATAATTCATATTTCATTCAATAATTCATCCAGTTCCCATCTGGTAAGAGAGCCTACATGCTGTCAGGCAGCTGAAAATACACCGCATTATATACAGTTAGGCCAAATGCCCTGTTTTTTTGTAATATGTTGATTTTGCAGTAACTTTTAATCTACTCTGTGTATGCCGAGGTTTTATATAATTTTGTGATAGAAATAGACCACTGTTATGCATAGTAAAGAAAAAATTGGGACTAGAATTAAAAAATATATATATATAGTCATGTTAAAAAAGATGAATTAGACCCAAGTTTTTTGTTTGTTTGTTTGTTTTTTGGCTTTTTAGGGCCACACTGGTGACATATGGAAGTTCCCAGGCTAGGGGTTAAATCAGAACTGCAGCTGCCGGCCTATACCACGGCACAGGATTGCCAAATCTGAGCCGTGTCTGCAACCTATGCCACAGCTCACGGCAACACCAGATTCTTAACCCACTGATCAAGGCCAGGGATTGAACCTGCATCCTCATGGATGCTAGTTGGATTTGTTACCGCTGAGCCAAGAACTGTCTTTTTTTTTTTTTTTTTTAATTAATTTTTTTTGGCCATGCCCACAGCGTGTGGAATTTCAAACCTGCTCCCACAGCAGTATCAACGCTGGATCTTTTAACCTGCAGAGCCACCAGAGAACTCTATAAACCCAATTTTTTTTTTAATGTCAGATCTGGCATTCTTGACACTTGCCCTTAGAACCATGTGGTTGGTTATTTTAGTTTTTCGTGTTATATTTATTATTATGTTACTAAGAATATAATAGATTAGCTGTGAGCTATGGTGGAGGTCGCAGATGCGGCTCGGATCTGGTGTTGCTGTGGCTGTGGTGTAGGCCGGCAACTACAGCTCTGATTAGATCTCCATATGCCGTGAGTGCGGCCCTGAAAAAAAAAAAAGGACGAAAGACAAAAAAAAAAAGATAAAAAGCATCCCTGCTCCAGTCTGCCCCCACCTCCCCCCCAAAAAAGGATATATGAGCCTAATTGGAGCTATAACCAAGAAATTAAGGTGAATATTTTCAGTTATTCACTCTTGTTTGCCTTGAGTATGACTTAATATTTGGAATGGGAGCCCAGAAACTGTTCTCAGAACATTCCTGGTAGAAGAAAAAAACACTCTGTCTTTGTAGCTACTTCATCCTAAATCAGGAGAAGGGGCTTTTCGTAATCCCTTCTTTTACAACCTGCTGAGTTTATAAAGCACCTTCTGGATCTGAGAGCCTGTCCTTCATTAGTCCCTCTTTTGCCACCCCTGCAAAACCATATACATAGAGCTAGATTAACTTACAAGATATTGTCATTATTATGTATAGAATTCTTCATTCTTTTATCAAATATTCTTCCAGTTAATGCAGCAGATTGAAGAACAGCCAGTGTGCTCCCTCTGTCTGGTTAGCGTGTTTCTTTAATGCAGATTGACTTGCTCTGCAGTCGCATTTTGTCTGAAGCCCTTGTTAAGGCCTACTCTGTATGTGGATTCATAACACATCTGTGTGTACATCTACAGCGCTGTATAAATAATAATAAGTAATCACCAGATGGCCTATAACTGCTCCTCTGGACCCGCTGGGTCTCTTGAAGCTGTTAGGAGAGTCTTCTGGTGTTTTTCTGGGGAAAACTTGTCATAGATTTATTTCTAAAAAAATTCAAACTCACAACTGGGTGTTTAGGACTAGATATTGCTGTCTGTGTTGTAAATATTTAACAGGCTTTGTACAGTGACAAGTAAAAGCGCCATTACTAACTACACACAGTGGCTGTGGAGCTCCTCTTCCCTCCCAGCCATTTAGAAAGGAAACAAAATGCCAATAAATTGTGCATTATGAACAAGATGCAAGAGATGCTCTCTGGAAGCTCTTTCATAGGAGAAGAAAGAGGAAGAACTTCAGTGTTCTGCTCAAAGGATGTACCTGGGCAAACCTCATCTTTTTAGCTATATATATATATATATATATATATATGTTATTGATTTAAATAAAGCACAGTGCCCCTTTTAAATTGGACTTTATGACATAAGAAAAGCCCCTTCAGCTGGGGTTCAGGCAGAGCCAGGTTTTGATCTTAGAGTCTTTATAACTAAATGGTAAATCCCTTTGAAAGAGTTACAGTTGCAAGTGTTAGTAAACACTTAGCTAAATTTCTCATGTTTGATTACGTACAAAAATTAAGACGTGGGAGTTCCCGTCGTGGCGCAGTGGTTAACGAATCCGACTAGGAACCATGACATGAGGCTGCGGGTTCCGTCCCTGCCCTTGCTAAGTGGGTTAACGATCCGGCGTTGCCGTGAGCTGTGGTGTAGGTTGCAGACGCGGCTCGGATCCCGCATTGCTGTGGCTCTGGTGCAGGCTGGTGGCTGCAGCTCCGATTCAACCCCTAGCCTGGGAACCTCCATATGCTGCGGGAGCGGCCCAAGAAATAGCAACAACAACAACAACAAAAAAAGACAAAAGACAAAAAAAAAATTAAGACGTATTGCTTGTCAGTATTATTTATAGAGCAAAACATCTTTATTTTTGTCCTTTTCATTCATTTTTTCTAAAAAGTGTTATATATTTTGTTTCAGAGGGAAAATACTGTTCTGATTTAGCCTGCTTATAATTTTCTGTGCTATATTTTGTTATTATTAATCTCCTTGCTTCAGTACCTATTCTGGGGTACTTGCTT
This sequence comes from Phacochoerus africanus, assembly GCF_016906955.1. Lineage (NCBI taxonomy): Eukaryota > Metazoa > Chordata > Mammalia > Artiodactyla > Suidae > Phacochoerus > Phacochoerus africanus. The sequence continues at coordinate 21,203,979 of NC_062550.1, read as the reverse complement.
GATACAGCAATGCATGTCTTTAAAAGTCAAAATAAAACTGATTTCCTCTAAATGTTAGTGTTTTTTAATCTTTGTTTCCCATAAGATAATATAAAAAAGGCTTTAAACAAGTTGGGTATCTTTTAACTCTCAAGCCTGATTTTCTTTTGTCTCTTGAGGGTTGAATCTATTTAACCACAGAGGGACTGTCCTATAAATCATAGCACGTGTCTGTTACTTTCAAGTTAGGATGTGTAGAAAGCTTTTCTCTTTTAAAATCTCATCCTGAGGAAATGACATACAAATTGTGAGGGAGAAATGCTGCTCTTTAGTTTATTATAGATAGATTTTGCTTTTTAAGTTTTCTTTTAAAATTATGAGGTTAAGGAAAGGATTTCAAGGAGGAAAGCATCATGGAGAAAAGATGGAAGCTTTGGGATATATCTCTTTGTAATGGTGCCTTTGTGTTTTTATTTTGAAATTTCTTTGTGCAGTGAAATATGCTACTTATGATTGTGCTTTGGTAAGAATCTGTACATTTTCCATTGTCATGTGAAAGTACAGAGAGAATGAGAATGAATTTTGTGAAATTAGCCCATTCCCAGTCTGGCATACCATGTGCCCTATGTAGATGCTAATTCTGCCAGCAGATTGAAGAGCCGAACCAACTTCTGCTCTAAAGACTAAAATTGCCAGCCATCATTCCAGCTTTTGAATCTTGTTCACATCGATGATGTCAGATTTTGAGCATAGTTCTGTCTTTCGAGCTCAGCTGGGATTGCAATTCATTGGGTTGGAAGGAAAGACTTCCTTTTTGTCTTTGAAAAACTTGTAGCTCTGCAGGGAAAGTCAGCAGAATAAATCTGCAGCCTGGCTGTGTCCTTTGAGTCATTGTAGAAAGCTGAGTGCTCTGTTCAGCATTCAGCAGATTGGCTGTCAGAGTTGCAGCTCTGTTTATTGGATACATAATCTCTCTAAGAGCCATTTATGTTATTCCAGAGAGAATCATCCTGTGGCAAAAGGAACGCCTCTTTTCTCCTCTCAGGGGTCAAATCTTCTTGTGATACAGGGCAATTATCCCTGGATTTTCCTGAAAAATACCTCAATCTACTACAAAGATTGGCACGAGCACAGGTTGCCGACTTGGTTACAGTGACGAGCTCTGATTTCTTAGCCACAGGGAGAGGCATCAGGGTGACACTCGTAAGTATGCCAGAGGCTTAATGGTAGTGATTTTTCTACTGAGTGTCTCAGTGCCCCATATAAGCTTGGCTTCTCTTCTCTTTCTCTGAGGGAGATAACATTTGCTTTAGTATTTTGCACACCAGTCACTATAAAAATGCTGTGAGAGTTGTCTTTCTCTCCTCTCCCTTCTTCAAGTCTCTTGTCTTAAGTTACTGTCCTCCAGTTTGCAGTCAATCCCTATGGTCTTAATTTTTTATTTTTTGTTTTCCTCTTGTACTGCTTATCTTGGCTCTTATTAGTCATTTTACCTGGTGGGGATTATTAACCAGTATTTCCTCTAATTTAAAAAAAATTGGAGTTCCCTGGTAGCTCAGTGAGTTAAGGCTCTGCCATTTTCACTGCTGTGGCTGTAATTATAGCCGTGGTACAGGTTCAATCCCTGGCCTGGGGAACTTCTGCGAGCCATAGGTGTGGCTTAATTTTTTTTAGAGCAGTTTTACATTTACAGAAATATTAAGAGCAAAGTATGGAGAGTTTCCATATACCCCCTACCCCTTTTCCACCCCCAGCCCCCCTCATCTTGTATTAGTGTGGTACATTTGTTACAACTGATAAGCCAATATTGAGACATTATTATTAATTCAAGTCCATAGTTTACTTTAGGATTCATTCTTTGTGTTATACATTGTGTGGGTTTTGGCAAATGTATAGTAACACAGATCCTCCATTACAGTGTACAGAATAGTTTCACCGCCTTAAAAACCCCCAGTTGCTCCACCTATTCATCCCCCCATCCCATCCCAGCCCCTGGTAATCCCTGATCTTTTTACTGTCTTCATAGTTTTGCCTTTTCCAGAATGTCATATAGTTAGAATCATGCAGTCCTCTAGTTTTTTTTTTTTTTTTTTTGTCTTTTGTTGTTGTTGTTGCTATTTCTTGGGCCGCTCCCACGGCATATGGAGGTTCCCAGGCTAGGGGTTGAATCGAGCTGTAGCCACCGGCCTACGCCAGAGCCACAGCAACGCGGCATCCGAGCCGCATCTGCAACCTACACCACAGCTCACGGCAACGCTGGATCGTTAACCCACTGAGCAAGGGCAGGGACGGAACCTGCAACCTCATGGTTCCTAGTCGGATTCGTTAACCACTGCACCACGACGGGAACTCCAGTCCTCTAGTTTTTTAAAGTCAGGAGCGGATAACAATGTGAGGGAGATTAGTTGGAGAAGGGAGGAGAGAAAATTAGGACATGTGAGGTCACAGCTTTGAGGTCCCTCTAAAAGTACAAGAGTCAATCTAAGGAGATTTAGGTGGCAGCCCTTTCTTGTCTACTGGGAATGTCTCTGTTGTCAAAGGATTTGGCTTGCCCGGTGACAGTTTTAATGGTTCTAGGTATGGGAACAGGTCAAGATGACTGCTGAATGGACTATATCTGGAGGTCAAGGTATTAGGGTTGAGCGAGACAAGAGGAAGTAAAGCCCGTGATCCTTTTTCTTTTGTTGAAGTTGAGGATCATAAAGTCCCTTCTCCTTTTCTTCCTTGGGCAGCCTTGTATGTGATTGAAAAAAATCAGTGAAAATAAACTCCTGTACTTTACATTAATTCAAGATAATATTATTAGAAAAGTTTGGGAGCTATCATTAATACTCTAGTATAAATTACTTTAACCACAGATGTAGTATTGGCTACATAAAGGAATGGAAATTTTTATTTGTGCTTAGAGGTTAGTAGATGAAGATTGGCTTAGGTGGAATGGCCCCTGAGCAAAGGAGACGTGGCAACCTATGAGGATGTTAAAGATAAATAGATTTACTCCTTAGTTTTGTTTTGAGGGGGTATCTCACCTTCCTTCTGCTAGAAGCTCGTTGAGAAGTATAAGTCTTAAGGGCCCCAATAAATACGAGAAACAGCTTATTTTTTTTTGGACAGAAAGAGACATTTCCACCTTGTCCTGGTCTATAAAATTTACATTGGTAAACTATGAGAGAAAGAGAGTGGCCTGATCTCATTAGTTCTGGGATTCAAGTTTTCTGTCTACTTAGAATGTTAACTCTCTGGTATTGGTTAAGATCTCATTTTATAGAGATACTGACTCTTTACCTTTTAGATTTGGCTGCATGTGAGAATCTTCCAGTCTTAGCCTCAATGTGACTTTAATTTCCTTGTTAAATTGAATTGACTCTGATAAAAATGAACACTAATCTAGGGTAGGCTCTATAACATGATGTTCAGGAGTACCTTCAGCTAGTGCAGGCCAGCATCTCGGCAACAGCTAAAACTACTGAGTACAGAAGTAGTTTGCACATATTATTTTATTTAACCCCAGAAATCCCCCGAGGAAGGATATAATGTTCTCTCCATTTTTTATTTTTTTTATTTTTTATTTTTTTTTTGTCTTTTTGCCATTTCTAGGGCCACTCCCGCAGCATATGGAGCTTCCCAGGCTAGGGGTCGAATCGGAGCTGTAGCTGCCGGCCTACACCAGAGCCACAGCAACACAGGATCCAAGTTGCGTCTGCGACCTACACCACAGCTCACGGCAATGCCGGATCGTTAACCCACTGAGCAAGGGCAGGGATCGAACCCACGACCTCATGGTTCCCAGTCGGATTCATTAACCACTGAGCCATGACGGGAACTCCTGTTCTCTCCATTTTACAGAGGAGAAAACTAAGACTCAGAGGGGGTTAAATAACTTGTACAGGGTCATACAATAGTTTGTGATGGAGCTACAGTACAAACCCGTACAGACTTCAGACCAGCACTTCCACTGGGATAAATTGCTTCCTTATTCTTCTCCATGGACATGTAAATATACACATCTAGCATAGAAAAAAAAAATAGTGTTTTTTGGTAAATGGTCCAAGTGCAGTCACTTAAGTAAGTCCTAGCTGTAGTTTGTTATTGATCTAGATAGACAGAGAGAACTGATTTGACAGCTAAACTCTCCCTGTTCAAAAAGTTAAGAAGTCTTACTAAAATGAAGAGCTTCTTTGCAACTGCCTCAGCCCTATTAACCTATAATGTTTTTTGTCTGCCTAGGAATGCTGCCGAGATGTATCTAACACTCTGTGAGGTAAACAACCACTGTTTAGTGGTCTGGATATGATTTTAAGATGGGAAAGAAAACAACTTCTTGACCAACCAGAAATGTAGACAGAACCAGAAAACTGTGACCTAAAAAATCATACCTTCAGCATTCTCCACTAACAGGCCCAAAGAAACATTATGGTGTTATCTTGTGAAGTCTAGACTGGGTCACTTTCTGACTCGTATTCCCTTCTTCATCATCTTAGTTTTATGCCTATCAGCTCCCAAATGCCAAGGACGGTATCTGCTGTCTTGCTTTCTGAGATGTTGTGTAGCAGTGGGGCTTTTGTCATTGTGGCTGCTGTACTGATTGGTAACAAGAGGAAATATGATTAAGGAGGAATTAGGGTATGATTAGGAGTATGTTAACCAGTGTAGTGAAATGTGTGATCTGCCCAGTGATTTATAACTTGTTTATTCTCTGAGTTTTTGGATGTATGAATGTATGGAGGGTCTTAACTGTTAAATAATAGAATTCTCCACTCAGATCTCACATTCTTTCCTTCTTGGACTTCATAGCACTTCCATATACCTGCTCTTGCCTTTTCTCTTACAAACTGTGGTGTGTTGATGCAGTGGACGTTTCTTTCATTATTGGAAGTGAAAATATGTGGCTATATAGATACTCGGAAATATTTATGTAAAATACTTTGTGGTGATAAAAATATGTAGAAGTGCACATAAAGGGTCAAAAGAGATCAGAAAGTCTTATAGTTGATATTGTCAGTAAAGAGATTCTGTGTATATTTTTGTCTGAAAGTATTTATCTTTTACTGGAAAGTTGCTTAAAATATACATTTATTTCTTTATTCTGATAATGATTCATTATGTAACTGTGGACTATATGAAACTAACTCTGCATTCAACTGCAGGAAATACCTGACTGGAGTCTTGTCTTTTCTTCTCTGACCATGAAGTCAAATTCTTGGCTTCAGAGCTGAGAATGCCTTACTGGGCAAGATCACAAACTACCGAAATGATTACTCTACGTGTCCAGAGATCTCATTTGTTTAAGTTGCTGGATGCCTCTGACAAGCTGGTTAGTTGTGTGTGTGTGTGTGTCCTGCCAGGTATTTCTGCAAAACGGTAAATACGAAGAAAAGATGATTCAGGGCAGCAGCCTATCAAACAGAAACTACAAACTTAGCTCCTAAGAGTTTATCAGGTGGACAGTGACAGCTTAATAGGATGGATGATTGCTTTTAAAGAAGAGAGAAAGGCCCTACATTTTAATGCTAACCTCAGCTCCTTTTTGTGTCTCTTTCTCAAGCTTACTGAACAAAACAATAACAACAACAAAAACAAGAAAAACCTTTCGCTGGCATTAGTTATCTGAATAGTGAAAGGAGTTGTTGAGATAGTTTTGAAGATCTTAGTTGTGGGGAGTAGGTGGAGGTAGCTGTATAATACCAGACTGGGGTGGATAACGTTACAGACATCTTTCACTTCGGTGAGCATGATTTTTTTACATGGTGGCAACCTGTGCACATTGATTTTTTTTCACTGTATTATGTTTATTATAATTTCAGACATTTGTCGTTTTACTTCACTTTTAAGTATTTATTAGTATTAAGGAAGGGCATGTAGCCTACTCAAACTATATTGGGAGGGGATAATAAAAGTAGTTACTTTTAAATTTTCAGGGGTCTAGGTGTCTAAATATGTTTTATAAGGTACTATGTTAGATTTAATAATTTATTCCCTTTTCAGCCTTGCCCTTTTTTTTTTCCTTTTTAAATTTTACCTAGATAATTGCAAAAGTGAAAAGGGAAGATTCATTTCAGCATTCTTTCACTTTATTTGCATTTGAAGCTACAATGAGACAGGGCCTTATGGAGGCTTGTACTTTCAGTTATGCATGTGACTGCTCAGAGGAGAGAGAGTTGTGTGCACACATGGAGTAGCTCATGGCAAAGCAGTGGTTAAAGGTTTGAACATATTGTACCTTGTTGGTTATTCCCTTAGTCCTAAGGGAGGCATTTTGCTCCTCCATAGACAGTAATCGGCTTGTCAGAGTCGAATGGCTTTTTGTTTTCTCTTTATCTAGTAAAATGCAGTGGGCTAAGCCTTTCTGGGAAGCAATTTCTTCCTCCACCACATGAACAGAAGGTCATGGATGCTGTCTCTGAAACAAAGGGGAAGTGGTAATAGAAAAATCAGTGGCTAGGGCATAATTGGATTGGAGCTCTGTCAAAGAGACAACATTTCTTGCTTGGAAGGTGGACTTTCTGCTATGCTGTACTTTTCTGTCTTAACATTAGAAATGTAAGCAATGAGTACTCTAATTCAGGCTTAATTTTTCAGGCTCTTTTCTGAACACTCTATGAGAACAAATTTGCAATAATCTATTTACTTTTACGTGGTGGTTTTCAAAAGAAATTTTTTTTTTTGGCCATGCCCACAGAATGTGGAAATTCTGGGCCAGGGATCGAATCCACACCACAGCAGTGACCTGAGCCACAGCAGTGACAGTGCTGGATCCTTAACCTGCTGTGCCACTAGGGAACTCCTCCAAACATTTTTTAAGATATATATATATATAATATGTTTCTTTTTGGCTTTTTTTTGCCTTTTTTTTTAGGGTCGCACCCATGGCATATGGGGGTTCCCAGGCTAGGGGTCGAATCAGAGCTGCAGCTGCCAGCCTACACCACAGCCACAGCAACTTGGGATCTGACCTATACCACAGCTCACGACACTGCCAGATCCTTAACCCCACTGAGCAAGTCCAGGGATCGAACCCGAAACCTCATGGTTCCTAGTCGGATTTGTTTCCACTGCACCATGATGGGAACTCCTCTTTTTTTCTTTTTCTCACATTATCCTCCATCATGTTCCATCACAAGTGACTAGATATAGTTCCCTGTGCTATACAGCAGGATCTCATTGCTTATCCACTTCAGATAATAGTTGGCATCTATTAATCTCAACTATCCTACTCCCTCCTGGCAACCACAAGTCTGTTCTCCAAGTCCATGAGTTTCTTTTCTATGGAAACATTCATTTGTCCCATATATTAATTTCCAGATATAAGTGCTATCATATGGTATTTGTCTTTCCCTTTCTGACTTACTTCACTTAGTATGAGAGTCTCTAGTTCCATCCATGTTGCTGCAAATGGTGTATTTTGTTCTTTTTATGGCTGAGTAGTATTCCATTGTGTATATACACCATGTCTTCTTTTTTTTTGTCTTTTAGGGCTGCACCTGTGGCATATGGAGGTTCCCAGGCAAGGTATCAAATTGGAGCTACAGCTGCTGCCCTACACCACAGCCACAGCAACTCCAGTCCAAGTCCTGTCTGTGACCTACACCACAGCTCGTGGCAACACTGGATCCTTAACCCACTGAGCGAGGCTGGGGATCGAACCTGCATCCTCATGGTTACTAGTCATAATTTGTTTCTGCTGCACCGCAGCAGGAACTCCCCTGAGTGGCACATTTGTTAACAACTAATGAACCTACACTGACACAATCACAATCACCCAAAGTCCATAGCTTACCTTAGAGTTCACTCTTGTTGTTACACATGTGATGAGTTTGGACAGATATACAAGAACGTGTATTTATCATTTGTTTGCCCTACAGAGTGTTTTTACTGCCCTAAAAATCCTCTATGTTCTACCTAGTCATCTTTCTCCCCACCCTCCCACTCCCAGCAACCACTAATCTTTTTCCATAGCTATGCCTTTTCCAAAAAGCCATGTAATTGGAGTCATACAGTACGTACGTAGCCTTTTCAGATTGCCATCTTTCACTTAATATGCACTGAAGATTTCGTTGTGTCTTTTAATGGCTTGATATCTATTTCTTTTTAGTTCTGAATAATACTCCCTTGTCTGGATGTACCACTGTTTATCAGTTCACCTACTGAAGGATCTCTTGGTTGCTTCCAAAATTTGGCAATTATGAATAAAGCTGCTGTAGGAGTTTCCGTCGTGGCGCAGTGGTTAACGAATCCGACTAGGAACCATGAGGTGCGGGTTCGGTCCCTGCCCTTGCTCAGTGGGTTAAGGATCCGGCGTTGCCACGAGCTGTGGTGTAGGTTGCAGACATGGCTTGGATCCTGCATTGCTGTGGCTCTGGCGTAGGCCGACAGCTACAGCTCCGATTGGACCCCTAGCCTGGGAACCTCCATATGCCGCGGGAAGCAGCCCAGAAAACGACCAAAAATAAATAAGTAAATAAAGCTGCTGTAAAAATCCTGGTGTGGGTTTTTGTGTGGACATAAATTTTCAGCTCCTTTGTATAAATTTCAGAAAGCATGATTGCCAGATTGAATGGTAAGAATATGTTTATTTCTGTTTTGTTTTGTTTTTTTAGGGCTGCACCTGAGGCATATGGAGGTTCCCAGGCTAGGAGTCCAATTGGAGCTGTTGCTGCTGGCCTATGCCAGAGCCACAGCAATGCCAGATCTGAGCCGCATCTTCGACCTACACTACAGCTTACGGCAATGCTGGATCCTTAACCCACTGAGTGAAGCCAGGGATTGAACCCGCAACCTCATAGTTCCTAGTTGGGTTCGTTTCCGCTGCACAACGTCAGGAACTCCATGTGTTTATTTTTGTAAGAAACTGCCAAATTGTCTTCCAAAGTGACTTTACCATTTTGCATTCCCACTAGCAATGAGTGACAGTTTCTGTTGCTTCATACCCTTGTCAGCATTTGGTGTTGTCAGTGATGTGGATTTTGGCGGATAGAGTAAATGTGTAGTGGTATGTCACAGTTGTTTTAATTTGCATTTGCCTGATGACATAAGATGTGTAGCATCTCTGCGTATGCTTGTTTGTTGTTTATTGATTTATTTTTATAAATAAACCAATTTATTTATTTGTTACATCTTTGGAGAGAAATCTGTTAAGGTCTTTGGCCTTTTTTTGTCGTTGTTGTTGTCTTTTTTTTTTTTTTCCCCAGGGCCTCACCCGTGGCATATGGAGGTTCCCAGGCTAGGGGTCTAATCAGAGCTGTAGCTCCTGGCCTACACCACAGCCACAGCAACACCAGATCCAAGCCGTATCTGTAACCTACACCACAGCTTACAGCAAGGCCGGATCCTTAACCCACTGAGCAAAGTCAGGGATTGAACCGGGGTCCTCATGGATACTAGTCAGGTTCGTTTCCGCTGAGTCACTATTGGAACTCCTCTTTGGTCTATTTTTTAATTAGGTTGTTTGCTTCCTTATTGAGCTTTAAGAGTTCTTTATGTGTTTTGGATAACAGTCCTTTATCAGATGTCTTTTGCAAATATTTTCTCCCAGGCTGTGGCTTGCCTTCTCAGTCTCTTAATGTCTTTCACAGAAAGACAGTGTCACAGTGTTTTATTTTATTTTTATTTTTTTGTCTTTTTTGCCATTTCTTGGGCCACTTCCTCGGCATATGGAGGTTCCCAGGCTAGGGGTCCAATTGGAGCCGTAGCCACCGGCCTACAGCAGAGCCACAGCAATGCGGGAACCGAGCCACGTCTGCAGCTACACCACAGCTCACAGCAACGCTGGATCATTAACCCACTGCGTAAGGCCGGGGATCGAACCCGCAACCTCATGGTTCCTCATCGGATTCGTTGACCACTGAGCCATGATGGGAACTCCACAGTTTTTTAATTTTTAAAGAAGTTCAGAGTATCAGTTATTCCTTTCATGGATTGTGCCTTTGGCATTGTATCTAAAACCCAAACTCAAGATTACTTAGGATTTTTTTCCTATAACATCTTCTGGTACTTTCATAGTTTTGTGTTTTACATTTATGTCTATGATCCTTTTTATTTAAAATTTTTTTAACTTATTTTTTACTCTTATTTTTTAGGGACACACCTGCAGCATATGGAAGTTCCCAGGCTAGGGATAGAATCCAAGCCACAGCTGAGACCTATGCCACAGCGGTGGCAACACCAGATCCTTGCACCAGGCCGTGGATTGAACCTGAGCCACCAAAGGATAATTCTAGATCCTTAACCAGCTGTGGCACAGTGGGAAATCGATCTATGATCCATTTTGAGTTAATTTTTGCAAAGTGTTTAAAGTCTGTGTCTAGGAGTTCCCCAGTAGCCTAGTGAAAGTCTGTGTCTAGATTCACTTTTTTGCATGTGGATTTAAAAAATGGAGGTATATTTGACATGTAACTTTGTATTAGTTTCAGGTGTGCAACATAATGAATTGATATTGATATGTATTGCAAAATGTTCACTGCCATAAATCTAGTTAATATCTATCACCATACTTAGTTACAGAATTTTTTTTTTTTTTCCTTTTGTGGCTGCCCTGAGGCATATGGAGTTCCTGGGCCAAGGATCAGATCAGAGTCACATTTGTGACCTATGCCATAGCTTCAGTAACACTGGATCCTTAACCCATTGTGCTGGGCCAGGGATGGAACCTGCATCCCAGCCCGCCAATCCCATTGCACCACAGTGGAAACTCCCAAAATTTTTTTCTTGTGTTGAGAACTTTTACTCTCTTAGCAACTTTCAAATATGAAATATATTAACTGTAGTCACCATGTAATATGTTACATCCCATGACTTATTTATTTTATAACTAGAAGTTTGTACCTTTTGATTCCCTTCACCCATTTTGCCCACCCCCTATCTCTGGTGAGCACCGGTCTGTTTTCTGTGTCTGTAGGCTTGGTGGGTTTTTGATTGCACATATGGTTGGCCTTCTGCATCCACATATACAGACTGGTATTGTTCAACATAATTTCATGTACCAGTTGGCCATCTTTGTCTTCTTTGGAAAAATATCTGTTCATATCTTCTGCCATTTTTAAATTTCATTGTTTGGGATTTTGCTGTTGAATTGCATGAGTTTTTAATATATTTTGGATGTTAACCCCTTAGTGGATATATGATTTATAGATATTTTCTCTAGGTTTGGTAGGTTGCCTTTTTATTTTCTTGATGATTTTCTTTGCTGTGCAGAAGCTTTTTAGTTTAATGTTCCATTTATTTGTTTATTTATTTATTTTTGCATTTTAGGGCCACACTTGTGGCATATGAAAGTTCCCAGGCTAGGTGTTGAATGGGAGCTGCAGCTGCCAGCCACAGCCATAGCAACTCCAAATCTGAGCCACATCTGCCACCTACACCAAAGCTTACAGCAAGGCTGGGTCCTTAACCTACTCTGTGAGGCCAGGGATCAAACCTGCATCCTCATGGATACCAGTTGGGTTTGTTACCGACTGAGCCACAACAGGAACTCCTTATTTGTTCTCTTTTTGTGAAAAATGCCATTGGAATTTCCATGGGGATTTCATTGAACCTGTAGATTTCTTTGGGTACTGTGGACATTTTAACAATATTAATTCTTCCAGGAATTCCTGCTGTGGCACAGTGGGTTAATGATTTGGCTTGTTTCTGTAGAGGCGCTGGTTTGATCTCCAACCTGGTACAGTGGGTTAAGGATCTGGTGTTGTTATAGCTGTGGCAGCTGTACCATAGGTCACAGCTCAGGCTCAGATTTGATCTCTGGCCTGAGAACTTCCCTATGTTGCAGATGTGTTGATAAAGAAAAAAATTAATTCTTCCAGCCCATGAGCATGAATATCTTTCCATTTTTATTTATTTTTTCATGTTTTTATTTATTTGGCCACACCCATGGCCTGTGGAAGTTTCTGTGCCAGGGATCGACCCACGCCACAGCAGTGATCCAAGCCACTGAATTGACAATGCCAGATCCCTAACCCACTGCACCACAAGGGAACTCATCCATTTATTTTATTTGTGTCTTCTTCAGTTTCTCTCGTCACTATCTTAGAGTTTTCAATGTACAGGTCTTTCCATGGTTAAATTTATTCTTGGGTATTTTATTCTTTTTGACATGATGATAAATGAGATTGTTTTCTTAATTTCTTTTTATGATAGTTCATTATTAGTATATGGAAAGGCAACAGATTTTTTTGTATATTGATTTTGTATTCTGAAACTTTGCTGAATTCATTCATTAGTCTTAAGAATTTTCTGGGGAAAAAAATGTAATTGTAATGTATACATGTAAGGATAACTTGATCCCCTTGCTGTACAGTGGGAAAATTAAAAAAAAAAAAAAAAGGAATTATCTGGGGAAAAAAAAAAACAAAACAGAAAGGAGTTCCCATCATGGCTCATGCTCAAAATCTGACTAGCATTCATGAGGACACAAGTTCAATCCCTGGCCTCTCTCAGTGGGTTAAGGATCTGGCATTGCCGTGAGCTGTAGTGTAGGTCTCAGATGCAGCTCAGATCCCATGTTGCTGTGTCTGTGGCGTAGGCCATCGGCTACAGCTCTGACTCAGCCCCTAGCCTGGGAACCTCCACATGCCACAGGTGCAACCCTAAAAGTCCAAAAAAAAATTTTTTTTTCTGGAAGTGTCTTTAGAGTTTTCTATGTGTAATATCATTTCATCTGCAAATAGTGATAGTTTTACTTCTTCCTTTCTAATATGGATGCCTCTTAATTACTTTTTTTTCCTAATTGCATTGGCTAAGACTTCCAATACTAGTTGAATACAAGTGGCAAGAGTGTGCACTTTGTCTTGTTCATGATTTTAGAGGAAAAGCTTTTAGCTTTTCATTGTTCAGTATGATGTTAGCTGTGGGCTTGTCATATATAGCCTTTATTATGTTGAGGTATGTTCCCTCTAAACCCACTTGGTTGAGAATTTCTATCAGAATGGATGTCAAATTTTGTCAGATGCTTTTTCTGCATCTAGTGAGATGATCAAATGTTTTTTGTCCTTCATTTGGTTAACATGGTGTATCAGATTGAATTATTTGAATATTGAATCAACCTTGAATCCCTGGAATAAATCTCACTTGATCATGGTATATGACTCCTTTAATATATTGTTGAATTCTATTTGCTAATATTTTGTGGAGGATTTTTGCATTTGTGTTGGCCTATAATTTTCTTGTGTCCTTAACTGGTTTTGATATCAAGGTAATGCTGGCCTTGTAAAATGAATTTGGAAGTGTTCCCTCTTTTATTTTTTGGACGCCTGAGAAGGATTGATATTAATTCTTCTTTGAACGGTAGAATTCACCAGCGAAGCCATCTGGTCCTGGACTTTTGTTTATTGGGAGGTTTTTGATTACTGATTCAGCCTCCTTACTGGTGAACAGTCTGTTGGTATTTTCTGTTTCTTCATCACTCAGTCTTGGAAGGTTGTATGTTTTTAGGAATTTATCCATTTATTTTAGGTTGTCCAGTTGTTTGGCTTATCATTGTTTTTAGTAGACTCTTATGATACTTTGTATTTCTGAATTATCAGCTGTAATGTCTCCTCTTCTCTGATTTTTTTTTTTTTTAGATTCTCTGTCTTTTTCTTAGTGATTCTAGCTAAAGGTTTGCCAATTTTGCTTATCTTTTCAAAGAACCAGCTCTTGGAGTTCCCATCGTGGCTCAGCGGAAACAAATCTGACTAGTATCCGTGAGAATGCAGGTTCGATCCCTGGTCTCGCTCAGAGGGTTAAGGATCCAGCATTGCCGTGAGCTGTGGTGTAGGTTGGCAGCTACAGTTCTGATTCGACTCCTAGCCTGGGAACCTCCATATGCCACAGGTGTGGCCCTAAAAAAACACCAGCATGTTCTTGGTTTCATTGATCTTTTCTGCTGTCTCTTTAGTCTAATTCATTTATTTCTGTTCTGATCTTTGTTATTTCCTTCCTTCTACTAACTTAGAACTCCTTTTTTTTGTCTTTTTGCCATTTCTTTGGGCCGCTCCCGCGGCTTATGGAGGTTCCCAGGCTAGGGGTCGAATCGGAGCTGTAGCCACCGGCCTACGCCAGAGCCACAGCAACGCAGGATCCGAGCCGCGTCTGCGACCTACACCACAGCTCACGGCAACGCCGGATCGTTAACCCACTGAGCAAGAGCAGGGACCGAACCCACAACCTCATGGTTCCTAGTCGGATTCGCTAACCACTGCGCCACAACGGGAACTCCAGAACTCTGTTCTTTTTCTAGTTCCTTGATACTTAAAATTAGGTTGTTTATTTGAGATTTTTCTTGTTTCTTGAGGTAGGCATTTGTTGCTATTAATTTCCCTCTTAGGAGTTCCCGTTGTGGCGCAGTGGTTAATGAATCCGACTAGGAACCATGAGGTTGCAGGTTCGGTCCCTGGCCTTGCTCAGTGGGTTAACGATCCGGCGTTGCCGTGAGCTGTGGTGTAGGTTGCAGACGCGGCTCGGATCCCGCGTTGCTGTGGCTCTGGCGTAGGCCAGTGGCTACAGCTCCGATTCAACCCCTAGCCTGGGAACCTCCATGTGCTGCGGGAGCGGCCCAAAGAAATGGCAAAAAGACAAAAAAAAAAAAATTCCCTCTTAGAGCTGCTTTTACTGTGTCCCGTAAGTTTTGGTATGTTAATAGTTCCATTTTCGCTAGTCACGAGGTTTTTGTTTTTTTTTTTTTATCTTTTTCTAGGGCCGCACCCACAGCATATGGAGGTTCCCAAGCCAGGGATTTAATCGGAGCTATAGCCACTGGCCTATGCCAGAACCACAGCAACTCGGAATCTGAGCCACGTCTGCGACCTGCACAACAGCTCACAGCAATGCCGGATCCTTAACCCACTGAACGAGGCCAGGGATCGAACCTGCAACCTCATGTCTCCTAGTTGGGATTCGTTAACCACTGAGCCACGATGGGAACTCCTCAAGGTATTTTTTAATTTCTTTTTCAAGTTCTTCATTGACCCATTGGTTGTTCAGTAGCATGTTTCATCTCTCTCTCTTTGAATTTTCATTTCTTGTGGTTGATTTCTAGTTTCATACCATTGTGGTCAGAAAAGATGCTTGATATTATTTCTTTCGGTACTCTTAAATTTATTGACTTGTTTTGTGGCTTAACATGTGATCTACTCTAGGTCATGTGCACTTGAGAAAAATGTTTATTGCTTTGCTCCTTTGTTAAAGACCAGCTCACTGTATTAAATTGTTCTTTCAGCAGTACTGTCTTGATTCTCATAGCTTTAGAGTGTGTCTTGGTGTCAGATAGTTTCAGTCCATTAACATTTTTTTTTCTTTAGTATTGTCTTGGTTATTCTGGGTCTTCTGTCTCTCCATATACACTTTAGAATCAGTTTGTTCACATTCACAAAATAACTTGGTAGGATTTCGATTGGGGTTGCATTAAATCTATAGATCAAGTTGGGAATAACTGACATCTTGACAATAAATATCCATTTACTTAGTTCTTCTTTGACTTCATCAAAGTTTTATCATTTTCCTCATATGGATCTTATTTTGTTAGATTTATACCTAAGTATTTCATTTGGGAGGTACTAATGTAAATGGCATTGTGTTAGGTTTTTTTTGGCTGCGCCCATGTCATTTGGAAGTTGCTGGGCCAGGGATCAAACCCTCATGAGAGCAGTGACCAGAGCCACTGCAGTGACAATGCCAGATCCTTGACCCACTGCACCACAAGAGAATGCCTATGTCTTTATTTCTAATTCTACTTAATGATTGCTGATATATAGGAAAACAATTGACTTTTGACATACATGTTAATCTTATATCATGCAAGTTTGCTGTAGTTGTTTATTAGTTCTGGGAAACTTTTCCTGATTCTTTTGGATTTTCTACATAGATGATGATGTCATCTGCAAAGACAGTTTTATTTCTTCTTCCCCAATCTGTATGACTTTTATTTCCTTTTCTTGTCTTATTGTGTTAGCTGGGATAATGTAGTACAGTGGTGAAAGTGAGTGGTGAGAGTGGGAGACATAGTTGCCTTGTTCTTGATCTTAGCAGGAAAGCTTTGAGTTTTTCACCATTAATATAATGTTAGTTGTAGCTATTTTGCAGATTTTTTTTTTTTATCAAGTACAGGCAGTTCCCCTATATTTTCAGTTTACTGAGAGGTTTTTATCATGAATGGGTACAGAATTTTGTCAAATGCCTTTTCTGTATCTGTTGATATGGTTATGTGATTTTTCTTTTTTTAGCCTGCTGATGTGATGGATTACGTTAATTTTCAATTGTTGAACAAGTCTTGCATAGTTGAGATAAATCCCACTTGGTTGTGGTTGTATAATTCTTTTTATATATTGTTAGATTTGATTCACAGATATTTTGTTGAGGAATTTTGCATTAATGTTCATGAGAGAGAAGTGTGTAGTCTTCTTGTAATGTCTTTCTCTTGTTTCGGTAGTAGAGTAATGCTGTGCTCATAAAATAAGTTAGGAAGTATTCTCTTTTCTTCTGTCCTCTAGAGGAGACTATAGAGAATTGGTGTAATTTACTCCTTAAACATCTCGTGGAATTTACAACTAAGCCTGTTTGGGTCAGGTGCTTTCTGTTTTGGAAGGTTGTTAGTTATTGAGTCAATTTAATTAGTAGATACAGGCCTATTAGGAGTGTCCATTTCTCCTTGTGTGAGTGTCTTTTAAGGAATTGGTCTATTTCATCTAGGTTACCAAGTTTGTGGGCATAGAGTTGTTCATAATATTTCTTTTTTCTTTTTTGCTTTTTGGGGCCGCAGTTATGGCATGTTGAGGTTCCCAGGCAAGGGGTCGAATAGGAACTACAGCTGCCAGCCTATACCACAGCCACAGCAACGCCAGATTTGAGCTGCATCTGCAACTACGCCACAGCTCTCAGCAACACCGGATCCTCAACCCACTGAGCGAGGCCAGGGATGGAACCTGCAACCTCATGGTTCCTAGTCGGATTCGTTTCTGCTGCGCCACAGTGGGAACTCCAAGTTCATAATATTTATTTATTATCCTTTGAATGTCCATGGAATCTGTAGTGATGTTCCTCTTTCATTTCTGTTATTAGTAGTTTGTATCTTCTCTTTTTTCTTGGTTAGCTTATCTAGAGTTTTATCAATTTTATCAATCTTTTCAAGGAATCAGGTTTTGGTTTTATTTATTTCCTGTTTTTGATTTCATTGATTTTTTTTTTGTCTTTTTGCCATTTCTTGGGCCATTCCCATGGCATATGGAGGTTCCCAGGCTAGGGGTCCAATCGGAGCTGTAGCCACCGGCCTACGCCAGAGCCACAGCAGCGCAGGATCCGAGCCTCGTCTGCAACCTACACCACAGCTCATGGCAACGCCGGATCCTTAACTCACTGAGCAAGGCCAGGGATCGAACCTGCAACCTCATGGTTCCTAGTGGGATTTGTCAACCACTGCGCCACAATGGGAACTCCTGATTTTATTGATTTCTGTTCTAATTTTTATTTTTTACTTTCTTCTGCTTACTTTAGGTTTAATTTTCTTTTTTTTTAAATTTCCTAAGATGGAAGCTTAGGTTATTGATTTTAGATCATTCTTCTTTTCTAAATATACATTCATGTTGTTAATTTCTCTCTAAGCTCACTTGTGTGCATCCCACAACTTTTGATAAGTTGTATTTTTATTTTCACTTAGTTGAAATTATATAAAAATTTCTTTTGAGATTTCTATTTCTTCTTTGATGTGTTATTTAATCTCCAAGTATTTGGAAATTTTTCCAGCTATCTTGATTTCTAGTTTAATTCCATTGTGGTCTGAGAGCAGACACTGTGTGATTTCTGTTCTTTTAAAGTTATTAAGGTTTGTTATGTAGCTCAGAATGAGGTCTCTCTTGCCTCTCACCATCTGAGATTGCCCACACATTCTTTAGAATGTGTTTCTCCTAGGGCCACTCTCTCGTCTTTTGAGACGTACTTCATTCTGTTTATGGAATGTGTATCTTCCAGGCTGCTTTCGCCTTCTGAGATGTGTATCTCTATCAATAAATTTACCTATTACTTTGTCTCTTGATGAATTCTTTCTGTGCTAAGACGTAACCTGAACTTCATTCACACCTGAAACCAGGTGTGTGGTCTTAATTAAAAGACAGTGGGTTTGGAATTCCTGCTGTGGTGCAGCAGGTTATGGATCCAGCATTGTCTCTGTGGCATTGTGTGTTCAGTCCCTGGCCCGGTGCAGTGGGTTAAGGATCTGGCATTGCCGCAGCTGTGGTATAGGTTGCAGCTGTGGCTCGGGATTCAGTCCCTGAGCTGGGAACTTCCATA
This sequence comes from Phacochoerus africanus, assembly GCF_016906955.1. Taxonomy (NCBI): domain Eukaryota; kingdom Metazoa; phylum Chordata; class Mammalia; order Artiodactyla; family Suidae; genus Phacochoerus; species Phacochoerus africanus. Next base: position 21,185,748 of record NC_062550.1, on the reverse strand, counting down.
TGCCATAGATGTAGCCAAAGAAAAAAAAAAGACAGCGGATTCAAGTCCCAGTCTGGGTTTTTTTTTTTTTTTGACTGGGTTCGAGTCCCAGCCCATGGGTTTAAGTCCCAGTCTGAGTTGTACAGTTTCAGCTGTAAACTGAAAATAGGTATCAAATGTTATTAGAAAAAGAATATATAAAAATGTATATATCCAAGAATGAGGTCTATTTTGGTCAGTGTTCCTTCCATGTGAACTTGAGAAGAATATGTAATCTGCTCTTAGATGAAGTAGTCTATAGATGTCAGTTACGTCCAGTTGATTGATGATGCTGTTGACTTCACCTCTGTCCTTACTGACTTTCACTTCTGTCCATTTCCGATAGAGGAGTGTTAAACTCCCCAACTATGATAGTGGATTCATGTATTTCTCATTGCAGTTCTATCCATTTATTATTTGGAGTATTTATCCCTTTATCATTATGTAATGCCTCTCTTTATTTCTGATGACTTTCCTTACTCCGATGTATGCTCTGTATGAAATTAATATAGCCCCTTTCTTTTGATTAGTGTTGCCATGGTATATCTTTTTCCATCCCCTTACTTTTAATCTATATATGTCTTTATATTTAAAGTGAATTTCTGGGTGACCCGTTGTGGCGCAGCAGAAACAAATCTGACCAGTATCCATGAGGATGCGGGTTCGATCCCTGGCCTCACTCAGTGGGTTAAGAATCTGGCATTGCCATCAGCTCTGGTGCAGGCAGCAGATGCAGCTTGGATCTGGTGTTGCTGTGGCTGTGGTGTAGGCTTGCAGCTGTAGCTCCAGCTCGACCCTTAGCCTGGGAACTTGCATATGCCTGGAGTGGAGCCCTAAAAAGCAAAACAAAAAAACAAACAAAAACAAAAGTGAGTTTCCTATAAACAATGTATAGTTGGTCTTGTTCTTTAGATCCATTCTGATAATCGCTTTTGATTGGTGTATTTATTAGACTGTTGACATTTAAAGTGATTATCGATAGTTTAATATCTACCATATTAGTTAGGCCTACAGTTCAGGAGGCCAGAAGTCCAAAATCAAGGTGTGGGCAGAGCCACACTCCCTTTGGAGGCTCTCAGAAGAATCCTTTCCTTATTACCTCTTCCACTTTCTGGTGGCTGCAAGCATTTTTTTGGCTTATGGCCACATTGCTCCAATCTCTGCTTCTAGAAGTCCTCACATCACCTTCTTTTCTTTGTGTGCATCTCCCTTTGCCTCTCTCTTTTAAGATATTTGTGATCGGCCCAACTGTGTAATCTAGGATAACTTCTTCATTTCAAAACCCTTAATGTAGTCATCATACAAACGTTCACAGGACCTAGGAATTAGCATTATATCTTTGGTAGCTGTGACAGGTTTGAATTGTGTGCCCCCAAATTTACATGTTGAAGTCTTAGACCCAAGTACCTCAGAATGTGACCTTACTTGGGAATAGGATCATAGATGTAGTCAGTTGATATAAAGTCATACTGGAGTAGGGTAGGCCCCTACTCCAGCATAACTGGTGACCTTATGTAAAGAGGAAATGGGACACAGACATGCACCCAGAGAGTAAAGATTGGAGTTACACTGTCACAAGCCGAGGAAGACCGAAGATTGCTGCCAAACCACCAGAAGCTAAGAGAGAAACATGGGACAGAGTCTCCTTCCTGTCCTTTGGGAGGAACTAGCCCTGCTGACACCTTGATTTCAAACTCTGGCCCCCAGAATTGTGAGACAATAAATTTCTGTTGTTTAAGCCACCAGGTTTGTGGTACTTTGTGAGCAAACTAATATAGTTGCCACTATTGGCCTGCCACACTATTATTAAAATCTGCAGTTTGGAAGTTCCTGTTGTGGAGCAGTGGAAACGAATCCAGTTAGTATCCATGAGGATGAGGGTTCAGTCCCTAGCCTTGCTCAGTGGATTGGGGATCTGGCATTGCCATGAGTTGTGGTGTAGGTGACAGACACCGCTGGCAGCAGTAGTTCTGATTCAGCCCCTAGCCTGGGAACTTCTATATGCCTCAGGTGCAGCCCTAAAATTAAAATTAAAAAAAAAAATCTGCAATTTGCTGAAGTGAGTTGTTACCAGTAAATGGGGATTAGGAGTACCAGAATCTTGGTTCCTCCTTGACACCCATTGGTATGCTTAATGGCTTTTAAATTTCCTTTCTTCCCCTGACAGATAAGCCTGTTGTAATGTGATAGGAAGGTTAATCGAATCCCATTACCACCTCCTAGTTTGTCTGTATTCCGATGTAATGGGGGGGCTCTATGTAATTGGAACAATTTGTTATCATTTTAGACCACAATCAAGAATTGACTATGGGGGAGTTCCCGTCGTGGCGTAGTGGTTAATGAATCCGACTAGGAACCATGAGGTTGCGGGTTCGATCCCTGGCCTTGCTCAGTGGGTTAAGGATCCGGCGTTGCTGTGTAGGTTGCTGTGTAGGTTGCAGATGCGGCTCGGATCCTGCATTGCTGTGACTCTGGCATGGGCCAGTGGCTACAGCTCCTATTCGACCCCTAGCCTGGAAACCTCCATATGCCGCGGGAGCGGCCGTAGAAAAGGCAAAGACCAGAAAAGAAAAAAAAAAAGTTGACTATGGATTTTACAGATGTCTCTAGTTAAACTTAGTACACACATAGGATCCATTGTTAAAGTAAAATCAAGGCATTTCCCTTTATGTATTTTACCAAGTGGCTCCAACCTTGAGTAAGCCTGGGGTCAGGTTTCCAGGAAATATAGTACATGCATAATTTTCTCAATTCAGTCAGACCCTCAGTAGCTTTTGTGGGTTCAATTTAATAAAAATTTTTTGAATATCTGCAATGTTCTAGACACTGACAGAAAGATGTATAAGATCAGTATATTCTGTCTCACAGAGGAAGCAGACACATAAAAATATAGTTACTTGTAATATGGTAAGTGTAATAGTATAAGTATTTGCACATATTGAGAGGTCTATTAGACATCAGGGAAGGTTTCATGTAGGAAATGATGTCTATTAGACATCAGGGAAGGTTTCATGTAGGAAATGGTTTTGAAAGATAAATAGAGGGAGTTCTCTTTGTGGCACAGCAGATACAAATCTGGCTAGTATTCATGAGGATGCAGGTTTGATCCCTGGTCTTGCTGAGTGGCTTGGTGATCCGGCGTTGCCATGAGCTGTGGTGTAGGTTGCAGATTCAGCTCAGATCCAGTGTTGCTGTGGTGGTGGCATAGGCTGGCAGCTGTAGCTCTGATTTGACCCCTAGCCTGGGAACTTCCATGCTGTGAGTGAGGCCCTAAAAAAGAAAGGAAAGGAAGACAAATAGAAATTTGCCAAAGAAGGTAGAGAAGAACATTCCACAGTAAGAGAACAGCAGATACAAAAGAATGAAACAGCATAGCATGTTCAGAGAAACTGCAGGTGGTTTGATGTAGATGGAGTGCAAATTGTGATGGAGAGCAGCAAGAGATGAGGCTGGAGAGGTTAGCAGGGGCAGTTTCCCTAGTACTTAACATTGTTGCTAGGAAAATTGTTCACTATGAAAGTCAAGGAGCGTGTGGATAAGTGCTCCTGTTAGGCAGCAGAGATTCCATTCTTTTCCCTTGCCAGCCTTTGTTCTTGTATTATAGATTTATACTCAGTGGTCAACATTCTAAAATACATCTCTAAAAAGCAAAAAAAAAAAAAAAATCAAAAATTGAATGAGTTTACCAGAGTTCCTGTCGTGGCTCAGTGGTTAACGAATCCGACTGGGAACCATGAGGATGCAGGTTCGATCCCTGGCCTTGCTCAGTGGGTTAAGGATCTGGCGTTGCCGTGAGCTGTGGTGTAGGTTGCAGATGCGGCTTGGATCCCCCTTTGCTGTGGTTGTGGCGTAGGCCGGCGGCTACAGCTCTGATTAGACCCCTAGCTTGGGAACCTCCATATGCTGCGGGAGCGGCCCAAGAAATGGCAAAAAGACCAAAAAAAAAAAAAAAAAGTTTACCATTGCTCAGTTTTATTTCAGAACTTTTCAAGTTAGACACAGATAATCAATCAGCTGAATATGTGAGCAAATCTGAGTAAGAATTTTTTTTCTGCATTAAATTAAGGTGGCAAAGAGAATTAGTACACCATAAAGCTTCTGGTTTTTTCTAGAGACTGCCAAACCATTTGAGTCTTTGTCTTTGCCTGTTTCTTTACCAGCCTTTAACCTCTTCTGTGGTTGCTAAGGCTCTGGGTACTTAACATTTGATAGTTTGCTTAAAACAAAAACACATTTCTGCATTTTGAAATTACTTTAGAGGGGCGAGTATACTCTTGTAAGCTTTCCCAGCAGTCTAAGCACTCAGTTTTGGAGACTGAGATCTCTCTGTCCTTTTCTCCCCTCTGTCTTTAACTCTTAGTCTCTCTCTCTCTCTCTTCCTCAGCTTTAATTTTTCTTTTGCATTAAATGTTAAAGTACTAAATTGTATATACCCTTACAAGGCAGTGTTTTAGTTACTGTAGGCTCTGTACTGTGACGCATATATGCTTAGCTTGTAGGCATTCAGGATCACCTGTATTGTTAAGAAGCGTTTAGAGTATTCTTTTTCCGTAGTGAAATCTTCAACAGCCCAAGAAAAAAGTCCAGTGTAGTAGATTTTCCTAACTTCAGTGGTTAAGGTCCACGCTTCTCACCCTGCATCTTTGTCCTTCCCATCCATATGTGAGATCTAGGGATGACAACACTTACTGTGCAAGAAATTAGAAGATAAAAGTATTTGATGTATTTTTCAAGGGCTTATGCTATCCTAATAAGAGTTTAGAAAGAGATGAGATTGAAAAATATGTTTGTAATGTCAGCAAGTATTTAATAGGACTGTGTGATAATCATTTTGACCCAAAAGAAGCATTCCTTGCTTTGTTAATAACTAAAGTTGTTCCTTTGGGAGCTTTACTGGTACCCCAACTAAGTGGCTACATCTGGAGTGTAGAACACTAAAAGGTCTCCCATTAGGCAAGAGCTATGGAGAAAGCAATTAGCCATGTAACTGACACAGGACCAAGCATAGCTGAATTGCCCCTGGGATTTCTCTGTTCCTAAGCACTGGTCCTTTAAAGTTTGTTGAACATTTAATCCATCCAAGTAGGTAGCTTCCACCTAAAGAAAGATAATGGATCTACTGTTGTTAATTCTTTAGCATAGTTCCTAAGAGTACGGCATTTAATAAAGAGCCAGCTATTAGGTATTGAGGCAGAGGGGCAGCTGGGAATAAGAAAAGATGTGGTTCATGGAGTTCCCGTTATAGCTCAGCAGCTTAAGAACTGGACATAGAATCCATGAGGATGTGGGTTCCATTGTATATCCATGAGGATGCATGTTCGATCCCTAGCCTCACCCAGTGGGTTAAGGATCCAGTGTTGCCACAAGCTGTGGTGTAAGTTGAGATGCAGCTGGGATCCAGTGTTACCGTGGCTGTGGCATAGACCTACAGCTACAGCTCTGATTCAGCCCCTAGCCCAAGAACTTCTGTATGCCACAGGTGTTGCTGTAAAAAGAAAAGAAAAAGAAAAAAGACGTGGTTCAGCCTAAAATCACATACCTTAGTTTCAAGAGCAGCAGCAGCATAGAGTGCCTCTCTTTTACTATTTTATCCTTCCTAAAAGCCCAGACAGTATATAGCCATTGTTTTTAAGGAGCCCTGGGGCAATAGGTGATGATGGGATAGAGTAATTTATTTGGTATACTATATGAAAATGAAAAAGGAATTCTGCACTAGGGTATAATTGATACATATTTTTGAAGATGTAGAATGAGATACTTTCTTATATATTCTATTTCCAAGTTCCTTAAGAAGAAAATGAGAATAAGACAAAAAATAAAAAATAAATTAAAAAAAAAAGGAGTTCCCGTCGTGGCGCAGTGGTTAACGAATCCGACTAGGAACCATGAGGTTGCGGGTTCGGTCCCTGCCCTTGCTCAGTGGGTTAACGATCCAGCGTTGCCGTGAGCTGTGGTGTAGGTTGCAGACGAGGCTCGGATCCTGCGTTGCTGTGGCTCTGGCATAGGCCGGTGGCTACAGCTCCGATTCAACCCCTAGCCTGGGAAGCTCCATATGCCGCGGGAGCAGCCCAAGAAATAGCAACAACAACAACAACAACAATAACAACAACAACAACAACAACAAAAAGACAAAAAAAAAGGGGGGGGGGGAAGGAGTTCCCGTCATGGCTGAGCAGAAACTAATCTGACTAGGAACCATGAGGTTGCGGGTTCGATCCCTGGCCTCACTCAGTGGGTTAAGGGTCCAGCATTGCCACGAGTTGTGGTGGAGGTCGCAGACGCGGCTTGGATCCCAAGTTGCTGTGGCTCTGGCATAGGCCAGAGGCTCCAGTTCTGATTGGACCCCTAGCCTAGGAACCTCCATATGCTGCGGGTGTGGCCCTAAAAAGGACAAAAAGCCAAAAAAAAAAAAGAAAAATGAAAACAATAGAGAAAATGAGAATCTGTATCCTGAAAATCATCATGTATTGGTTTGGAATAGTTTCAGTTGCAAGTACCTAGCAGTAGCTTAAAACTTTATGAACACCTGTAACAGAAGACATCTAAGAAGTAAGACTCTTACTTAAGTTTTAGGCAAGGTCATTGAGGACCTAGCTCTTTCTACCTCTCTGCTCTGCCATTTTTAGGTATTTTACATTTTATTCACAAGTTTGTTGCTTCACTGTCAAAGGATAAGGAAGAAACAAGAGTAGCACCAGGGATTTTCTTCTAGCTTTCCTTTTTATAAGGAAACAAATGCTTTCCCAGAAGTGTAGTCTTCTACCCCAGCCTCCAGTTGATTTCTGTGTCTCATTGACCTGAACGTGTGACAGGTTTAATCTTAGCTACATGGGAAGCCGGAAAAGTGAGGATCTGGCTTTTCAGCCTTTATGATGTGAGGCAAACAGTGGGGAAAGTTTGGGAATGAGGGTTGTGTTTAAGAAACTAATATGTCTTCCCTAAACCTTTTGCCTCTTCCATTCCTGCCCCCACCTCCACTGCCTTCCCCCAAGCAAGCCAGTATGCAAGGCATTAATTGACAAGTATTTTCAGGACCAGAGAGGCCTGGTAAGCCATACAACTTTCTAGTTTAAAGCCATTGGACACAGAATTTAGTTTATGGCCTTACTAGAAAAAGTGTGACAGAGAGTATTTTTAAAAAGGGGGGGGGGGGTTCCTGTTGTGGCGCAGCAGGAACAAATCCACTAGTATCCATGAGGATGAAGGTGTGATCCCTGGTACTCAGTGGGTTAAGGATCTGGCCTTGCTGTGAGCTGTGGTGTCAGTGACAGTTATGGCTGGCAGCAGTAGCTCCAATTCAGCCCCTAGCCTGGGAACTTCCATTTGCTGCAGGTGCAGGTCTAAAAAGCAAAAGAAAAGGGGCGGGTGGTAAATTAGGAGTTTGGGATTAATATACGCATTTGTATATAAAGTAGATAACAAGGACCTACTTACTGTACAGGACAGGGAGCTCTACTCAATATTCTATAATAATCTATATGAGAAAAGAATCTGAAAAAGAATGGATATATGTATAGGTGTAACTGAGGCACTTCACTGTATACCTGAAACTAACTACAACATTGTAAATCAACTATACTCCAATAAATTTTTTTGAGAGATTGATTGATTGATTGATTCTTGGAAGGTGGTAGAGTAGGAGCCAGGAATCTGTCTCTTCACATAGACAAGAATTGTACTGGAGTCTATTGAAGGCTTGCAATTTCCAGGAGAAGAATTGAAGAGTAAACTGTGGTTAATTTCAGTCAATTTCAGCTCAGTACAGTAGCAGCTACCATCCCTCCAACCTCAGCCAGTGCTAGGCAGCTGTGCATGTGTTCAAAAAACAGCTTGCTTGGCAGAGGCTTGGAAGTACGAGCACGGGGTTATACCGCAGGGGCATGGATTCAATCCCTAGCCAGAGCATATTTGCAAGACTCAACCTGGTGCAGGAAAACAAATAGGTACGTTACATAAATGCATACAGAAGTCCAGATGTTAATAGAGAAATAAATTCCTATAGAATAATCTTAGGGAATTAGTTAAGGTCACTTGTCACATCATATGGGGGAGCTGCTATGAGCAAAAAGGACCCTTTCCTTTTTTAGGGATCTAGGCTCTGGGTGCTGATTGTTGCTTCTGATCACAGAGGTATAGGCAGGTAGCCATTTTGTTGCACCTCCTCACATTGGTACAGGCTCTTCTCTCTGGCTGAAATGATTTCTAAGGCTTGAGCCCTTTTTCTGTCTTATTTTTCCACTTTTCTCCCTTTTATTACCAAATCAGATCTGGGTGCTTGCCACTCAAAAATCAGTATTTAAGAGAGGCACTGTTGGAGTTCCTGTCATGACACAGTGCTAATGAATCTGACTAGTATCCATGAAGATTTGCCTTCAGTCCCTGGCCTTGCTTAGTGGGTCAGGCGTTGCCGTGAGCTGTGGTGTAGGTCACAGATGTAACTTAGATCTGGTGTTGCTGTGGCATAGGCCAAAAGTTGTAGCTCCATTTCGACCCCTATCCTGGGAACTTCTGTATGCCACAGGTGCAGCCCTAAAAAGCAAAAAAAAAAAAAAAAAAAGAGAGAGAGAGATAAGGGCAATGTTGGTAGAAAGGAAAGTTGCTTTTAATCATAATGCTGGCAGTCTGGAGAGATGGTGGGCTCAGTGTTCCTCAAAACTACCCCTGAAGATTCTGCTTTGCCATGAAAGTTTTTAAAGGGGCTAACATACGTGTGTCATAGGAGTCCCAGAAGTAGAGGGAGGGAGGGTGTGGGAGAGAGGGAGGGAATAGAGAAAGAGAAGGAGAGAAGAAGGGGAAATAATGGCTGAACACTTCCCAGATGTTTGATGAAAGACTTAACTATAAGCATCCAAAAAGTCTCAACAGACTTCAGGGAAGATGAACTCAAACCCATACCAAAACACATTATTAAAAAACTTCAAAGGCCAAAGACAAAGAGAATCTTGAAAGCAGCAAGAGAGAAGTGAGCCATCATATACAAGGAGTCATTAATAAGATTATAAGCAGACTTCTGATCAGAAGTTTTGGAGGCCAGAAGACAGTGGCCCAAATACATGCAAAGCGCTTAAAAAAAATAAAAAACACAAACTGTCAACCAAGGATCTTATATCCAGCAAATTTACCCTTAAAAAAATGAGAAATAAAGGCATTCCCAGAGAGATAAAAGCGAGAGAATTTGTGACCATAGACTTGCCCTTCAAGAAATGCTTGAGTGAGTCCTACAAAATGAAGTGAAAGACTACTAGACAGTAACTCACAGCCATAGGGAAAAATAAGAATTTTTAAAAAGCTACGAGTTCCTGCTGTGGCAGCATGTCTGGAGTGCTGGGACGCAGGTTGGATCCTCAGCTCCTTGCAGCGGTTTAAGGATCCAGTGTTGATAAAGCTGCAGCATAGATGGCAAGTGTGGCTCAGATGTGATCCCTGGCCCAGGAACTCCATATGCTGTGGGGTGGCCCAAAAAGAAGAAGAAGGGAGTTCCCGTCGTGGCGAAGTGGTTAACGAATCCGACTAGGAACCATGAGGTTGCGGGTCCGGTCCCTGCCCTTGCTCCATGGGTTAACAATCCGGCGTTGCCGTGAGCTGTGATGTAGGTTGCAGACTTGGCTTGGGTCCCGAGTTGCTGTGGCTCTGGCGTAGGCTGGCAGCTACAGCTCCGATTCGATCCCTAGCCTGGGAAACTCCATATGCCGTGGGAGCGGCCCAAGAAATAGCAAAAAGACAAAAAATAAAAATTAAAAAAGAATCTTGAGAAAGCTAAATAAGTGGGCAATTGTAAAGCTAATATTATTACTGAAAGAATGGTTTGTAATTGTATTTTTTGTTTTGTTTTATTGGGTTTTTTTGGCCACACCTACAGCATATGGAAGTTCTCAAGTCAGGGATTGAATCCAAGCTGGAGCTGTGACATTCGGCACAGCTGTGGCAGTGCCACATCCTTAACCCACTGCACTGAGCTGGGAATCAAACCCATGCCATCATAAAGACAATGCCAAAAAAAAAAAAAAAAGACAATGCCAGATCTTAACCTGCTGCACTGCAGTAGGAACTCCTACACTTTTTGTTTTCTACATGATTTAAGAGAGTTAAAGGAAAAAAGTTCTAGTATAAAAGCTAGTATTACTATAATTTTTGTTTCTAACTTCAAATCTTGTTTTCCACATAATTTAAGAGACTAATGCATTCAAAAGAAATATTTATGGAAGTTCCCTTGTATTGCAGTGGGCTAAGGATTCAGTGTTGTACAGCTGTGGTATGTGTTCGATCCATAGCCCAGGAACTTCCACATGCCATAGGTGCAGCCAAAAAAAAAGGAGGGTGGGAGAATATTTATGTTTCGGGCCCACAATATATAAAGTTGTAATTTTGTGACAACAACTGAAAGAGATAGGCAGAGAATTGTAAAGGAGCAGAGTTTTTGTATGTTGTTGAAGTAAAGATGGAATAAATTCAGATTAGAGTATAAAACTTTAGTATGTTAAATGTAATCCCCATGGTAACCCACAAAGAGAATAGCTGTAGAATATACACAGAAGGAGGAGTTCCCGTCGTGGCTCAGTGGTTAACGAATCCGACTAGGGACCATGAGGTTGCGGGTTTGATCCCTGGCCTTGCTCAGTGGGTTAAGGATCTGGTGTTGCCGTGAGCTGTGGTGTAGTTGCAGACGAGGCTCAGATCCCGAGTTGCTGTGGCTCTGGTATAGGCTTGTGGCTACAGCTCCGATTAGACCCCTAGCCTGGGAACCTCATATGCCGAGGGAGCGGCCCTAGAAAAGGCAAAAAGACAAAAAAAAAAAAAGAATATACACAGAAGGAAATGAGAAAGAATTTAGACTTTTTCCTTAAAAAAAAAATCAACTAAGCACAAAGACAGTAATGCAAGAAATGGGGGACAGAATAGCTATAATTCGTATGGAAGACATAGCGCAATGACAGAAGTTAGTTCCTCTTATCAGTAATTACTTCAAATGTAAATATATTAAACTCTCAGGAGTTCCCGTCGTGGCGCAGTGGTTAACGAATCCGACTAGGAACCATGAGGTTGTGGGTTCGGTCCCTGCCCTTGCTCAGTGGGTTAACGATCCGGCGTTGCTGTGAGCTGTGGTGTAGGTTGCAGACGCGGCTCGGATCCCGCGTTGCTGTGGCTCTGGCGTAGGCCGGTGGCTACAGCTCCGATTCAACCCCTAGCCTGGGAACCTCCATATGCCGCGGGAGCGGCCCAAGAAATGGCAACAACAACAACAAAAAGACCAAAAAAAAAAAAAAAACTCTCAAAAGACAGAAATTGGCAGAATATTTAAAACATGATTCAAAAAAAATTTGAAATATTGCCATTTGCAGCAATATGGATGGACCTAGAGAATATCATACCAAGCGAAGCAAGTCAGAGAAAGGCAAACATTATATGGTATCACTTATATGTAGAATCTAAAAAATAGTACAAATGAATCTGTTTATAAAACAGAAGCAGACTCATAGACAGAAAACAAACTTAGAGTTACCAAAGGAGAAAGGTGGGGAGGGATGAATTAGTGTAGGATTAACAAACGCACACTACTGGAGTTCCCATCGTGGATCAGTGGTTAACGAACCTGACTAGGAGCCATGAGGTTGCGGGTTCCATCCCTGGCCTCGCTCAGTGGGTTAAGGATCTGGCATTGCCTTGAGCTATGGTGTAGGTCGCAGACATGGCTCGGATCCCAAGTTGCTGTGGCTGTGGCGTAGGCTGGCGGCTACAGCTCTGATTAGACCCCTAGCCTGAGAACCTCCATATGCCCCTGGTGTGGCCCTAAAAAGACAAAAAGACCAGAAATAAAAATGGGAAAAAAAAGTGTTAATGCAGTAAGAAGATATAATGGTTATGAACATTTACACACCTAATGACAAACCAGCATGTATTTATGAAGCAAAAACTGACAGAATTGAAGGGAGAAGTAGATGTTTAAGTAGACTTTTAATACCTCACTCACTGTAGTGGATAGACCAACCAGACAGAAGATAAGTAAGGAAATAGAGAACTTATATAATAAACCAACTAGACTAAGAGACATATAGAGAACACTCAAACCACAGCAACAGTGCACAAGGCACATTTTCCAGGATAGACCGTATGTTAGGCCACACAAATTAAGTCTTTTTTTTTTTTTTTTTTTTTCGGTTTTTAGGGCTGCAGGTGAGGCATATGGAGTTCCCAGACTAGGGGTCGAATTGGAGCTACAGCTGCCAGCCCCAGCCCCAGCCATGCAGGATCTGAGCTGTATTGTGACCTACACTACAGCTCATGGCAATGCCAGATCCCCAACCCACTGAGCCATGCCAGGGATCAAACCGGTATCCTCATGGATCCTAGTTGGGTTCGTTACCACTGAGCCACAATGGGAACTCCCCAATTAAGTCTTAATAGATTTTAAAAGACGAATATGATATAGAGTATGTTCTCTGACCACAATGAGATGGTTAGAAATCAACAAACTGGAAAATTCACAAAATTGTGGAAATTAATATACCATTAACCAGTGAATCAAAGAAGTCACAGGGGAAATTAGAAAATACTTAGAGGAGTTTCCACTGTGGTACAGTGGGATCAGCAGTGTCTTTGGAGCGTTAGAAGACGGGTTTGATCCCTGGCCAGGCACAGCAGGTTATGGATCCAGCTTTGTGACAGCTGTGATGTAGGTTGCAGCTGTATTTTGGATCCAGTTCCTGGCTTGGGAACTCCTTATGCTGCGGGTGTGGCAAAAAAAAAAAAAAAAAAGATGAGGAATAGGGAGTTCTCTTGTGGTGCAGTGGGTTAAGAATCTGGTGTTGTCACTGCAGCAGCTTCGGTCGATAATGTGACACAGTTTTGATCCCTACCCCAGGAATTTCCATATGCTGCAGCAAAAAAAGAAAAGAAAAAAAAAAGATGAGCATTAATGGCGGTGATGTGGATGTGATGGGATATGAAAGGAACTGGTAGCATGCTTCAGTAAAATTAAAATGTGTACCATTGGCGTTCCCTTGTGGTGCAGGGGGTTAAGGATCTGACACTGTCACTGCAGCAGCTCAGGTCGCTGCTGTGGCATGGGTTCAATCCCTGACCCAGGTACTTACACATGTTGCAGATATGACCAAAAAAAATAAAGATAAAAATAAAATATGTACCATCAACCAATACATACATACATACATACATCAACAAACACATACACATATACATACAAACTTTTAGCTGAATGGACTAAGAAAAAATGATACAAATTAGTAATTGGAAATGAAAGTGGAGACATTACTCTCAATTCAACAGAAATGAAAAGGATGATAAGAGAGTACTATAAACAGTTGTATGCCAGTGGATTGGATAACTTAGATGAAATAGATAAATTCCTGGAAACACAAACCCTCTCAAGACTAAATCATGAAGAAATAGAAAATCAGAATACACATTTAACTAGTAAGGAGATTAAATCAGTAATAAAAATATCTTCTAGCAAGGAAAACTTGTAGACCTGAAGGCTTCACTGGTAAATCCTACCACACATTTATTGAAGAATTGATAGCAACCCTTCTCAAACTTTATGACAAATTGAAGAGGGAACACTTCCTAACTGATTCTACAAGACAAGCATAATACGGATACAAAAACCAGATAAAGACACCGCAAGAGGAGTTCCCATCATGGCTCAGCGGTAAACGAACCCTAGTATCCATTGAAGATGCAAGTTTGATCCCAGGCCCTGCTCAGTAGGATAAGGATCCAGCATTGCCTTCAGCTGTGGTGTAGGTCCCAGATACAGCTCACCTCCTGTGTTGCTGTGGCTGTGGCGTAGGCCAACAGCTACAGCTTCAATTTGACCCCTAGCCTGGGAACTTCCATATACTGTGAGTTTGGCCCTAAAAAGACCAAAAAATACCACAAGAAGACTACAAATCAATATCCCTTATGAACATTGATGCAAAAATCTTCATCAAAATACTAACAAACAGAATTCAGCAGCATGTATCAAAAAGATACATGTGGAAGTTCCCATTGTGGCTCAGCAATAACAAACCTGACTAGTATCTATGAGGATGCTGGTTTAATCCCTGGCCACACTCAGTGGGTTAAGGATCTGGTGTTGCCATGAGCTGTGATGTAGGTCACGGACGTGTCTTGGATCTGGTGTTGCTGTGGTTGTGGCGTAGGCTGGCAGCTCTAGGTCTGATTTGTCCCCTAGCCTGGGAACTTCCATATGCCTCGGGTTAGTCCCTAAGAAGACTAAAAAAAATAAATAAAATGTGTGTAGGGGTCTGTATACTATACATACATACATATAATGGAATATTATTCATAAAGAATGAAATATTGCCATTTGCCGCAATGTTTATGGACTTAGAGAATATTATGTTTAGTGAATTAAGTCAGACGGAGAAAGAAAAATATATCACTTATATGTGGAATCTAAAAAATAATACAAGTGAGTATATATACAAAATAGACTCACAGACATAGAAAACAAACTTAATGGTTACCAAAGGGAAGAGGGAGGGGCAGAAGGACAAATTAGGAGTATGGAATTAACAGGTACAAGCTACTATACATAAAATAGATAGGAGTTCTTGTTGTGGCTCAGCGGGTTGTCTCAGCGGTTTAGGAACCCAACTAGTATCCATAAGGATGTGGGTTCAATCCCTGGCCTTGCTCAGCGGGTTAAGGATCTGGTGTTGCCATGAGCTCTGGTGTAGCTTACAGATGTGGCTCAGATCTGGTGTGACTTGGCTATGGTGTAGGCCCGCACCTGCAGCTGCAATTCGACCCCCTAGCCTGGGAACTTCCATATGCTGCAGGTGCAGCCCTAAAAAAAAAAGCAACAGTGATTTACTGTACAACACAGAGAATTGTATCTCATATTTTGTAGTAACCTATAATGGAATATAATCTGCAAAAAAACTGAATCTCTATGCTGTATACCTGAAACTAACATGACATTGTAAACTATATTCAACTTGAAACAGTTTATAAATTGTGGTTTGGCATAAAGACAGATGTAGACCAAGGGCATGGAATAGGGATCCATATATAGTCAAGTGATTTTTTTTTTTTTTTGGTCTTTTTAGGGCTGCACCTGTGGCACATGGAGGTTCCCAGGTTAGGGGTCCAAATCGGAGCTGAAGCTGCTGGCCTCTGCCACAGCTGCAGCAACGCAGGATCCGAGCCTCGTGTGCGACCTGCAGCACAGCTCATGGCAACACCAGATCCTTAACCCACTGAGCAAGGCTAAGGATTGAACCCACATCCTCATGGATACTAGTTGGGTTTACTAACCACTGAACCATGATGGGAACTCCTATAGTCAAGTGATTTTTGACAAGGATGCCAAAACCATTAAGTGGGGAAAGGGATAGTCTTTTCAACAAATGATGCTGCGAAAAGTGGATTTTCAGTTACAAAAGAATGAAGTTGGACTCTTCACCACATACAAAAATTAACCCAAAATGGATCAAGGACTTAATTAAATTAGAAGTTCCCTTTGTGGCACAGCGAAAACAAATCCGACTAGTATCCAGGTTCAATCCCTGGTCTTGTTCAGTGGGTTAAGTATCTGGCATTGCTGTGAACTGTGATGTAGGTCACAGACGCAGCTTGGATCTGGCATTGCTATGGCTGTGGCTCTGGTTGGCGGCTGTAGCTTTGGCCTAGACTGGCAGCTGTAATTCCAATTCGACCCCTAGTGCGGAAACTTCCATATTGCTACAGCCCTAAAAAGCAGGAAAAAAAAAAGTGAAAACGCACATTTTTCCAAAAAAAAAAAAAAGATGTACAGATAGCCAACCAGCACATGAAAAGATGCTCAATATCTCTAATCATTAGAGAAATGGAAATCAAAACTGCAATGAGACACTACTTCAGACCCATTAGAATGGCTACTTTTTAAAGAAAAAAAAAAATCAGAGTTCCCTTAGTGGCTTAGTGGTTAATGAATCTGACTAGCATCCATGAGGACACAGGTTCCATCCCTGGCCTTGCTCAGTGGGTTAAGGATCCAGTGTTGCCATGAGCTGCGGTGTAGGTCACAGACGCAGCTCAGATCTGGTGTTGCTGTCATTGTGGCGTAGGCCAGCAGCTATAGCTCTGATTCAACCCCTAGCCTGGGAACTTCCATATGCCATGGGTGCAGCCCTAAAATGCAAAAAAAAACAAACAAAAAAATCAATGCTTGCTTCAGAAGCATATATATAAAATTGGAAAGATACAGAGAAGATTAGCATGGCCCCTTTACAAAGATAACATGCAATTTCATGAAGCTTTCCATATTAAAAAAAATCATAATAAATTTTTAAAAAATAGGAGTTCCCTCGTGGCTCAGCAGTTAATGAACTGGACTAGTATCCATGAGGACCATGGGTTTGATCTCTGGCCTTGCTCAGTGGGATAAGAATCCAGCGTTGCTGGGATTTATGGTATAGGTTGCAGACACGGCTTGTATCCTACCTTGCTCTGGCTATGGCGTAGGGCGGCAGCTACAGCTCGGATTTGACCCCTAGCCTGGGAACCTCCACATGCCATGAGTGTGGCCCTAAAAAAGACAAATGATGATGATAATAATGAGTGTTGGTGAGGATATGGAGAAATTGGAACCTTTGTGCATTTCTGGTGGCAATATTAAAATGGTATAGCCAATGAGGACAACAGCATGACAGTTCCTCAAAAAATTAAAAATAGAATTCCTGGAGTTCCCTGGTGGCCTAGAGATTAAGGATTCAGCATTGTTACTGCTGTGGCTCGGGTTTGATCCCTAGCCTGGGAACTTCCACATACTGTAGGCATGGCCAAAAAAAAAAAAAACCCAGAATTACTATATGATCCAGCAATTCCATTTCTGAGTATATGCCCCCAAAGAATTGAAAGCAGAGTTATTTGTACAGCAGTATTCATAGCAGTATTATTCACAATAGCCAAAACATGGAAGCAACCCAAGTGTCCATCTGCTGATAAATGGACAAACAAAATGTGATATATACATACAATGGGCTGTCATGTAGCCATAATAAAAAGGAAGGAAATTCTGCAATATTCTGCAACATAAAGGAACCTTGAAGATATGCTGAGTGAAGTAAGTCTCAAAAAGACAAATACTGTATGCTTTCATTCATATGAGGCCCTTAGAATAGGCAGAATCATAAAGACAGAAAGTATAGTGGTGGTTGCCAGGAGTTGGAGGGAGAGTGGGAAGTTATTGTTTAATGACTATGGAGTTTCAGTTCTGCAGGATACAGAGAGTTATGAGCAGGGATGGTAGTGATGGTTGCACAGTATGAATGTATTTAATGTCACTAAACTGTACACTTAAAATGGTTTCAGTGATCAATTTTATGCGTATTTTACCACTATCAAAAAATAAAGAGGAGTTCCCATCGTGGTGCAGCAGAAACGAAACTGACTAGGAACTATGAGGTTGTAGGTTTGATCCCTGGCCTCACTCAGTGGGTTAAGGATCCTGCATTGCTGTGACTGTGGCATAGGCCAGCAGCTACAGCTCCAATTCGACCCCTAGCCTGGGAACCTCCATATGCCTTGGGCACAGCCCTAAAATAAAATAAATAAATAGATAAATAAATAAATAAAAATAAAGAGAGTGAGAGAAGGAGAAAAGGTTTATACTTACTGGGTATTCCGTCATGGCTCAGTGGAAATGAATCCGAGTAGTATCCGTGAGGATGAGGGTTCTATCCCTGGCCTTGCTCAATGGGTTGAGGATCTGGTGTTGCTGTGAGCTGTGGTGTAGATCGCAGACACGTCTCAGATCCCGCATTACTATGGCTGTGGCATAGGTCAGCAGCTACACCTCCAATTCGACCCCTAGCCTGGAAACCTCCATATGCTGAGGGTGTGACCCTAAAAGACCAAAAAAAAAGAAAAAGAAAAAAAGAAACCCTCAACATTTATACTTACTGCTTTACTGTGATATACTAGGGAATCCATAGAAATTGAGATGCCCAGGACCTTCTAAGTACAGTTAAACCTCAAATAAGATTATATTTCTCAATCCCATTAGGCCAAGATATAAAAATAAAACACCTAATCTTTCCCCATACTGATAAAAAATTGTATCTGCCTCTCTTTCCTGCACTGCCCAACACTGGTTGGAGTTGACCTATGTGACCTTTGGAGCTCATTTCCTTTTTGCTGTGATTTATTAGGCACCTGCAGCTTATTTGGCACAAGACACACCCTTGGGGCTCATGATTTTTCACATTTGTCATAAATAGGAGGAGGGAACAGGAGCGAAAATAAAAATGAGTGATCAGGTGTGGCTGTGCATTTAAAACTTCTGCTATTTAGAGGAGTGGTTGCATCATTGGTCTGTCTGCTGTGGAATAATGCATTAATGTTAATCTCAGATCCTAACAATGAAGATCTAGCAAGTCATTGTTGATTATGGGTTTTAATATTCTTTTTCCACTCCCCAACCCTCACCTGGCTTGTTGATTTGATTGTAATATACCTTTTCCTCTTGTCAGATACTCCAGGGTAAACTTTGTAAAGGAGGAATCCAGTTCTTGACACTGCTTGATACCTGTGAGATGCTGATACTCTGCCCAATAAAATTCAAGTCATTGGGATCCGAAAAGGAAATGCTTAAAAAGATGTGGTTAAAATTACCACCAGTGGTTTGGGGCATGAAGAAGGAAAAGGTTGCTATTGATGAATTGCCATTTTTTTGCACAGAACATTTTAGTTGGTAATAAAATAAAGTTCAGCGATGGAATCAGATACCTGAAGAAAATAAATTTGCCACAAGGCATCAATGTCCTTTCATGTGAAAGCGGTATAATTCCAGTGTACTTGAAGTGTCCTAAGTGCCTTTCTGTATTAAAGGGAATCTGTATTATTTTGGTGTTTAACAAAATAGTGAGGAAGATACACTGATTCTCACTTATTTACATAATGAAACATACCTTTAGAAATGGAAATGGAAAAGGGTCATTCCAAAAGTGTGCCCCGTGAAAGGTCTTAGAATCCAAAATTGATAAAGCTTTTCAGCAGTTATTCTCATACAGCTATGTAAAACCTGACCTAATCACTGAAAAAGGAATTCATAGAGCACTTACTATGTGCTCTCTATTGGATTAAGCCCTTTGATGGGGTAGGTGGGAGGGTAAAGAATAAATGTAGGGTGGAGTTCCCATCGTGGTGCAGCGGAAACAAATCTGACTGGGAACCATGATGTTGCAGGTTTGATCCCTGGCTTCACTCAGTGGGTTGAGGATCTGGTGTTACTGTGGTTCTGGCATAGGCTGGCAGCTGTAGCTCCGATTAGACCCCCAGCCTGGGAACCTCTGCCGTGGATGCAGCCCTAAAAAGACAAAAAGCCAAAAAAAATAAAAATAAGTGTAGGGTACATTTTTAACCCTCTGGTAGTTTATAGTCTACTGTACAAACCTATGAGACTGTGTAGACTAGAATTCTAAATGATATGGTGCAGATTGTTCAAGGTACCATACAAATTCAGGAAAGATAGACTGCTGAAGATTGGTCATTAGCAAAGCTTTCAAAAAGCAGTTGGTTGGAGTTTCTGCTGTGGTGCAGTGGGTTAAGAACCAACTGCAATGGCTTGGGTCATTTCCCTGCCTGGGCACTTCCACATGAAGTCTCCAAAAGCAATTGGTCTTGTAATAACCTGCAAAGGTAAATCATCTGAAAAAGTGTATATACTTTACTATACACCTGAAACGAACAAAACATTGTAAATCAACTATACCTCAGTTAAAAAAGAAAAAGCAATTGAATTTCAGCTGGGCCTTGGAAAGTGGTAGTATTTGGATAAACTGAGGGGAAAGAGGAAGGCATATGTGAGAATAGGGAGATTGTCTTGAGGCACAAAACTGAAAACAAGTGGATTTTTCAAATCACTAGAGACCGACCTGGATAGAAAGTATTAGTGGAAGAATAGGAGAAAAGAGTTGTGAAAATACAAGAGGGCCGGAAAACCAGTGCATTTTACATCCCTTTAAAATCTCCTCTGGGGAGTTCCTCTCGTGGCGCAGCAGAAACAAATCTGACTAGGAACCATGAGGTTGCAGGTTCGGTCCCTGGCTTAGCTCAGTGGGTTAAGGATCCGGTGTAGCTGTGAGCTGTTGTGTAGGTCACAGACTCGGCTTGGATCCTGTATTGCTGTGGCTGTGGTGTAGGCCGGCAGCAACAGCTCTGATTCGACCCCTAGCCTGGGAACCTCCATATGCTGCAGGTGTGGCCCTAAAAGGACAAATAAAATAAAATCTCCTCTGGGAATGATTTCAACCCCCTCAGAGTCAAATTCTTCCCAATGGTTTAAATCCCCTTTGCTACCATCTTGACCTTTTCTTATTGCCTTAATTTTTGAAATTCGGTTTGTTTCCTATTCTAAGCTCCTCCCATTAGGATATTCTTGTCCTCACTGGGCCCAGCCTTTAGTTCCATAGGTAAGAGCTGATATTTACAATATCAACTCTTCTTTTGGATATTGATAATGAAAAATACTCCCACCATTGTACTCATGGATAAAAGTTTCATAAATTGGGTGTGCTTTGTAGCACTTTAATGAAATATGCTAGTTGGCATTTATTCAACAAGTGTTTATTAAGTAAGTACCTACTGTGTGCAGGTACTGTTCGAAGTGCTTAGATTCTTCCATGAATAGACAAATGAGGATTCTTCCTCTTGAAGGGCTTATAATCTATCAGGTCTTTTCTGCTAGACCAACTGTCAAATAATGTCTCTCCTCTCAAAATTCCTTCTTTTTACAATGAACTAAGTTAGCCAGCTGCCAGGATCTTCTCTTTAAGACACTCAAACAGCCTTCCCCAAGCAGAAAATTCTTCAACCCACAGACAAAGGAATTTGCCTTAGTTATAATTTGGTGGGTTCCCCCCCTCCTTTTATTCTTCAGTTTGTACTTCTTATTTCCCTGACAACATTCTCTCTTAGAGTATTTTGGGAAGAAGTTTCCTGTTCTTATTTTTCCTCTATAAATTACCTTACTCACACATGCAGCCTATGAGCTGCTGCCGCTGTGGTTGTATTTATTTGTTGAACAATCCTGTACTTTGAAATGATTCATTCAAGAGCCATGAAGTATTCAAAGCAGGATGTGTGACTCATTCCGTAAACAGCAGCATCTTGAAGTAGAAACCAGGAGCCTCGGTTTGACTAAGGTACAAATGAAAGTTATGTTGGTTTCGAGGTATGTATTTAGTCCCTTCCCCTCTCCCTTTTCCACTTTCCCAAACATAAATGACATCTTGTGTTGGGAATAGAAGCTCTGCAAGTGAGGATAAGAAGCCTTATAAAGACTGTTGCAGGAGTTCCAGTTATGGCTCAGTGAACCCGAGTAATATCCATGAGGATGCGGGTTAATCCCTGGCCTCACTCAGTGGGTTAAGGATCTGGCGTTGCCATGAGCTGTGGTGTAGGTCTCAGACACGGCTAGGATCTTGTGTTGCTGTGGCTGTGGCATAGACCAGCAGCTGCAGTTCCTATTCAACCCTTAGCCTGCGAATTTCCATGTGCTGCAGGTGTGGGCCTTTAAAAAAAAAAAAAAAGACTGTTGCAGATCTCCCTGTTTCTTTTCTTCTTTCAGAAGATCAGTTGAAGCAATTAAATAGTGTCCAAGAAAAGGTCTGCTATTCTTTCCACTCTGCTCAGCACTAATATAACTATATCCTAGAGTTTGCTCCCCACAGTTTCACAGTTTTCTCCTGCTTTTTCAAACTATTTTCTTTCATCAGATTATGCCCAAGTGTAGACACTCTAATAAAAGAAAGCTATTCTGTTCATGAAGTGGTACCAAATCCACAAATTATAGAGAAGAGGGTAGTTGGGTTTCAGCACAAGTGACTTTTCTATCACAAATACAAGCTCAATTCCTTGATAGTTTAGGCATTCAAGGCTCATTTCCTAATAACCAAAGCGTTTTGATTTGTCTCCTTCCCCTAGTCTACTCTTCTAAAACAAAGAAAGGGATGTGAATTAATTACAGGTCAGGATATAAGAGTATTTTAAAATGTGAGGCAAGTCCACACAGAAATTGGAGCTGTGGTAGCCAAAAACAACATTTCAGGAATGAATTTGGCTGGGGGTTGAGTGCATATTGCACAGAAATTTCATTGGTTACAAAACTTACCAAGGATTTAGCTTGAAACTATTACATTTCTAATCCCCATATGCTTGTGCCTGGCTCAAAGTCAATAGACAAAAATTTAGCTTTAGTTGGCCTGAGCTCACATTCGCCCTGAGCCTTCACTTCAGTGCTGTTCGGTGCTGCTGTTTCAAAAAGCTTCTGGGGAGTTCCAGTTGTGGTGCAGTGGAAACAAATCCAACCAGGAACCATGAGGTTGCAGGTTTGATCCCTGGCCTTACTCAGTAGGTTGGGGATCTGGTGTTGCCGTGAGCTGTGGCATGGGTCACAGACGCGGCTCAGATCCCACGTTGCTGTGGTTGTGGCGCAGGCTGGCAGCTACAGAGCCGATTCAGCGCCTAGCCTGGGAGCCTCCATGTGCTGTGGGTGCAGCCCTAAAAAAAAAAAAAAAAAGCAAAAGCTTCTGGAAGACTAGTCTTAACAGGATTAGGAAAAGAACTCCAGGGAGTTCCCATCATGCCTTAGTGGTTAACAAACCTGACTAGTAACCATGAAGTTGAGGGTTCGATCCCTGGCTTCGCTCAGTGGGTTGGGAATCCAGCATTGCTATAAGCTGTGGTAGGTTGAAGATGTGGCTCAGATCCCTCGTTGCTGTGGCTATGGTGTAGGCGGGCAGCTGCAGCAGCTCAGATTCGACCCCTAGCCTGGGAATCTCCATATGCTGTGTGTGCAGCCCTAAAAAGACTTAAAAAAAAAAAAAAAAAAGAACTCTAAGCATTGACTTATTTAGAATTATTCTACAAAAAAAAAAAAAAGAATTATTCTGCAAATGGAGTTCCCTTGTGGCTCAACAGGTTAAGAATCTGGTTGTTGTCACTGCTGTGGCCCTGATCACTCCTGTGGCTCAGGTTCTATCCCTGGCCCAGGAACTTCCTCATGCTGCAGGAGTGGCCCAAAAAAGGAATTATTCTACAAAGAAAAACTAATTTTTACTATAGTATCTGTCTACCTTGAGATTTAAAAAAGGGGGAGTTCCATGGAGTTCCCGTCGTGGCGCAGTGGTTAACGAATCCGACTAGGAACCATGAGGTTGCGGGTTCGGTCCCTGCCCTTGCTCAGTGGGTTAAGGATCCGGCGTTGCCGTGAGCTGTGGTGTAGGTTGCAGACGCGGCTCGGATCCCGAGTTGCTGTGGCTCTGGCGTAGGCCGGCAGATACAGCTCCGATTCGACCCCTAGCCTGGGAACCTCCGTATGCCGTGGGAGCGGCCCAAGAAATAGCAAAAAGACAAAAAAAAAAAAAAGAAAGAAAGAGATTTTAAAAAGGAAAAGAGGAGAGAACTAGTTGACATGCTGTATGCTAGGTACTAAGTGTTTTATATAATTATTTCATTTGAAAGCTTAAGAAAAGAGGGATATGAGCCTTCTGGGTGCCTGAAATGTTTCATATCTTGATCTGGGTGTGGTTACACCACCATATACTTATGTAGAAATTTGTTGAGCTATACACTTAATATTTGTGCAGTTTGTACATGGTGTACATCAATTTTTTTTAAATTAAAATTTTAAGGTTTTTTTTCACTGAGATGTATTCCTGATTTCCAGTTCTCACCATGCTTGTTCTTCAAGCCATTATTGACTTTTTACTTAGCTCTGTTTAGTTTCCTAGTAGGTAGGATTCTAGTTTCTCACCACAGTAGGATGGGTGACAATCAACTTCCTAGAAATGGAAAATGTTTTTACCAAAACTGTACTTTCCCTGCCCATTATAATACTAATATCGGTTTTCAGATTGACTTCCTCAGAGTCGTGACATTCCATTTTATGCTTCTTAACATTTCTTAAACTAAGAAAATTTCCTCTCTCAATATTTTTCTTTCTTCCACTAGGGATTGAAAATCAAAAGTGGCCAAAATTGGGTGTTTTTTAATCTTTTATTTATAAATATATTTTTTTCTACTGTACAGCATGGTGACCCAGTTACACTTACATGTATACATTCTTTTCTCTCACATTACATGTTCCATCATAAATGACTAGACAGAGCTCCCAGTGCTACACAGCAGGATTGGATTTGCTTTTTCTGTCTTATTTCTTTGTTACTAACAAGGCAGAGATGAGAATTCCGTGTTTAGTCTGTTCTTCTCCTAATTACACTGCCTTCTGACTCCATCTTCCCAATTTCCCTGTCCTAAGTATTTGCAGATCTGCAGTACATCAGCCATTTTATGAAATGAGGTTGGGAGTTTTCTGCCTGTGTTTTTCCTTCCAAGTTTCAGATCCAAAAACATGTGTTGGCAGTTTGGCAAGGGAGACTTAAAAAACAGCCCCCTTTTTTTGTTTGTTCTTTCTCTTTTTCTCTGTTACCTTGTAGCAGGGTTTCTCAACCGAGGCAAATGACATTTTAAGTCAGATAATTTTTTTGCTCTGGGGAACCATCCTGTGCGTTACAGGATATGCACCAGCATCCCAGACATCAGTCCTCTAGAGTTCAGTAGCATCCCTCAGTTGTGACAAGCAAATATTCCTCCATGCATTGCCAAATATCCCCTGGGAGGGAGAGTTGCCCCTGTTTGAAAACCACTGCCATATAGTATAAACAAATACACTACACATACACACACGCACACACGCACACACACACATATGTATATATATTGTCTTTTCAGGGCTGCATCTGTGGCATTTGGATTGTCAGGTCCTTCACTGAGCAGGGCCATAGGTAGAACCCGCATCCTCATGGGTACTAGTCAGGTGTGTTATTTCTGAGCCACAATGAGAACTCCTAAACTATATTTAGAGAGAATAGGTTTGGGGAAATAATCAAGTTTGGCACATGATTAAAATTCCATTAGATCTTCGACCATGTCATCTAGATCAGAGCTGTCCAAAAGAAATATAGTGCAAACCACAAAAATGTAAGCTACATATGTAATTTTACATTTTCTAGTAGCCACATTAAAAAGTAAAAGTAGGAGGTCCCCTTGTGGTTCAGTGGTAATGAACCCGACGAGTATTCATGAGGACACGGGTTTGATCCCTGGCCTCGCTCAGTGGGTTAAGCATTGCTGTGGCTGTGGTGTAGGCCAGCAGCTGTAGCTCCAATTTGACCACTAGCCTGGGAACTTCCATATGCCGCAGGTTTGGTCCTAAAAAGAGGGAAAAAAAGTGAAAGCAAGCAAAATTAATTTTAGTTATGTATTTTATTTAACCTAGTATCCAAAATAATTATCATTTTAACTTGTAATAAAAATAAAATTAATGAGGTATTTTACAATCTCTTTTTCTTGTTTTGTACTAAGTCTTCAAAACTTAGTGTTGTGTTGTTTTGTTTTGTTTTGTTCTGTTTTATTTTGTAGGGCTGCACCTGAGGCATATGGAGGTTCCCAGGCTAGGGGTCAAATTGGAGCTACAGCTGCCAACCTACACTATAGCCACAGCAACTTGGGATCTGAGCTGTGTCTGTGAACTACACCATAGCACATAGCAACGCCAGATCACCAACCTACTGATCAAGGCCAGGGTTCGAACCTGAATCCTCATAGACAATACTTGGATTTGTTTCTGATGAGCCACGACAGGATATCCCCCTAGATGTACTGTTTTGATTTACAGTACATCTCAGTTTGGACTGGTCACATTTCAAGTGCTCAATAGCCATGTACTGCCGGTGGCTACCATACTGGATAGGGCAAATCTAAATCATCTTGGTCTCTAGATTGGGTGCAAATTAGCATATAACACTTTCCCTCTCCCATTTATGCCAAGTCCTGATTCTTTTTTTTTCCCAATTAAATTATAGTTGAATTCTTGTTGTGGCCCAGTAGTAATAAACCTGACTAGTATCCATGAGGATGCAGGTTCTATCCCTGGCCTCTCTCAGTGGGTTAAGGATCCAGCGTTGCCGTGAGCTGTGGTGTAGGTCACAGACATGGATCAGATCCCACTTTGCTGTGGCTCTGGTGTAGGCTGGCAACTACAGCTCCGATTCAACCCCTAGCCTGGGAACTTCCGTATGCCTTGGTGCAGCCCTAAAAAAAATAAAAGTAAAATATAGTTGATTTACAGTGTTATGCCAATTTCTGCTGTATAGCATAATGACCCAGTCTCTCTCTCTCTCACACACACACACACACACACACATTCTTTTTCTCATGTTATTTTCTATCATGTTCTATCCCAAGAGATCGGATATAGTTCCCTGTGCTATACAGTAGGACCTCATTGCTTATCCATTCTAAATGTAATCATTTGCATATACCAACCCCAAACTCCCTGTTGACCCTACTCCCTCCCTCTTCCTCCCTGGCAACCATAAGTCTGTTCTCTATGTCTGTGAGTTTGTTTCTGTTTTGTAGATAGGTTCATTTGTGTCATATTTTAGATTCCACATATAAGTGATATCATATGATATTTGTCTTTCTCTTTCTGACTTCACTTAGCATAAGAATCTGTAGTTGCATCCATGTTGAGGCAAATGACATTATTTCATTCTTTTTTATGGCTGCATAGTATTCCATTGTGTATATGTACCACATCTTCTTGATCCATTCATCTTTCGATAGACATTTATGTTGTTTCCATGTCTTGGCTATTGTGAATAGTGCTGCAGTGAACATAGGGGTTCATGTATCTTTTTTAATTCTAGTTTTGTCCAGATATATGCCCAGGAGTGGGATTGCTAGATCATATGGTAGTTCTGTATTTAGTTTTCCAAGGAACCTCCATACTGTTTTCCATAGTGGTTGTACCAATTTACATTTCTATGAAGAGTATAGGAGGGTTCCCTTTTCTCTACACCTTCTCCAGCATTTGTTATTTGTAGACTTGTTAATGATGGCCATTCTGATCAGTGCGATGTGGTATCTCACTGTAGTTTTGATTTGCATTTCTCTAATAATTAGTGATGTTGAGCATTTTTTCATTACCTGCTGGCTGTCTGTATGTCTTCTTTGGAGAAATGTCTATTTAGATTAGCCGCCCATTTTTCAACTGGGTTGCTTTTTTGGTTGTTGTTTAGTTGTATGTGTTGTTTGTATATTTTGGTGACTAGGCCAAAGGTTTTCTCCCATTCTGTGGGTTGTCTTAAACTGTTAGAGCTCAATGAATTTGGTAAAGTTGCAGGATACAAAATTAATACACAGAAATCTATTGCATTTCTATATACTAACAATGAAAGATCAGAAAAATAAATTAGGGAAACCATCCCATTTACCATCATATCAAAAAAATAAAATGCCTCAGAATAAACCTACCTAAAGAGACAGAAGATCTTTATCTGAAAACTATAATATGCTGATAAAAGAAGTCAAAGGTGACACAAAACAGATGGAAAGATATTCCATGCTCTTGGATTGGAAGACTCAATATTGTCAAAGTGACTGTACTACCCAAGGCAGTCTACAGATTCAGTGCAAGCCCTATCAAATTACCAATGACATTCTTTACAGAACTAGAACAAAATATTTTTAGATTTGTGTGGAAACACAAAAGACCAAAGCAATATTGAAAAAGGAAAACAACTGGAGGAATCAGGCTCCCTGACTTCAGACTCTTCTACTACAAAGCTACACTCATTGAAACAGTATGGTACTGGCACAAAACCAAAATGTAAATCAGTGGAACAGGATAGAAAGCCCAGAAATAAACCCAAGCACCTATGGTCAACTAATTTATGACAAAGGAGACAAGACCATACAGTGGAGGAAAGATGATCTCTTCCATAGTGGTGCTGGGAAAATTGGACAGCTACTTGTAAAAGAATGAAATTAGAACATTTTCTTTTTTTTTTTGTCTTTTGTCTTTTGTCTTTTTTTTTTGTTGTTGTTGTTGCTATTTCTTGGGCCGCTCCCGAGGCATATGGAGCTTCCCAGGCTAGGGGTTGAATCGGAGCTGTAGCCACCGGCCTACGCCAGAGCCACAGCAAAGTGGGATCTGATCCATGTCTGTGACCTACACCACAGCTCACGGCAACGCTGGATCCTTAACCCACTGAGAGAGGCCAGGGATAGAACCTGCATCCTCATGGATACTAGTCAGCCGCGTCTGCAACCTACACCACAGCTCACGGCAACGCCGGATCGTTAACCCACTGAGCAAGGGCAGGGACCGAACCTGCAACCTCATGGTTCCTAGTCGGATTCGTTAACCACTGCGCCACGACGGGAACTCCAGAACATTTTCTAACGCTATACACGAAATAAACTCAAAATGGATTAAAGACCTAAATGTAAGGCCAGATACTATAAAAAGTCCTGGAGGGTAACATAAAGCTGAATGCTCTGTGACATAAATTGCAGCAACATCTTGTTTGATCCACGTCCTAGAATAATGACAGTAAAAGCAAAAATAATCCAGTGGGACCTAATTAAACTCAAAAGTTTTGCACAGCAAAGGAAACCATTAAAACACACACACAAAGACAACCCATAGAATGTCATGATTCATTTACTTGAGCAGTTAAGACTCTAAACTTGTGTTACCGTTCAGATCTCCTCCCAAAGCATATAAACTGCTTTCCTGATCCAGTATGAGTCAAATTCTTCAGCCCCCATTTTGAATGATATCAGCCCTCAATTGTCTTGGAGATAGTTAATATCTGCACATTTACTGAAAATTATCATTATTTACCCTGCAGCCAATGTGAATGTTCCCTGAGTGGCTCCTTGCTAAAACCTTAGTCATACGTAAAGACTGAAGAACAAAGGAAGACTCATTAAGAATATTAACAAATAGGGAGTTCCCATAATGGCACAGCAGAAATGAGTCCGACTAGGAACCATGAGGTTGCGGGTTTGATCCCTGGCCTTGCTCAGTGGCTCAGTGGTTTAAGGATCCAGCGTTGCTGTGAGCTGTGGTGTAGGTCAAAGATGAGGCTTGGATCTGATGTTGCTGTGACTGTGGTGTAGGCTAGCGGCTGCAGCTCTGATTCAACCACTAGCCTGGGAACCTCCATATGCTTCAGGTGCAGCCCTAAAAAGCTATATATATGTGTGTGTATATATACGTACACATACACAAATAGGAGAGCTAGATTTTGTTTGTTTGTTTGTTTGCTTTTTAGGGTAACAGGTGTGCCACATGGAAGTTCACTGCTATGGCTCAGGTTCAGTCTCTGGCCTGGGAACTTCTGCATGCTGCAGGCTCAGCTCCCCCCCCCCCCCAAAAAAAAGAAAGAAAAAGAAATAACCAGAACAAAGACCAAGCCAGTGCCCTGCTTCTAAAAATTCTGCCCTTTTGGCTCCTCCTCCTCTTACAAGTACTACCAGATTTAGTCAAGAGGGATTCTTAACTTTTGTGGTGTCATGACCCCCAGTGGTAGTTGGAGGAAGCTTATGAACCCTTTCTCAGAAAAATATTCTTTTTTTTTTTTTTTTTTTTGGTCACACCCAAGGCATGTGGAAGTTTTTGGGCCAGGGATTGAACCTGCATTATAGCTGCAACAAATCCTTTATCCTTTAACTCATTGCGCCAGGCTTAGGGATCAAATTGCACCTCTGCTGAGACCCAAGCTGCTACATTTAGATTCTTAACCCACTATACTACATAGGAAACTCCAGAATATTTTTAAGTCAGGGAGTTTCTGTTGTGGTTCAGTGGATTAAGGACCTGACCGGTATCCATGGGGATGCATGTTCAACCCATGGCCTAGATCAGTGGGTAAGGATCTGGCATTGCTGCAAGCTGTGGCATAGGTCGCATGCAGATGTGGTTCAGCTCCTGTATTGCTGTGGCTGTGGCGTACGTAGACTGGCAGTTGTAGCTCTGATTTGACTCCCAGCCTGGGAACTTCCAAATGCCACAGGTGCAGCCCTAATAAGAAAAAAAACTTTTTAAGTCACTGAGCTGCAGCTGGAACTCCCCGATTGATGCTTTAAATAACAAGCTTTAGTGGCAGATATGTTGACTATCATAATTTTAAAATAGTGATGAGTAGAAAGGCTATTTTGAGATACCAGTAATAACTGTAATATGATATGAAAATATGTGTAATTTCTGTTATGAATTAGGAATGCTAAATTTCAGTTAAAGAGTTTAATGAAGATAAAAATCATTTTTTTTCTATCCATGTTGACAAGTTATCAAACCTTCTAAGATGCTGATGGGTAGGAGATCCCTTCAGCCACCTTCAGCCTTCTTCAGACCCCAGCTTTTGATTTGGAAAAAATAAATAGTTTGAAGGGGGATGGGGTATACCATGGAAGGGAATGGGGGAAGTACAGCAGAAAGGGACAAGAGCTAGAGGACAAACAAGATAAATTAAGACCATACAGAAGTTTCCACCTTGGCTCTGCGGGTGACAAACCCCACTAATACTCATGAGGATGCGGATTCTATCCCTGGACTCGATCAGTGGGTTAAGGATCCAGCATTGCTGTGAGCTGCTGAGCTGCGGTGTGGGTCGAAGACGCCACTCAGATCAGGTGTTGCTGTGGCTATAGCTGTAGTGTAGGCTGGCAGGTGCAGCTCCGATTTGACCCTTAGCCTGGGAACTTCTGTATGCTGCGGGTGCAGGCCTAAAAAGCAAAAAAGAAAGGGGGGGTGCTTTTAAAACTGTAAAAGAGCAAAACCTGGAGGTTTAAAATCTTTCTTCAGGAGTTCCTGTTGTGGCTCAGTGGTTAATGAATCCAATTAGGAACCATGAGGTTGCGGGTTCGACCCCTGGCGTTGCTCAGTGGGTTAAGGATCCGGCATTGCCGTGAGCTGTGGTGTATGTTGCAGACACGGCTCAGATCCCTCGTTGCTGTGGCTCTGGCGTAGGCCGGTGGCTGCAGCTCTGATTCAACCCCTAGCCTGGGAACCTCCATATGCCGCGGGAGCGGCCCAAGAAATAGCAAAAAAGACAAAAAAAAAAAAAAAAGAACTGTATCTGTAGACCTATGCCACAGCCACAGGCATGCCAGATACAAGCTGCATCAGCAGCCTACACGACAGCTCATGGCAACACCAGATCCTTAACTCACTGAGTGAAGCCAAGAATTAAACCCTCATCCTCATGGATACTATTTGGGTTCGTTACCACTGAGCCACAGTGGGAACGCCCCACCTTTCTTTACTTAAGGAGGAAATCTGTGACTGAGAAGGTTGATGCCTATGGTTAATCAACAGTAGAGAAAATGAAAGTTCTTGGCTAAATATCCCCTCACTTTATTCAGTTCTATCCCAAATCCACTGGAAACCACGCAGGTAGTCTTCTTTGGACTGTTTTACTTCTTGATTCTTCATAATTTTTTTTGGTCTTTTTGCCATTTCTCAGGCCGCTCTCACGGCATATGGAGGTTCCCAGGCTAGGGGTCTAATCGGAGCTGTAGCCACCGGCCTACGCCAGAGCCACAGCAACGCAGGTTCTGAGCCGTGTCTGCAACCTACACCACAGCTCAGGGCAACGCCGGATCGTTAACCCACTGAGCAAGGGCAGGGACCGAACCCGAAACCTCATGGTTCCTAGTCGGACTCGTTAACCACTGCACCACGACGGGAACTCCAATTCTTCATAATTTTAATTGAAAATTCCTTTTACGCTTCAGACTATATGCCTAGCCTGGAAGGATTTTAGGTCTTAAGCTGGCTATAGTTACGACAGAGCTCAGAGCAAATTTGGTGAAAGCTACTTTTAGATAAAACAAAGGGATTCAAACAGTTCAGTGTTGCATTCTTGACTTGGTAGGTGCTAGTATGTGGCCATCTCCTGTCTGTTTGGCTTGCAGTCAAAAGCTGTGGGAAGAGGGCTAAAGGTATAGTTTTGGTAGGAAGTATGGATCTAAGGCAGAGAATGAAAAGAGAGGACTAACCAATCATTTTTAGAAACAAAAAGACAGATAGAACCATGTTTCAGACCCTGGCTAGTGAAGGAGCTATGGAAAACTGCAGCATCCAAGCTGTTACTGTGTTGCAGTCATGTTTTAATGAAGGAACTTGGCCAGCTAGCCTCAAAGGGAATTTTGAGAGTATCATTCTTTTGAATTACTGCTGTTCATCTGTTCCTTTCACCTCCCCCTTAGAAGGGGTGGGAGCATAAATTATTGTCCAGTAATCCTGTCTTACCCAGTCATAAACTGAGGTAGATCTAGGCTCACATTTTCATTGTCCTTTCACCCAAACCCCTAAATAAATAAACTCTCTGTACCATCTCCTTTCCCCCTTCCCTCATCCTGCTTATGGGCTTCTCCCTACCCTAACAAAAAAAAATTTTTTTTGCTTGCATTTTTATTCTGCTGTTATATAGCCAGCAGCATCGCACTGGCCCCTTTATGGCTGATGGAGCCCAGGCGGGCTGCCTGATAAAGGGAGACAGCATTTGGCCAATGGGGCTGGTGTGTGCCATTACTGCTGGCCATTGGGCCTCTGTCCTCTACAGCTCCATCCTGGCTCATTAAAACCCTGAGCCAAATAGCTGGGCAGGCGCCTGCTGCAGCACTGTGGAGGCCAGGAAGTTAAATGGTTCTCCTAATCCTGCATAATTTATCTCCCTGTTAGCCCCCTCATAAATAGTCCAATTCAGCCCTGCCATGGAGAGCTTCATTCTGAATTTCCTATTTTCATGATGGCCAGCTAGTGCCCAGCCTTTCCCTTCTCCTTTCTTTATTATTATTAATAAAGATTATTTTCCTCTTGTTTACTATGAGTTTGCCTTCATGTTTTTTTCATTTGGAGCCTCCTGCCTGGATCCCACTTCACCAACAGTCTGTCCATTTCTCTCGTTTGGACCTGATATTTCAGAGCAGTTGATATTACAGTCTTCCCCTTCCCCTCTCCTCCCAGCCTTCTAGTGTTTCCTTTTCTCTTTTCCTATTTTATTTTTTTTACTCTCTTTTTCCATCTCCTTTCCTCTCCTTTTCCATCACTTCCATTTTTTTTCTCCTTTTCATTCCCGCTCCAGTTCCATTTCCAGGGACCAACTTGACTGCAGGATGTTTGGTAGGACATTTTAGAAGGGCACTGAATCGCTCTTTTTTTTTTTCACATCTCTGTTTCTGTTTCGTTTCAGAGATTTACAAATGAGGACCACCTGGCAGTTCATAAACACAAGCATGAGATGACATTGAAATTTGGCCCAGCCCGAACTGACTCAGTCATCATTGCAGGTATTTGCTGCCCCAGAAGCCACGTGCCTTGATATCACTAGACAGTTAAGATTAATACCAGGGACCAGATGTACTGGGAGCTATGCTCCCCTTCTCCCATTAAGAGCCCTTATGTGATCTGCATTTAATCAGGAAAAAGGAACACTGAAAGCTCCCAAGTTTCTATTGTGCCCTCTGTTCTCAGTTTTTAATACAAGATTGGGGTCTGCAGTTTTAGAGGGTCAGTGTGTTGAGGTTTTGTCTTAGCTTTTTTCAGTCTATTCCCTCCTTGCCTTCTTTTTATTAAGACTTTAGAAGATTTACAATCAAAAGATGCCTTTAACTTTTCTCCCTACCCACAGTGAAGGAGTGAACAAAAGAAAGCAAGAAAGCTGAACTAACCTGGCTGCTTCTCTTCCACCGGGTGTCAGTTTTCCCCTAGCAGGCAGACTGTCAGTTCATAAATTCAACTTCCCTTTATGAACCCAGACACCACTGAGAGCAAACAAGACATTTACTCAGTGGGACTTTTCTAAGCCAATTTGGGTGACCTGAAACCTTTCCCCGGTTGTTTTAGATTTTTGTCTTGCTCACCTATGCCATTCTCGAGGGAGCATTCTCAGCAGCTGCTCTCAAATCGTGCAGCAGTTCTGTGCTAGACAGACATACAAACCAAAGTGGGCTTTTTCTTTTAATACCAATGAGGGGTCTGATTTAGCCTGAGTTAAGCAAGCTTACCTCATTATTAAACCAATAGGGGATTTAGTTGGTAGTTATTATATCAGCTAATAACTCAGGTAAGGCACAATTTCTCTAAGTACTACTAACTAAAATGCTACTGGAGACACGGAGAAGGAGAGAGAAAAACCCTCCTCCCATACTTTCATACATGAAAAAGCTGGCTTGCTCTACAGATCTCCTGTTCCTTACTAATTCAGCAAGTGTTTGTTGAATACCTACTGCATGCACCAGGCACTTTGCTAGGAGCCTGTGGATTGTAATTCTGGGAAGAAGACCCGAGTTGGGGACATTGTCATTGATGAACCTTAAGAAAGCCTGAAGGAGGAGTTCCCGTTGTGGCTCAGTGATTAACGAATCCGACTAGGAACCATGAGTTTGCAGGTTCGATCCCTGGCCTCACTCAGTGGGTTAAGGATCCGGCATTGCCGTGAGCTGTGGTGTAGGTTGCAGACGCGGCTCAGATCTGGTGTTGCTGTGGCTGTGGCGTAGGTCGGCAGCTACTGCTCTGATGAGACCCCTAGCCTGGGAACCTCCATATGCCATGAAAACGCAAAAAGACAGAAAAAAAAAAAAAAAAAGCCTGAGGAAGGTCCTCGGAAAGAATGGATAGGATGTAAACACATATGTAGGCAACACATACTTAAATTTATTGTCAGGGCATATAGATGTGAAAAAAAATTAGTATTTGCAGTCAAGTCCAAGTGAATGATACAGTATCAATACTAAGAGAATTAGTATTAAGTGAAATTGATGGGAGAGATGTTTGAAAGAGGTAAGTATGGGGCATGGTTATCAAGATGGAGGGGTTATTCTCAATAGGTGGAAGGGCCTATGCTGTGTCTCCACGAGTGGTGAGAAATATTAATACAGGACCGTCCCAGGGAGAGAAAATGATTTCCTGTTGCTCTTTTCATTCTGTTTTGCAGTGTTCACCCCATTGCACACTTCTGATGTCCTATCTAGGCTAGTGATTCTCTTGTCTCTAAGACCTGCTAACTCACATGTGTTTCAACCCCTTATTGAACACTTAACTTGGATATCCTTTTTTGTCATTCATATCTTCATGTCAGCAACTGATCTTACCTTCTTGTCCCCTAGACCAATTCCTCTCCTTTGTTACTCAGTGATATGAGTATTCTCAAAATCTTGAGTTGTTTTATTTTTTCCTCAGATTCTGACTGCTCTGTTCCTTCCTGTTCTTCCTCCCATCCACTGTCATTATGCTTGAATTCCTCCATTGTCTCCTAGCTGGCCTCCTTGACTAGTGTTTTACTCTAATCCATCTCACCTTCTATTGAAAATCCAGACTTTCTTAAACTCTTCTCCCCTGCTTAAAATCTGTTGTTATCTTCCTATTTTATTTTACTATAAGGCTTTTCTTTCTTTGGCTGCCCTGCAGCATATGGAGTTCCTGGGCTGGGGATCAGATCCGAGTTGCAGGTATGATCTGTGCTGCACCTGCAGCAACACTGGATCCTTTAACCCACTCTACTGGGCTGGGGATCAAACCTGCATCCCAATGCTCCAGAGATGCTACAGATCCCGTTGCACCACAGTGACCTCCAAGGCTTTTTTGGGGCAGGCGGGGGCATGCCCATAGCATGTAGAAATTCCTGGGCCAGGGATCAAACCTGCTCCACAGCAGCAACCTCAGTCACAGTAGTGACAATGCCAGATCCTTAATGTGCTGCACCACAGAAGACCTCCGGGGCTATTTATGCTTGGGTTTTCAGGCTTTCCATAACCTAGCCCCATGGTATCTACTCAACTATATTAGTGTTATTTCCTCAACTAAAAAACGTTCTCTTAATTCTCTATGGCAAGAATCATGTCTTATATTTGGCTAAAACTCCTATGCTTCTCTTTCCCCCTCCCCCAAAGATGAACACAAGTGTATGCATATATAGCAGCAAAACACAGAAAGTATTCAGTAAACACCTGTTGATTTTTTTTTTTTTTTTGGAATCATCAGAGCAGGCTAAGAGTTTTCTTATACACTTTTCTGGCTGTTTGGTTGTTCGTTCAGGAATGGGAGAAGTTTGTATGAGCCTCAGATCAGAGATTCAAACGGCCCTCTTCTGCCATAGCCATGCCCTTAGCTGCCCCGTCCTGTTCCACTTGAGTTGTGATTTTTTTCTGTGCCCTTAGTGAAGTACTCTCTAAACATAAGGGAATATTACCTCCACTCACCCAGGGATGGAGGGAAAGTGGCTTTATCGTTGGCCAACGAAAGCTGCCAGAGAACCTTTTAAAACTATTTTGGGAGGTAGTGGTAATTTTTCCAAACACTCTGGTTCAGAAGAGGTTTTGTTTAAAAAAAAGAAAAAATTATGTTGTTTCCATGGAAAATCCCACTGGACTGTTCCAAATTGATCACACTAGAAGGAGCAATTTTAACCCCAGATCTCACTCCTGAAAATACCATTTAAACATTGTTCTATTCCAGTCATTCAGTTTAGTGCTTTGGAGTATGAGATGAATCCCCGAAGTGATTACCATGTCAAGGAAAAGCGTCATAATAGAGTTAGGACCAGGGAACAAGAGTCAATTGACCTAAGGGAGAAAAACTAGAAAAACAGGATAGAAAGAAGATCAAATCCAAAATTCAAGTTGTTTTAAAAGTTCCCATGGGTTACGAGGAGCCTTTCTCTTCCCAAGTGCTGAGGAGAGATTTGTGTGGGGACCCCCAAGAGGATATTTTGGCTGGCAAATCTAAATCCAAATATCCTGGTTTCCGGAATTTGCCCTGAGCCCAGGTCTCTGTGAAATGAGCTCTATTGTTTGCAGTTTCCTTTGCTAGCTCATGATCTCGCTGTCTTGTTCCCCAGCCCCTGGATTTGTCTAGAATGCCTTTAGAAGGTTACCTCAGTGACCACTGAAAGACAGGGCACCCTTTCTTACTTGGTAGCTTTAGCAAGCAGACTCAGCTATCTGATCCTCAGTTTCTTCTCATCAGATTTTAACATCCCTCTTCTTATACCTGCTCACTTCAGACCTAGCAGTGGGTGAGTGTAAAAAGAAAATGTCATTTAACTCGACTTGATTTTCCAGCCTGGAAGTTGTACAGAGTCCACCTGGGTAGGTGGTTTGGTTTTGTTTGAAGGTGAGAGAGCTGAAACTGGCTTCTGAGAAAAAGGCAGTTACACAGATGTGGCACAGCAAAACATTGTTCCGTCTTCCCTCTGCTCGCCTTGAGGCAGCACAGCACAGACACCCTCTGGTGGCCTATCAGCAGTCTTTACTTACTAGGGCTCCATAAAAGCAAATTTGCTCTAACACAGAGATTCTCTCCAAATAGAAGAATAAAAATGTGTTCGCTATATACTCTCAAATTTTAATTTCAGGTCAAAACTAAAATAGAGGTTGCTTTTCTTTCCATGTCTACAGATCAGACTCCTACTCCGACTAGATTCCTGAAGAACTGTGAAGAGGTGGGACTCTTCAATGAACTAGCTAGCTCCTTTGAACATGAATTCAAGAAAGCTGCAGATGAGGATGAAAAAAAGGCAAGAGATGGGACTTTAGCTGAAAAACTGGTGATGTTCAGATCTGGGCAACTTTCATTGTGCTCTGGGATAATTTAATTGATTAAAGCACAAAATTATGGGCTTTGTTCTGTAGAACCAGATAGTACTTACTAGTCAGCCACATCAGGCTTTACAGGGTCCAGATGATGGATCAGCACAAGTGTTGGATCTTTATCAGAAATCAGCCTTCTTGGAAGTTCCCTGTGGTACAGGGGGGTTAAGGATCTGGCATTGTCACTGCAGCAGCTCTGGTCACTGCTATGGCAAAGTATTTTGGTTTTTGGTTTTTGTTTGTCTGGTCTTTTTTTTTTTTTTTTATGGCCACACTGATGGCACGTGGAAGTTCCCAGGCTAGGGGTCAAATTGGAGCTGCAGCGGAGGCCTATACTATAGGCACAGCAATATCAGATCTGAGCCACCTCTGCAACCTAGCTGCAGCTTGCAGCAATGACAGATCCTTAACCCACTAAGTGAAGCCAGTGATTGAACCTGCATCCTCAAAGACACTTTGCGAGTTCTTAACCTTCTGAGCCACAGTGGAAACACTTGTGTTGAGGGTTTGATCCCTGGCCCAGGAACTTCCACATGCCTCAGGTGTAGCAAAAAAAAAAAAAAAATTCAGTCTTGTAGCCCTACCCGTGTAGCGTTATTCAGCAGTCTGTTTTTTAAATTATTTTTGTTCTGATTATGATGAAGATGTTAAAGATTATAAATTACACAGATTTTGTTAGATAACATTTTTTTTTTCCAAACCCCACTCTTTTCTGAGCTAACCAGACTTTTCACCTGAACTGTTTTTTTGTTTGTTTGTTTGTTTGTTTTTTAATAGGGCCACACCTGCAGCATATGGACGTTCCCAGGCTAGGGGTCAAATAGCAATGCCAGATCCAAGCTGAGTCTGTGACCTACACCACAGCTCACGGCAACGCCGGATTCCCTACCCACTGAGAGAGCCCAGGATTTGAATTCGCATCCTCATGGATGCTAGTCAGGTTTGTTTCCACTGCAACCACAATGGAACTCCCTGAATTGTTTTGTTCAGGCAGCCAATCAATAAACATTTATTGAATTTTGGCTCTTCTTTGTTTCAGTGTATATGGCTCTTAACTTTCAAGTTGCTCTCTAGTAATATTCAAGACTAGGCTTAAAGAAGGATGTCCTTAAAGCTTTTTACAGGAGATCAACCAGGATGGTGAAAGAATTACAAATCAGGTCACTTTGAGAACATTTAAAAGAAATTGAGGAGAGGAGTTCCTGTCGTGGCGCAGTGGTTAACAAATCCGACTAGGAACCATGATGTTGAGGGTTCGATCCCTGCCCTTGCTCAGTGGGTTAACGATCCGGTGTTGCCGTGAGCTGTGGTGTAGGTTGCAGATGTGGCTCGGATCCCGCGTTGCTGTGGCCCTGGTGTAGGCCAGCGGCTTCAGCTCTGATTAGACCCCTACCCTGGTAACTTCCATATGTCGCAGGAGTGGCCCAAGAAATGGCAAAAAGACAAAAAAAAAAAAAAAAGAAAGAAAAAGAAACTGAGGGGAGCTCCTGCTGTGGTGCAATGGGATCGACCAAGTCTTAGGAGCCCAGGGATGAGGGCTTTGAACCCCAGCCCCAAACAGTGGGTTTAGGATCCAACCTTGCCACAGTTGTGGCTTAAGTCTAGGTTGTGGTTCCAATCTGATCCCTGGCCCAGGAGCTGCATATGCTGCAGGGCACCCAAAAAAAAAAAAAAAAAAAAGAAAAGAAATTGAGGAAATTTTGCTTGAAAATGATAAGATTTTATGTGAACAAAATTGCAGTCTTCAAATAGTCGAAGAGCTTTCATTTAAAAGCGGGGTTAGGATTTCCCGTCGTGGCATAGTGGTTAACGAATCCGACTAGGAACCATGAGGTTGCGGGTTCGGTCCCTGCCCTTGCTCAGGGGGTTAACGACCCGGCGTTGCCGTGAGCTGTGGTGTAGGTTGCAGACGCGGCTCAGATCCCGCGTTGCTGTGGCTCTGGCGTAGGCCGGTGGCTACAGCTCTGATTCAACCCCTAGCCTGGGAACCTCCATATGCCGCGGGAGCGGCCCAAGAAATAGCAACAACAACAACAAAAAAAAAAAAGACAAAAAAAAGAGAAAAAAATAAAAGCGGGGTTAAATTTATTCTTTGTGGCCTAGAGGTGGAAGCTATCACAAAGTGTATTCAATTATATGTAGGCAATTTAGTATAGACATTGTAGAGAGGATTAAAATGTTGGAATCACTTCAGATTCTGAGGTGCTATGATTCTGATTTTAACCTTTATTTTCCAGATCCCTAGAAAATCCTTTAATTTAGAAGATCAGAGGGAATAATTCAAGAACAGAGTCAGGAGTTCCCTTGTGGCGCAGTGGGTTAAGGATCCACTGTTGTCACTGCAGCAGCTCATGTTGCAGCTATGGCACAGGGTCAGTCCCTGGCCCAGGAACTTTCACATGCTGTAGGCACAGCTGAAGCGGAGCGGGGGGGGCGGGGAAGGCTGCAGCAGAGTCAAAGAAAAATATTTCCCATGGAGTAAGGGGTCTTGGAGAAAAAGGAAATTAGAAAGGTCAAAGTTTACTTTAGAATTAAAATTCTGGGTCATTAGTTACTGTTTAAAAGACAGGTCTGGAGTTACTGTGGTGCAGTGGTTAATGAATCTGACTAGGAACCACGAGGTTGCGAGTTCAATCCCTGGCCTTGCTCAGTGGGTTAACGATCCGGTGTTGCCGTGAGCTGTGGTGTAGGTTGCAGATGTGGCTCGGATCCCGCGTTGCTGTGGCCCTGGTGTAGGCCAGCGGCTTCAGCTCTGATTAGACCCCTAGCCTGAGAACCTCCATATGCCGCGGGAGCGGCCCTAGAAAAGACAAAAAAATAAAATAAAAGTCAGGTCTGTGTTTCATAATAGTTCAGAAAAATTCTAGGAAGTTCCCTTATAACAGTGGATTAAGGATCTGGCATTGCCACAGTTGTGGTGCAGGCTGCAACTACAGCACAAGTTTGATCCCTGGACTGAGAACTTCCACATAACATGATAGTGGCTCCCCCACCAAAAAAAAAAAATTGTAATATCTCTATCTCAAAACCTGTATACATTAATATATATACCTCCCATAATTGTTTAGCGCAGTGAGGCATGGAGTCCCATAAGAATATAGAAAAGCCAAGACATAAGAAAAAACTTCCAGGGGAGCTCCTTCCTTGTAAGAAGGAGATAGCAGGTTAATCAAGAGAGTTTGTGCATGATTTTTCCATCCAGCTTAAATTATAAGAATAAAGTGTTCTTATCACTGGGTCCTTTCCAAGTTCCATAGCTTTTTATGAGCTTCATTTTATACTATCTCCTGCAAACTGAAAGAAAGTGGAGAGGAGTTCCCATCATGGCGCAGCAGAAACGAATCCAACTAGGAACCATGAGGTTGTGGGTTCAATCCCTGGCCTCGCTCAGTGGGTTAAGGGTCCGGCATTGCTGTGGTGTAGGTTGCAAACGCAGCTCGGATCTGGTGTTGCTGTGGCTCTGG
This sequence comes from Phacochoerus africanus, assembly GCF_016906955.1. Lineage (NCBI taxonomy): Eukaryota > Metazoa > Chordata > Mammalia > Artiodactyla > Suidae > Phacochoerus > Phacochoerus africanus. The sequence goes on along the minus strand of NC_062550.1, from coordinate 21,144,811 downwards.
TGTAGGCCGGCAACTGTAGCTCTGATTGGACTCTAGCCTGGGAACTTCCGTATGCTGCAAGTGCGGCCCTGAAAAAAAAAAGAAAGAAAGAAAGAAAAGAAAACTCAGCGGCATATATTTGTAGTTCTCCTTTCAAATGGAAATTAGCCACAGTCTTCTCATCATTCTTTTTCTTCAGAGACCCAGGTCCCTCTTCAATCAGTTGCTTCAACCTAGGTGGTATAATTTTATTTTACAGCTTCCCTACCTCATTCCTGTCATTTCTCCCATCTCCAGAACAAAGAAATCAGTAAAATTGTTTCCACCAAGATATGAAGGATTTTAAAGCAAACTCATTATAGGCAAATTCAAGAAAATTAGCCTCCCTTTAAAGGCTTCAAGTCCATGGAGTTCCCTCTTGGCCTAGCAGGTTAAGGATTTGGTGTTGTCACTGCTGTGGCACAGATTTAATCCCTAGCCTGGGAAAAGTCTTTCCCACTGCCATTTAGCTCAGTTGACACTTACAGGAGGCCATTCATAGTTAGGCCTTTACTCAACAGGTATTTCTTGGTTTTCTCCCAGCCTGTATAGGAGTGATCTTTATCTCCCCTTGACAAGAAGCAAAGACTCAGTGGAAAATTTTCTCTAGGAGTGTTTAATGACCCCAGAATTTTTCTGAACCACAGCTTTTCTAGATGATGCCCCTAGGAGATTTTAAACCTGTGGTTGAACTTAACTTTTTTTTTTTTTCTTTTGTCTTTATGCCTTTTATGCAGCCTATGGAGGTTCCCAGGCTAGGGGTCTAATCGGAGCTGTAGCCGCTGGCTTATGCCACAGCCACAGCAGCTTGGGGTCCAAGCCACATCTGCAGTCTACACCACAGCTCACGGGAACGCCAGATCCTTAGCCCACTGAACAAGGCCCGGGATCAAACCCACCACCTCATTCATTAACCACTGAGCCACAACGGGAACTCCAGAACCTGTGGTTGAATTTACTTAAAGGCTTCTTCTCCCTACCACCCTCAGACTTGAGGGATCCAAGAATTAGCCCAGTTGGGCCTGACAGCTTAGCAATATAGAGAGCAGAAATGAAACCATCTTTGTTGCTCTTCCACATCAGATTGGAGAGAAAGAACCATTACCACCTTCTCTAATGTAGTAGATAGCAGATTAATTTCAGTTTGCTCAGCTACCAAGATTTCTAGCAATTAAGGTAACAAGGGATGAATTAGAAACAAGCTCTTCTTTCATCGAGGATCCTAGGATATGGGAAGAATAGAACAAAGGATCCACTTTGTCATGAAACTGAACTGCACTGCCAGCCCTCCTGTCGCAGTATCAGGGCTGTCATTTCAGATGGTTTATTGTTCTCGTCAAAGCCGTGTACAGCTCCACAGTTCTGTGAGGTGATTGCACCACTGCCAGAAAAGTACCCTTTTTTTCCTCTGGTTTTCTCCAGTCTTGCTTCTAGGACCAGGTTCTAGTTTCTCTCACTAATCAAATGATCAGCCTTTCCTTCATGGTTACTATAAAACCCTATCTTCCTAACTTCTAGCCTCTAGCACCAGATTTTGGGCTGAGATCACCATCTAGCATGGGGAGTTCCCCAGAAAAGATATTTCCTATCTTGTTGACAGAACTTAATAGCCAATTTGCTTTTATTTGCTTTTGATAATTGGATAGTCTAGTAATTCTGATTAGCAGAAAATGTATTCACAGCTCTCTAGTAGCCAACAGAGCTGGTGGGGAATAGGAAGGTACTGGACTCAGGAATCGTTGTACAGTCCTGAAAAATAATATAGTATTTACAGGGATAAACGACACCTTTTTTTTTTCCCCCTTTCAGGGTCTTAATAAACATTTTAAGTTTTTTTCCCCCTTTTGGAATCTTTATAAGTATTCACCCATGGTGAAGCAGGTATAGCTTCATTTTATAGTTGGGAAATAGTAACCCCAAGAAGTTAAACCATTTGGCCAGAATTGTACGTAAAACCTAGGCTCCACAGTTCTTTGACTTTCAATTCAGTGTTTTGACCAAGGGCCGAACTTCTTAGAAGTACTGTCCGTCATCTTTTAACTGGAAAGATAGAGATTTAACCTGAAGGGGGTTGAACTATGCTCATTTCTCTCTTATCGCAGGCTGCTTCTGGACCCCTTGACATGTCTCTGCCTTCTACACCAGACATCAAAATCAAAGAAGAAGAGCCAGTGGAGGTGGACTCATCCCCACCTGACAGCCCTGCCTCTAGCCCCTGTTCCCCACCACTCAAGCAGAAGGTAAAGCTTTCCACCAAGAGTCATCTCAAACGTTAATTGATAGATGAAATGTAGTATAAATATTGTGTGATGCAGGAATATTGATTATATTTAAATGTTAATCGTTCAAAAGATTTATATAAATTACACCTATTTTCTGACTCAACAATTCCATTTCTAAGTTTGTGTGGAAAAGAAATTAGTGCATATGTCTATCAGAAGAATATAAGAATGTTCATAGCAGTTATATTTATAATCATCAAAAAACTGGAAGCAATCCACATGTCCATCCACAAGAGAATGAATAAATGGTAAGGAGTTCCTATAGTCGTGGTGCAGTGGAAACGAATCAATTAGTATCCATGAGGATGCAGGTTCAATCCCTGGCCTCGCTCAGTGGGTTAAGGGTGCAGCGTCGGGAGTTCCCTTCATGGCTCAGTGGTTAACGAACCCAACTAGGATCCATGAGGATGCGGATTCCATCCCTGGCCTTGCTCAGTGGGCTAAGGATCCAGCATTGCCATGAGCTGTGGTGTAGGTTGCAGACGTGGCTCAGGTCCCTTGTGGCTGTGGCTGGCATCTGCAACTCCAGTTCAACTCCTAGTCTGGGAACTTCCATATGCCACACCTGTGGCCCTAAAAAGCAAAAAAAAGGGGGGGGGGCAATATATATTTTGTTTATTTATTTATTTTTGCTTCTTAGGGCTGTACTCTTGGCATTTGGAAGTTCCCTGGTTAGGGCTCAAATTGGAGCTGCAGCTGCTGGCCTACGCCACAGCACAGCAATACAGGATCCAAACTGTGTCTGCGACCTACGCCACAGCTCATGGCAGCACCAGATTCTTAACCTACTGAGCAAAGCCAGGGATTGAACTTGCCTCCTCATGGATACTACTCGGATTCATTTCCGCTGCACCACAATAGGAACTCCTGATTATTATTTTTTTAGAAGAAACTTTCTGTATTATTTTTTATAAATTCATTGAAATATAGCACCCATACAGAAAAGTATACAAATTGTAAGTGTATAGCTTATTGCGTTTTCACAAAGTTTACAGCCTATGTAAGCAACACTTAGGTAATATCAGGACCTCAGAAGCCCCCTCATGCCTCCTTCTGGTCTCTACTGCTCTACCAGTAGTTATTAATCTTAATATCCACTGTGGATAGAGCATCTGTACCTCATTTTACCTCCCTCCAAAACTGGTAACTTCTCAAAACTGCCTCCTCCATACCTTCTTCCCTTCTTCATCAGCATCCAAGTCCTAGAGGCTATCTGGTGATGTTTTCAGGGCCATCGTGGCCACTGGCAATCTGAGGTCCTAACAAGTTAACAGTTGGAAACAGTTTGTTATATCACAATATGATCGTTATTCAGACTTCCCCAGCCCTGTTTTTAAGGGGTCTAGGAGCTATTGGGTTGCCTTATCACCAGTCTTAAACCTGCCTTTTCCCATTAGAGATCAGCAGACACTTGAGCATCAAGTTTAGAATGAGAGTATCTAGATCGTGAAAAATTATAGCAATTCTTAGAATTTATATAGTACTCTAGTTCTTCTACATATCAGGTGATCTTCCAGCTGTCATCTCATTCATATAGCCACCATCCCTGAAAGGGAGATAGTCAAAGGGTCTTAACTCAGCATTCCTATGGAATGGGTAAGTGAGGTGTGGGGCCATGATCGCAGTGGAATCAGGTCAGGATTTTCATGAATAGCCTTGTTGCTTTTTCCAATAAATTTATACTAGATTTTTACTAGCTGTGTATTTCCCTACAAGCAGCCCTTAAGGCATTTTGTCATCTGTTGGTGTCTTCTCCCTAGGAGGTTGCTCCAAAGCCTGTTGTGATCTCTACTCCCACGCCCACCATCGTGCGCCCTGGCTCCCTGCCTCTCCACCTGGGCTATGATCCACTTCACCCAACCCTTCCCTCCCCAACCTCTGTCATCACACAAGCTCCACCATCCAACAGGCAGCTGGGGTAAGTGAAGAGAGCAGCAAGAGATAGTGAAGCCTGAATCTCTTTCCTCTTTGTGGAATTATTTGATAAAATAGAGACTGTTTCTGAATACTCAGGGAAAACAAGTCACTAAGATTATCTCTCAAATTCCTCCCAGACTCTTCTTTGCCATTTTAGTAGACAAACGAGTTTTTACTGGGGGGTTTACTTCCTTAATTTGGAGGTTTAATACTTAGTGTAAAAGAAGAATCCTTTGGAGTTCCTGCTGTGGTGCAACAGGATCGGCAGTGTCTCTGCAGCACCCAGACGCAGGTTTGCGCCCTGGCCTGACACAATGGATAAAATGAATCCAGCATTGTCGTAGCTGCAGTGTAGGTTGCAACCGTGGCTTGGATCTGATCTCTGGCCCAGGAACTCCATATGCTACAGGACAGCCAAAAAAGAAAAGAAGAAGGAGAAGAAGAATCCTTAGGATTTTAGGAAGTTCATCATCAGGATGGTGGAGGTCACACAGGAAAGTATATTTTTAGTTTTTGGCCTCAGTCAGTATGGACGTTTATGGAGGCACCACTCAATAAGGGGCTGAAACCCATTAAGTCATCTTTTTTAAGTCTGTGTTCCCCTTAGGCCCATTTAGGGTTCTTGGTCTTTGCTGTTCCTAGTTTTGTTTTGTCTGTTTGTCTTCACTCTCAGCATAGCCTATGTAGATTTCTTAATGGGATGACTCAAGATCCTGTTCCCAGGCATCCAGGGGTTAAGAGGTTGTTGTCAGGATTCAGCCTCTTATAGTTTATTGTTCTCTAGATCCACTAGGAAAAATACAAAACGGCTTCTTTCTTAGACAGAGTAGAGCAAAACATGGAAACCAAAACAAGAGGAACTTATTCAAACTTGGCTAACATATGGCATAATTCAGCTTTGCAGAATGGCAACTTTGGTCCAAGTATTCCTTGCCTAAGGCAAAACAGAATTCATACAGGCCAGTGGTAGGTATACTTATTTAATTGTTCTAAACTCTTAATAGGACTAACTTCCCACCTACTTGAATACAGTGGTCTCTGCTTAATTTGCAAGGTGTAAAAATCTTGCCATTTCTCTCCCTCTACAAGGTAAGGTAAATAGCATTCTCTGCTTTTTCCACCTTCATGAGGGTGTCAAGATTTTACATGCTACCCTAACTAGAAAAGACTGAGAAATCTGCTGTAGTTATAGGAGAAAGATCACTGGCAAAAGGGTCTGTGTTATGAGCATTTCACTTCATATCTCCTAGGTCTCCCACTGGCTCCCTCCCTCTCGTCATGCATCTTGCTAATGGACAGACCATGCCTGTGCTGCCAGGGCCTCCGGTACAGATGCCTTCTGTTATATCGGTGAGCTCTGTAGTTGGGCAGCCAACCCTACCAACAAACTAATCCCTCCCTTCCACCTGAATGCTCATAAACATACATGAGCCCCAGGGAAACGTGGGCTCTGGTCTGTATTAGTTGAGCATGGCAGCCTGCCCAACTCCTCACTAACCCCTGCCAATCCAGCACTATGCAATACTAGACAAAGACTCATCTGGACAATTGGCTCCTGGTCTAAGAATTGATCTTGCCAGCCTGCTGATTGGTTGGTTTCACTTGGCACTAATCACCTCACAAATTGCCCACCATTTTCCTCAAGGTACAGCCTCAGCCTTTCCCATAGAAATTGTCATAGCACTGAAGGATTAGATCCTCTATGCTCTGATGCTCCATGGAAGATGGTATTTCCCAGGCTGTTTCTGCATGCCTTCTGGGCAGGTTGCATAGAATAGGTCCGAATGTGCCAATCTCAAAAGCACGTACTTCGTTTGGGGACGCTATTGCCCTAATAGTATTTTTGTTCCCTTCTGGTTTTTCTTCCCTCTCTTGGTCCAGCTGGCCAGACCTGTGTCTATGGTGCCCAACATTCCTGGTATCCCTGGCCCACCCGTGAACAGCAGTGGTTCCATTTCTCCCTCTGGCCACCCTATGCCATCAGAAGCCAAGATGGTGAGTACAGCCCATCCCATGGCCCTTTTGAGAGAAGTGGTATCTGCCTCAATTTTTCAAGTGAGCCACATGTAGGAACCTTCTGGGGCTTGTGAAGCTGAAGACCCACCCCGCTGCGGGTCTGGAGAAGACAAGACCCTGATTCATGACTCCTATCTCCTCTCTTCTACCTTTGGAGCATGGTACATAGACCATGGCAGTGAAAAGGAGCAGCACAGATTGTTTGGAGTGGAACTCTTGCTGTTTCAGTTCCAGGGTGACAGATGGAGGGTGGATGAGTGGGCAGGAGAGCTGGCCAGGAGGTGAATAACTGCGTAACCAGTGCCTGGCCAGGTTCCAGGAAAGAGCTTTCATCTGGACTCTATTGCTTCAACAACCCCCACCCTCCAACTGTGCCCAGGACGATAGTGAGGGAACACAGTAAGCATTTTAGGGGTCCATGTGCACATTTTCTTTCCCTATCATCTTCTTTTAATTGTTCAGTTAGCAAATCAGTGTGGGAATTTTAGCCGAATGTAAGGTCAATAATAAAAATCTAAGCCCACTCTTCTTACGCTTGATAGAACCTCACCCTTGACAAGCTATTTCTTTCTTATCTTTCCCACAGAGACTAAAAGCTACCCTAACCCACCAGGTCTCCTCAATCAATGGTGGTTGTGGAATGGTGGTGGGTACTGCCAGCACCATGGTGACGGCCCGTCCAGAGCAAAGCCAGATCCTCATCCAGCACCCTGATGCCCCATCCCCTGCCCAGCCACAGGTCAGTTAGACCCTTGGATAGGGGAACCAGCTGTGTCACCATTACTCTTTAAGTCATATATGTTTTTTAAGGAAAATGTAAGAAGAATAAATTTCAGCTTTCTGGGCAACTACCTGCATTTTGGTTCTTTTTAACAGTTTGTTGCAAAATACACTATTCTTTTTTTTTTTTAATTGAGATAATTAATGTACAATGTTGTGTTAGTTTCAGGTGTATATGTATATATACTATTCTTTATCCATCCTTGTGTTATACCAAATGCAAACAGACTTGATAATGCAGAACTGTCACAGAGCAGGTCTCAGGTTTTTTTTGCTTTTTGGTTATTTCTATATATGAATGCCATATCTGCAAAACACTCTAAAATGTGACAGAACCTCACTTCAGTCCACTTTGTACACCAAAGGAGACTCCCCTAGGCTCCCCTATCTTAAGTCTTACCCTAAAAAGACAAACAAAAAACCATCCCAAGTTAACTGATTAGATTTATAGCAAAAATCAAATAATAACAATATATTGGAGTTCCCATCATGGCTCAGTGGAAACGAATCTGACTAGCATCCATGAGGACGCAGGTTCAATCCCTGGCCTCGCTCAGTGGGTTAAGGATCCGGCATTGCCATGAGCTGTAGGTCACAGACATGGCTCAGATCTGGCATTGCTATGGCTGTGGTGTAGGCCAGCAGCTACAGCTCTGATTCAACCCCTAGCCTGGGAACCTCCAATATGCCACAAGTGCGGCCCTAAAAAGCAAACAAACAAACAAAATATATATATATATACATACATACACACACATACACATTAATAAAATGTGATGTCACAGTGTAATGATAGCTCAGTAAACAAATACACACCCAAAAAAAAGCTTTTTTCCTTATCAACTTAATCTCTTTTTCTCAGGAGAAATTAAAGTCTTAAAAAAAGCCAGAGGTATCCCATTTAGAAGCCCAATTCTTTTTTCAAGGAGGTCTCAGTTTAGTAAAAGTTTCTTTGAAAGCTGAATAGGACTCAGCTTTCATATTGTCTGTACTGGTTAGGTGACAACCACCTGAAATCAGTTTCTCGAGTTGCATCTTTTACCCATTCCCTTTTCCTGATGTCACCACCTGCTTCATCAGTTACTACCACATGTCCTAACATTTAATGACCATATGCTGCCTGAAACCTTGGCCAACAACAAAAGCTTTCATTTGAGTTTTCTTGTTGGAAGCTAAGCCTGCACACCCTCCTGTAACCCCTTCCGATGCCAGTCCCTGGAAATGGTAAAGCAGTAGCTCCCTTGCTCAAGTTATGCTGCTTTCCCTCTTGAGGAAATGACAGGACTTCTTTTTTAGTCACAGCTAATGCCTTTCCTTCTCATTCTTCCTGTCTTTCTCTTGGCCTATTCTTCCATCTCCATTCTCTGCATGTGTTATTGTGTTGCCTATGAGAGAATAGGAACTTGTCATTTACATGTGTTCCAGTTAGCTCAGGACAAAGAGCAAATTGAAAATCACAAGAGAATTTGTGTAAACTTCCCTTAGTACAATGAGAAGCAGTGACCCAAGGCCTCTAGCTCATTAAATTGAGTTTGAAATTTCCTCTCCATTTTTTTTTCTTTTGGGAGAGAGCATATTAATCTGAATAAATAAAATCATCTCTTCATTATCCATATAATGGAGAACACGGTTCAGTAGGGCCTAAAGTAGAATATAAGATTCTATTATAAGCTTATGCTTAGTCTCATGAAACTGATGTGAGTTCTGGCATTTGGGAACTGCCCGTGTAGATGTTCCCTAATAGCAACAGATTTAGAAAGAACTTATTTTTGGCGTTGTTGTACATTATATGGTTTCTTTTATACAGATGGTTGACCTTTCTGTATTTTAATTTTGGCTGCTGTTATAAAATTGGACTGTCTTCTTTGAATACATACCAGCTAACAGAAACGGAAGATGATTTCAGAACTGCTTTAGAGACAAGAGACATCAGCTTGAAGTTTAGAAACAAAAGACAGTCCTTTATGGCCAGTTTGTAACGAGATTAAAACACACACGTTTTCTCTTTAAAAACAAACAGAACAGGAGTGCCCGTTGTGGTTCAGCAGAAACGAATCTTGCTGGTATCCATGAAGACGCAGTTTCGATCCCTGACCTCGCTCAGTAGGTTAAGGATCTGGTGTTGCTGTGAGCTGCGGTGTAGGTTGCAGGCACAGCTTAGATCTGGCACTGCTGTGGCTGTGGTATACGCCAGCAGCTGTAGCTCCAACTCGACCCCTAGGCTGGGAACCTCCATATGCCATGGGTGCGGCCCTAAAAAGACAAAAAAATATAAAAACAAACAGAACAAACAATACAGGAAAGGGGACATTTCTGAGGATGATTAATAACTAATTGTAAATAAAATATTCTAGTCCATATGTCTTCATGATAGTTCATATCTCACTGATAGTAAAATCATTTCTCCTTTTCTAAAACTTGTAGTTGCTTTGTATGTATTGCTTGTCCAAATCACTGATTCTCCAGTTTTTTATTCCACAGTCTCCCTAAAAGTTCCCCTGGCACCTCCCTTGATTATGATTTCCCTGCCTACAAGATTTCCTGTTAAGAAACAAAAAGTGATCCTAGTTTCATTTTTGTCTGTCTGTCTCAGAAATAATCAGAGTTTCCAACTGAACTGTGGTTTGTCTAAGTATGGAACTGAGAAGACTGAAAGGAAATGGGAGGCAGAATGAGGAACTACTACAAAAGAGAAGCTAAGGGACATAGTGATGAGACTTGCTGTGGTTACAGAGACTGGTACATCCCTTTACCAGATCTTTACCAGATCTTCCTAATCTAACGTCAGGTTTAATTTGGAAAGGACTGACGTTCCCTTCAAGTAACTCTTCCTTCTGGGCCACAGGTCTCACCAGCCCAGCCCACTCCTAGTACTGGAGGGCGGCGGCGGCGCACAGTGGACGAAGATCCGGATGAGCGGCGGCAGCGCTTTCTGGAACGCAACCGGGCCGCAGCCTCGCGCTGCCGTCAAAAGCGGAAGCTCTGGGTGTCCTCCCTAGAGAAGAAGGCAGAGGAACTCACTTCTCAGAACATTCAGCTGAGTGTAAGTGGGTCCTGGGTGATTGTTGAATCTGGAAAGTGAGTTTGAATCAGGAAAAAGTGGGACAATATAGTAGAAGATGTTAGTTCTTTAACTTAAGACAAATCTGAGTAGGTTAAGGATCTAGTGTTGTCACTGCAGCGGCTTTGGTCGCTGCTGTGGTATGGGTTTGATCCCTGGCCCAAGAACTTCCACATGCCAGGGTGTGGCCAAAAAAAATAATAATAATAATAATTAATTAATTAATTAAGACAGATCCAGAGACTATGCCAGGAAGAATGCAGAAAGAATCTCTCAACAGTCAGAGTTGAAATCTCTTCCCCAAGGGCTAGAAAGGACACTCACCATCTACTCCCAAATCTGTTACTAGGATGAGTCATCCATAGACCCGATTGGATAAAGGGAATTAGATTAAGTGCCCCAGGTTCTCTTTTAAGTTGTCAGTAGAATCTGATTGGGGTAGTGGAACACCCAAAGGGAAAAATGTATTTGCCCCAGATAATGCAGCTTAATAAAAGAAAGAAAAAGCCTCATAAGCAAAAATAGAACAGTTATAATCCAGATATTTTTCTGAAAACTATTTTCCCTCTTCTGATTAGTTATTAAAAGATTTCATTATTCATTACAAAGGTAATGTTTTTATTTTTTATTTTTTTAAAGGTAATGTTTTTATATGTAAATATATATGATAGACATTCACACACACAACTATAGAATAAAAATAAAGTCCCTCCTCTGTATGCCTTTCCCAGTCTCATTCTCTTCTTATAGATGAGTTTGATGTGTACCTACCAAACATACATGTATTTCTATTTTGTTTCCATTTATAGTTTTTTTTTGGGGGGGAGACTGTGCATCTGTTTTAACATAAAAACAGTTATCTTCTGGACATCTAGCCATAGGTACAGAGGACCTACTTTTTTTTTCTGTTTTTTGTCATTTTACAGCCACACCCACAGCATATGGAGGTTCCCAGGCTAGGGGTCTAATTGGAGCTGTAGACACCAGCCCACACCACAGCCACAGCAATGCCAGATCCAAGCCGAGTCTGCAGCCTGCACCACAGCTCTCGGCAATGCCAGAGCCTTAACCCACTGAGCAAGGCCAGGGATTGAACCTGCAGCGTCATGGTTCCTAGTCAGATTCGTTTCCACTGCGCCACGATGGGAACTCCCCTACTTCATTTTTTAAAATAGCTGTATAGTAGTAACATTGTATTATGTAGTTATATTATAAGGTATGGATAGTTCTAATGTTTTGCCAGAACAGCAGTGCTGCAGTGTACATTATATACAGTTGAGTAGATAGCTTTGTTAAATAGATTCCTGCAGCTAGACTTTCTTAGTCAAAGGACATGTGCATTATTAATTTCGGCATAATCACATTTATCCTAAATAGTAATTTTTCTATTTTATATCCCTGCTATCACTGTAAGCAGATACTGTCATTGAATTTCTGGCTGTAGAGGCCCTGGGCTATCTGAAGCCTTGCTGGATTTTTCCCAGATTCAAGGGAGAAAATCTAGGCAACATTCTGTCCTCACTTTAGGAATAGCCAATAGGGGTTCAAGAGCAGAGCATGAATTTTCTTGATATTCTTTTCTTCCCTCCCTCTTCAGAATGAAGTCACGTTACTACGCAATGAGGTGGCTCAGTTGAAACAGCTACTGTTAGCTCATAAAGACTGCCCAGTCACGGCACTACAGAAAAAGACCCAAGGCTATTTAGGTGAGTAGCTCCCAACCTAAGCAGAGTCAGTCAGTAGACTCCTATAATGAGTATCTCAACTGCTTATTATTTTATAACCCTATTCTGACTGTTCTGGGGAGTCCAGACTGATGGGTGGGCTGCTTTTGCGGAACAACCAATCTTACTAAAAATTTTTTTAATCATCTGTCGTAGTTGGAGATAAAGGGCAGCAGTATATCTACTGGCTGCCTATTTTGTGTGAGACACTCAACCATTTTCCCAGTTCTCTCATGAAATAGATATTACCTCATTTATACACAAGAAAACTGCACTCAGATTAGTCAGCCTGAAGTTAGATAGTTGGTAAAGTAGCAGAGCCAAGATTCAGAACCAGCTCTTCGTTATTCCAGAGCTACTCTCTTGGCCTCAGGAAGCTACAACAGCAGATGATACATTGGGGTCTGTTCAGTATCAAAATTTGGAGGTGTATTCTATCTTTCTAGTGATGAGCTGATGACAGTTTCAGTTTGTAATCCATGCACACACATAATATAGAGCTAGAAAGAGCTGGTCACAGAGTCATGCTCAGGCTAAGCACAATCCTGAAATTAAAATTACTGTGAATAACTTGCTTATTGACAGGAAGAGCTAATAAATCATTTTCCCTTACAAATTAAAGAATTCATCTAAATGTTGGCTATCAAATTTTGATATATTGAATTGTTTTTCCACTAACAGTCTTCCTTTCAGAGATGTGTTCCTATAGAAAAAGAGTAACCACATCACCAATTTTAAACATTTCCATTTGAATTTGAATTTTAATGGGCACCTCAGGGTACATTCATTCATTAAGCAGATAGTGATTGAGCCTGTTCTGTGCCAGGTACTATTTTACATGCTGAGGGTACAATAGGGAACCAAATATATTAGATTAAAGTCCCTGCCCTTGAGGGGGTTGTATTTTAGCAGGTGAGACAGGCAATAAACAAGACAGATAGGTACAATATATAGTATGTTAGATAAAGAGTACATGCTTGGAAGAAAAAAACAGGGAAAAGGAGTATGAAATGTTGGCAGTACTTGAAATTTTAGATGAGGTGGCTTTTGACGGAAGACCTTAAGGAAGTGAAGGGGCTAGCCATGTGTTAATATGGGAGAAAAGTACTGCAAGCCGGAGGAAAAGTACATGCCACCCAACGTGGGAGCACGTCTAGCACATTCTAGGAACACCAGGGAGACTGGTGTCTGGCCGGATTGGAGAGAATGGGGGATGGAGCGTATTTGGAAATGAGGTAGGGGAGGTAATGGGAGCATTTAGGACCCCATTGGTCATGGTGAAGACCTCAGTTTTTATTCTACATTGGGGAACATGAAGGGGTTTTCAGGAGAGTAGTGACATCACTGATCTGACTTACGTTGAACAGGATCACTCTGTTAGAGAGTGTAGGAATGCAGAAGCAGGTAGTCCGCCTAGGGGGCTGTCACACTCACATGAGCAAGAGATGATAGCGCCTTGGACCAGGATGGTGGTAGTGGAAGTGATGAGAAGGGATATAATTCAGGATATCTTTTGAAGTTAGAGTGACAAGGTTTGATGACTCCTGTATGGGAAAGTATATGTGAATCAAAAATTGCACCAGGAGTTCCTGTCATGGCTCAGTGGTAACTAATCCAATTAGTATCCATGAGGATATGGGTTCGATCCCTGGCTCTGCTCAGTGGGTTAAGGATCTGGCATTGCCATTGGTGTAGGTCAGAGATGCAGTTCGGATCTGGTGCTGCTGTTGACTGTGGTGTAGACCGGCAGCTGCCACTCCAGTCGACCCCTAGCCTGGGAACTTCCATATGCCACAGGTGTGGACCTGAAAAGAAAAGAAAAGAAAAGTTGCACAAAAGGTTTTGGCCTGAGCCACTGCAGGAATGGAATTGCCATTGATTGAGATGAGGGAAGTGTGGAAAGAAATGGGTTGGGTGGTCTCCCTGGAGCTCAGATTTGGACAGGCTGTTTAAGCGGCCTCTTAGGCTTACAGGTGGAGCTGTCAAGCAAGCAGCTGGTTGTGTGCATCTGCAGTTCAGGGAAAAGACTGAAGGTACAACTTCGGGAGTCAGAAGAGTATGGTTAGTTTTTAAAGCCGTGAAACTGGATGAGATGTTATTGTCAAAGGAGAAGCGTAGGTAGAAAAAGAGAAGTTCAGGACTGAGCCCTGAACACTGCAGCATTTAGAGGTCAGAGAGATGAGAGTGAGCAGCCAAGCAGGTAGGAGGAACAGCCGAGTAGCTGAATAAGGTGTTCTGTAAGGTCAGACAAGGAAGCGTTTCAAGAAGTTTAGTGAGCAACTCTTTCAGATCCTTTTGATAAGCTAAGAAAGACCTAAGAACTGAATATTTATCCATATAAAGTCTGTATACAGTAAGGTTTCTATTCAGTCCCTACAGGAACTCTGACAGGTAGTCACTTTGAAATTATTTATTTGTTACAGCATAGATGTACTTCATTCCTACTGTGTGGTGTAGACATTGTGGTAGGTACCTGACACAGGACAAATGAGACACTATTCCTACCTCTGAGAGACTCATAGGGTTATGAGGAGATAAACGTATCAACCCATGAATAAGGTAAGCACAGCTATCCTAGAGCACCCCTAGACTGGAGCTTCCTGAGGGCAGGGATCCTCTGTATTCTTTATATATGCCAGTGCCTGGCACATGGGCAGTACTCAAGAAGTATTTGATGAGTAAATGAATGTATGCTCTGCAAGCACAAGTGATGAAATAGTTAATGTCCTGAGCATAACAAAGAAGGCTTCACAGAGGAGGTAATATTTAAATTCTGAAAGAAAACTCAGGCATTTGGAGTTCCCATCATGGCCGAGAAGGTTATGAACCCAGCATAGTGTCCCATGAGCATGCAGGTTCCATCCCGTTAAGACATTAATAAGAGGAAAAAGTGTTCCAATAGGGGTGATGAATTATGCAGAGACCTAGAAGCCAGGCAGTGTAATTAACATGTTGGTGGTTTGCTTTATGGGGATATATAGGTTCGTTTTGGCCTAGCTTGCTTCCCTTCTCACCACTTCCCATTTCCTGGCCCACTTATGGCTTAGAAGCCAAGGTTCTGGGAAGTCTTCCCTCCTGAAAGATGGGCTTCATTTTCCTTTGGGCTCCTTGAGAATTATGGCAAAAAGGTAGTTCTGCCCCTGTCCCCATTCTGTTTTCTAACCACTTGCTCTGCTTTTTGCCCTCCTTCCTGGCAGAAAGCCCCAAGGAAAGCTCAGAGCCAACGGGTTCTCCGGCCCCCGTGATTCAGCACAGCTCAGCAACAGCCCCTAGCAATGGCCTCAGCGTTCGCTCTGCAGCTGAAGCTGTGGCCACCTCAGTCCTCACTCAGATGGCCAGCCAAAGGACAGAACTGAGCATGCCGATACAGTCGCATGTGATCATGACCCCACAGTCTCAGTCTGCGGGCAGATGATGCCTCCCCGGGTGGAGAGGTCCCCAGCCAGAGCTCGCCCGCCCAAGAGCCAAGAGAGATGTCATCTTACCCTCGCCCGTCTGCCTGGGACATGGCAGTGTCGGGGGGAATTGTGTGTTGTGAGTAATGGTCACGTGTGGGGCTTTTCTCACACGGTCATGTACGTTGACACCTATACTAGGAGCCTCCCAGCCCCAGAGCCACATAGATCATCCCCGAGGGGGAAGTTTCTGATGTACCCACAGCCAGAGGCCTTTCCAGATGGTCCGAACAATCATCCCTGCCCGTGCACGTGTACCTGTCTCTTTTAACACTAACCCTTGCACTTCTGGGTGTTGGGTTTCTCAGTTCCCTGTCTTCCCACTAAGCCATGGCTGTTACCTTCTTGATCCTTAGCAGCATGCCACTTCCTGCTAGGTAGAGGGAGGCTAGAGTTGATGGCATATCACCAGCTGACCCATCCCCAGCCACCCCACAGACTCAGGACCTTGTCTCCCAGTAGCTGCTTGTTTATCCCTTGTCCCCCTTCCTAAATTCTAGTTAAAACATTTACTTATGGAGAATGTAAGATTGCCTTTGATGTATGAAGTAGCGGTATTTCCCAGCTCTTCCAGAAACTTTAGTTCTTCTCCCTACCTGCCACCAAAACAAAAACAAAGAAATGAAAGCTCCAAAGTTCTAGTCCTTTTTCATCAGTTTTCAGAGTTATTTGGAAACCTCATGTTGTCTTTTGAGTTTTCCCAGCCTGAAGGTGGGGTCTTTTCCACCTCCCACTAAGCCTGGGCAACCTCACTTTGTGGCCTTATTAGATGTTGCTTGGTAGCAAAACAGGAAAGAGCCTGAGATCTGATGGCTGATTTCCTCTCGCTCTTCGCTCCATCCTCCGTCAGTTCTAGTCATCAGGACAGGCAGGAACAATGCAGTTTAAAGCTCCTTCCATCAAGTTACTAGATCGATGCTTTTATGCTTTACAAGAGTTTGCTGGCGAACACATACATGTTCCTTTTGGTCATCTCTCCGTTCCTGCCTCTCCCTCTTCATCCCCCGTCCACACTCCGGCCTTTGTCTCTCTTCAGAGCGACCCTGTGGAGGCTGTCACATAGGGGACCCTCGCACTCCCTTGCTCCCCGCCTCTCTCAGTCTCCCCTGTCTGTCTTCTTTTCTGAGCGAGGGTCTTTTATTTGCAAGAGTCCCTCACCCTCTGGACCTACCTTCTCTCTCATTCACCAGGCCCTGAGCCTAGCCACCAGATCTCTCTGGCTCTGTAGTGTTTCTTTAGCTCTTTTCTGCTCTCTGCCTCCTGGATGCAATGCTGCTCCACAGCCCAAGCCCCGGGACTGTGAGGCATCATGGCCAAGAGTGTGTTTTCTTGAGTATGAGGTCGGATGGGGGAGGCAGGGGAAAGGGAGGCATGGAGTGCGATGTCAGCAGAAGAGCCCTGCTTGGTGAAGGGTCTGCCCTGGAAATTGGCGATTATTGACCTCAGCCATTCTTACTTTGAGAAGTAGGGTTACAAGGGGAAGAATTCATCTGTCTAGTCCCTCTTTCTTCCCCATTAAGACGTCTCATCTTTTGGCTCTGAATGTGCAGTTTCTACCAAGGCCATAGGAAGCAGTCCAAAGCCAGAGGCCTGTGGATAGATAGGTCAGCTTTAATAGCCCTTCAGTATGAAACCCTTCCAGTTGTCCCTGAGCCACTTTCTGCCATCTGCCCAAGCCAATAATGTCCTTTTCTTTCTCTCTTTCCTACCTCTGTCTTATACATACACACAAAATAACTGCCAGCTTCCTTTCTTATTTTGTCTTCCAAAGTTGGCTATCATAGAGGAGTGAGGAATTGTTCTAAGCGCCAAGATTTCCATCTCAGACTGATAAACTGGCAAGCCAGTCAGATGACAGGTTCTGCCGCATTTGTTTTTAATCCCCCCCTCCCCCGACGCTTTTCAGAGCAGGTGCTGAAGAAGCCATACCTGGTGAAGAGAAAGGAGAGAGAACGTGGTTTTCTCACCCTCCCCCACCCAGGACCCAACAGGAACAGCCCCGAGGTGACTCAGGCCCGAAAATGGCGTGGCAGATGGTCAGGATGCTGGTTACCCCCTCCGGGGACTCCACTTGCCTTTAAAACTTCACAGCCATAATTCGTGCTCAGGACTTTGCCTTTAGACAGCTGCTCCCTGGGATTTTCTCCTGCCTTAGTTGTGTTTCGTTTTTTATTATCTTGATTTTCCACTAGCAGCCTTGCCCTAAAGCTTGACTGAGTTTATGGCTCCTAAGGAGCCTTCATAAGACCCTTGACTATTTTTCTTCCCCTTTCAGTCAAGTGTTTGTCAAGTTAAGAATCATTTTGTCACTGCACACATGCCCAGCCTCACTGCTTGGCCTCAGAGGTAGTTTGGCCAGTCTGTCTGTCCCTGTGTAGGACGACTAATTTATGTACAGGGTCTTCTTAGTTTCTCAGTCCTCGTGTCTAATTCCTTGAGTCCTTGTTTCATTTTCATCAGTGGGAAATTAGTATTGGGGACTTGAGGGGCATTGGCAGAACTTTAGTAGTAAAGCAGCAGTGAAATGAGGAAGGAGCGTGACGGGATCCCCACCTCCGCCCCCGCCCCCACCCCCAGGCAGCTCTTCGTTGGTCCTTGATCTCACTAAGAAGGCAGAGCAGTTGCTTGCCCCGAAGCCTCTCCTATAGTCAAGGGGAAGACATTTACCTTATTACTGCAGCCAGCCGTGTGGCCACTCCCCCTGCTCTTTGCCTTCCAGACTCATCTAGACAACCAAACATCATGGAGGTAAGGACCATGGCCTTTCTAGGGCCTGAGGGAAGGTACTTTCTGGGGCTGGGAGTGCAGATGACTTGGGACTCTCCTAAATGAACACAGGACTCAGACCTCCGACTTTACTCCAGGGACACAGCTGCCTAGGATACAGCCAGAGACCCAAGGCCATAGAGAAAGGGGCCAGAACCAGGTCTTCTGGTCCACAGACTTTAGGCCCTATTGTCTTAAAAGAAAGCTTGCTTAGAGTTGAAAAGTCTGAGAAAGCCTCCCACACCATCAGGAAGGGCTGGGCAGAGTAGGACCTTCTTTATCTTCCCCTGTTCATCGTACACCCCACATCTGACATCCTTCAGCCTCCACTCCTTTCCTTGGTCGTAAGCCCTAGATTGTACCCTCTTGGTGGCGGTAAAAGAGGAGATGGCCTTGCTGAACCTCGTTTTGCTGCCTTCTCTACGCCTGTTCTATTGTTCTTGGTTCCTTTCCTGATTCACTGCCCTTCAGCACCTCTCTGCCTCTCAGTAGACAGGGTGCTTAACCATAATCACGCCCCACCCACAGCCTGAACCACCAGGCAGACACCAAAATCCTCCTCCTCTGGCTCCTGAGGCCCCCCCTGTTCACCCACACTGAGAGGCTCCTTTAAAGGTGCTAGCCTAAGACAGCTCTTCCTCACCAAGTCCCCTTTTCTCTCATAGCTTCCTTCCCATCCCCAAATCATAATTTTTCATGAATATTGTACATTGTATACACAGAAAGGAAATGTATTCTTTTTTTTTAATGTCATAACCAGTCTGTTTAGAACCCAGTCCTCCTAGCTATATATCACATATGCCTTTGTTGATATGCTCTTTCTGCTTTCTTTAGACTTTTGTTTGACAGGGGCAGAGGGACGAGCAGGACAGGTGAGGATCCTAAGGCAGATTAGAGGACCCCCGCCCATCCTACTTCAGCTTCCCACAAGCCTAATCATCCCCCTCATAGAATAGGCGGGATCTCTCTGTTTCTCTGTGCACACAGACATAAATCCCACCACCCCCAAGTGGTGACCCAGCAGGAATGAGCACAGGTGGTTGCTGGCCCACATCCCCACCCTCCACGCCAGTTCATTCATCTCTCTCTGGGGGAAAGGTCTTCCCCAGGATGAGAAAAGGCTGCGGAGAGTAGGGCAGCTTCAGGCAGCTTATGTCCTAGTCGATGCAGGTTTGTATTGTAGCTGCTAGGGTTTATTTTACCTTTTTAACGGGGACTGGGAGCACAGAGCTATCTCATCAGCATCGGTTACTGGTGAGGGATGTTTAGCTGTAAGAAATGGCCGTGAGCACTAGTGACATTGACTTCCCCTTAGGGCAGTGGTTCTCAGAATGTGGTCCGGGACCAGCAGGACCGTCACCTGGGAACCTGTTAGAAATGCACATTTCTGGGCCCCACCTCGGACATAATGGATCGGAAACTCTGGGGATGGGCTCTAACAAGCACTCAAAGTGATTCTAACGCACACTAAAGTTTGAGAACCATCGCCTTAGGGGCAAGCTGGGAAATGCTTATAGGGTATCAAGGATATTTTAAGTACCATCCTCTGCCTTAGCACTAACATGTTTTTCCATTTCCTCCAGTCTCTCCCTCCACTCCCATTAAAACAACAACAGCATCACTCATCTCAAAATCTAGGTTCGCCTTCCTCTACGTACCCCTGAAACCTGTCCTACGTGGGTCTGGACAGGACTTGTTTCATATTCCCTTGCAGACCGGTCACTCCATGTCCTTTGTTACAGGAAGGACCAGCTGCCCTGTTCTCCCACCCCTTACACATCTTTCAGGCAGGGAGATGAGCCTCCAGCCCCCACAGTGGAGGCTGCAGCCTCCTGACATAGTATCTATTGAAAAGAAAGCTGTGCGTCTATGGCTATATCTCTGTTCATCTGTATATCTTTGACATGTGGCAACACCTCTTCATCTCATCAAGGATCTTGACTCTGGGTCTGGGTCTCCCCAGCCCCCAGCGGTGGGCTTTGACGGGTGGGAGGATGCAGTGCTACAGGCTGTTTTGTTACAAAACTGTCTGCTCCCTTTCCCCACCATCCACTTCAGCACGATCCCTGTGAGCAGGCTCTCACAGTCTCCCGGGACAGGGCTGAGGCAGAGGCTTCGCTCTATTCTCCCTGGCCGTCCCTCCCCTTTGCCCTTGCCACATAGCAGTTATCCCCCCAGCCATGCCTTCTCCCCTCTCCCTTGCCCTGACATATATTGTGCCTTATTTATGCTGCAAATGTAACATTAAACTATCAAGAGAACCACTTCTGTCTGATGCTTCCATATGCTGATCTACAAGCCCCGTTATCCACTCTTTCTGGGAACTCATTGGCTTTCATGTCTGTGATCTTCATGCTCCCACTTCTTAGGACAGAAGGAACTGGCATTCTTACCCGTCCTTTTTATGCAGGGAAGACACAGCCTCGAGAAGGTGGGTGGTTTATATAAATGACATAACACAACAGAAGGCTCAGATCTGTGCACTGCCCTGGGGACAGGGGCCCTCAGCATCACGGGAGCCCTCCCTAGAGAAATTGTATACTTTGGATGGGGGTGGAGGGCGTCTGAAGGCAGGTAGCCTCCTACCTTTCAGCATTTTGTCCCCACCGTCCTCCCAGTGATTAAAAAACAATAAGCCCAACCCTCAAGAAGTTTCTGGCATGTCTGAGGCGTGCCCGCAGACATAGATAAAAGGAGAAGCACCCTATGATTCTGTAAGTTTCTGTGGGTGTGGAGAGGAGGTGGGTTTGGAAATGAGGGGTGGAGCGTATTCAGAAGCAGGTAAGAGAATTCACCAGGAAAAACAGGTAGTGCTCAGGAACTATGGGGGGGCAGAGGGCAGTCTGTACTCCTTTCTTGCATCTGTGTATTCCTTGCTGCTTCTCACACATGCAGAAGGTGGCCAGGCTGAAAAGCTTGATCAGGAGAGAGCCAGGTGCCTCTGAGGGGCTTCCAGGGGGCGAGAGTTGATTTAGATGCTGTCTGTGGCTGGTGTTGGGTATAACTGACACAAACAGGGAGCTCCGGTCTCCTCTAGGGGAGTGGGAAAGGCGGCGGTAGTCTCCCTTGTGTTGTTGTCAGGAGCACGTGAGAGTCCAGAGAACAGGAAATGCAGTTGCTCAAAACTGAATACCAAAGCCAAGATGGAGAGGTTTGGGAGGCGGGGATGAGACTCCCAAGGCAGGATGGTTTCCCAAGTTAGAAGAATTAACCCATTCCAACTTCTAACAAAAGGAAAAACCAGTCACCTCCACCCTGGACACAGGAAGCAGCTGGACCAACCCCTTTCTGAATGCAGCCTCAGATCCACTTGCAACCGGTGATGAGACAAATAACGGGTTCTTGTGTGCCTGCTCTCTGCTAGGTGGAGTGCTGGAAGAAATGCTCGATGCTTTTCCCTCCTCAAGTCTTTAACTGTTTACAAAGCCTCTTGATAACAGGAATAGATTCCTCACTGTATTGATGATGAGTGAGGTTTAGGTTGAGACCCTTACCCAAGGCGCTCAGCTGGACTAAAACAGTTCTGACTCCAGAGCTGCTCTGCAGTACCGCACCCTGCCTCACACCCTGCTCCTCTGAACTTCATCAGATAAGAATGGAGTTCCCTTCATGGCGCAGTGGTTAATGAATCCGACTAGGAACCATGAGGTTGCAGGTTTGATCCTTGGCCTCGCTCAGTGGGTTAAGGATCTGGTGTTGCCGTGAGCTGTGGTGTAGGTCGCAGACGCGGCTTGGATCCCGCATTGCTGTGGCTCTGGCGGAGGCCGGCAGCAACAGCTCCGATTAGACCCCTAGCCTGGGAACCTCCATATGCTGCAGGAGCAGCCCTAGAAAGGGCAAAAAGACAAAAAAAAAAAAAGAAAAAAGAATGGATAAGGACCTCAGGATCCATTTCCACAGAAGAACCATCTACCCATCTGCCTGATACTCTTTTTTTGGTTTGGTTTGGTTTTGCCACAGGCTGAAGTGGCTTGATGTGGGAGCTCAGTTCCCAGACCAGGGATTGAACCCGAGCTGCAACAGTAGAAGCACCAAATCCTAACCACTAGGCCACCAGGGAACTCCCCAATACTCCCTTTTATTTTGTGTGTTTGCTTTTTCTTTTTAAGGGCTGCCATCTGCAGCATATGGAGGTTTCCAGGCTAGGGGTAGAATGGGAGCTGTAGCTGCCAGCTTACACCACAGCCACAGGAACGCAGGATCTAAGCCATGTCTGTGACCTACACCACAGCTCACAGCAATGCTGGATCCTTAACCCAATGAGTGAGGCCAGGGATTTCTGGAACCTGCATCTTCATGGATGCTAGTCAGACTCATTTCCACTGAGCCACTATGGGAACTCCATGGTACTCCCTTTTAAAAAGCGGAGAAACTACAAGATGTCATGATGATGAACATCGGATTCTGCGTGTGGGACCATCCGTGAGACAAAGCTTACAGAAAGCCTTGCCCTAGCTTAGCCTGCATTGATAGAAATGAGTGTCTAGACCATCCAGGTCAAAACCCGCTCTTGTCTCCCTATCCAAAGTATAAGTTAGTTTCTAGACATCTTGCTTTAAAGGAGGGATGCTCCTCCTTGAGCAAAAAAAAAAAAAAAAAAAAGACTCGAGGGTGGAAGAATGAAATCTGTCTTCAAACATGGAAAAGGCTGATACCCATGAAAGATGAGAGATGTGCTGTGAGAATGGGGCAAACGAAGACCCCTGGTGGAGGCCACAGGGAGGTGAAAGCCAGGATAAGTCCTCCATGCAAGGATAAGTGTGTCCGAAGACTCAGGAGATGGTAAGTTCCCTGGGACTCAGGTGTGCAGGGATAATCACAGCTAATGTTGTGAGGATGCCTGCTCTACGCCAGATCCTGTGCCAAATGGGTTATCAAAAGTGTCAAATAATGCTCACCTTAGGAAGTAGTTCTTTTTAACATCACCAGGTTTTAGGTAAAACTTTAGAGAGCTAAGCATCCTGCCCAAGGCTAATGCACAGGCCCTTTATAAAGCCATGGCATCTCTCCAGCGTAGGCTAGAGAACGACAGTGGTGGCGGTGCTGAGGAAGGGACTCTAGGATCAGAGGGAAACTGTACCTGCTGACTCTGAAAGAACCTTTCCTGAGAAGCGGTGCCTGATTTTTTTTTCCTAAGATGGGATTCTGGGCACCAGCCCCAGTAGGCCAGAGCCAGAGCTATGCAGATGCTGGAATGACTGGAGGAAGGTGGGCAAATAATCCAGCCCCAGTATCCTGCCCCTGCATTTCTGGGACCGGACCGTGGAGTCCGGACCTCAGAACCTCCATCCTCTTTCCCCTTCAAAGATCTATCTCTATGTGAGAAAAAGGAAATGGCCCGGCCAGCAGTGCAGAGCTGTGACCACAGGGTGGCAGCAGTGCCTCAGCTGCCGAGGACCGCTCCGTTGGCTGGAGGGAGGCAGGTCCTGAGCAGTGCTGTGAGGATGGGGTCTGTCTGTCTACCAACATTTGAAGCCATCTCCACTTTCTAGGGACTGTGAAGACTTTGTCTTCTTTGTATCTCACTCTTCTATCCACAGGAAAATCTGTGAGTGGTGATGCCATTTTTAACACCCCCAAGAGGCAGGTACAATGGCCCTCAATGGGCTGGGGGGCCCTTCCTGCAGCCCTGGTCAGGGGAGGTTTCAGGTTAGGTCATCCTGGCCAACTCAGACCCTGGCTCTTCCCTTTTCTCGTCCCAGGAATAATGCTTAGCCTGACAGGACTTTCTCTTTGCTTTTGTTCTACAAGTTAGGAAAGAGGAAGTGATCCATCAGAGCTCCCCAACCTGTTGAGGGATTGGGAGTTCTTGAAGGCCCCCCAGGGCCTGGCTCTGACAAAGTGTCTGCAATTAATGATGCTTCTTGAGCTCTGGAGACAGGATTTATGCATCTAATAAAGTCTATAACTCCAGGCTTAGGGTCTAGTGCTGGAGGCTGAGAGCAGGAAGTCTCAGGGGGACCATGGGAGGGGGGTCCCGGGCAGCTCTTAATGTTGCTGTGCATTTCCACTGCCTGCGCTAGATTCCCCCTCGGGCTGCCATGGGCGGGTGAGGAACAAGGGGACAGCAGGTATAAGAGGCTGGTGTGGCCACAGGAAAGCAGATGGCAGCATGGACTCCAGGCGGGCAGCAGTGCTACTGTTGCTGCTGCTGTTAGTAACAGACTGGGGCCACGCGGAAGGACCAGGGCGCTGTGGCGAAGGAGACCAGGTCTTCTGGGTAAGTTAGCATGCCCATCCCATTGCCACCATTTTCGTCTACCTCTGCTTGAGACTCGAATTCTAGGTTCAAATACGCTCTGGCGGCCAGGGTCATTGGGTCCGCACGTCTCACAACGTGACTATGCTCAGGCTCAGCTTGCCCTGGAAACCACTCCCTTTCCCTCGTGACCTAAATGCCCACGGCCTCTGCCCACTCTCCTTCGTGGATGCCCTCCCGCCACAGGAGGAAGACAGTGGAGCCCTCCCACCGCAGGATGCCCAGACCCCAGGGTCACTCTTGCGCTCCCTGCTCCAGGCCATGCAGCGACCTGGCCGGAGTCCAGCCTTCCTGTTTCAGCCCCAAAGGTGAGTCTGAGAGGCATGGGCAAGGCATGGGTGAGAGGGAGAGGAGGGGAAGGAAGCGAAGGACCAACAGCTGAGGATGGATCTCTCCTAAGGTTTGGCAGAAACACCCGGGGCTCCTGGAGCAACGAACGGCTGAGTCCCCGAGCCGGAGGGGCACTGAGCTCCCCATTCTGGAGCCTGGCTGCCCCTCAGCGCTTTGGGAAGAAGTGACATGTCATCCTTTGATGGTTGCATGCAAGGTTCACACCCCAAAAGTGCCCTGTGTCCCCCCAAAATAAAGCTGACTGGCCTCTGAATCTGTGTGTCTGTGTCTGTATGAGACCTGAAAGGGCCAGAACCTTGGCCCCCTCAATCTCTGCCAAACCAGACTCTCCAGGAACACAGGCCATGGGGGTTCCCAGAGGTCACTGCACCCAACCTCCTGCCACCAGGAAGGCAAACACACGTAACCTGTGGAAAACAAAGCAGGGAGGCATGCCGGGGAGGTGATCTGGTGCTACCCTCCTCTGCCACTCAGGGGAACAGCAAGGTTTAAGAATCCAAAAAGCAGCACATTTATTTGGGGCTCTTTTTTACTGAAGAGCCCCCTGCCCCGATTTCATTCCTCTTTGTCATCACCAGTAACATGAGGACAGAACCTGGGCCAGCAGAGGCCCCATGGTCCCAGGCTCCTGGCCCTGTGCCCTCCTCAGCCTGCAGGCAGGCAGTCTGTGTCAGAGGTAGAGATGGCACCTCCAGGGGGTACCAGAGCCGGGCAGATGCGTGGGCCAGGGGCAGGAAGAGCAGGGAGCAAACGATGTATGTCCATGAGTCCAGCTGGGGCTTCACTTGCTGCCTGCCATGATCTTGAGGTACTGCAGGGCGCGGCGTGCAGCCTCACCACGGGCTGCCTCCCTGGTGGTTGCAGAGCCGTGACACACGGTGGCTGGCTGTGTGGACAGCTCCACCAGGCACTGGCAGAGGCCACTCAGGCTCAACTCCTCTGGAGACCAGGAGAGAAGAGGGGGGCAGTGTTGGCAGGAAGGCAGCACCGGGAAGTGCGCGTCCCTGTCGTCGTCCCCTCCCAAACCCCTATTCCCATCCGTACTTGCCCTGGTCCAGTCCCACCATCCCGGCCCCCCAACCAGCCATACCAATGTCCAGGTAGCTGACATGGAAGGCCTGCTCCTCAGACAGCTCGCTGAGGACGCTGCAGCAGGCAGGGCCCAAAGCGCCCAAGGAGCCCAGGGAGCAGCTGCGGAGGGACAGGATCTTCTCTCCCACCGAATTGCGCAGAGAATCCCAGGTGCAGCCTGGGCCCCGGTTCCGAAGTCCATCTAGACGGGAGCCCACACCCTGACAAGATGGGGGCGGTGAGACCCAGGCACTTAATAGACATTCAAGGTCCAAGGAGAGAAAAGCCCAAAGAATGCTTCCTCCCTTTTGCCTGCAGCACCCCCCCACACACCCCCCTCAATCCCTGCGTGGCCCCCTCTAACTACTAGACTGCGGACCGCATGGCCAGGCAGCCTTCCTCATTCCAGTAACAGAAGCCCACGAGACCCCTGCCTGGGCCAGCTCCCCCAGGGCACTCACCAGGCGGGCCTGCGGCACAGGCTGAGAGGGGGCCTAAGGAGCCCTGGGTCTCATAAGAAAATGGGCAGAAGCAGACCTGGGACCCAGACAGGCTCAATTCCGAGTCGCAGACGTGAGGCCCCAGGGGCCTGCCCTGGCCTGGAGGATGGACTGAGGGCCCCCACGCCACTCACAAGGGAGAAGTGGTCGTCATCAGGCTCCGCCTCGTTCCCATCCCGGGCATCCAGAGGCACCGTGTGCACTCGAAGCAGCATTTTGGCCGCTGCATTACGCTTTGCCAGCTTTTTGGAAGTGCCGCTGCCTGCATCGGGGAGAGGGTTGCTGGATTATGATTCCCCATAGACTCAGTGCTCTCCACCCAGCTCAAACGTGGGCTGAGGGTCCCCTAAGGGATGTCACTTGAAAAGGGAGCTCAAGACCTGCCATGCACCCAAGAACCCGGCGGGCCAGAAGAGGAGGGCAAGGAAGGAGCCAAGCTGGGGGGTCTCCGCCAGAAGGCAGAGGGAGGCCGGGAGCTGCCGGTGGCCAGGCTGGAGTGCTGGGGGGTAGTAGCTACAGGAACTCCCCTCCGCCCAGTTACCAATCTCAATGAAACGCTCCACTCGGCAGGTCATGGTAAACTCTTTGCGGTGGGCTGGCCCAGACTCCTGGGTCACCGTGTACTCTGGCAACCGCCAGCCTTTCTGCACCACCAGCTCCTTGGGAGGGAGAAACAAAGGTGTGCAAGACAGTGAGACGAGAGTCCGCACATCCTCTCGCCTCCCACCCTGCAGACCTCAGATTCCAGGTCAGAGGAGGAACAAAGGGGGCTGCAAAGAGCCCTCAGGACCAGGTAACCGCCCCACATCAGCTTCCCCCATGGCCCCTGGTTCAAGGGAAGATGGGCATGCAGGGGAAATGAGGAGGGGGGCACACCTGCAGAGCGCCAACAGGGTTGCACTCAGACTGCTGAGGGGACACGGGGGGCTGCACCTCCATGGGGGGGCTCCTGAAGGAAAAAGGGCCCAGGGCCAAAGCTGAGGGGCTGGTTCCCCCTGAGGCTGCCCAAGAGTCCACAGCCCTGCTCTGGTTTCCCCCACTGGCTTCTCCCTACTCCCTGCCAGGCAGGCAGCTGTCTCTCCCGTCAAGCCCGCTTCCTTCCCCTTCCCACCCAAACAAGGTCTCCTCCAGGCCCGAGGCCCGTATGAATTTTCTGGAACCCTCGGTTGTCACCTCAGGAGAGGGGTTGTATATCCAGTCCCCGGAAGCACCTGATGCGACTCAAACACAGGACCATCAGGTAGCCCACTCAGAAGAAGACGGCACCTGCAAGACCCTTGCAGGAGGTCGAATATCATCCACTTGGCTACTTGAAAATTATAAATTACCTCCTGTCCCGATTGCTTACCGGCTGGTGCAAATTCTTCAAACTCTGGTCCCCAACTATTCCATCCTCTGTTTACTCTCAGACATCCTCGTGCCTGACCAGCCTGAGTCCAAGGGCTGGGGGGCCAGGAGCCAGGACCCCTTCCCTCCTCCCCTCCCGGGCAGTCAGGAGACACAAGATACCTGGTTGCAACAGCAGATGGAATGGGAGTAGCAGCGGCTGTAGTAGTAAAAACTGGCACGTCTTCAGGCAGCGAAGAGTCTAGGGGAGAAAAAGAACTTCCCGAGGGGAAGGGGGCCTTTGATTCACACCCATGTGGGGTGATGGGGGATAGAGGGTGGGGGACCCAGGTCCTCCTGTCTTGCCCATCCCCTAAGAAAATCCCTTCCCACTCGAGCCGAAACCTCAGGGAGGCTCAACCACCAGTTCTTCCTCCTGAGATCTTTTGCTGCCAAACACTAGATCAAAAAGACTGAGAAAAGTGGGAGGAGGGGCTCTTCCTACCCAAGCACCATGGAGCAACAAACTCCAACCTGAGTGTGGAAGAGGGAATGCCATCTCCCTGGAGAGAAGGAAGTATGCTGGGGAGCCACTCCCGCCAGCCTCAGCCTCCACCCCTCTCCCTCCCTAGGCCCCAACATGGGCCCCAAAGCACTCGCTGGGGCTGGCCATTCCCCCCAAGAATCCTTCACAGGAGCAGGAGCCCTAGAAGCATCCTGCTCAGGTCCAGAGGAAGCTCTCAGGAAGAGGCCAAGTCAAGGTGGCTCAGTGTCACCAGGCCAAGCCTGCTGGGAGGAGGGGCTAGTGCAGGGGCCTGGGTTCCTGGCAGAGCCTCTAGGATGCCTCTGCTGTTCCTCCCTCACCTGCTGTCCTCCAGGGCCGGCTCCAGCATGCTCCCCCCTTTGAGGTGTTTGAGGGCCACCTCAGCTGCCTTGTGCTTGGCTGCCTTCTTGCTGGGGCCCTGACCTGAGAGAGGGGGTGTGGGCAATACTGGAGGTCACTGGAAGGACGGAAGAGAAACCAGCATCCCACAGCCTCTCTCCTCACAGCCAGAGGGAGTCCACCGAGCCCCCTCTCACCAACCTCCCTTTGCCCAAGACTGGAAGCATTACACTACCTGCTGGAGGGAAGGGCCCTTATCTTTCTATGAGCTCCCCAAATCAAGCCATGCCAGGCTGAACTGCTCCTGAGGTCAGACACCTCGTCTGGAGGGCCTTTCTCTGCCTTACTTTCCTCTGGGAAGCCCTTTCTTTTCTCTCAATAAATAGAGACGGTTGGAAAAATAGAGTGTAGGCTCTACAGTCAAAGCCTGGCTCTGCCACCTACCAGGCACCTGACCTTGCGCCAGCTATTGAATCTGAGCCTGGATTTCCTTCAACATGAGGCTACTACCACCTACATCACTAGATTCGACTGAGATTTGAGATTAAGCAGGAATTTGGTTAAATAGCGGGCACTCACTCCCCAAATACTTCAATGAGATTTCGGTTTATCTCTTCTCATTTTTTTCCTCTAGGATGGTGACAATTTGCCAGAGCACCTGTGGCAGTCCTGCTTGTTCCTCTAATTCTCCCAAATCCTACCCACCTCACAGACCTGTGCTCCCACTCCAGTGACTCCCCCCCCCCTCCTGAAATCTCTCCTTCCCTCACTGGTCTTGGAGAAAAGGGCTTTAAAAAGACTCCAAGCAATAAAGCCAATGGGGCCCTGTGAATGCACACCCCAGCCAGGCTGCCCAAGCCTTCCTCACCAGTGCAGCTGGTGTCGCCAACGGTGACCCGGAAGGTGAAATTAGGCTGGTGGGCTTGGCCCTCGGCTTTGAGAAGGTCGTACACGGGCGTCTTCCCTATTCTGGTCCCATACTCCTGCAGAAGGCTGATCGGGGTCTTGCCCGGGTTGGCTGCCAGCATTTGCTCTATACTGGGGGGAGGGGCACAGACCCTCATCACACCTCCCCTCTCTGCACCCACCTGGCCAAGCACTGCCATATCAGACCCAGGCTCGCTATGGGGGACATAGGGTCCAGAGGACCTCAAGAAGCCATTGGCTGGGTTCAATGTGGAATAGAGGTGCAGGCTGGGAAAGCAGGGTCCACTGCCCCAGGGCAAGCGCAAAGCACTGTTCCTGTCTCAGTTAAGGTGGGGGAATCCTGTACCCCAGTGCAGGTTGAAAGTGCATGTCCCCTGACACAGTGCAGGCCAGGAACCCAGTACCCACCAAATGCACTGAATGTCGGGGGCATAAAGCCCATTGCCCCAGTGCAGTCTGGGAACCAGGCCAATCCCAAACTAGCTAAAGCCGGAGGCAGTGGCCACTGCCGGGGTGCATGCCGGGAACCACGGCCCACTACCCCAGTGCTTGCCGGGAACAACCCGCAGACCAGGTGCATGCTGGGGCCCGCGCCGCTACTCCCTCCGCACCACGCCACGTTCCGCGCCCTACGGGCTTTGGTACCAGGCGGCTCACCTGGGCAGCCCGCAGCCCGTGGTAGTGCCGGAGCCCTGCTCCTCTTCACTCATTCCCTCCTCCGTCCCCGCGGGCGCCACCGTGACTGTAGCCTCCACGCGCCCCAACACACCGCCGACGAGCTAGGGCCGGGGCCAAGCCCCGAGTCGCGGCCGGTCGGGCCCACCGCGGGGCATGCTGGGATATGCAGTCCCCCTCCCACCCGACTCTATGAGTCTTCATCAGGAGGACAGCTATCCGCCCCACAACTCTCCGCGTGGTCCGCCCAGGCTGGCAGCACCGCCTTCAGGGAGGAGCGGACCCCTCCACTATTGCTTCCCAAGCTGAGGATGTGTTTTTGGTTTGGGGGTTGGTTCGTTTGCTTGTTTTTATTATCGCCCCGCCTCCTTCCCTCCGCGTAGCCTCTCCCCAGGGCTGGGGCTCTGGGCGTGCGTACTAGCCGATTGGCAGCGGCTGGGGGACGGCGCCGTAAGGGCGAACTCGAGCTAGAAGGCCTCCGGATCCCAAGAAAACTACAGAACCCAGGAGCTCGCGCGCGTCATCTTTGTCGCAGCTAGAGGGGCAGGGTCAAACATTCACGAAAAGCTTTGCAGCGCAATTGGTTATTCCCGAATGGACCTACTTGCTCTAGGTGGATTGCAATTGGTTATTTCACCTAGAGAGGCGGGGACAAGAGAAGGCTCAGCCCCCTTGACTCCGCCTCTTTCTTGAGAAAAGGTTGTGATTGGCCCAGGGGTGATGCTGCTGTCGGTTCCTGGCTGTTTGCGGTCTGAGAGGGTGGGTCCTGCCTGGACGCGGGAGGGGACTATTCTCTGCCCCTCAGAGCGCCAGGCCAGTCAGTTTTAAGTCCAAGTTCATCTCTGTGTCAGTTTCCACTCCGCCTCTGACCTAAACCCCTGGCTCTCGGGCCT
Source organism: Phacochoerus africanus (assembly GCF_016906955.1). Classification (NCBI taxonomy): domain Eukaryota; kingdom Metazoa; phylum Chordata; class Mammalia; order Artiodactyla; family Suidae; genus Phacochoerus; species Phacochoerus africanus. The sequence goes on along the minus strand of NC_062550.1, from coordinate 21,113,907 downwards.
TCGTCTCACAGAAACGACTACTTTTTCCTAGGTTGTCCTTCACTTCCCTTACCCTTAATTTTGCCCCTGCATCCGGTCGGTTTCCGCTTCTTTTCTAAAGCCTCTTTAGAATGGCTCTAGTGAACTTTTCTGTAGCTGGTTCCCCTACACCAGGAGACCCCCTCTGGAGCCTGAGAATCAGGCTATAATGGGACGACAGGATTAGAAGGACTAAGGCACATGGTGATCTCATTCCCTCTGCCTTGAGTCCTTGAGTCTTGTGTCTCTCAGCTAAAGAGAGAGCAAGAGAGGATTCTGGCCTGTTAAGACTAATTGACTAATGTGTGTGCAGAGCAGAAGGCGGATGTTGAGGTCCCGAGCTTCATTCCCTCCTCGCCGAAGTCTCACAGCCACTGGCCTGAAAGATTGTAGGGAGAATCTTGTGACCTTGGAGAAAGAGATCACGAAAAAATGTCTGAATCTAATGAGTGTTCTGAGAATGGGTCAGGGAAAAGCAAGTCCCCGCACCGACGGACTTGCTCGGTGCGGGGATGATGGTCCAGAGGAATCTTGGAGTAATAATGAGGTGTTATTCAGGAACACTAGCAGGGAACGGGGATTGAGCTGAATGGATCCCAGGTGGGTGAAACTGGAGTGGTGACAGGGGAAAGAAGGCTGTCAAGATCAACATGACGGGGGGAGCGATGCTAGAGCGCTGGGGGAGCCCCATCTGAGGGGCTCTTGTCTCAGGGTATAGCAGGGAGCTTAGAAGACCGCTCATAGGGGGCGCCTACGGAATCGGTTAAAGGCCGGAGGTGGGACCTCCCCAGGTCACCGCCAGCAGGAAGGTGCGGGGCCCAAACCGGCCAGAGACGAGCCTGGAGCGCGCCGGATGGCAGCAGCGGGCTCCTTTAAGAGGCCGGCGGCTCCAGCGCAGCATCCCCCGCTCAGGGCGTGTCCGTCCCGGGGGGCCGGGGGCGGGGGCCTTGGAAGGAGCAGGAGTTCAAGCCGAGTGAGGACAGGGCTTGGGGTCGGGGGGTGGGGGAAGAAAGCTGAAGCTGACACCCCGCGCTCCCGGACACCGCACGAGCATCGCCTGTGACAGCGCCCCTGGTCCGGTTGAGGGCAGCGGGGGGAGGAGGGAAGGAGGAGGAAAAGGCGGAGGAGGCGGGAGCAGCATCCGGAGCCGAGCTGCAGCAGCGCCGCCTTTTGTGCTGCGGCCGCGGAGCCCCCGAGGTGAGAGCCGGGCCGAGTTGTGGAGGGTTGGGGGTAGGGATAGGTCCGAGACCCGGGACCTGGGTGCCGAGGGAGGGTCGGGATGCAGATGTGGCGGGGTGTGGGGAGGGTGGCGCAGGGATGCTGAGACTGTGAGGATGGAGGAACTGGGGACCTGGACCCGACGCCTGTGGGGATGGGAAGGAGGGGAACCAAGCAGAGGGATGCCGCGGCCCAGCTTGGAGGCTAAGGGCCTCCAGAGCTGAAAAGGAGTGTATGGGTGGGGGTGGGGGGATGATTGGGGAACAGACTTAAAGGACAGGGGGAAAGAGAGCGACCTCCTCTCCTCCCACTCAACCTCAAGAAGGGGGGGGGGAGAAGGAGGAAGAGTTTTGGCCCCTCAGGAAAGGGAAGGATGGACAAGGCCTCATGTGCCCCCCATCCCACTCCCTGCCCCCCACACTTAGCAGGCTGCACCTGAGGATTATAGGCAGTGATCACCTGTTCCTGGATGCCCAGGTGATGGTCATCCTCCCCTCCCCCATTCTTATGTGGTTTTTCTGCCTCCCCTAACCCATGTCCCTGGACCAGCCCTTTCACGAGCCTCCTCCCTTTTCCCTACAGTCTGATCAAACTCCTTGGTTTAAAAATAAGCAAGAATCCTTTGCACAGAGTTAAAACTCCTGGTTACCATGGCCTTGGCTGAGGGGAGGGAAAAGAAAGGGCCAGAGGTTCTACAGACAGTGGAAGGAAATAATGGGGAGTCCCTTAGAATTGAGGAAAGAGTCCCACCTTTGAGCTCCATTACCTGCTCCCTTCTGGAAGGAGCAGGAGTCAGGGGTCCTCAGCCAGGTGGAGGCGCGCCCAGGGTCTCTCTCCCACCAGGGTTCTCTCCCATTACACCCTGTGGGTCTCTCTAAATACCATTTTCCTTCCAACTCAGAGGATGGATTCCATGGCTCTGGGAGCTCTGATTTTTCAGCCAGAGGGTCACCCCAAGGGAAGGGGAGTCGGGGGCAGTCAGGAAGGGCCTGAGTGCACCCTGGCTCTTCCTGTACACATGCTGAAGTTCCTCTCAGCTTTAGGGCCTGCTCTCTCCTATCTAATGCTTAAGGGTGGGAAAAAACTTCTGCCTGCTCCAGGCTGCCACCCATCCATTCACCACGGGGACCGAGGTGATGCTGGGAAAACCAACACCAGCACACGTGAAAATGCGTAACATCCACCCCTAATTCAACCCAGTTATGGGCAGGGGAGGCAAGAAGTTTAAGCAGGAAGTGGCTCAGGACTTCCTGGGTGTCCTTACAGCTGAGGATGGCAGAAACCCTCTAAATACCTTTTGCTGTTTCCCAGTCCTTCCCCTAGAGGTGATGATGTGCTAGCCTGCCTTTGCCAGGAAGAGGACCCTAAATTCTAGTACCCACCGCTCTGGACTTGCCCAGTGGCTTATCACGTGTAGTCCCACCTCACCCTGCTGGGCTGGGAGAAAGAAGGAACTAGGGAATCAACCCTGCCAGGCAGGAGGATAGTGTGGAGATGACACCAGCAGGGGACATGGGAGCTTCACGAGGCGCTGGCCACAGACACGGGTCTTTCTGCTTCCTTTGCTCCCAGAAGAACTATGGGCATCTGCGTGATGGGGGAAGGCGATGAGAAGGCAGGGGCGCTATTTTCGAGAGGACTAAGGCTCCTCCAGGATAAAGAGCTCTTTTCTTGGTTCCTTCTTCACTCTCCTTTTTAATCCCATGTGTTTGTCCAACTCCCTTTCCACCTGTACCATCCCAGCTGCCTCTTGCTTGGTGGAAGCCAAGGAGGCTGCCTCGCTTTGTGGAGAGGAAAGAAGGGAGGGACACAGGTTTATAAAAACCTACTACCGGTTGTTAGGCGCTTTCCACTTGCTAATGCTTATAGGGAGCTCCCTCCTTGTGTGCCAGGTACCAGGCCAGGAACTTATTTGGGGATTATCTCAGTACTGCTTATAACAATACTAAGAGGCAGTGTGATCATCATCTGTATTTTAGGCATGAGGAAACGGAAACTTGAAGTAATCTGGGGAGTTCCTTTCGTGGCGCAGTGGTTAACGAATCCAACTAGGAACCATGAGGTTTCGGGTTCAATCCCTGGCCTTGCTCAGTGGGTTTAGGATCCAGCGTTGCTGTGAGCTGTGGTGTAGGTTGCAGATGCGGCTCGGATCCCCGAGTTGCTGTGGCTGTGGTGAAGGCCGGTGGCTACAGTTCTGATTAGACCCCTAGCCAGGGAACCTCCATATGCCGCAAGAGCAGCCCGAGAAATGGCAGAAAGACAAAAAAAAAAAAGAAGAAGTAATCTGGGAGTTCCTGTCATGGCGCAGTGGTTAACGAACCCCACTAGGATCCATAAGGATGTGGGTTCGATCCCTGGCCTCGCTCATTGGGTAAGGAGCCGGCATGGCCGTGAGCTGTGGTGTAGGTCACAGTCTTGGCTTGGATCCTGTGTGGCTGTGGCTGTGGCTGTGGCACAGGCTGGCGGCTACAGCTCTGATTCAACCCCTAGCCCAAGACCTTCCATATGCCACCCTAAAAAAAATAATAATAGGAGTTCCCGTCGTGGTGCAGTGGTTAACGAATCCGACTAGGAACCATGAGGTTGCGGGTTCGGTCCCTGCCCTTGCTCAGTGGGTTAACGATCCGGCGTTGCCGTGAGCTGTGGTGTAGGTTGCAGACGCGGCCTGGATCCCGCGTTGCTGTGGCTCTGGCGTAGGCCGGTGGCTACAGCTCCGATTGGACCCCTAGCCTGGGAACCTCCATATGCCACGGGAGCGGCCCAAGAAATAGCAACAACAACAACAAAAGACAAAAAAATATATAAATAAAAAAATAATTTAAAAAATAATAATAATCTGTTCAAAAGCAAAAAAAATCAGTGTGTGCCAAGAGTTTAATATTTGAACCCAGGTCTGTCTGACCCAGAGCCTTCATTCTTACCTACACTCCAATTCACACGTGGCCACTGTGTGATTTTGTTACTACTGTCTCCACTAGGAGAGGAAGCAACTGAGGTCTGTTAAGAAGCCTCATACTCCAGGTTGCCCAGCTGGTCAGGAGCAGAGACAGGACCTCAACCAAACTTCTCTACTTCTCAGGCCACCCACTCTACCTCTGTATCTACCTCTGTAGCTCACTGTCCAAGGCTAGCTGATAGGAATGGATAGGCACTCTGTAATTTTCTTTCTGATTTAAAATAGAGTTAAAAAAATGTTGTTTTTGTTTTTTTAAGGGCCTCACCTGTAGCGTATGGAGGTTCCCAGACTAGGGTGGAATCAGAACTGTAACCACTGGCGTACATACAGCCATAGTAACACTGGATCCTTAACCCACTGAGCAAGGCCAGGGATCGAACCTGCGTCCTCATGGATGCTAGTCAGATTCATTTCTGCTGAGCCATGATGGGAACTCCCAAATTTTAAATTTCTTTAAAATACTCACAGGAATTCCCATTGTGGCTCAGCGGTAATGAACCCAAACAGTAACCATGAGGACTCAGGATTGATCCCTGGCCTCACTCAGTGGGTTAAGGATCCGGTGTTGCCGTGAGCTGTGGTGTAGGTCGCAGACACGGCTCAGATCCGGCATTGCTGTGGCTGCAGTGTAGGCCCCGCAGCTGCAGCTCTGATGAGACCCCTACCCTGGGAACCTCCATATGCTGTGGGTGTGGCCCTAGAAAGACCAAAAAAAAAAAAAGACCAAAAAAAAACCACCCAAAACATAAAATACCCACAATTCCACCTACTGAGAAACTGTTACACATCAGTACCTATCCTTCCAGATCTTTTAAAATGCACATCCAGTTCAGGAACAATTGGTTAAAACACACTGAACTTCTTCCAGGTCCTCCTGAGGTCCTGAATAGTGGGGGACCCCGGTGACCCATCATACCTTGCTCCTCCCCTCCCCCTCTGGGCTGAGGGGTAATCCTGGATGACGATGCCAGGGGGTGAGGATGAGGTACAGAGAATCAGCCCAGAGGTGGATCTAAGGATGTGCAGAGAAAAGGAGGGGGGCGTCTAACCCACCACTGCCATTGTGACCTGGTTCCCCTGAGACCTGAAAAATCAAGATTTGTCCTGGAGATACAGAAGGTGGGAGACCAAGTCTCCATCCTGGTCAGAGATGACCTCTCTAGAATCCACAGAGAAAGAACCTGGTGTCCAGCCAAGCAGAAAGACAAAGCCAGGGGCCCGGCACTGTGCTCGTGGCCGTCCCTACAGCATCTTACTTAACCCTCACCGCCCCACAAAGTGAGGCTGGGAGTCTCGGAGGGATTGCGTTCCTTCATGGCAAAGCTGGAGTTCTAGCTCTTGATGTCTTCAAATCCAAACCTGGTTCTTTTTTCCTAAATAGTACTGCCCGCCCCACCAGAGGAAGAAGCAGTGGCAGCTAGGGGGTCTCGGGGGCTGGACCTCTGTGAGGCGGGGACCTGGGGTTAGTGGTGAGCTCCAGTTTTCCCCAGGGCTCTCAGGGGAAGGCACTTCCCCCTCGTGAGGGCACAAAAGACAAACTGTAGTTCTTTCCATCTGGGAATAATCCTGGGGTGAGGAGCGTGGATCCTGTAAAAGCTAAACAAAATCATTGGCGTTCCCGTCGTGGCAAAGTGGTTAACGAATCCGACTAGGAACCATGAGGGTGCGGGTTTGATCCCTGGCCTCGCTCAGTGGGTTCAGGATCCAGTGTTGCCATGAGCTGTGGTATAGGTCACAGACTCGGCTCAGATCTGGCGTGGCTGTGGCTGTGGCTGTGGCCGGCGGCTACAGCTCCGATTAGACCCCTAGCCTAGGAACCTCCATATGCCGTGGGAGCGGCCCTAGAAAAGGCAAACAGACCAAGAAAGAAAAAAAAAAGGCTAAACAAAAACAAGCTGCAGTCAAGTGGCTGGGAGCCTAGGCCAGGAGGGGTCAGAGTCCTTTATTCCTTCAGGATCTCAAAAGCCTGAGAGGTGGATGTGCCGAGTCTTGGGTCTGCTTTCCCGTGAGGATATCCCCTCCACCCCGAATCAAGGGAGTGGAATGTTTCTTTCCTGAGGGCAAAGTAAGGTCCAGGTCAGGGGCAAGCGCTCGGTTTAAGAGCCCAAGACTTAGACAGATGGCCTCTCAGTAGAGCCCCCCAGACAGCCAGACGGGAAGCTTGGCATTGAGATTCTGCTGCTAGAACAGGAGGCGGAGAGAGAGGTGCCTAGCCACAGGCCTCCAGCATCTCACGCAGGAGAACCTGGGAGGAAGAATGAAAGGGGGAGGGGATTTTTCTCCCTGCCCCCACTCCACCCCTCCAGCCTCCAGAAGGGGACCACTAGCAAAGAGAGGATCTGTTGGCTGAACCTGAATTGGGACCTCGCAGGGTGTCCGAAGAGCCTCTTCCTCTGAAAGATGCATAGTTGAGGCACCACTCTGTCCCCTCACCCAATCTGGACCAGAGTTCTGCTCAGTGAGCATTTGGTAAATACGGTTGACAGAATGACTGACAGGACTATCCACCCCCTCCTGCCACATCCCTGCCCTTCCCCCATGTTCTGCATAATTGATGGCCAGGGAGACAGCTCCCCTCCCCCTGGGTGACCGAATGTCTGGGCCAGGGGCTCCTAGCCATGCTATCCCCCCAAAGCCCTGGCGCCAAGGCCCAGCTGGGGGGCAGTGGGACACAGCTGGCGGGTCAGAGATAAAGGACACAGAGAGAGGGTGTGTGTTGAGAGAGAGGAATCTATAGTTTTTCTATAATTCCCTGGAGCCTCAGTCCCCTCCAACATCTCCCCCTACACACACACACACCCCACCCCCTTCAGGTCAATCTGGAAGAAATGTCATTAGCCTCAACACAGGAGGTGGGTCGAGCCTGGCTAGGTTCCCTCTCTTTCTCTTCGTCCCATCTCTTCAGCTGCTTCCACTGCCCCAAAAACAAACACGTGAAATGGCTTCTTTCCCTCTCCCTAGCTCCTGGCCCTCGATACCGGAGGGACCTCTGGGGAGGCCTGGGGACCTGGAGGGAAGCTCAAAAGTGTCTCTGAGCGTGTCACCCTCTCTATGCCTAAGCCTCCTAGTCTCCAAATACCCGATGAAGGCTGAAATTTTTAAGAGACCAGGTGTTGCGCCTACTCAGAGCTCAGCTTCTAAATAGAAAAGGAATTGGGGAGGGCGCAGGTCTGTTTTTCAATCTCCTCTTTCTCAAATCACTTTCTCAGTCCAGAGTTCTCACATTTGACTCTTGCGCTTCGCGCTGTTTCCTCTGTTTCTCCCTCAACCACGGCCTCCTCCTCTGGCCGTGCCTGCCTTGTGTCCGGTCTCCCTGTCTCCCCATTTCCTGCTTTCTCTGTGGCACCGCACCCCCAATGCCAACCCAAGTTCCCTCCCTCCACCACAAATAGCTCTCCCTCGACTCGGCGCGCCGGCCGAGGATCTGCCTGCAAGCAGGGACCCGGGCGGGCCCGGGGAGGAAGGGACACAGAGGCGCTGGGGTCGAGGGTCCCCGACTGCGAGTCCACAGCTAGCACGTGGGCCTGCCTGGGTCAGGGGCGGGGCCCGGGTGCAGCCCCACCCCCGCCGTCGCCTCTCACGTGACCCCTGGCTAATCTTATCCCGGTGACTTCACGCGCTGCCTCGGGCCCAGTCGTCATGGTTACGCCGCAGCGCCCAGCGCTTCCCCCAACCCGCTGCGTCCCCTCCCCTTCCCCGCCCGGACCCCCTCCTCCTGCCGCCCGGACCCCGCCCCCAGCTCCGCGCCACGTGACGGCCGGGAAGGAGGTCGGGAAGGAGGAGGGGGCGATGGGGCCGTAACCCCTTCCTCTCCGCTCGGAGTGGCCAAGAGCCCAGGCCTTCGTTCTCAGTGGTCCCGAAAGGAAGCCCCGGCTTGGGGGGCGTACAGCTGACGTTCTTTAGCGAATTGGCACTTTGACCTGTCGTTTGCCTTGCTGCGTGCGTCTCACCTCTTGAAGCCGCCAATATCTGGCGGGATATATTGGGGAGTCAGAGGCTGGGATTTCAGCTTTCTGAGCCTCAGTTTTCTCCAGAATATAAGGGGGCCAGTGATAATACCTCCTTCCCGGGGTGGTTCTGAGGAGCGAGGGAACTAATGCAATAAGTAGTGAACGTCGGGTCTTTAGGACCGTCCTCTGGGGCGTGCAGGGCAGTGGTTGCACCTTCCTTCCTCTGCGCTGGGTGCTGTTGGAATCCCTGGGATCCTGTTCCTCATCGTCACTCGCAAGGAGTCTAGGCTCTCAGAGGAGCCGGATGCCCGCCGGACAGCACTATGCCTCCAGGGTAATGGGAGCCATGATGGAGGAAGCACAGGGGGCTGTACCACCTCGGAAGGGATGGTAACTCAGCTGCAGGGTCGGGGAGGAAGACTAAAGATGGGACTTGAGAAGTGTCTTCCAGGCTTAGCATGACTGGCCACGGAGCTTGAGTCTCTAGCTAAGTCACCTTGGTCAGACTTCTTTAGACTTGCCACCTCTGTCATGGGAGAAAGAGATTTTAGGATTAAATGAGCTAATGCACCTATAATAGAGGCTAACATGCACGGTAAGCCTTCCATGCGAGTTAGCCATTTTCCTTAGGTGCCCTGGCCCAAACGCCTGATGTAGCTTGGTGGCAGGCTCAGTTCAATATGGCCTGGGTAACAAAAGCAGTGGGAGGAGTTCCCATAGTGGCTCAGTGGTAATGAACTTGACTAGTATCCATGAGGATTTGGGTTTGATCCCTGGCCTTGCTTGGTGAGTTAAGGATCTATCGTTGCTGTGAACTGTGGTGTGGGTTGCAGACATGCCTCAGACCCCACATTGTTGTGTAGGCTGATAGCTGCAGGTCCGATTCAGTCCCTAACCTGGGAACCTTGATATGCCGTGAGTGCGGACCTAAAAAGCAGAAAAACCCCAAAGAACAAAGAGCAGCGGGAGATGAGGCTGAAAGCGGCCAGAGCATGGAAGTGAGGCTGCAGGAACAAGGGCAGTGAGGGCAACTAGAGGGTTTGAAGAAGTGGAGGTGCTGGCCAATGTGTGCTTTAGAAAGATCTTTCTGGAGTTTCTGTCGTGGCGCAGTGGAAACTAATCTGACCAGGTTTTGGGTTCCATCCCTGGTCTCGCTGTGGGTTAAGGAATTGGTGTTGCCATGAGCTGTGGTGTAGGTTGAAGACCTGGCTCGGATCTGGCATTGCTGTGGCTCTGGCGTAGGCCAGCAGCTACAGCTCTGATTCCACCCCTAGCCTGGAAACGGCCGTATGCAGCGGGTGCGGCCCTAAAAAAGATAAAAGACAAAAAAAAAAAAGAAAGATCTTTCTAAAGGCTAGGTGGAGACTGGGTTGAGCTGGGGGGCTTGGAAGAACTTGGTAGTTGTCCTGGGCCAGGTGACTTAGCTAATGAGGCCTGAATTAAGGCAGCACCATAGAACTAGAGAAGAGGGCCTGGAAAGGCGTTGGGTCAGAACTTTGCAATTGTGGCAGGCATAATAAGAATCACTTGAGGTGCTTGTTAAACGCTCAGATGCCAGGCCAACCCCACAGCTGCTGAGAAAGCCTTTGAGAAGCCTGGAAGTGAAGTGTTACAGGAGCTGAGCCCATTAGAGGTGCACATGACTCATCGCCCCGAGCCCTGTTTATTGTATTCCTGGCACCCCTCTCCACTTGGGCTTCAGAGGGTCTGGTGCAGGGGGTTAAGGAAGGACCCCACCATGCTGAAGAGTTAGAGGGTACTGCTGTCCACAGTAATCCTTATATCTCAGGATCTGGTACCTGACTAGGTGTGGAGGGAAATGGGTGACACTATGTCAGGCCCTGGACAAGATCAGTATTGGCTGAAGAATGTACTTTGTGCCTGAGTGATAGCTGGTTTATCCCTTTGTACAGTTGGAAAAACTGAGACTCAAATACAGCTTGCCTGAGATCACCCAGCCAGTAAGTGACAGAGGCAGGGCTAGGACTGAGGGGTTTTTTTTGGTTTGTTTGGGGTGTTTTTTTTGTTTGTATTTTTTGTTTTGGCCTAGCCCACAGCATGTGGAAGCTTCTGGGCCAGGGCCAGGGATAGAATCCAAGCCACAGCTGCCGCAACACCAGATCCTTTAACCTACAGCACCAAGCCAGGGACTGAACCCACTCCTCTGCAGCTACTGGAGCCGCTTGCTGCAGTTGGATTCTTTTTTTTGCTTTTTAGAGCTGCACTGGTGGCATAGGGAGGTTCCCAGGCTAGGGGTATAATCCAGAACCACAGCAAAGTGGGATCCGATCCATGTCTGTGACCTACACCACAGCTCACAGCAACGCTGGATCCTTAATCCATTGATTGAGGCCAGGGATCGAACCCACAACCTCATGGTTCCTAGTCAGATTCATTTCTGCTGCACGACGGGAACTCCTGTAGTTGGATTCTTTTTTTTTTTTTTGTCTTTTTTTTGCATTTTCTGGGGTCGCGCCCGTGGCATATGGAGGTTCCCAGGCTAGGGGTCTAATCAGAGCTGTAGCCATCAGCCTACACCAGAGCCACAGCAACGCGGGATCCAGGCCGCGTCTGCAACCTACACTGCAGCTCTCGGCAACACTGGATCCTTAACCCACTGAGCATGGTCAGGGATCAAACCCGCACCCTCATGGTTCCTAGTCGGATTCATTAACCACTGTATCACGATGGGACAGGAACGCCTGCAGTTGGATTCTTAACTCACTGCACCAGAGCAGAAACTCCAGGATTCAGATTTTTAAATGGTTGCCTTTTAGACAGCACCCAGCTATGAACTGGGACAAATCCCCATTGTTCGGAAAGCTGGATTTTGGTTTGGGCAGTGGAGGCGGCGAGGAGACAGGACCTTCTCTAACTGACCCCTGGGGAGCAGCTGGGCAGATGGGAGGGCTGGGGGAGATGCAGCAGTAGGCTCACAGCTTGTCCTGACACAGTGTCTGATCCTGCTTGGACGGTTCTGCCTCTGTCCCTCATCTGTGCTGGGCAGATAATGCAATGGATTGGTTACAGTTGTCAGTTACGCTGTTGAGTCCCAGGTGTGTACCCGAGAACACCACCCGAGAGGGAGCCCCAGATGTGAGCCCTGCCAGTGCTTGAGGAGAAGTGTCATGTGTTGGGTACGTGAGTGTGAGGCCCAGGAATGTCTGGGCCTCACACGCATGAGACTGATCGAGGGGCCCTGAGGCCTACCCGTGTCACCTGTGTGTGCCTCACTCTGGGAGAGGCCCAGGTGTGCCTGAGGTTGAGGCTCAGAGTAAAAGGCGTGTTGTCTCCGAGAGACCCTTATATGACACGTGTGTGCCTGTGAGCCTCTAGTGAAACTCATCTTTACCACGCTTGAATTTGAGATGTGCTTTCTCGGTATGTACCTGGGCAGGGCCGTCGGCCGCATCTACCCGAGAGTGGTACGTAGGTGTGTTACTTGTATACCCGGGTAAGGAAAACTTGTGTTACTAACAGATGCTTCGGAGGGAGGCCGTGTGTCAGGTTTCCCACGATGGGTCCCAGGTGAAACTTGGCGCGGGTGGGTACCAGAGGGTGAAGCTGACGTGTTATTTCCAAGAGGGCTCTTGCGAGTCCAGCTCCCCAACCTGTGCCTCTGCCTCTAGGGTGCGCATCCCGAGCTGGGGCGCCTGTGGCTTGGACGCCCCTCTCTCCTTCTTCCCACAGGGCTCACCGCTCCCCACCGCACCAGGCCCGAGGCTATGGCCTGCCTCCATGAGACCCGCACACCCTCCCCTTCCTTTGGGGGTTTCGTGTCCACATTAAGCGAGGCGTCCATGCGCAAGCTGGACCCAGACACTTCCGACTGCACCCCTGAGAAGGACCTGACGCCTACCCAGTGTGTACTTCGAGATGTCGTGCCGCTCGGGGGGCAGGGCGGGGGCGGGCCCAGCCCCTCCCCAGGTGGAGAGCCGCCCCCTGAGCCTTTTGCCAACAGTGTCCTGCAGCTCCACGAGCAGGATGCAGGGGGCCCAGGGGGAGCCGCTGGGTCCCCTGAGAGTCGGGCATCCAGAGTTCGAGCAGATGAGGTGCGGCTACAGTGCCAGAGCGGCAGTGGCTTCCTGGAAGGCCTCTTCGGCTGCCTGCGCCCGGTCTGGACCATGATTGGCAAAGCTTACTCCACGGAGCACAAGCAGCAGCAGGAAGGTAGGCCGAGCCCTCGAGGGGGTCCTTCCCACCGCCGTCTCCTTGAGATCTGTTTGCACCTTCCCACCCAAGTCACCGGATGACCCTTTCTCTCCCCAGAGCCCGGCCCCTTGATTCATCCATCGGCAGCTTCTTTTTAGGTCACCCATTCATTTCCTTCCCTGTCCCCTCAGACCTAGTCTTCTCGGCCCCCTTTAGCTACTTGTCGGCCTCACCCTCCGTGAGTCACTTTGGCCAACTCCGTGCTCCCCCCTGTGCCTGATCATTACAAGGCCCCTAGCGGGGCTCTCTGAGCCTGTGCCACTGTGCCTCCTGTCCACAGACCTTTGGGAGGTCCCCTTTGAGGAAATCCTGGACCTGCAGTGGGTGGGCTCAGGGGCCCAGGGCGCTGTCTTCCTGGGGCGCTTTCATGGGGAGGAAGTGGCTGTGAAGAAGGTACGGGACCTGAAGGAGACCGACATCAAGCACCTGCGGAAGCTGAAGCACCCCAACATCATCACCTTCAAGTGAGACCTGGGGCGGGGCCAGGGGCACTGTGCTGAGGGCAGGGACTGCCTCGGGCAGCGGGGGTCTGCTGCACCCTTCCTACAAGGAGTGCCAAAATGGCGTGAGGGGGAACAGGGGTGCCAGGTGTGAGTCAGGTGGGCACTGGGCTGGCTGGGGCCTTCATACCACTGTGTTTGGCCCCCAGGGGTGTGTGCACCCAGGCTCCCTGCTACTGCATCCTTATGGAGTTCTGCGCCCAGGGCCAGCTGTATGAGGTGCTGCGGGCTGGCCGCCCTGTCACTCCCTCCCTACTGGTTGACTGGTCCATGGGCATCGCTGGCGGCATGAACTATCTGCACCTACACAAGATTATCCACAGAGACCTCAAGTCCCCCAAGTGAGTAAGCAAGAGGCAGGGCGAAGCTGCTGTGCATAGTCTCCTGTGAGTGTCCCCACCCAGGTCAGTGTCGTCATCTCCCTGCTTTCAGTCCCTAAAAGTCCTAAAGTCCATGTGGCCATCTCAGCACCACCCCCCCCCCAAGTGACAGTCCTGTTTTGGGAGGTCTGTGGTAAGAACCGCCCCCCACACACCTGGGTGTCCCAAATAATTTAAAACAGAAAGGTAGCGTTGCTGCACCCAGAGGAGGTGCGTGGAGGGGGCCCAGCGCCCAGCTGACTGCACTCTTTACCAGCATGCTAATCACGTACGACGATGTGGTGAAGATCTCCGATTTTGGCACTTCCAAGGAGCTGAGTGACAAGAGCACCAAGATGTCCTTTGCAGGGACAGTAGCCTGGATGGCCCCTGAAGTGATCCGCAACGAGCCTGTGTCTGAGAAGGTTGACATCTGGTGAGAGCCAGAATGAGGACTGAGGACAGCAGGTGGCCGGCATGGGGGTGGGGTCCTTCCAGGGCCTGAGTACAAGTGAGATGAACCAGGGCCCCTGGAGGAAGCCCCTCCCAAGTGACACGCCGTCTCATCCCTAGGTCCTTTGGTGTGGTGCTGTGGGAGCTGCTGACGGGTGAGATCCCCTACAAAGACGTAGACTCCTCTGCCATCATCTGGGGCGTGGGAAGCAACAGTCTCCATCTGCCTGTGCCCTCTAGCTGCCCAGACGGCTTCAAAATCCTGCTCCGCCAGTGCTGGTAAGGATGGCCTGGCCACGCCAGGAAGCATTGCTGGTGGTTAGCCAGTACTTAGGACCAGGCAGCCAGGCCCACAATCTTGAACAGGGAAAAGGGGACAGAGCTCTCAGAAATGGCTCTCCAAGATTCCAGGATTCAGAATGTGGATCAAAGGGACTAAGAGAAAAAAACTGAGAGAAGCTGGACCGACCAGGGGGTGCACAAATGGTGCGTGACCTTGGGCAAGCAGTGTCCCCTCTGAACCTTATCCATAAAATAGGGACATCCCTGTTGAGGATTCTGGGTCCGGCTGCCTGGTCCTAGGGACAATACTGTGTGATACAGAGGGCGGCTATGCAGTGCCTGTGAAGGACCAGTGCAGCTGCTGAGCACGGTTGGTTATGCCTCCAGCAGACGGCCTTAAGAGCGCAGGAGGCAAAGGCCCTGGACCCTTATTTGGAACCTAGACTAGGAAGGAAGGTGGGAGATTTCTGATCTTTGGTTCGGCGTCTCCCAAAGTGTCTTTCTTTTAATGGAGTTACTCAGAAAAAGGTTTTGGCAAATCAGATGGAAAAATAGGATTAAGTCGGTTTCCTTACTGTAGGACTCTGACATGGTAAGGACAGCTGGTGACAGTTCCTAGATAGTAGACCAGGGAATTCTTTTGTCACAGAATACATTCTAGGATTGGATTCTCCAGGACCCATTTTGGCAAAGGGTGTTTTGAGTTCCTTTCTGGTCCTCCCTGAACTTCCTTTCCCCCAATTCCATTCCCTCCAGGAACAGCAAACCACGGAATCGTCCATCATTCCGACAGATCCTGCTGCATCTGGACATCGCCTCAGCAGATGTGCTCTCCACACCCCAGGAGACTTACTTTAAGTCCCAGGTGTGCTGTGGGGAGGAAAAGGAATACCTCAGCTCCATCTCTTTGCAAAGATAACGATGCCCTTTGAGGGGAGGCTGGGAAGGAGTGCGGATTTTCACTCCAGAGCCCCAGTTTGCAGCAGTGCAGGCACTTGCAGAGGCTTCCTACAGGGCTGCTGGGTGGAGGCATGTCCCTCACCCCTCATCGTCTCTCCACCCCCAGGCAGAGTGGCGCGAAGAGGTAAAGCTGCATTTTGAAAAAATTAAGTCAGAAGGCACCTGTCTGCACCGTCTAGAGGAAGAGCTGGTGATGCGGAGGAGGGAGGAGCTCAGGTGTGTGCCTGTGTTTGGGGAGGTGATTTCACCAACAGCAGGGCCCGTGGACCAGTTCTCAGAGACTAGGATAATTACGGCAGCAGGTAAAGCCAACTCACCCTGGGGACACTTCTGCCCATTTCAGACACGCTTTGGACATCAGGGAACACTATGAGCGGAAGTTGGAGAGAGCCAACAACCTGTACATGGAACTTAATGCTCTTATGTTGCAGCTGGAGCTGAAGGAACGAGAGCTGCTCAGGTAACCAAACACACCCTCGAGCACCAGATCCCCAGCCTTCCCGGAGCTGTGCCTGACCCAGAAATCCCACTGCGCCCTGGACCCCTTCCCGGTCACACCAACTAAGGTGTCTCATTTTTAGGAGAGAGCAAGCTTTGGAGCGGAGGTGCCCGGGTCTGCTGAAGTCACACCCTTCCCGAGGCCTCCTGCATGGAAACACAATGGAGAAGCTCATCAAGAAGAGGAATGTCCCGCAGAAGCTGTCGCCCCACAGCAAAAGGTAGGACCAGAGTTAACAAGCACACGGTGGTTCGAGAATGGTAAGGGGGATGCTAGAGAGGCAGGAGTAGGGCTCGAGGATGCCAGGAAGACTGCTGTTGGATGGGAGAGGTGCCTAGTACTGCCCACGGTTAGGGAGCACTTCCATGTGATGACTTTGCTAATCTCCAACTTGCACTTTCCCTCTCCCACCAGGCCAGATATTCTCAAGACAGAGTCTTTGCTACCCAAACTAGATGCAGCCCTGAGTGGGGTGGGGCTCCCTGGGTGTGCTAAGGGCCCCCCCTCACCAGGACGGAGTCGCCGTGGCAAGACCCGTCACCGCAAGGCCAGCGCCAAGGGCAGCTGTGGGGACCTGCCCGGGCTTCGTGCAGCTGTGCCACCCCATGAACCTGGGGGACCAGGAAGCCCAGGGGGGCTAGGAGGGGGACTTTCAGCCTGGGAAGCCTGCCCTCCAGCCCTCCGTGGGCTCCACCATGACCTCCTGCTGCGAAAGATGTCTTCATCATCCCCTGATCTGCTGACAGCAGCACTGGGAGCCAGGGGCCGGGGGGCAACCGGGGGAGCTGGGGATCCTGGCTCCCCGCCTCCAGCCCGGGGCGACACTCCCCCAAGTGAGGGCTCGGCACCTGGCTCCACCAGCCCGGATTCACCAGGGGGAGCCAAAGGGGAGCCACCTCCACCAGTAGGACCTGGTGACGGTGTGGGGCTGCTGGGAACAGGAAGGGAAGGGACGGCGGGACGGGGAGGAAGCCGGGCTGGGTCCCAGCACTTGACGCCAGCTGCACTGCTGTACAGGGCTGCTGTCACCCGAAGTCAGGTAAAGTATGGGATGGTTCCTGAGCAATCCTTTCCTCCTTCTCCCTGGGGTGCAAGTCCCTCATTTACTCCCCATGTGAGGTTCATGAACTTTAGGTCATTCCCTACTTAACCATGTTCCCTTATCCTGGGTCCCTGATGACCTTTCACCCTTCTGACCAGTCCACTCATCTCTCCTGCAGAAGCGTGGCATCTCATCAGAGGAAGAGGAAGGGGAAGTGGACAGTGAGGTAGAACTGGCCTCAAGCCAGAGGTGAGTGATGGAACCAGGAGGTGATGGCTCTCTAGGCAGCTGGGTGCAGTCAAGCTGTTAACTCTGGGCTCTCTAACATACAGGTGGCCTCAGGGCCTGAATATGCGCCCGTCACTATCTACCTTCAGCTCAGAGAATCCTTCAGACGGGGAGGAAGGCACAGCTAGTGAGCCTTCCCCCAGTGGCACACCCGAAGTCGGCAGTACCAACACTGACGAGCGGCCAGATGAGCGGTCTGACGACATGTGTTCCCAGGGCTCAGAAATCCCACTGGACCCACCTGCTTCAGAGGTGGTCACTGGCCCTGAACCCAGCTCTCTGGCCATCCCACACCACGCCCTACTCAGAGGGGAGGTGAGTCACAGACACCACCAGGTCGTGGACAGGGAGGAGACACCCGGCATTTGAAAGCTACTGGGGAGCTAGATGCGGAGGCCAGGAAGATGGGTACCATTAGCCTCCAAGGCCCTCTCTATCTGTGATGCTGTTTTCGCCCACACGAAAGGGCAAATGTTCACGATACATGAGAGGCCTGAGGTCTACAGAGCACCTATAAACTGCAGCCAGGGAGGAATCCTTAAACTAGGAGTCTCGTGCCTTGAATGGCCTGAGCAACTGAAACCAGGAGAACATAGTCACCACGCTGCCGCTTACTACAAAGGCCTCAGTGAAGGACCCGCAAGGAACCTAGTTGCCAACAAGCACAGGGCCGCCCCTCACTGCATTTCTGCTCTTCTTCACAGGGCCCTCCCAACTCTGAGGACTCAGACTGTGACAGCACTGAACTGGACACCACCAACAGCGGTGACGTCTTGCGGCCCCCAGCCTCCCTCCCTCCATGAAAGCTATTCTTAGCCTTGTACATAGAGAAATATTTATATAAATAATATATATGCGCCACATAATCAACAAAGACAGGGCTGTCCCAGCCTTAAGTAGGGCTCAAGGGAGACTGACCCCTGACCAAGTCACCTGATAAACTCTAGGGACACTGGCAGCTGTGGAAATGACAGACAAGTACTGCCCTAGAGCTATGGGTAAGGGCAAACTGGCCCCTTCCTGCTTCACCCTGATCCATTCAGCAAGTGGTGAGGCAACAGAAAGGCCAGACTCGCCTGCGTTCCTCTCTAGTCTTTCTGCCCAAACCTGGAGAAGCAGGAAAGGGAGCCATTTAGACTGCACTTTTTTTGTTTTCCGTTTACTGTTTACATTTTGCACTTGGGAGGAGGGAGGCTAAGGCTGGGTCCTCCCCTCTGAGGTTTCTCAGGTGGCAATATAATTTTTGTCCCTCCATTCCTCTGCCTAAGCCCTGGCTTAGGAGCTAGGGGGAGGCCAGGAGATTGTGAAAGCATGTGATGGCTCAGGCTGAAGAACTGGGGTGTTGTTTTAAGTCCCTTGCTTTTATCTTGGTGCCTGATTGGGGTGGGGACTGTCATATTGTAACCCCTGTGAAAAAACCCTGAAATATAACCACTCCATGCAGGCCCAGCTGTTGAGGGTTTTCTTGGTGAATGAATGGGGTGGCTCGCATGGTTAAGTAGGAGCCTTGAGCTCCAGACATTATTTGAGGACTCCAGCTGAGTGACTTCCTCTTTTTATGCTTTTCTCACAAACTAAAAATCAACTAGAGCTCCAACCTTCTAATATCAGCACAAATGGGAGCAGGCTCATCTTTATAAAGGATTTTAGATCTATTCCTATAGATCATTCCTATTATCACACCCATTCCTATTATGGACACAAAACTATAAATCAACAGTTATTAAACACGAGAGACTAAATCAACAGTTATTAAACACTGGAGACTGAAGTTTTAAGTCTGGACAAGGGAACAGACATTCCCAGCAACCTGAATCCCAGGAGGACACACACATCCAGCTGCTTCCATGTGTAGGCACAGGCGTCCTTCCCACCCACTCACAGAAGTGCTTGCTTACTCTTTGAAGACACATCCTAAGAAAGGTAACCCCCAATCTTTTGGACCAAGGGAACACACAGCCAGCCTGCTATAGTTGTGAGGTCTCTCTGCAACGCAGACCCAAGGGAATATTGGATCAAGGGCTCCAGAAAAAGATGGAAGTGGTAAAACAGAAGAAAACATCTTCACTGGAATAAAGGCTTATATTCAAAACCCAAGCAGGGTCCTTGTCCTCTGAAGGATAAAAGGTGCAAAAATAACAGCAAGACACACCAGGAATAAAACCCACATGAATCACTGTGGCATCCAGTTTCTATTCACAAAGAAAAAAGCTCCAGTCCATCTTTTAATTTTTTTGAAAAATTCCTGACATTACAGAACTAAACTGAAATGTATTAATATTCCACTCTTACATTTCCATGACAAACAAAAAAAAAAAATTTCATGAGCCAAAAAAAAAAAAAAAAACAAACGGGAGAAGCTTATAAAACTAAATATGGATCTCAGCATTAACAGCTGAACAGAGAAAGGAATTAAAACGCTTTAATTAAAAAATCACGAGTGGATGATAAAGTGTGTAGAAACTGAAAATTTACAAACTATTTAAAACCTGGAATCGCTGACTGTTCAGAAACTACACAGATGGATCATGGGTGGTGGTGAACAGCAGAAAGGGATTATGGATGAATCTGCATTGTTCTAGCTGCTCCCCATGCCACCCGTCTCCGAGGAAAGCCTGTAACACACACAAAAGAAACTCAAAGTTAGTTTTCCAAGTGCCCAGCAGAACCTCACACCTCCAAAACTTTCAGTGTGGTTGACGCAATGTAAAGGAGCACACCTATCAGGGACAGTATCAAGGGAAACATTTTAAGATTTCTTGGATCAACCAGTACCATGGTTCATGACCCTGCAAGCCAAGCTTCCAGAGGAAAATTACCTTAGAACCAAGGGAAACTGGGGACCTTGGTTATTAACTGTGGATACCCCTCAAACTACACACCCTTTAAACTGTCTTTGTGGGAGATGTTAATAAGCGCTCTCCAAAAATAAGCCACACACACTAAAGCTTCCTCTTAGAGGGTCACAATACACAGAAACAATATTTCTTTACTGCTGGGCTGACTTTAGCTTCTCCCAAGCTACTGATAGAACAGTTCTGGGTTTCTCTATCAAACTGAGATATTAAAAGACATTACAGTTTTAAACACCAAGGCATGTTAAAGCAGCAGCAAGTAAAATATGGATCAAGAATTACACTTAGGAGTTGCTGTTGTGGCTCCTTGGTTAACGAATCCGACTAGGAACCATGAGGTTGCGAGTTCAATCCCTGGCCTCACTCAGTGGGTTAAGGATCTGGCGTTGCCGTGAGCTGTGGTGTAGGTTGCAGATGCAACTTGGATCCCGAGTTGCTGTGGCTGTGGCATAAGCCAGCGGCTACAGCTCCGGTTAGACCCCTAGCCTGGGAACCTCCATATGCCGCGAGTGCGGCCTTGGAAAAGACAAAGATAAAAAAATTACACTCAACCTATGGTTTTCAGGCCTAGTTTGTAAGCTGTAAGTGGAAGTAAAAACTTGTTATCAGAAACTCCTGAGCTCACTCTAGAGGCTCCTAAATTTGTGGTCTTCCTGTTAAACCAAATCCACCCAAATATACCTGGCTACAATGCCTTCTGTTTAAAACTGATCTAAGATCCTGGAATCCAATTTTGGTCTTTGAAGGACAGGTATTTAGTCTTTCAGCCATCAGCCTGCTTTACAGGTATTGGGCAGCCAGAAAGAGCTCCTATTGTGAGTAGAATTAAATGTGTGAGACCCAGTCTCATTTCTTAATTTCATAAAGAGTTTTACATTCAGTGGCATTTGTGTCAAGAGAGCATGACTGAAGCTTCCCCATGTGTATCTCTTCCACCAGAATAATGCAAAGCCAAAACAGGCCAAAATGGGGAGGGTGGAAAGGGATGGCCAGGAAATAGATGGGTCCTTCAACTGCAAATTGAATTGTTTTAACTCAAAAATGGTATTTGGCATAAAACGGATTAGTCAGCTCTTAAAGGGAGAGGATTCTTACCAGTCTCAAAATGGGATGGTCTAGGGCCTTTTATAACAGGCCCTGAATCAAAGAGTTTAGAGGAAATTGAAGGTTCAAAAAGCTGCTGGAAACAGTTTAGGACCTAAATAACCCTCAATTCATGCAAGTGGGTGGTGGGACTCTGGCACCAAAAAGAACTCCAATAGTCCAGAATTTATACATAGCCTGAGCACGTACTGGGGGAAGGGGGCAGCAGGGAGAGTGGGCAAGAAGGGAAAACTCAATCAGAAATAGTATGTTAATGACCCTGGAAAAGACAAACCACACGAGGGAGCTGTAAGCTTCTAAAAACTGAATGCCAAGTACCTCTCTCTGGAGGTGGTGATGGTATTCAGCCCCTTAAAACATCTGACTTCCTTCCTAGCAATCCTTTAGGGAGTACTCATTAGGTTAAAGAGGCCTTCTAAACTCAAGAACTAGATAAAAATAAAAACCAGGTTTCTGGGGAAGATAGTATCAGCAAATTACAGAAAGTGCTTACTAAGGAAAGCTGGACCACATGATAAAGGAGCATCCAGCAACTAACAATGAAATTGGCCCCCAGTCCTTCATGCAGACCTGAGACACGAAACACTAATTCACAGGCCAATCTGGAATTGAGGGGGCACAACATCATGAGTTAATCTATTGCAATTCAATTACTTTGTTTTAAAAACAATGTACACCAAAGGGGATGTGGTAAAAGGTCATCAGGAAAAAAAATCTCCACACTCGTTCTCTAAGCCCTGGAAAGAACATTATCCTTTCTGGCAACATGCATTCGGGCTGAATGGTGACTCTAAGAGATGTTCTGCCACTATACCCAAAGCACTTGCACTATTTTATGGAGAGAGAACTGTGACCTTGGGATAAGAAAAAGAATGAGGCTATAGGGATATTTATTAAGTACAATCTTAGAAGACTGGGTAAAAAAAAGGAAGCACAAGTTGCTACTCCTGACTAGTCACTCATGTGACCTGCAAATTTAAACTCTCCCAAGGCCTTTTAAAAATCGGATAAATAAGTTACAGATGCTCTTAAAGGTTCCTTCTAAACCTAGGTTTCTAATCATAATCCTCGAATTGTGATAGGGTTGGAGGGGAGACAGAAGGGTAGGCAGAGAACAGAAGGGTAAAAGGACCTGGCTGAGTATCAGGGATGGTTAGAGTAACTGGACAGAATCCTGTCAAATTTTGGGCAATGTCACAGCTTGGTTGTTCCAGATGTACCCAATGTCACAGGTAGAGGAGTAATACTAGTTCAGAGGAATGCAGACAGAAGCTGGCAAACTTTATTATTAGATTTCCCCCAACTTGCCTCCCCATTCTGGGTAAAGAAATAACTTCTTTCCTTCACAGCACACAGTCAACTAAGGTTCTTACTGTGGCAACTTTATTATAGCTAGAAACACAAATTTGGCCAAGAAGGCCAGCTGATAACTCAACCATGATATAATTAAAAAAAAAAAAAAAGTTAACGGAGAAGCCTTTATTCAGTAACACAGAGCCTAACACATTGTTATATTGCAAGGCAGAATAAAGCTACAAAAAGTAACAGAATGAGAAAGAAGAGCAAGAACTATGGCTCTAGATAAGAATTCAACAAGTCAGACAAACTCAGGCACTCGGCTGAAATGGCCTAAACCTAAACACAGGTTACCATTGCCCCTGCCCCCACCCTGTTATCCCCCAAAATAGTAAAAAGGAAACTGTCACAAGCTCACAATTGTTTGATTCTCACCAATATTAACAAAGAAAAACAAAATAAACCAAGAAATATTTGACAGGGTGCCCAAAAATATGCAGTCAGTAGGGAGAGAATCTCTGTTTCTCGCTTTTCAGTTTGTTAGTTACACATGGCACGGCAGAGGTGGTGGTGGTGGTAGCTGAAGCCCCGGTACCCTTAGCAGCAGACACAACATTTAGAGCCAGGAGAGGGATGGGTTTCATGCCAAGCAGACTGGAGACACAAGGGGCGGTCGGAAGAGGGTTGGGGAGGCTGGAGGGTGCGTCGGAGGTCCCCGCTGTGGCGAGCGAGGGGGTGGTGGTGGAGGAGGAAGAAGAAGAAGAAGGGGTGGAGGGTTGAGAGAGGTTGATGCTGAGGTGATCAGGGATCGTGACGGAGGCTGCCTGGGAGGAGGGTTTAGCGTTTTCTAAACTGTAACAGAGGAAAAAAGGAACAAAAAAAAAAGGGTGGGTGGAAGGGAAGACCACAAAAGGGAAAAAGTACAGGACAAAAACTGCTTTAGTAAGTGCCTCTGGCTGCCAATTAGGAAGACCTAATATCAACCTGTGACAAGCTGTCTTTTATCCTACGTCCCACCCTCTAAAAATGTATACTTTACGAAATCCCATTCCACAACGCTATTTAAAACTGCCATGGAGAATAAAAAACTGACAGAATGAGAAAAGAAATCACACACTTCCACATATCTGACACACTGATTTAACCCAGAAGGCAGAAAAGGAATGATTTCAAGCAGAAAATGAAAGGGTACTCATAAATCTTCAAAGAAGAAATCAATGTTTACCCACCCATCACTTGGGAAGCTTTGGGATGCTAATACATATTTTTAAAAATTGTTTTTCCTATAATTAATATTAAAATTTGCTTCTACCTCCACAGCGAACTAACCGGAATTAACCAGTAGATTAGGATGGAAAGGGACAGGAGATCCAAAGAAGGTCACTAATTTCAAACTTCAAAGACTGCAGCATTTTCAAACAGAAGTGTAGATAAGACCTAAGGCCTCATTTCTGGTGAAGGGATGGGGAGAAAAAAGGCTTTTTGTTTTTAACTGACCATACTTCTCATACAAAACTGGAGGGTTAACTTCAAGCACTACTGAAAAATTCAGCTTAATCAAGTAAAAGTACCACTTAGCTGAAAATAAGCTCTAAATAACAGTGATGACCTGTAGCTCTCAAATGCCTGCATGTGTCTAAGCCAGAATTGCAGGTATTTGCTGAAGTCTGTTTGGACAACCTACTGCACAAGATTAACTCTTCAAAGGCAGGGATGTTCCTCCTAAGACTCCATTTTGTTTTCCTAAATCCGAAGATAGTTGCAATCCATAAAAAAGACTCACGAGAATCAGCATAAATGCTTAAGAGTCCATTACTGAAAAAACAGAAGTCTTTCTTCCCTTGTGTTCATATTAAAACCAGTTTGTTCCCTGCATTCAAACTGGGTGTTAAATGAAGCTTTAAAAACTTTTGACCCAAGTACATAGCTTGGATGATCCTGAAAAGAGTGACTAAATCAGGAAAATGAAGGTGGACAAAGTTTTGCTTCCTTATAACTTAGCCACTGACCCAGTTAGGGATCAGGCAAGCGGGTTACATGGAAAAACTATCTGACAATATTCAGGGCAAGTCTATCCAAGCAGAAGAAAAACAGCTTGATTTTCAGGTTCCAAGAACACGATTTCTGCCTCGTTTAACAACCCCCCACCCCAATTAGAAACAAACCTGTGCAAACAGCCTCCCTGCAAAGCTATCAACTACCATTTCAGCCTGAACATAAGAATTTGATGTGCTTGGTAGCTCAAGAAGAAAGCAGATCTAGACATACAAAAGTCTCTCCATAAAGACTAGCAAATACCTCAAGGCAGGAAAAAACGAAGGCAAAAAGAAAGTCAGAACCACTGCTGGGGAACTGATAAATTTTTAACCAGGGGATAAATAAGACCATGGAATAAATACATGGTCAGTATAACATGGCAAAAAAATACTTACAAATTCCTTTCCCTTGCACTAGGTTCAGGAACTCATAAAACTTTAATGCACAACAGGGACCAAATAACTGTGATAGAAGTAAATGACAACAAGGTCTATATAAGAGGGGCAGCTAAGCCTCTTGGGAAATGAGCTGCTAACACTGGTTTAAGACGTTAGTAAGCAATTAAGAACATGACTTAAGCACATGTGCTAAGCAAGAAATACAAATGCCTTGTAGGATGCCCACTGGACTGTGAAGAGTCTTGCTACAGTTGTGTATGTTAACATTAGCCAGGTTTGGATAAGAAAAATAAAACCTCAGGAAGTCATTAAGGGATGAAATGAGATGGTGAGGCGGGAAGAAAGAAATCACTAGGTATTTCTTAAAACATTCCAGTACCTGTGCCTCTCCCACAAGCTCTGAACAATGGAACATACTGGCAATTTGAGAAAAATGGATGTTTTCAGAAAAAAATGGTAATGACTGCCTCCAAGAAACTACCTTGCTGTCACGTTAACTCATAACTCCATTATCCTTATTTCAATTAAGGGTGGTTTGGAGCCTAAACTTAATTAATGAAATACTAATTTATATGACATCTACAGCAAGAGACCCACATTTGGCTTTAAGTTAGTATGGGGGTACTAGCCAGAGCAGTCCTACCACTGAAGACATGCCCCATCCCTTCTACTCCAAAAACACATCAAAAAATGAAATGCAAACAATCTACCCCCTTTTCCCAAACCCCATGCAAATTTATTACAATCTGCTCACTTTTCTCCTACACTAAGAATGGATGAAAAGTAGAGCTAAACTTTAGACTTAAAGTCTAAAAGTAGACTTTAAACTTTCTTTTGCCATCTCTACCCTTTCCACTTCCATCCCCCAAATAGTCCCAACTTAATATTACAGTGTAACTCCCCCCAACACACACATTATTTGTGTGGGCATCAATAATACAAAAAGTAAGGAACCCTTACCTGACATTGATTAGATATTGAGCCAGGCTAATGCTGGCAGCAGATCCAGTGATGGTAACCTGCCTATCAGTAGATCCTTCCACTGGGTTCGCAATTTTGATCTGCGCCCCAGACATCTGACGGATCTCATTGATTTTGGCGCCTTGACGCCCGATTATGCAGCCAATCAACTTAAGGGGGGAAAAAAAAGCATACCAAATTAAGAATTGCATGGCTATGTCCAAGAATCCACCCCACCCCTTAGCCTTCTATGGCTTGTCTACAAATGTGGCAATGGAAACCACTATCTGTATTCTACACACTCTACTCACAGACTCCTGATACAGATTTGCCCTATTTTGTCCCCTTGATAGCTCAGCTGGTAGAGCAGAGGACTGCAGATTTGCCCCATTTTTCTGATCACTACACATCAGAGCCAACTCTGAGCTGATTGACTCCTAGCTCATTTCCTCAGAGTACTAACTCCAAAAATGAAATAAAGCAAAGATGATGATAAACCTACTTTACTGTGGCTAGGAATAAAGGTAAAAGTATTTCCCGTTTCTGTCAACGAAGATGCCTAAATTCATCCTGCTATGATTACGTCTTTTACTATACTAACAAGAATTCTAGCTAACTTATAATACCTTGGGAAAAAGTAAAAAATTGGCCAACATTTGCACTGTCCAATACCCACAGACACCAATGACTACTGAACACATGAAGGTGGCCAGTGAGACAGAAATTCAACTTATTATTGTTATTTTCAATTCAAATAGCTGCATGTAGTGTTCCTGTCGTGGCTCAGTCAAGAGCCCAACTAGTATCCATGAGGATGTAAGTTCAATACCTGGCCTTGCTAAATGGGTTAAAGGATTGGGCATTGCCGTGAGCTGTGGTGTAGGTCGCAGACAAGGCTTAGATCTGTCACTGTGGTATAGGCCAGTGACTACAGCTGATCTGACCCCAGCTTGGGAACCTCCCTATGCCTAGAAGTGTGGCACTGAAGTGAAGGGGGGGGAAGGTGTCCCCATGGTGGCGCAGTGGAAACGAATCCAACTAGCAACTATGAGGTTGTAGGTTTGATCCCTGGCCTCACTCAGTGGGTTAAGAATCCAGCACTGCCATAAGCTGTGGTGTAGGTCACAGACTTGGTTCGGATCCTGCGTTGCTGTGGCTGTGGTAGAGGCCGGCAGCTGTAGCTCCTATTCAACCCCTAGCCTGGGAACCTCCAGATGCCACAGATGTGGCCCTAAAAAGCCAAAAAAAAAAAAAAAAAAAAGCCTACATGTGGTTAGTTACTACCATGTTGAACAGCACAGATAGAACATCCAAGGACCACTGTGTTAGGGATAAGGCTTTAGATCTTATAAGAAACAAAAACAAATGGGAATTTCTACTTGAGACAGAAAGGTTCCTTCTGGCTCAAGATAATCCACACGATAGTTTTATCAATCCCCTCAATAAGTTTTTATTCAGGATTTTACATAGTTTTAAGAATTTAATTTGGTGTCTACAATGCCACTTTCTTTCCCTAGGTGTCGACACTGCTCTATCCTTTAAAACCAAACCTTTCATTTTTATCCCATGCAACCCAACTAACTATACTTACATCGTTTGGAATGGTGAGTTCATGAGAAGTAGTCTGAGCAGATGCATCCAAACCTGCTAAAAAGACAGAAGAGAGCAAAGAAGTTCAATGCACAGCATACAAACTCCCACTGATTTGCACATTTACCTAACAGAAGGAAAACAAACTGGAAACCCAGCATTGGCTGTTGGGATTCATCACTAACTTGGAAGCCTCCAAAGAGGAAAGAGGGGGAAAGGGGTGTAGAAATTATGCTGGAAAGGTTCCTCTGTACACACAGAAGATCTGATTTCATGCCATTTCCTGTAAAGCCCAGCCTATTAGGGTGTAAGGGAATGGAAGCAAGGGGCAAGGGAATGTGGTATCCTCAACCCTCAAAACCAAAATCTAATCAAGTAATTCTGCACTTCTCCCCTTTTCTGGTTGGTTTTCCTGCTGTCGTGTTCCAATTTTATCTCACCTGATGCTATCACCAGCGCCAATATCATGCCTGTTATTGGGTACCATGGACTTTTGGCACACATGCAGAGTTGCTTTAAATACACCTATATCAGATTAACACCCCCCCAACACCCCAACCTAACCTACACTTGAAGGTCAGTGAGAACGAAATGGCAGTAAGGTGAGGGAAGTTCATTTCTCCAGATTTAGTCCCTATCTTTTGCTCCATAATTTTTTTTCCTGTTTTTTTTTTTATTTTGTTTTCCAAAGAAAAAGAAAAAAAATCCTATCAGCAAACACCCATACCTGGACTAGACCAGGCCAGCTGGCTACCTCTCAAGTCTGGTCCTGCTGTTAGATATGGCTGCTAAACTCAATATTTTTACAGGGGGGGTAGGCCAGATCCATCAAGGGACCCTCAGGGGCAGAAGGCCCACCCCTGCTTTGCTCTCTCAGCTCCTTTCTGCCATGTGCATGTTTTGCTAGTATGTCATGGGCAGTGAAACAAGACTCCCACCAGTTTATTAATATAACAGTAGAATACTACAGATTTTTTTTTTAATCATTACCCCAATAGCCTTTCACCTCTGGAGAGCTGGATTCAATGCCTGTTAAGATACAAGTGAAAATGAGTTTGGTGGTCTCATCCTAACCCTATCGGACAAGTTATTCCTTACATAGAAAAAAAAAAGCCCAAAAACAAACCAAAACCAAACCAAAACTAAAAAACGCTACATAATTTGGCACAAATGGATTTTCTACCCAGGTCTGTGAATAGCTGGTGGAGAGAAAGGGGGTGCCAATCAGATCAAAGGGGCAGGAAGTGAGGATGGATTAGAAAAAATACCAGCCTACCCTTTGCCTGATAAGCATCCCCAGACCTCACCCCAAACCTTCCAGGGCCTTTTTTCTCTTTTAGAACAAGTCACCCCAAATGAAAACCAAGTTAACAAACACATTACCTCCTTCAGTTTAGCCATAGAAAACAGGCAGGTTTAAACCAGCAGGATGCTGGGTAATGACACTTGTTTTAAACAGATGTCAAACTGAGACCTTGGGGCTGGCCTCTGTCTTGCACTACACCTTATAGAAATAAACACTGAGGTATCCGTACCACTGAATCCGGTGTTGCCATGCGTCATGGGAAAATGAGACTGTTGCATTGCCAACTGGTGCAGCTTGGTCAACTGCAGGAAGGAAAACAGGAGAGGCTGGCATCAGAACAGTAACATAACCAGGGCTCAAGCACATTCAAGTTTGAAAATGCAGAGCTCCTGATCCACAAAGTCAGCTATTACTCAAACTACAAGAGAGGGTAAGGATGGGGCTTGTGTCACAATCCTGGCGA
Organism: Phacochoerus africanus; assembly: GCF_016906955.1. NCBI lineage: Eukaryota > Metazoa > Chordata > Mammalia > Artiodactyla > Suidae > Phacochoerus > Phacochoerus africanus. Next base: position 21,085,161 of record NC_062550.1, on the reverse strand, counting down.
ATGGGCATAACATGAAGGTAAAGTTAAGAGTTAGAAATAGAAAGGCTATCAGTACCAAGAGAATGAATGCATTTGGGTGTGTGAAAAGAAAAGCAGCAGCATCCACCTGACAACCATTCCCTCATGGCCTATTTAATGAAGGTGTTTGCAGCCATTGCAACAGTTGCCCCAGGGACAAGCACAGACAGGCTAGGTAAACAAACTGTGCAGTGCTGCCAGGGAAAACACACCATGCAGGGTTCTGTCAGTATTGGGAAGAGGGAAGGAGATGAGGAGGCAGGGAGACTGCAAGGAGGAGAGAGATTAAGATAAAACCAAACTGGGTTTAGCACCCCCACCCCATGACTCCTACAGCTATTTTTCTCATCTATAAAACTGTCCTGGCTGTTGTAAAACAACTCCTCTTCAAGGCTACTTCACCTTCCTAGGCCTACCAGTAACCAAGAGCCAAACTCAACTTCCCAAATCTAAAGCTCAGCACCTGAAAGCGTTAGTAAGGATAGAGGAAAAGTGCAGAAAAAGAAATACCCTTAAAGTCTAAATACCAGCACTTTTTAAGTTGGAATTTTTAGTGACAGGCAAGGTTTTATTGAATTGAATCCCCAAGTATTCAGCCTCCTATCCCTCCTGTCTAAACAAGCCCCTTTCCCCATGCTTCTAAATGCTTTTTAAATTTTCACCTCAGACTGAGGAGTACAGAGGGCACACCCAGCCCCCTCAACCCCCATGGAAAGGACTCCATGCAGAGATGCACAGGTCCAGTCTCTTTTAAAGAGATCTGGAACATGGAAAAAAGCAGAATCTAATAATTTGCCAGATTATAATTACCAGGAATGAAATGTCAAAATTCAGGTGCTACTATCCCCCGATGAAAGATTATTTAAGGGCTACAATATAGAGTTCACCTTGTGAGGAAAACAATACTGCAAATGTCTAAAACCCAACTCACTTCTGCCTACATGGAGAAAGGAATGAGACAATTTTGGATGGGAGAGGGAGCTTTTGGAAACAAGAAGTGAAAACAAAACTTACATCTGGCTGTGGAATGGCATACTGTCCTTGAATGGTATAGGCCTACAAAAGGAGGAAAACAGTTCCTATTAAAAACCAATCACGGACAGCCACCCAGTGTGGGGGGCGGGGGGGGGGAAAAAAAGACAGATTTCAACTAGCCAGGAAGCCAGAGCTGAACTAGAGAATGGAGAGGCCAGGGTTTGAGGCAGTAGATGGTATCTCGCAAATACAGTCAGACCTGAGTTGGCCTTCTTTAAACCCTAAATATGATGGCTTATTCCAGGATGCCTATAAGGGGAGCCATGTTCCCTGCAATCAAAGACAAAATAACACAACTGTTTCTTAATGAAAATGTGGGAAGTGGGATTGAACAATGCCTGGATCGACCGAGCCCCCTTCTTTCTCCCCGTGTACAAGATAGCCTAGGAGGAAAACAGTCTCTTCCTTCAACCACCCCAACCCTCCTACCAATCATGGTAACATGAATGATTTGTACCTGCACAAACCTACATGGCATGTTCTGAAACACTTCCCTCTCCCTAGCTTATTTTTTTTCTCTACGTCTGCCTAAAGACCTTAAGTGCACCTGAAGCTAGCTGGGTCCCTAGCACTAGGGAGCTGACCATAGAACACACACACACACAAAAAAAACCACTGTGTTCTGAGTTCTGCCTTCTCCCACCTCCCCTCCATAAAAGGCACTTGCAGCTCCCACTATGCCCTCCTCCCCCCACACCGTAACCTCCCAAAAAGGGAGCTGGGTCTTCAGGGCAGTGGGGTGGGGGACAAGGGGGGGTCAGGAAAGGAGGGGAAGGAAGGAGCAGCTGGTTAACAGGATGTGAAGCTTCTCACATCACAGTGGCCAGTAACCCCAAAAGTGCACCCAGGTAGGGGTGGGAAGGTGAAAATGGGGTAGGAGGAGCAGGAGACAGGGAAGACGGGTTGAACAAAAAAAGAAAAAAAAAAGTAAAAAAAAGAGTTGGTGTTACCATCTGGTGGGCTACGCGGCCTGTGTGAAATGATGTGGGGGGGTCAGTCCAGGTCCCCGTGGACAGGTGGTGTCCACAGCACAAAAATCACCAGCGCCACTGGCCCCCCGCGTGTTGGCAGTCTCGGCTGAGGCGGAAGGATTGAGTGAGCCTTGGAGACTGAACATCCCCTCTCACCTCTAGAGGTGGTCCCTCCAGGTCAGGGTTGAGGCACATGGACGGGGTGGTGTGGGGAAAGCTCGCACTGTCGCTGCCTGTGCTGTACCTGTCCTGTGGATAAATAGAGGATTTCAGTCTCCAGGGCTGTCAATCCGGCACCTTGTCACCAGCATGAAATTCACACAAAAAAAGTTGTTTAATTTTTTATTTTCCTTTAAAAAGGAGCTCACAACACAATTTGAAACGAGCTGTAATTAGTGAATTAAAAAGAAAAAAAAAGTTACCTATAGTGGCAGATTTCATACTGCACAACTGGGCTATTTTCAGTAAGAATAAAGAGGTGGGACAACAGAGCTGATGACAGCTTCTGGTCAGTGTGGGATTAAATTGAACCTCTATAGAGCCCACTTTGTCACAAAGGAACAAAAGACACAGGTCCATCTGTGGACACTGCATGAACTTGTTCATTTAAAAAGGCCCATGGGAATAATCCATGACAACAGGGCCACTCATAGAAGAAGAGGCTGCAAGCTTTTAGAGGGTGGTCAACTGAATAAAGGGGAGGGAGGGAAGGAAAGCAAAGAGGTAAGAAGGGGGTGGGGTGGGGGGAGGAAAGGGAAATGAGGAAGAACTGTAAATGGGAGAGGACTGCTGCCATGTGGCATGGATAATCCCAAATGGGAGTGGAAGAATCCAGAAGAGTAGGAACCTGTAGTTCCAGGGGAGAAAGGGAAACTCCTAAAACTAAACCTCCCTGCTACACTGACTCTGGGCTTTTGCTTATCCTGCCTCACTATCCAGACTGACTGAGAGCCCTCTGACAAACCAATTTGTACAAGGCTAGTGTTAAGGCAAGGTACTAAACTGTCAAGGTAACACTGTGCTATGATTAACTTCTTGCGAAAGCTTCCAGAACTGTAAGACAAACTAAATCCCCCAAAACTTGTTCAGTTTTATAACAACTCAATAGAATATGAATGCAATGTACTTAAGTGCTTCCCCAGTTCAAATACAAGATGGAACTAGCTGAGTAACTGCTTCTCTAAATAACAAGTCAGCCCCATGTAGGAAAAGGCACTTTTGAGCATTTTACTTGCAGCTATCAAAATGAAGGTCACCTATTTTAACCTGAACTCCAATATTTAAAAAAACAGACCCACCTATTCCTCAAATACTAGCCAAAAGCACAAAACTACCATGGGTGCTAATCAGTGCCCTGTCACATAAATCTAACTACAGAATAAACCATACACCAAAGACTCAGAGTTTAGGTGGGTGAAGGAGGAGAGGCCAAAGGGGTGCTCTGGTGTTCTTACTCTAACACCAAGGGTCACAGCCCCACATGCGCTCTCTCCCACTTCTAAGACACTGAACCCTTTATCCCAGCTGATTTCAGTTACGCCATGTGGGTTCAAACCAGTGTTTATGAGGTTAAGAGCCCAGGAACAACACACTGGAGTTTGGGAGTGAAGGGGTAGGAGTAGGGGAGGTGAGGTGGGGAGAAGGGGAAGTTTGTAGGACACTCAATTTCAGGACCCCCCAATTTGAGACCACCATCCAAGAATCTCTTTCAGAGGTCCAACTCTTTGCTACCTTTACCCAGACCTCTAAAGAACATCCCACACATAAAAAATCATGGATGGGGTAGGAGTGGGGAGAGAAATAGTGACACCAATGTAGTTTAATCCTTTCTTCTAACCCAACCCACCTTAAATTACCTCTTCCGAGTGCCTACAAAACTCCCATTGCCTGCTAAAAATTAAATAAGATGGCATTCATAGTTTTCCCCAGTACAAAAAATAAATAAAACTGAAAGCAGGTCAAACTATGGCCAGAGTACAGATTTCAGCAAGCATGCAGAGTGGCCTGGTGTGCTGCTGGCAATTGACAATTTCAAATATAATCCCTGCTCACCCTAGCCCACCAATCAAAATTTTCTTACCTGACCACCTGCAAAGATGACCGGAGAACTGGACGGCTTGGGCCGGTACGGGATGGTCACGCCCTTCGGGGGGGACTGGGAGAGAGTCAGAGGGGAAAAAAACAAAAAGAGATAAGGTTTCAAAGCTGCTTCAGCTGTGTGGCTTAAGCTCACACAGGTCAATTAAATTAAAAAACTGTATTATTTCCATCCCCTCACCCACCAATCTTATCTCTGGCTAGATCATCTAGTTATTTGCCTTTAAAACAGAAGATGGTCCATGGACTACAAGAGCTCACAGTACTCTCATCAAGACAGATCCCACTGTAATAATTTAGGTATTTATTTTCATGTGTTCAACTAAGTCTAACAAACATGAAAAATCTTTGTGTATATTTTTTTTGTTACTTTTGTTGTAGCCTGCAGTGGCTTGATGTGGAATCTCAGTTCCCAGACCAGGGATTGAACCCACGTGGCATTAGTGAAAGCACTAACCACTAGACCACTAGGGAATATCCACATATGTACATTTTAGCTGGTAATTAAGACCTTACATATTGTCCTGAATAGGAAATAATGCTAAAATAGTAAATAAAGCACCCAAATGTTATATCTAGAATACAGAAATGTGCACATTTTTCTAAACTCTTCTTGAAAGTCCTACTTTCCTTTCTCACCAATATGGAAACAACTTCTTATGACAAGGTTTAATTCCCCTTAATTTTACTATTCTTCTAGTTGAACCGTATCTATCAGGACCTTGTAAGTCATTCAGAAACATCACAAATACAGAAAAAAGTTTCTATATAATTCCCGCCTCAGAACAGAAATTTAAAGAATACATCAAAGTTACAGAGAGCCAAAACACCGAAATCTGAAAGACAATGTAGCTCTCAGGAACCCAGATACATCTTTTGTCCACTCAGTCCGAGTAGTGGATTTTCCTCTACCAATTCCACTAGAATTGCTAAAAACCAAATGATCACTGCTGCTTAGCAGTTTCTATTTTTGCTTGGACTATAAGAAAGTCAAAGCTAGGGGAAGGAAAATATGAACTCAGGGAACCTTTTCCCCACCCCCCACTGGAGGCTTTTAACAGCCTCACCTAATTCTAGTCTTTCTAAATATAGATCAGTCTGTCTCCCTAAATCACCCTCCCCCCATTCTCAGCATGAGCCTGAGGGCTTACCTCCAACATGACCACGCAGATCTGTTTCACACACTCAATGATGGATTGCGGGATGCCAGCAATAGTGATGGCCCGCTCAGTGGAGTTGGGGAGCATGTCCCCTGCCACCTGGACCTGAGCTCCTGTACTCTTTGGGGTAAAAAGAAATTCAAATATCAGAGAAAACAGTTCATACTCTCCAATATCTCCCAACAAAAATTTTAGAGTCTAAAACTCAGTAGACATTCATCCCATTATCTTACCCTTTTTATCCTCCTTTCCTGCTCTTCCCTTGTTCTAGATAAGACTGTCTAATCACAGTTATAAATAAATTAGCCCCTGAAAGCTGAGAATAAGCCTGAATAATAGCCTAAATTTAACCCGCTCTCAAGAAAAAGGTCCTTCTAGATGGTTTCCTCTCAGCTAATGATAGCTTTGTGGGCCACAAACAAAATACCCACAAATATCACCCATCTTTAATTCTCTTCTCGAACAAATATTTAGCCCATTCTCTATGCCAGGCACCATTCCAGGTACTTGAAGTACATCAATAAATAAAATCAAAATCTCTACTCACACAGCATGTACAACAGTTTTCCTTTAGGAACCTTTCAAATTTCATTCCAACAACCAATTCAGTAAGTCCCAGATACAACTGGAAGCCTCCATAATACAATGTAACTCCACGACTTAAAAGGGACAATTACACCTACATCCTAATGTACCTTCTCATTTTCCCTTTGCTATTTAGGAATCTGGCCAAGAAAAATATCTGCTATTATTATATATCAAATTATAATCTCTCTCTCCAGACATGAAAAAGAATTATGTAGCCTCATTAAAAAGTTGCCAACATGTCATACAGAATAGCTGGAATGTGACTAATCTTCCGCCATCTGATGGTCAAAATATATAAAATGTAAAATGTATACATATCATGTAGAACATACACACATCAACTTGTAGTCTTCTAGGACTGTTACTTTAAAAAAATCTTCATCTTAACAAATACCAATTTTTCCTAGATAAAGTAAAAGTTAGAGGAAGCCACATTTAGAGTAATTTACTTTCAAAAAGAAAAACCACAGAAGTTACCTACCTCCCGAATCTCTTTGATCTTGCAACCACCTTTCCCAATGAGAGAGCCACACTGACTAGCAGGGACCACCAGCCTCAGGGTGACTGGGGGTCTACTGGCAGCTGTGCTATTGGTCATAGAGCTGCTGATGTCCTACAAAAAGAAATTAGTCAAAAACACCAGAATATAAGAGTTTAAACAGATACTGAGGAACTCATTAACTGCCATAAAAGAACCACTTACCCTTATAAGAGCTATATTATGTCATGATCTGCATCAATAAAGGCTCAAATGTTGTCCCCCCCCCCCCATATTTCTGAAAAGATAAAAAGCTCTACAAAATTCCTCAGATTTAGCCTTAAACATATTTTCCTTCACCCTAGGAGCAATGTTCTTGGTAGGGAGAAAACTGATCACTTGTTTTGAAAATTAAAAGAGCAAAATAAAATACTGAAATCAAAAAATTAAACATTAAGAGGGAGATCTTTTGTGGCACAGTGGGTTAGTATCCAGTGTTGTCAGTGCACCAGCCTGGGTCGTTGCTGTGGTGTGGGTTCAATCCCTGGCCAGAAATTTTCACATTCCATGGGCACAGGAAAAAAAAAAAAAAAAATTAAGACAAAGGTGAAATAATTTCTGTCATGGCTCAGTGGTTAACGAATCCCAACTAGGAACTGTGAGGTTGCAGGTTCAAGCGCCGGTCTCGCTCAGTGGGTTAGGAACCTAGCTCTGATTAGGCTCCTAGTCTGGGAACCTCCACATGCTGTAGGTGCAGCCCTAGAAAAGACAAAGACAAAAAAAAAAAGGTGAAATAACGATGCAACTCAAATTCAAGCAACTAATTCTGTGCTCTTAAGAAATTGTAACGGGGGGGGGGGGGGGGGGGGGGGGGGGGAAGAGTTCCTGTCGTGGCACAGTGGTTAATGAATCCGACCAGGAACCATGAGGTTGCAGGTTCCACCCCTGGCCTTGCTCAGTGGGTTAAGGACCCGGCGTTGCCATGAGCTGTGGTGTGCAGGTCGCAGACGCAGCTTAGATCCCCCATTGCTATGGCTCTGGTGTAGGCCAGCAGCTACAGCTCTGATTAGACCCCTAGACTGGGAACCTCCATATGCTGCGGGTGCAGCCCTAGAAAAGACAAAAAGACCAAAAAAAAAAAAAAAAGATTAAATGGTGTAGTTCTATTTATCCTTGTTTTAATTTTCAGTAATATTTCCATTGTAGAGATAATTAAATTGAGACTGAGTACCTGCCCAGTCACATCTAAGAAGCTGTCAATTTGAAATTAGAAGACTGTATCACCTCCAAAACCCAGTCTTTCCTCTAACAATATGCCGCTTCTAAAAAGTTATGGCTTTAAAATAGTTAAACATCACTTCTTAGTTTAAACTCTATGTAGTAGATAGACCCAGAAACTTCTTTTTAAATGATTTTTATTTACATTATAGTTGAAGAACAGTTAGATATTTGTTAAGAAACTTTTTCGTTAAAGCTTTTTTTTTTACTTTTGAGGGCCACACCCACGGCATATGGAGGTTCCCAGGCTAGGGTTTGAATCTGAGCTGCATCTGCTGGGCTACACTGCAGCCATAGCAACATGGGATCTGAGCCATGTCTGTGACCTACACCACAGCTCACAGCAACACTGGGTCCTTAAGCCACTGAGAGAGCCCAGGGATCAAACCCACAACCTCATGGTTCCTAGTTGGATTCATTTCCACTGTACTGCAACAGAAACTCCTTATTTGTTATGTTTAAACAGATTTTCCGAAATTTTTTTTTTCTTTTTGCAATTTCTTGGGCCGCTCCCAAGGCATATGGAGGTTCTGAGGCTACAGGTCAAATCGAGCTATAGCCACTGGCCTATGCCAGAGCCACAGCAACTCGGGATCCGAGCCACGTCTGCAACCTACACCACAGCTCACGGCAACGCCGGATCCTTAACCCACTGAGCAAGGCCAGGGATCGAACTCGCAACCTCATGGTTCCTAGTTGGATTCGTTAACCACGGAGCCACGAAGGGAACTCCAGATTTTCTGAATGTTTTTTAAGCTACAAGCTCTGGATTAGCAAGGTTTTGCAGGTCCAAATATATTTCTGATCTTGGTAAGGATAAAATTTCAGACACCATTAAGGCATCAAGCAGCAAGCTCCAAAGCTCTCTCTGCCTGTAGTGTCGAATGTGTGATTACCAGCATTACAGTAGAGAAACTAAAGAGTTGAGTGGGCAAGAGCACTGGTTGTTCAGCATTTTAATGTTGAGGCAACTTACTGAACAAAGAGACTTCCTTCTGTGAAAAATCTCTAGTACTGACGTTTTGCTTCTGATAGCCTATAAAACATATTCCCTCCAAGTATAGCTCTGGCAGTTACCAGATTAACTTTTTTTTTTTTTTTGGCCACACCCATAGCATACGGAAGTTCCTGGGCCAGGGATGGAATCTGAGCCACAGCAGCAACATACACTGCTGCAGTGCCAACACCAGATCCTTAACCCACTACAGCACAAGGGAACTTCCAGACTGACTTTAAAAAAACATAACTGCAAACAGTGTTGGAAGGTATCTGTATCTATAGAGTATTAGTGTTCAGCAGAGCTAACAAAAGAACATTAATTTATTCATCCAACTATTGAACCAATAATCATGAACATAATGGTGGCATACCTTCAAGAAATAAAAAAAATAGGAGTTCCCACTGTGGCACAACTGGATCAGCAGTGTCTCTGGAGCACTGGGACACAGGTTCAATCCCTGCCCTGGCAAAATGGGTTAGGGATCCAGCCACAGCTGTGGCATATAGGTCACCAACTGTGGCTTGGATCTGATCCCTGGCCTGGGAACTCCACATGCCACAAAGTGGCCTATAAAGAAAAAAAAAAAAAAGTAACAATTTAAGAAAAAAATTATTTTAACTAAAAAAAGAAATAAAAATAAAGGCTGGTTTTTCACACATTTTTTGTTTTTACACTGAGTGCCTGATAATAGTCAAACTATCTGGGTTGTTCTTTTTTTAATAGCCAGTTTAACGGAAATTCCCAGGCCAAGGATTGAATCCAGGCCAAAGCAGTGGCAACACCAGATCCTTTAACCTGGACAGGGTTCAGACCCAGACCGCTGCAGTCAGATTTTTAACCCAGTGAACCACAATAGGAACTTGGTTTTTTTTTAAAAGTGTAGTCAATACACAGTATTTTGTTTCAGGTATACCAGTGACTTGACATTTGTTTAATCATTACAAAATGATCATTACAAGAGTTCCCATAGTAACTTAGTGGAAACAAACCCAACCAGGAATCATGATGTTGCAGGTTCAATCTCTGGCCTTGCTCAGTGGGTTAGAGCCGGTGTTGCCATGAGCTGTGGTGTAGATCACAGATGCGGCTCGGATCTGATGTTGTTGTGGCTGTACAGCTTCGATTTGACCCCTAGCCCGGGAATCTCCATATGTTGCAGAGTGCAGCCCTAAAAAGGCAAAACAACAACAAAAACAAAAAACGATTATCACAGTAAGTCTACTTAACCATTTGTCACAAAACAAAGTATTACTATATTCCTTATTGATGTATATAACCTTCCATGACTTAATTTTTATTTTTCGGCCACAATTATAGCATGTTGAAGTTCCTGGGATCAAACTCAAGCCACAGTAGCAACCGAGCTGCTGGAGAGACATTGCCAGATCCTTAACCCAATGCACCACAAGGGAACTCCCTCACATGACTTATTTTATAACTGAGAAAACATAGAACGTTTCAAAAATTTGTGACACCCTTGCAAAGGGGCCACGCTAACCTCTATCATTCCAATTTTTGTGTATGTGCTGCTGCCAACTTGAGCACTCAAACTATAGATGACTCTTGAACATAGGGGTTAGGAGCACTGGCCCCCACCCTAGTCAAAGATCCAGGTATAATTTATCTATAGTTCCACATGCATGGACTGTATAGTTCTGTATGACATACTATGCAATACTGATGTACTCATTGAAAAAATTTCAAGTACAAGGGACCTTGTACAGATCAAACTCCTGATGTTCAAGGGTCAACTATGTTTCTTCGGATTAAAATAACTTCTTTTTAAACTACAAATGGTCCAATCTTGGGGGTGCTAAATGGGAGCAAAGGACCCATTCACAGATTTTTATGAGCTAGTCTACCCTGGAGTTTTTTTAAATCCTTGGAAAACCACTAAGCTATCTAGGAGCACCTAAAATGAAGAATGAGGGGAAAAAATAAATTAAAAAAAAAAAAAGAATGAGGGACAAGGAACAAACCTCTTCCAGTTTGTCAATGATCATAGCAAAGGCTTTGAAGATGGCATTAGTGGGTCCAGCCAAAGTGATAATTCTCTCAGGACAATTCCCTTCTGAGATGTTGATACGTGCACCACTCTGGATAGGAAACAGAACCAAAACGTTAAACAGACAAAAAAGATCTGAGCATACCACTCACAAATATATAACCCCTCCTAAATAAGATGGGCAAGGAGCTGCTTATACACATGATCCTGACACAAGGCAAAGTTGACAAAACTTCATATACTGTCTGTGTTTGTCCTCAAATAGATTACAGAAGCTGCTTTAAGTTTTGAATGAATTTAAGACTTACTAGATCTGCATTTCCCAGCATACTATTTGTCATGACAAACAACCAAACCAGAAAAATACCAGCTTCTCCTGGTATTAACATCTTCCCCTCTTCTAATCTCTCATTAAAAAGAAGGTTTGCTTTAAAAGTTTTTAACTTCCTAAGGTAATGGTCCCTAACCCCGGCATCCCCAATAACTCACCTCCTCTCGCATCTTCTTAACCGATTCTCCTTTCTGTAAGGGGAAAAGTCAAGGGTGAGCTCCACTGGCTATTTAAACCCAAATTGTCTAAAGAGTAATTAGAGTTGAAGTGAAACTGCCTCACCTTTCCGATGATACTGCCAACTTCCTGCAATGGAGAAAACTAGTGTCAAATATGAAGTGGTCTTTATCACAAGAATTAATTGTTACAGTCTGAAGTAATGGAAAAAACGTTAAGATTTACTAGAAGTGAATGGAAAGGCTTATTTTCTTTGCTCAAAATATAAGTGAAGCTAACAAAAAATCATGAAGGAATAATTGATTAAATACTATCTTTGCATTTAACATAATTCATTTTTTTTTCTTTCTTTCTTTTTTCTTTTTTTTTGGTCTTTTCTAGGGCCAATGCCATACATACGGAGGTTCCCAGGCTAGGGGTCAAATCGGAGCTGCAGCCGCTAGCCTATGCCACAGCCACGCCAGATCCCAGCCGTTTCTGCAACCTACACCACAGCTCATGGCAACGCCAGATCCTTAACCCACTGAGCAAGGCCAGGGACCAAACCTGCAGCCTCATGGTTCCTAGTCAGATTTGTTAACCACTGTGCCACGTCAGCAACTCCATAATTCATTTTTCAAAATGCCAAATATACCACCCCACCTTAAAGTTATCCAAAATTGTTTGGACAGGGGAAATCTAACTATCACAAGCTATAGCAAGTTCCATGAGAAAAATCTTATTCAGGTATGAGACACTCTTTGGCTCTGGCCTCTAGTTAAGCCCTTCCCGCTCAGGGGGAGCTTCCTAGGAAAGTCTGTCCATTTTCCCACTACACTCTCTTCTACTCCACTAGAGAAGAGTGTTAAAGCCAGATGCCCCACAGTGCTAATCTGATGAGCTCCAAGATGCATGCTCTCTCTTCCTGGCCCCTCCCCTAGCAGTTACTATGACCCAATTTCCCAAGCTGGTGCATACCTTTCCATGCATAAGTAGCCGGATGGTGAGAGTGACATTTAATCCACCTTCAATCACACCGGTGTCCATGTCGAGCAGTGTTCTGGGGAGCTGGACTTTGAGTGGTCAAGTCTTTGGTCACTGGTGGGGGGGTGAAAGCCAAAAACTGAAACACAAATATGACCAAAATCAGAGTAGGAAAACAACGGCAATATTTCCCAAGGTTATTTTAACTATTATGAATGTTTTCTGACTCTTTTCCTTAAGTGCACAGCCTATCACTTGGCAGCCTTGTATACATCTAGCACAACTGCATTAACAGCTCAAGTTTTGTAACAAAGAATGGAAGGCGACTTTCCAGTTCATTAATGGTAAGGTTTCCGCTGACTCTCAGGATGTGAAAGATTTCTTCAATTGGCAATGGTTCTAAGGGAACTGCTGAACCTGCATCAGTTGTCCTTCAGCAGACTAAGCTTCAAAAGAATAGAAACACCTGGAAATAATGGAGGCAAAACTCTAACCAACTACAGTGAGGGAAGCAACCTTTCGCTTCCTTGTTAGGCTCACACTGGAATCTAGTGAGGACACATGTAAATGTTCTTACTGGCAGCAATTTCTACATAAAGAAATTAAGATTTAGCTTATATTACAGTGCTGAATGTCAGTAGATGTCACCAAATAATTTTCAAAAGATTTAAATAAACCACCTCAATGAAAAAAGTATTATCTGAAATGCCTTCTATGCAAGCTGGGATTCCATATTCCTTTTTGGGAAATGACTCAATACATTAAATGCAGCCTGAGCCCTCTTTTCCCAAACCAACTTGATAGTGCCTCAAGAGTGGAAAATTTTCCTTCTTTCTGTTATTAACCTGTTACCACACAATCTTTATTCAACTCTACTAAATCTTAAATTTTCTTCCAAAGAAAACAATCAAAACAACTGGTATTGCTAAAAACGTATTGAGGCCATAGAAGTAATGAGCCTTTCCTACCAAATGAAGCCTTTTCCCCACCCTACCCTCTAATGTTCCTAACCTTTCTGCTTTAATTGATGACATGTAGAAACAATGTTTTCGTATATAGCTTAGCCTACAACACCTCCTTACTACTTAACCTTAGCTTTAAAAATAATCTCCCCAAAGTTGTGAAATTTCTCCAGTGACATTTTTAGTATCCAGCCCTTCAAAACATCAATGATCTCTCTCCTACAGCTAAGTTTTCCCTCTTCACATAACCAGCCACTGTTTTAACTTTGCTCTAGGACCATATCCTAAATATTAAAAGTGTTTAAGTGGCTGCCAGACCATTCTGTATATAGCAAGCTGCTCCATGGTTACCTCAAGTATGTGATTACTTAAAAGATGGGCTTTGCATCCCCAAAGCACCTCATCCCCCAGGTTTCAGAATATAATTAATTGCTGGAAAAATCCCAGCATTCAACACTTTTCACTCATGGAAAAACAAGAGTGCTGGGGGTAGGGATGGGGGGGAGACATTATTAGGTCTGTAAGCACGACATTTTAAAAAAATAAGACACGGTAAAAATCTGGCAGTTTAATTCCTTATACCTACTAACATAAAACAGAAGCACTTGACAAATACCACAATAAATGCAAGTTCGAAAGTGCAAGAATATTGAAATATTTGGAGCCATTTCTTGAGGTAAGGCAGAAAGAAGCATTTCCAACTCTAAATCATCCAAGAAATCCCTGTCATATTTCTCTCCTGACTAGGTCAATGTAAGTGTACCCAATCCCAGGAATCCAGCAGTTAATCCTGCAGTACATTACCCCTTCTCCTATAAATAGCTCTGTCTGGGTCTATAGCGGCAGGCATTTTGTAATTTCAAAATTCGTTACCCCGAGACAACGTCCTGAATAACTCGGTAACTGGGAGCCCGTCCACCCTTGAACTCCGCAGCCCCCTTCTCCTTGGTCATCCAAGCATTTTCCACCTAAAAAATGCACCCCCCATCCCTCCACTAGAAAAGAGGAAAAAAAATAAATAAACGGTTCGGTCGGGGGGGGGCGCTGCGATCCAGGGGGAGGGGCCGGACTAGTAGCGCCTCCTCGTGTGGCTGCGCCAGCGCCTGACCCCCGCGGGGAGCCGCGCTCACCCGCCCGGCCAGCAAGCCGGCCATCGCCTCCCCCCACCCCCCTCAACCAACAAATCCACCGCCGCCCCCCCTACCGCGCGCGCGCCCTCCTTGACTCTTGCGCAGCCGCCACCGGGAAAAGGCGGGGGGATGGGGGGAGGCCTTGCGCGAGGCCTACTAGGCCTCGGCGGAGCCAGGGCCTTGCGTGAATGGCCGGCCAAGCAGAGTGAGAGGGAAGGCGCTCACGCGGGACTACGCGAGGCCGGGGCTCGTGACGGGGACCGGAGCCCGCTAAGAACGATGGCAAGAGCAGAAATACAGCTATAGCCGGGGGCGGAGGAAAAATTTTGAAGCTTACCTGCAGGCGCGAGGCGACTGAGGGGGAAAAGGGGAGCGGGCGGGAAGGGGAAGGGCGGGAGGCCGGGGGCGGAACAATAGGGGCGGGCGGGAAGGCAAGGGGGGCCCCGCGGGCGGGCGGAGGAGGAAGGGGGGGGTGGAGGAGGAGGAGGAGGAAGGGGGAAAGAGACCCCGGGGCGGGTGGAGGGCGGCGGAGGGCGGGCGGGCGGGCGGAGGGCGGGCGGGCGGGAGAGGGCGCAGGCTGCGGCTGCTCCGGCTGCTGCCTCTGCTGGTCTGGGAGGGGGACGGGGCGGAGCGGCCCGCTTTCAACCCCGCGCACCCTCCGACCCCGGAAGCGCTAACCGCCCCGGGGGCCGGCGAGGCGACTGCGTCGTCCAAACCTTCCCCACGCAATGCGGACGGCCTCCCAATAGCCTAGAGCGGCTCCGTGGACAGCGTTGGCACCAGCGAGACAATAACTGGTAGCAGATGGCGAAGTCTAGGATAGAGCGGCAGCGCAGGGGCCAGGGAGGAAACTAGTGGCCCCTAGCGGGCTGGTTGGAAAGCTCAGGCGTTAGTGCGGAGAGAGTTGGCAGTCGCCATGGATAAAGGAAATGGGAAAATGGGAGGGGTGAGGAGACACTGACAAGAGAGGGTGGGAAAAACTCAGTAAGTAGTCTATAGTGAGATTCAAAAAGAGAAAAAAACTAATTTGCCATATTAGAAGTAACTTTTACACCAACTCCTTACTCTGAAAATTGGTAATTAAAGGAATGAATTAAGCTTTTACCCTTTCTTTTAAAAAGAACTGTACTAAGGGGAAACTTTTAAAAAAGAATTCCATATGATGAATGTAGAGAAATAAAAGAGAAAATCACCATTCATTCTCTAACCCAAAATGAAATAAATGATTCAAGCAACTATCATCAATCATCAAAATTTTAAGTGAAACGCTGTTAGGGAACAGGATATTCTCCCAGTGCCAAATATCACCACATAGATTATTTGCAAGTCCCACTAAAAGCCCCCCAAATTTTAACTTTAAAGATCTGATAGTCACCACTTTACAAATTGATCAAACTTTGCATCACTAATAGTACAACTTTGACGTAGTCCTTGATGAGATGCCATAAGTACATACATACATACATACATCATCTATTAAGTATTCTCGGCAAGTGTTTGATCTTCATCTAATCAAGCCTTCAGAACCGATTTGCAATTTACAGGAAATTTACAAGGGTAAAAGAAAAAGTGAAACACATCGAAGAGATAACGAGCAAATCTAGAATGTGGGACATTCAACAAGACAACTAGCCTATTCTCTGGAAAAAGAAAATGGTGGATCTTGTTTGGATCCTGGTTTTAAAGAAAATAGCCATAGGAGTTCCCATTGTGGCTCATTGGGTTAAGAACCCAACTAGTATCCATGAGGATGTGGGTTCGATGCTGGCCTTGGTCAGTGAGTTAAGGCTCCAGTGTTGCCTCAAGCTGCAGTGTGAGGTGTAGGTCGCAGAAGTGTCTTGGATCCCGAGTTGCTGTGGCTGTGGCGTAGGCCTGCAGCTACAACTCCAATTCAACCCCTAGCCTAGGAAACTTCGATGTGCCACAGTTGCAGCACTAAGAAGAGAAAAAAAAAAAAAAGCATTTTAAGTCATTTTGGGGACAGCTGAGGAAATTCAAACATGAACTGAATATTACCTAATATTAGGAGGTATTGTTAATTGTCTTAGGTGTGATAATGAAATTGTGGTTATGTAGGAGAAATGCTATTTTAAGAGGTGCATGATGAAATATTTAAAGGTGAAGGGTAGTGATGTAAAAAAACTTTTTGTTTGTTTTTTTTAGGGCTGCAACTGTGACATAAGGAAGTTCCCAGGCTAGGGGTTGAATCAGAGCTGTAGCCGTTGGCCTACACCACAGCCACAACAATGCTGGACCTGAGCCACGTCTGCTACCTACACTGCAGCTCACAGCAATACTGGATCCTTAACCCACTGAGCAAGGCCGGGGATCGAACCCATGTCCTTGGTAATACTAGTTGGGTTTATTACCACTGAGCCACAATGGGAACTCCAGAACAGACTTTTAAATGGTTCACGTAGGTATATCAATAAAGCAAATTTGGTCAAATGTTAACAACTGTTGAGTGTAGATGGTAGGTTTATGAGTGATCATTGCACAGTTCCTCAAACTTAAAAAATAGTTTTCATAATAAAATTGGGAAAAATATGATATGAATGGAAGAAGATGGGCAAGATATTGACAATTAATGAAGCTAGGTTATGAGAATAGAGGAGTTCATATACTGTTTCTCTACTCTTGTATATATATCTGTAAATTCCTGCATGAAAACTTTTGTTTAAAAAATAGAGTTCCCTGGTATCCTAGTGGTTAAGGATTCAGCTTTGTCACTGCTGTGGCTAGGATTCAATACCTGGTCCAGGAACTTGTGCAAACCGTGGGCACAACTGAAAAAAAAAAAAAAAAAAAGGAGGAGCCCTGGAAGAGAATAAAACAAAATACAGAGCATATTGAAAGAGACAGTTAATAGAGGGTTATTATTTGGAGTTCCCGTCATGGCACAGTGGTTAACAAATCCAACTAGGAATTATGAGGTTGCGGGTTTGATCCCTGGCCTTGCTCAGTGGGTTAAGGATCTGGTGATGCCGTGAGCTGTGGTGTGGGTTGCAGACTCAGCTTGGATCCCGCGTTGCTGTGGCTGTGGTGTAGGCCGGCGGATACAGCTCCGATTTGACCGCTAGCCTGGGAACCTCCATACACCGTGCAAGCGGCCCTAGAAAAGACAAAAAAAAAAAAAATGGAGGGCTATTGTTTAACCTTGTTCAAGTTCTTTGGGTGTCAGTTCTATCCTCAATATTAGTCAAGTCTTATTGGGCAACCCCAATTCAGTGGAGTTATGTGAAAAGTGAAAGCTTTCCGAAGTGGAAAATAATAAGGCTTGGGGACTCCAGTACTTTCCTCCCACCCCCCAAATGATAGAATGGGCATTAGGAACAATGTGAGATAAAAATAAAAAGAAGTCTGGAGTTCCTGTCGTGGCTCAGTGGAAACGAATCCGACTAGAAACCATGAGGTTGCGGGTTTGATCCCTGGCCTCACTCAGTGGGTTAAGGATCTGGTGTTGCCGTGAGCTGTGGTGGAAGTTGCAGATGTGGCTCGGACCTGGTGTTGCTCTGACTCTGGCGTAGGCCAGCAGCAACAGCTCTGATTAGACCCCTAGCCTGGGAATCTCTGTACGCCTTGGGTGCGGCCCTCAAAGGACAAAACAATAAATAAATAAAATTTAAAAATAAATAAATAAATAAATAAAAAGAAGTCTGTCATTTGACAAAGGCAAAGGGCAGAATGAATACTGAAAGAGAGGAGAGGAAGTAGGAAAATATTAGGACATCCAGAATAAAACAAACCAAAGCAGGCTTACTGGGAGGCCTGGGCTGAAGGTCAGATTAACCTTAAGACTTTGCAGTTGGACCATTTATACCCCAGGGGCTCTGAGAGTTTGGGTGAAAGTGAGTGGCTATCCATTAAATCATCTCTAACATGGGGAGGGGGGGCAAAACAAAGGTGTAATTAAAAGTTGATAAAATATCACAACACAACTCTTCTAATAACTCCACAGACAGTAATATGGCTTCTATTGGGACTGGCCAACAGTTGCAGACAGCTTTGAAAAAGATACATCCAACAGCAGTACTTGCTACTTTTTTGAATCAGTACATTTGCCTCAGAAGGGGAACCAAACTAGTCCAGTGAACTTGCCTAGGGTCTCAAAATAACCTGATATAGGGAAATGATTCCAAAAGGACATCAAACTGAAGACTCACCCCAAGACTTCCAGTGTCAATTTTTTTTCCTCCTTTTTTGGCCGTCCCGAGGCAGATGGCATTCCCGGGCGAGGGATCAGATCCCAGCTGCATATGGAGTTCCTGGGCCAGAGATCAGACAGATCCCAGCTGCGACAGCAAGCTATACTGCAGCTGCAGCAATACTGGAGCCTCTAACCCACTGTGCTAGGCTGGGGATCGAACCTGCATCCTGACGCTGCAGAGATGCTGCTGATCCTGTTGCACCACAGCGGGAATTCCTCAACTTGTATTTTACATCTAACGAATTTCCTTTCCTTTCCAATTTTTTTTCCCAATTTTCAATTAATTTTGTGGAACTCTTTCTATACATTTCTAGTAAGGAAAGAATGGCAGACTCCCAGATCCTCTCATGGACATAGGGCATCAGAACCACCATCTTTAGAGTCTCATACTGATAGACAAAACAGGGCGCACCTACCCACTGCTCTCAGGAGCCAGGCAAGTAATACTAGTAGCCTAAAGAAAGGCAACAGGAGGGAGTTCCCATTATGGTGCAGCAGGAACAAACCCAACTAGCATCTATGAGGACACAGGTTTGATCCTTGGCCTCGATCAGTGGCATAAAGATCTGGCGTTGCCGTGATCTGCAGTGTAAGTCACAAACAGTGTAGGTCACAGACATGGCTGGGGTCCTGCGTTGCTGTGGCTGTGGTATAGGCCAGCAGCTGCAGCTCCGACTTGACCCCTAGCCTGGGAATGTCCATATGCTGCAAGCGTGTCCCCCCACCCCCCAACCCCCAAAAGCTGCAACTTTCCCCCAAGTACGTGTATTAATTTTGGCTTCTAAAAAGTTAACAGACTTTTGAGAAACAATAGCAAAACAGCAAGGTGCTATGCATGTGGCTTAGAAAAACCAGGAAGGGGAAATGGGCTGTCCATGGTTAAAACTGATGAAGAAGCAGGTTGGTAAATTTTCTTCCCAAAATTCGTTTCTCTTTGTGTTTCCCCCCTCCAGCCCCTTCTCACTGTCTCTCCTTCTTTGACCACATCTGCTTCTCCTCACCTCACAATCCCCTTGTGTCCACATCTCCCTTGTCCTCCTCAGAAAGGAAGAGCTGATGAGTAAATGAAAACAGAGGGTGACAGGGAGAAAACATTAGAATGGCCTTCAAATCCAGGACACTGGAAAACAGGCCTTGGTCTTGGATTTCCTAATGAAATTAGAAGCTAGCTCTAAAAGACATTTAAGCATTTATTTCATATTAATTCACCCCAGGGACAAGTCATGGATGCAATACAGCCAACGGAAAACACTCTTTTCCCTGTTCTTCAAGCCCCACATTCAATCCCTAATCCCTGTGGGTTCCATCTTAGAAACACTTCTTGGAGTTCCTGTCGTGGTGCAGCGGAAACGAATCCGACTAGGAACCATAAGGTTGCAGGCTTGATCCCTGGCCTCACTCAGTGGGTTAAGGATCTGGCGTTGCCATGAGCTGTGGTGTAGGGTGCAGACTCGGTTTGGATCTGGCATTGTTGTGGCTGTGGTATAGGCCAGCGACTACAGCTCTGTTTAGACCCCTAGCCTGGGAAGCTCCATATGCCATGGATGCGGCCCTAAAAGGACATAAGACAAAAAGACCAAAAAAAAAAAAAGAAAAAGAAAAAGAAAGAAAGAAACACTTCTCAGGTCCACTCCTTCCTCTAGGCCCATCTCCCCCACTTCAGCTTCAATTCCTGCTTTCAGGCTCAGGAATTCCTGAACTTTCATCCTGTGCCTTTTTTTTACAATTCTGTGCCTCTACAAAACTCCTTTTTTCACCTGAAATCTACTAGGTTAAGAGAACAGACCCAGGAGTCACACTACCTGGGTTCAAATCCCAAATGAAGTTTTCTTTTTCTTTTTTTTGCTTTTTAGAGCCCCACCTGCGGCACATGGAGGTTCCCAGGCTAGGGGTCGAATTGGAGCTGTAGTCGTTGGCCTACGCCACAGCCACAGCAATGCAGGATCCAAGCCATGTCTGTGACCTATACCACAGCTCACAGCAATGCCGGATCCTTAACCCACTGAGCGAGGCCAGGAACCGAACCCACAACCTCACAGTTCCTAGTCCGATTGTTTCTGCTGTGCCACAACGGCAACTCCTGGAATGAAGTTTTCTTGATCCACAAAATGAAGAGTCGTGCCTACATCATAGAGTTGCTGTGAAGATTAACACGAGTTATACATGTAAAGCCCTTGGTAGAGTTCCCACTGTGGGGCAGAAAGTTAAGGATCTGGCATTGCTACAGCCGTATCCTTGCTTGTAGCTGTGGCTTGGATTTGACTAGCATCCCAGCCTGGGAACTTCCATATGCCAAGGGTATAGACCCCCCAACCCCCCAAAAAAAGCACTTGGTGCCTGGCACATAATAAATGCTGATATCATTTACTACCAACTGGGAAGTTCCTACTCATCCTGAGGCCCAGCCAGGAGCTCACTCATCTCCCAGTGGGACTGTCACGCCTTCCTTTGCTCACCCACTGCTTGATCCTCTGTCTCTACTGTGGTCCCTCTTATAATAACCTACTTACATATTCACAGGTCCATCTGCTCCATTAGATCTTGCAGGTCATAAAGGACAGGGATTGTCTTATTCATCTTTGTAGCTTCAAACACACACAACACAGTATTTCCTCAATAAACACTTTTCCCAGGAATTAATCTAGCCCCACTGGGATACCTGTGATTCCCAAACATGCTATAGAGCTTACCCAAGCACATGCCTTTCCCAGCTCCTCGCTGACATCCACCTGGTAAACTATTATTTTTTTCTGTTCATATTTCTCCACTCAAGGCCTAGAGGTAGGTAAAATGTCACATTTCCTGAGAAGTTATCTTAGATTCTTTCTTCCCTCCCCAGTTATTTCTAGGTTTATATCCCTCTGGCAGTTTTTGTTTGTTTGTTTCTTTTTGCTATTCCTGCAGCATTTGGAAGTTCCCAGGGCAGGGGTCAAATCCACACCACAGCAATTACCCATGCCACAGCAGCAACCTAAGCCACATCAGTGACACCAGACCCTTAACCACTGGGCCACCAGCGAACTCCCTTCTTGCATTCTATAGTATCTTTTTTTTTCCCCCATTTTATTTTACTTTTTGTTTGTTTTTTGTCCTTTTAGGGCCGCACTTGCAGCATATGGCGGTTCCCAGGCTAGGGGTCGAATTGGAGCTATAGCCGCCAGCCTACGCCACAGCCACAGCAAAGCCAGATCCAAGCAGTGTCTGCGACCTACGCCACAGCTCATGCAACACCGGATCCTTAACCCACTGAGCGAGGCCAGGGATCGAACCGCAACCTCATGGTTCCTAGTTGGATTTATTTTTGCTGTGCCATGATGGGAACTCCTATAGTATCCTTATCTTTATCGATCTTTGATTGTAATACCATGAATGGTATTTGATAAACCAGTGGCCCTCACTTCTAGCTGTACAACAGAATCACCCAGTTTCTTAAAAATATTGCTTTGCAAGGCCCAATTGTTTTGTTGTTGTTGTTGTTGTTGTTTGCTTTTTAGGGGCCACACCCATGGCATATCGGGAACTCCCATCCCCATTCCTAAAAACTTGTTAAGAGTCTTTCAGGAGTTCCCATGGTGGCTCAGTGGGAATGAATCTGACTAGCATCCATGAGGACATAGATTCAATCCCTGGCCTCGCTCAGTGGGTTAAGGATCCAGTGCTGTGCCATGAGCTGTGGTGTAGGTCGAAGACTCAGCTTGGATCTGTCGTTGCTGTAGCTGTGGCGTAGGCTGGCGACTACAGCTCTGATTTGACCCCTAGCCTGGGAACCTTCACACGCCACCTGTGTGGCCCTTAAAAAAAAACCCCAAAAAACAGCCTTTCAGGCAAAGCCCTAAATCACTCCCCATTAGCTGATGATGCAGCCAAGGTTGAGAACCTCTGTAGCAGATATAAAAACTTATACTAAAGACCCATATCCATTCATCAAATGGAAGACAATAAAATTCATTCCACAAAGCCTGAATCAATTCTGAAGGATCCTCCCACTAGAGAAATATACGGACGGTATGGTATCTTCCTGATGATGCTCTGTCCTTTACTATAAAACTGATACACTTTAAAGGGTCTGCGCAAGGGCAGCAAAAGTCGTAGAACATGCTAGACCCAACCAAGGTAATGGCACAGGTGAGCAGAGACTAGGAGAAACAGCTTTATTTGGACTGAGAGTTGGAGAGTGAGAGGAGGATCTGAGATGGCTTACTGTGCCAAGGAGTAGAGATTAGTTTCCAAAATAGCAGTCAGAGCTCATTAACCAAGTGGACTCCACTTCTCAGTAGACTTGCAGTTAATGCAACCAATAAAGTGCTTGCTGGGAAATGTTTATTCACCACTAAATCACCCAAGTATGCCACAATCACAAGAAAGGTACAGTTTTTTTCCCCCATAATTAAATTTTCACAGCATCTCCCCAATCAGAAGTATTACAAAGGAAGAGTAAAGAATCACATTTTGCAGATCTTAGACTTGTCTTCCTCATTTAGCCCAAAGATCTCACCGTCTTCAAAAAATAGTTCTCCTGCAAAACTCATCAGCTAACAGTTCTATCCAAACTAGCTCATGGCAATTCTTTCCCCATTTTCTCTAGCCAGTGAGGGATGAACAGCAGAATGATGCCCAGACTGTGAGGGTGGAAGGGTAGGACACGAGGGCTAATTTCCCCCAGGACAAGATGGCATCTGAAGCTTGATGGGAGAGCAGAACTGGAGAGACTTGAGGGAAGGGTCCAGGCCCTGTATTCAGTCAGAGTCACTGCTGGAAGAGGAGGAGGAGGAGGAATGCTGCAAGGGGAAAGGGGAAAGGAGATATCATCAGATCCAAATGACCTTTGGTCCCTCCATGGGACATTCTTTGGTGCCCTAAGCCTCCACCCAAGTGCTATTTCTTGGCCACACCCTCTGCATGCGGAAGTCCCAAGTTTCCCGACCAGGGATTGAACCGTTGCCACAGCTGCGACTTGAGCCGCTGTAATGACAATGCCAGATCCTTAACCTGCTGCGCCACAAGGCAACTTCCAACCAAGTGCTTTCTAAGGTCAGGAGCCTTGAACCAGACTGCCCCCTAATCACCAAAAGCAAGGATTTCCTTCAGCACTGAGCATACAGGAGTGGATGAAACCATCCTAAATCACTGGATAGAATTTAACATACTGCATTCTTTTTTTTTTTTAATTTTTGCCTTATCTAGGGCCGCTCCCTACACCAGAGCCACAGCAACGCGGGATCCGAGCCACGTCAGTGACCTACACCGCAGCTCACGGCAACGCCAGATCCTTCACTCACTTGAGCAAGGGCAGGGACTGAACCCGCAACCTCATGATTCCTAGTCGGATTCATTAACCACTAAGACACGATGGGAACTCCTAACATACTGCATTCTTAGCAAGTTTCCAACTTTCTTTACCTGAGCCAATGCCTAGGCAAGGAATCAATTATAGGCACAAGCATAGTATAGTGCTAGGAAAACAGCTGCTACCTTATGTAGTATGGATCAGCTGCATGATTAGGACAGCTCCTAGTGGCTACGAAGTTAACAAAAGTGAGTAGAATCAGCAGCTATGTGTGCATGGATCTCTATTTCTTCCTAAGCCCAGACTAGGAGAAAGTGAAGAAGGTGGGAGAGAAGGCTGGGAGAGTCCTAGTCCGAAGGCTCATTACATGCATGCTCCCATTAACAACTGTCATCCAGGATTTCCCGTCGTGGCGGGATCCAGGATCCGGCGTTGCCGTGAGCTGTGGTGTAGGTTGCAGACGCGGCTCAGATCCCACATTGCTGAGGCTCTGGCATAGGCTGGTGGCTCCAGCTCCGATTCGACCCCTAGCCTGGGAATCTCCACATGCCGAGGGAGCAGCCCCAGAAAAGACAAAACAAACCAAACAAAAAAAACTGTCACCCAAAACTTCTTTGTGTGTGTGTCTTTTCTAGGGCGGCACCCGCGGCATATGGAGGTTCCCAGGCCAGTGGTCTAATCGGAGCTGCAGCCGCCAGCCTACACCACAGCCACAACACCACCAGATCCAAGCTCACAGATGACCTACACCACAGCTCATGGCAAAGCAGGATCCTCAACCTACTGAGTGAGGCCAGGGATGGAACCCGCAACGTAATGGTTCCTAGTCGGATTCGTTAACCACTGTGCCACGATGGGAACTCCATCCAAAACATTTTTTAATCCCTCCATTCAATCTCACCTTTCCTTCTCCTCAGACTTCTACCAAAGATCCAGAACCAGGACTAGCACCCAAAGCCATACATAAGGCAAAAAAATTTGCTAAGCAGAAAAATGTAAATTAAGGCCTCCTTAAGATCGAGGTTGCCCTAAAAATTAAAAAAAAAAAAAAAAAAGAAGAAGAAGGGGGAAAAAAGGGAGTTCCTGTTGTGACTCAGCAGTAACAAACCCAACTAGAATCCATGAGGATTCGGGCTCAATCCCTGGCCTCACTCAGTGGGTTAGGGATCTGGCGTTGCTGTGAGCTGCGGTGTAGGCTGCAGACACCACTTGCACCTAGCATGGCTGTGGCTGTGGTGCCTGATTCAACCCCTAGCCTGGGAACTTCCATATGCCTCAGGTGTGGCCCTAAAAATTTTTTTAAAATATCTCAAGGTTGGTTCAATTCTTCCAGAGTTGGTTCTGAGAGCTACTTGCTAATTTACACTCCTCTGGCATGAAGATACTTAGCCTGAGACTGAGCACGAAACTGAGGGTTTTATTTGAGCCTGAGTCACTGACTGCTCTTGTCCTCAGTTTCCCTGCTGGACAAGAAGGCCTACGTAATTAATACAACAAGCTGAGAACAGTGAAGGAGAGAAAGAAATTCCAGGAACTAGGGCCAGATTATTATCTATCATTACATAAGACTTTGCTTGGCCAAAGGCCTTGACATTTGACCACCTCAGTGGGTGTGTCCCACTTGCCAGAACAAGCATGGGGGTGGGGAGGCCAAAGCTCTGGGAAAAGAAAGGCAAAAAAGAAAAGCACCTGATTCTGATAGCCATTCTAAGGCTCAACATAGCCCCTGGCAGACAGAAGAAGGCCCAATTAGCCTAATAATTATTTTCAAGATTATTAAATTCTTCGCAGTGGGAATCCTTTACAAAGAGGAAGCACCATCTGCCAGAGTAACACAATGCCCTGTCCCAAGTCCTCAGACTGTGAATCCCCATTCCTCGTCCCTGCCACCTACCTCTCTTCCCACCCCCAGCCACCCTAGTCCTTCTGAGGGGGCACCTCTTCCTAGCCAGGCTCCAGAGGGCACTGACCTTGCCATGCTTGTGGTGTTTGTGGTTCTTTTTATGAGCTTTCTTCATTTTCTTCTTCATCTTCTTGTCCATCACCATGCCTGGTCCTACCATGCCAGGAGCCAATGGATTCACAGGTGGCATGCCAGGGGCAGGTGGTGGGTAGGGACCTGAGGGCTGGTATCCTGGATGCCCTGGCTGTGGCACAGGATAACAAGGCCCGCCAGGGGGAAAAGATGGATTCCCCTGGGGCACTCCTGGGGGAGTGGGAAGGGGGCCTGGAGGAAAGGGAGGGTTGGCAGATGGTGGATGGGTAGGATGGCAACCTCCAGGGTATCCAACGTTAGGCGGGTAAGGATTTGGCCCTGGCTGCCCTGGTGGAAAAAGCAAAGAATAAATTTGAGATTAGAACTGCCCAGAGCTTCTGACAACAAACAACAAAAAGAAGGGGATTCCATTTTTCACTCAATACTTAAAGGAAAATGGAGGAGTTCCTGTAGTGGCTCAGTGGTTAACGAATCCCACTAGGAACCATGAGGTTGTGGGTTCGATCCCTGGCCTCGCTCAGTGGGTTAAGGAACTGCAGTGAACTGTGGTGTAGGTCGCAGACGCGGCTCGGATCCCGCTTTGCTGTGGCTGTGGCGCAGTTAGGCAGCTACAGCTCGGATTGGACAGCTAGCCTGGGAACCTCCATTTGCCGCAGGTGTGGCCCTAGGGGGGAAAAATGTAAAGCTGAATAAAGAGGAGCATGGAGGGGAGGGGAGACAAACCTATACAAGAGAAAGAAAAGGTAACGTTCCCTGGAGACAGTGAACTCTGGGGGAAGACACTGGGCAGCTATGGACTTTGCTTTTTTGTAGGTTAGGGCAGAGGTGGAGGAGAAACTGACACAAACTTCCTGTTGTGGCCCATCCGAAAAGGGGCTGGGGCAGGAGAAGAGATTCCCCCCAAACACTTACCGGCATTGGGATTCCACATGTTCAGGGGTTTTCACCAGCCTGAGGAGAAAGAAATGAAGGTTAAAAGCTGACGGCCCAGAAGTGGGTGGGTTATTTAGACACCAAGCCCAACTTCAACGCCTCCTGCCCCACTGTAGGCTCCCAGGGAACTAACAGGTTCGCCACGTAAGAAATGTCTCCTTCCACCCGCTCCTTCGCCCCCAATACCTAGTTTCCCTCCACCTTCCACTCGCTCTGGCTGCGGATTCTAACTCCTCTGGAGAGGGGCTGAGTGCGCGAATCTCCCTATCCCCATCACTCCTCTCCCTTTCCGTGACCGAGTCCGGAAGACTTTAACCACCATAGGCTGCGGAGGGATTTGAAACAACTTCACCGTCCCCAAGGATGGGTGACGGGAGACAGGACCCCGCACCCCAGGCTAACAGAAGGACCTGCCTGGAGGCGAAAGAAGGTAAGGCAGCTCAGGAAAGATCCTCAAACGCTTATATAGTTAGACACACCCTCTTACCCTTTAAAAAAGGCAAGTGGAGACCCCGGCTCCCCAGCAACGAAGGGGCGTCTCTCCCAGGAATGGAGAAAGAAAGAAACAGAATACTGACGTCCCGTCACCTTTATACCACCGCCTGGGCAGACGCGTCCTCCGCAGCCTCCACTCTCACTTCCCGATCACCCTCCCACGTTAGGCTTTGGCATCCGCCTCTGCTGCCGCCGAATTGGTAATATAACAACATTGGGCGTTAGGATTGGAGAACATGCTCGTCAATCACTCTAGTCCCCACTAGGCTAAAAGGCAATGGTTGCAGTAGGGGCGGAGCTGGGCGCTCTGGGGTGAGGCTGGTGCAGAGGGCGAGCGGGCCGGAAATGCCTGGGGGCGGGGCTATGGGTGGGCGGGGCCAGTTTCAGAGCAAGTTCTTGAGTACCTAGAGGAAATTCAACCCTTGACCTCTGAGCTCTTAGTCTAGTGGGTGCCACACCTTATAAAGTAAATATACCATGATAAATGTTGTACAGACATATATACACAGCTTAAGGAAGGGCGGGGAGCTGCCGATATTCACCCCAAAACTCAATATTGCCGCCTCTGTCAGCGTCCATAGAAAGTAAACAAACATTCTTGGGAGAAATACAGAGATTTCTAATCTCTCCTAGGATTCCCTGTCTCAACTACATAGCTCCGCCATCTGTCGAATTGCATAAAGCAGAAACGCCGGAGGTGATCCTTGATGGCTCTCTCCTTCACCTTCCCCTCTTCCCGCTCCAGCATCGGGAAGGGTCCGTTTGTTTCACGAATAAATCTGAAATTTCTCTACTTCTCTTCAATCTTCTCTGCTTCCAGCCTACCATCATATCTCAACGGGAATGCTGCAATGGCCTCTTCTTTTTTTTTTTTTGGCCTCATTCACCACATACGGAAGTTCCCAAGCCAGGAGTCAACACTTGCCATAGCAGTGACCCAAGCTGCTGCAGTGACAACCTGGGATCCTTAACCTCCTGTGCCACAAGGGAACTCCATTCTTTTTTCTGAAGGAAGTACTAAATAATATGCCACTATTTGGATATTCCACATTTAGTTTATCCATTCATTAATTGATGGACATTTGAATTGTTTTTATGTTTTGCCTATTATGAATATTGCTGCTATGAACATTCGTGTACAAGTTTGTGCATAATCATAGGTGTGACCGTATGTTTTCTTTTTTTACTTCAGCATAGAAATTTATTTAAATTCGAAATTACATGGTTAGGAGTTCCTGCACGGTTCACTGGGTTAAGAACTGGACTACTGGAGTTCCTGTCGTGGCGCAGTGGTTAACGAATCTGACTAGAAACCATGAGGTTGTGGGTTCGATCCCCAGCTTTGCTCAGTGGGTTAAGGATCTAGCATTGCCATGAGCTGTGGTGTAGGTCGCAGATACAGCTCGGATCCCACATTGCTGTGGCTCTGGCATAGGCTGTTGGCTACAGCTCCCATTCGACCCCTAGCCTGGGAACCTCCATATGCCGTGGGAGTGGCCCAGGAAATGGCAAAAAGACAAAAAAAAAAAAAAAAAAAGGACTGGACTACTACCCATGAGAATGTGGGTTTCCCTGGCCCCATGCAGTGGGTTAAGGATCTGGTGTTGACATGAGCTATGGTGTAGGTTGAAGATGGGGCTTATATCCTGCATTGCTGTGGCTGTGGTATAGGCCAGCAGCTGCAGTTCCACCCCTAGCCCAAGAACTTCCGTATGCTGCAGGTTCGGCCCTAAAAATAAAAAAAAAAATTACATGGTTATATTTGTTTGTTTTAATTTTTGGCCACACCCATGGCATGCAGAAATTCCTGGGCCAGGGACTGAACCTGCTCCACCACTGTAACCAAAGCCACAGCAGTTACAACACTGGATCCTTAACCCACTGAGCCAAGAGGAAACTCCTACATGGTTATATTTAGAACAATGTAGTAATTATCTAAAACATATACCATCCTTGGCTCTAAAACAGTTCTAAAGATGTCATTCTTTTGAAGTAAAAAAAAAAAATGTGTGGTAAGAATGTACAGGGAGCAAAAATACAAAAAACAAGTTTGCTGAGCATTGGGTGTTGTTATGAGAGACATACCAAAATAAATGTAATAGCGTCCAAATTATCTAACATGCAGCAAGGCGTTCTCTTGCTTTATCAACTCCTGGAAAATAAATCAGTGACCTCAGTAATGCAAGAATATCACCACTTAGTTAAAAGGACAAGCTTTCTGAGGGACGCAAGTAGTAATTCACTTATGTCCCCTTTCTCTAATCCCTTTACTTACACTAATTTCTTTTCTAAAAACCCTAAGATAGATTTTTATCCTGTTGAAAAAACTGTGGTGTTATTCGTATATTGGAGTGAATACTATCCCGACTGAACTATGCAGGGATTTAGTTAATGCTCAGGTCAGGGCTCAAAGTTTTGGTAAACGTCAATCAGCTAGTTAGCAGAGACTATCAGCGGCTTGCAGGAAAAAATTTTCAGACATTATATGTTTGCTAAATAGATTTTTATTGTCTTTTTTTTTTTTGCCTTTTTCTAGGGCCGCACCTGCGGCATATGGAGGTTCGCAGGCTAGGGGTCTAATCGGAGCTGTAGCTGCCGGCCTATGCCAGAGCCACAGCAACACCAGATCTGAGCCAGGTCTGCAACCTACGCCACAGCTCACGGCAATGCTGGATCCCCAACTCACTGAGCAAGGCCAGGAATCGAACCTGCAACCTCATGGTTCCTAGTTGGATTCGTTAACCACTGAGCCATGACAGGAACTCCCTAAATAGATTTTTAAAACAATAAATAGGAGTTTCCATCGTGTCTCAGTGGTAACAAACTCGACTAGTATCCACAAGGATGCAGGTTCGATCCCTGCCTTGCTCAGTGGGTTAAGGCTCTGGTGTTGCTCACGGCTCATGGCTGTGGTGTAGGCTGGCAGCTGTAGCTCTGATTCAGCCTCTAGCCTGGGAACTTCTATATTCAGAGGGTGCAGCCCTAAAAAGAAAAAAAAATAATAAAATAAAATTCAAAATAAAAAATAAAAATAATAAGTAATGACAGTTCTTGTCATGGCTCAGCAGAAAAAAATCTGACTAGTATCCATGAGGTCGCAGGTTTGATCCCTGGCCTCATTAAGTGGGTTAAGGATCCATTGTTGCCTTGAGCTGTGGCGTAGGTCACAGACAAGGCTTGGATCTGGTGTTACTGTGGCTGTGGCATAGGCCAGCAGCTACAGCTTGGATTCAGCTCCTATCCTGGGAAACTCCATATTCCATGGGTGCCGCCCTAAAAAGACAAATAAAAATAAGTAGTAGTAGTAGTAGTAGTAGTAGTAATAGTAGTAGTAGTTATAAACGGGTAAAAAAATTCCAGGGTTTACTGTGACCTAGACAGTCAAAACCAGAGAAGAGTAAACAAAACAAAACAAATAAAAACCAGACAGGGGACCTTTGATGAAACCCATTTTCTTGTAGAGTGAGCTGTAAGAAAACTCTGAGTTCCTCTGGTGGCTCGGCGGATTATGAACTCAACTAGTATCCATGAGGATGGGGGTTCAATCCCTGGCCTCAGCTCAGTGGGGTAAGGATCCAGCATTGCCACAAGCTGTAGCTCTGATTCAACACCTAGCCTGGGAACTTCCATATGCTGCAGATGAGGCTGTTAAAGAAAAAGAAAAAAGACAGTGCCAAGATAAAGTTTGGTTTCCAACAGTATCCACTACTGCCAAAGGGCAAACTCAGAACAGCTCCTCTCCTGGGAACTAGAGCACAGATGAGAAGTCTTTCTTCTAGCAGCCCTTTGTGTACACCATCCTGTAGATCTGATGGCCTTGGCTGCCTGGAAGGATCTGGCTCTTTGTGCCAGTAGCTGAGTCTTGTGCTAATCCCAGATCCTTAGTCATGAGTGTTGCTCTGAGTCCACTCTGATAGTTATTAGGCAAGGATACTCCATCCATCACTTGATCAACACTGTCCTGATTGAGCTCGTAGTTAGGATTTTAGCCAATAGTTTTGGGTCAAGCCCTAACCTGATTCCCAGATTCACATCATCAGCAGTTCCAATCATATGAATAGCTAACAGCATATTGTGGCAGATCCTTGCAGCCTATCCAGCCCTAAGGGCTCCACAACGGAGCCCATGCACCCCCAGCACCTCTTGAGCAGCAGCAAATTCGTCTTTGACTCCTCCCACCATAACCATTAGGCTCCCAGATCGAGCAACTCCGACCGACCACAACAGAAACAAGGGCATCTATGAAAATTGCTCACCTTTTCTCAACTTCTTTGGCCAATTCTTTTGAAACCGTGGACTCTATTGTTACTGAGCCTTGCTCCAAATTTTTTTAAGAATTTCATTTGTTCCAGAATAAGCTTCCATTGCACCAGTACTGGTGGGCAACATTGTAATAATTCTGTCAGATTTTTCAACTTCATCTGTTGGGAAAGACACTACAGTTCACTTGCATCTAGAAAACTCTGCATGAGGGAACACATCATAAATAATGAGTGGATAGCCATGTTTCATGAGATTTTTTTTTTTTTTTTTTTTTTGCCATTGGATGCCCCATTTGCCTAGTCCAGTGAATCCAGCTGGAGACTTAAAAGTCATTGACCTGGAGTTCCCATCGTGGCTCAGTGGTTAACGAATCTAACTAGTAACCATGAGGTTGCGAGTTCAGTCCCTGGCCTTGCTCAGTGGGTTAAGGATCCGGCATTGCCCTGAGCTCTGGTGTAGGTCTCAGACACGGCTCGGATCCCACGTTGCTGTGGCTGTGGTGTAGGCGGATGGCTACAGCTCCAATTGGACCCCTAGCCTGGGAACCTCTATATGCCAAAGGCGCAGCCCTAGAAAAGGCAGAAAAAAGCCATTGACCTAGAACACACCTGCTGCAAGGCTGGCCGCTGCTGGCAGCTCCAGTAGAGAGGCAGGAGGTTCTCCAAGGAGCTGTAAGGAGGCTGCCTTGCTGCCCCACCCCTCCCTCTCAGGATGGCTTCAGCTGCTCCTGGATGGCCCACAGACTGGAAGGTGGTGTGGAGGTGAGCGCATCAACCATGTGTTTTCAGTCCTATTGGGTATTTACTTGCCAGAGGAATTGCTGGGTCATATAGTAACTCTATGTGTAACTATTTGAGGAACTGCCAGACTATTTTCCGAAATAGCTACACAATTTTACGTCCCCACCAGCAATGTATAAGGGCTCCAATTTCCCCACATCTGCACCAACACTTGTTACTGCCTGTCTTTATTCTCATATAGTCATTCTAGTGGGTATGAAGTGGTGTCCCCTTAACTGTCATGTAGCATCCACTCCGACCCTCTTCCAATTCATTCTGCACATTGCAACCTGGAGAATTGTTTTCTAAAGGCAACTCTGATGGCACCCTACTGTTTAAAATTCTTCAGTGGCTTTGCATTATCCTTAAGACAAAGGTTGAAACTACTTTTACATGTTATGTATTCATTTTAGTTGAATAGGTAATAGATGCACATGATTTGAAAATCAAAAAGAACCAAGAGGTATAAAGTAAGAAGTCTCTCCTCCTCTTGTTCTCTATCTCCCCAACCTCCCCCAACCTACATAACCCTTGTAATTGGTTTTTCTTTTTTTTAGGGCTGCAGCCACTGCATATAGAAGTTCCCAGGCTAAGGGTCAAATTGGAGCCACAACTGCAGGTCTATGCCACAGCCACAGCAACACCAGATTCTTAACCCACTGAGCAGGGCCAGGGATATATACATACTTCCACAATGTCTTCGTTACAATCAAGCAAATACCGGTATAAATTTGTACTGCCTCTCTTCTCCTTTTTTTATTTTTTATTTTTATTTTTTTATTTTTAGGGCCACACCCACGGCACATGGAAGTGCCCAGCCTAGGGGTCCAGTTGGAGCTACAGCTGCTGGCCTACACCACAGCCATGCCAATGCCAGACAGAGCCTCATCTGTGACATACACACCGCGGCTTGTGGCAATGCCGGATACTTAATCCACTGAGTGAGGCCAGGGATCTAACTGGCATCCCTGAGGACACATATTGGGTTCTTAACCTGCTGAGCCATAATGGGAATTCCTAATTTCCATTTTTAAAAGATCGTGCTGGAGTTCCCTGGTGGTTCAGTGGGTTAAGGATCTGGCATTGTCATTGCTGTGGCTCAGGTCACTACTGTGGCATGGGTTTGATCCCTGGCCTGGGAACTTCTACATGCTATGGGTGCAGCAAAAAAACCAAAAAACCAAAAAACAAAAAAAAACCCAAACACCTGAAATAACAACAACAAAAATCATTCTGTAAACAAATGTTCATAGAAGCATTATTCATAATAGCCCAAAGATGGAAAAATCCCAAATGTCCCAAAAGTCCCAAATGTCCATCAACAGGTAGATAAACATAATGTGATATATGCATACAATGGAATAGTATTCAACCTTAAAAAAGGAAGGAACTTCTGACACATGGTACGGTACAGCATGGATGAAACTTGAGGACATTATGCTAAGTGAAATAAGCCAGGCACAAAAGGATAAATACTATATGATTCCACTTATATGAAGTACCTAGTGTCTCAATTCATAGAGACAGGAAGTAATTGCCAGGGCCTGGAGGCAGCAGGGAATGGAGAATTGTTGTTTAATGGGTACAGAATCTCAGTTCAGAAAGATGAAAAAATTCTGGAGAAAGACAAGATCACAGTTGCACAACAATGTGAATGTACTTAATGCCATTTTTAACTGTATGTTTAAAAATGGTTAAAATAATAAGACAATAACAATAATAATTCTGGTGTTGTCACTGCCCAGGCTTGGGTCACTGCTATAGCATAAATTTGATCCCTGGCCCAGGAACATCTACATGTGGTCAAGGCAAAAAAAAAAAAAAAAGAAGAAGAAGAAGAAGAAGAAGAAGAGATAGAGGGAGAGAGAACTAAAGACACAGAAAAGCAGACAAAAAAGCAAAGAACTTTTGGAATTCCCAGTGTCTCAGCAGGTTAAGGATCTGGCATCGTCACTGCTATGGCATGGGTTCGACCTCAGCCTTGGAACTCCCACATGCCAAAGAAAAAGCAAACTACTTTTGAGGTCCCATCACCCAAACAGAATCACTGGTTGTTAATATTTTGGCATATTTCCATCTAGTCTTTTTTTTTTTTTTTCAGTTTTCATAAAGGTCTATTTCATTATTGGTGGGCAGCACATTTTATTTATTTTTTGTTTGTTTATTTATTTATTTATCTTTTTAGGGCTGCACCCAAAGAATATAGAGGTTCCCAGGCTAGGGGTTGAATCGGAGCTGCAGCTGCTGGCGTACAGCACAGCCACAGCAACGCAAGATCTGAGCAGAATCTGTGACCTACACCACAGCTCACGGCAATGCTGGATCCCCAACCCACTGAGTGAGGCCAGGGATCGAATCTGAGTCCTCATGGATCCTAGTTGGGTTCGTTACGGCTGACACATGATGGGAACTCCGGGGAGCACATTTAACAGTTAAATCCATTTAAGGGATGCATAGGTGACTGCATGACTGCTGCATTGATAACTAGATTGATAACCACTTCAACTAGGAACCATCTAACAAGTACCTGTCTAAATATTTAAAATACAGCTCTTGTTTAGATCTCTTTTTCTTTGATCACCTTCTTGAGGGGTGGGAGTGGGGAAGCCTGCTGGTCACACTGGAAATAATAAAAGGCCAAATCTGATATCCATTCCCAGAGGTTTATTTCCGATGGATTAAGCTTCCAGCTCCAGGGCAAGCCCAAGTTTGTGGCTTCCAGCATTAATGCTCTTCCCATCTACCAGAGCAGACAGTGACAGCTTCACAGCAGGCCTCGGGGTCTGAGTGCAGCCCACTCCAATTTAACTAGAGTTGTTGACTTTTGCAGAAATGGAAGTAGTGGGATCCAACTGATATTTAGCTGCAATGCCAAAGCGAGTGCAGTTGGTCCCTGATGTCCAAGAAAGGTTTACTGAAGTGTCAAGATCTCCACGTATTTCGGATAAATCGATCCTCCAAATGCTGTCCCATCCTTGACATTAGTGTGTAGCTGGTAGTCCCCAGTCCTGTAGCCCACTGCAAAGTTATTCCTTGTCAGCTTTGCTTCGGCCCTGTCAAGGGTCATCTGGTACCCAGCAAGCCAGCCCTCATGACCAAAGACAGCTGAACCACAGATTGCAGGTCCAGCAAAGTCAACATCCCAACCAAGGTTTATACACTCCCTCTTGTGAGAAGACTCGATTTTACCACTTTTCTTTCCTGTGCTTGCTGAAAAGGTGGAATCAAATGTCAGTTTAAAACCTTGACAAATCTGGTCTTCAATAGCGATTTCTGTTCCCAGAGCATTATCCGTGTTCCACTTCTCAGTGAAAGTCAGACCATGCTCACACCATTCATATTTGGTCTCCAAGGTCCCAGCAACTTTTCCCAGTGAATGGGTTAGATGAACCACGTGTTAAGAATTCCATGCCATCGCATGACTTTGTTCTCACAGCCAGTTTCACCAACCCCCAAACCAAATCCTTTGTTGAAAATATCTCTGGCAGCTTTGCCAAGGTCAGCAAAATCTGTGACCTACACAGCTCACAGCAATGCTGGATCCCCAACCCACCGAGTGAGGCCAGGGATCGAATCTGAGTCCTCATGGATCCTAGTCGGGTTTGTTACTGCTGAGACACGATGGGAACTCCAGGTAGCACATTTAACAGTTATGATGGAGGAATACACATTGGCCATGGGCAGTTCTGTCTGCACGTCGCCTTGGTGAAGCTGTGAAGGGAAGTGATCTGGTCGTCTCCTGGCGGGTGAGGCTGCTCAGCTTGCTCTAGTCTTTTTATTTCTAGGCATTGACTTTTTTTCTTTTTCTTTTTGACTGCTCCTGTGGCAGAAGTTTGAGGGCCAGGGATTGAACTTGAGCTATAGCAGCAACCTGAGCTGCAGAAGTGACAATGCTGGATCCTTTTTTTTTTTTTTTTTTTTTAATTTTTGGCCACCCCTAGGCGTATGAAATCTCCTGGGCCAGGGATCAGATCCAAGCTGCGGTTGCAACCTACACGGCAGTTACGGCAACACCAGATCCTTAACCACAGTGCCCGGCCGGGTATCGAATCTGTGTCCCAGCACTGCGGAACACTCACTATCCGGTTGTGCCACAGTGGAAACGCCAATGCCGGATCCTTAACCTGCTGCACCACAAGAGAACTCCCCCAGCACAGACTTTTTAAATTAATAAGTGAATATTTAATCTTAATATACAAAATATGCAAAAAGTTGAAAATTCAAGAGGTTAAAAAAATAGTAGGGAGTTCAGGTCATGGCTCAGTGAAAACGAATCTGACTAGTATCCATGTGGATGAAGATTTGATCCTTGGCCTTGATCAGTGGGTTAAAGATCCGGCGTTGCCATGAGCTGTGGTGTAGGTCGCAGATACAGCTCAGATCCTGTGTTGCTGTGGCTGTGGTGCAGGTTGGCAACTAAAGCTCCGATTCGACCCTTAGCCTGGGAAACTCTACATGCCATGGGCGCAGCCATAAAATGCAAAAAAAAAAAAAGTAGATAGTAAAAAAGTCTTCCCATTGTCCACCACCCTGTCTTCAGCCGCACAGTTTCCCTTCCATGAGTCCCTTTCTATTCATAGGTTTATGTTTCCAAGTTTCTAAAAAGTTTATTTACATGCATATTCTTCTCCATGAGTGTGGAATCACTAATCATGGCAATGCCATACTAGGGATATATTGGATTTGGTGAAGTAATCTTTACAATCAGGACTTCAATATTTTATCATAGAATCGTGGAGGAGTTCCCGTCGTGGCTCAGCAGTTAGCAAACCTGACTAGCATCCACGAGGACACAGGTTTGATCCCTGGCCTTGCTCAGTGGGTTAAGGATCCAGCGTTGTCATGAGTTGTGGTATAGGTCACAGACTGGGCTTGAATCCCACATTGCTCTAGCTCTGGCGTAGGTCGGCAGCTACAGTTCCCATTGGACCCCTAGCCTGGGAACCTCCATGTGCCGCCAGTGCAGCCCTAAAAAGACAAAAAGACAAAAAAGAATCATGGAATAATGAATTTTGCTTCTTTTAGGGCTGCACCCATAGCATATGGAAGTTCTCAGGCTAGGGTTCCAATCGGAGCTGCAGCTGCCGGCCTACACCACAGCCATAGCAACGCAGGATCCAAGTCTGTGACCTAAATCACAGCTCACAGCAACACCAGATCCTTAACCCACTGAGCTAGGCCAGGGATCAAACCTGCATCCTAATGGATCCTAGTCAGGTTTTTTAACCGCTGAGCCACAAAGGGAACTCCCTAAAGCTTTATTCTTTTTTTTAGAACAGCTTTAGATTTAGAGAAAAATCGAGAAGTTAATACAGAGTTTTCATATTCTCTATAACTATTTCTCCCTACTATGAACACTTACATTAGTATGGTATGTTTGTACCTAAATGAACTGATCTATTTTTTTCATTTATTTATTTACTATTTTTTCTTTTTACAGCTGCACCTGAAGCATAGGGAAGTTCCCAGGCTAGGGGTTGAATCAGAGCTTCAGCTGCCAGCCTACACCACAGGCCATAGCAATGTGGGATCCGAGCCACATCTGTGGTCTACACTGCAGCTTGCAGCAATGCCAGGTCCTTAATCCACTGAGCAAGGCCAGGGATTGAACCCACGTCCTCACAGACACCACATCAGGCTTGTAATCCTCTGAGCCACACGGGAACTTCGTTTTTAATTTTTTGAAGTTTTACTGAAGTATAGTTGGTTTACAATATTGTGATTATATATACATATTAAAATATATGTATATGTATAAAAAGCTCAGATGAGGCTCAGATCTGTGTCTCAGTTGCTGTGGCTGTGGTGGAGCAGCTCCGATTCAGACCCTAGCCTGGGAACTCTCATGTGCCTTGGGTCAAGTTCGGCTCTAAAAATACAAAAAAAAAAAAAAAGACAAAGGGCCCTGGGGTGGAAAAGTCCATAGAGAAAACCCAAAATAAATAAATAAATAAATGAGAGAACTCAGCAGGGCTCACGAGGCCTTGCCTTTAGTGCCCCAGCCACCTTTCCTCTCTCCACAGCTTCCACTTTTGCTACCTGGGCTTCTTGCAGTGCCTACTGCGCCACGTGACAGATCACCTCCCGGGGCCAGGGATGCCCTCTACACCCCCACCACTCCTGGCAAACTGCTCTTCAAGAGCAGCTCAAGGTGGGGCCTGCCTTCCCCTAAACAGGAGGTCTGCCTTCCCTCTTCCCTGACTCTCCAGGGCACCAAGTTTCTCTCTGTCCTAGAGGAGCCCAACAGGGAAGGTGTTCTTGTCTCCTCCAGTGGCCTGTGTTCTGTGAGGCCTTCCCACCCAAACCTCAGGAGAGGACACTCCCCCAGGACACTGTAGGAGACCCCAATGCAATGAGCTAGGGTTCTTGGAGCACCTTCAGATTTGCGATTTCGTTGTTCTCATCCTTTCCCAAGGGCCCAGTATGACATCCCACCAAATAGAACAGAAGAAAAAGAAGAGAGACAGTGAGTCCCCATCATGGTTCAGTGGTAAGGAACCTGACTGGTATCCATGAGGATGTGGGTTCGATCCCTGGCCTCGATGGCTGGGTTAAGGATCTGGCATTGCCTCGAGCTGTGGTGTAGGTTGCAGACAAGGCTCAGATCCCAAGTTGCTGTAGCTGTGGTGTGAGCCAGTAGCTGCAGCTCTGATTCAAACCCTAGCCTGTGAACTTTCACATGCTACAGGTGTGGCCCTGATAATACAAAGGAAAAAAAAAAAAAGAAAGAAAAGAAAAAAAGAAGAGGGACAGAAGTGCAGGATCACAGGAAGGGAGGAAGGCCCCAGATCCAGGACGGAGTCAAGAAAGTGGACTTTCGTTCCTGTGCACACCCACCCCCAGTCACTTGTCGGAAGCAGTGGACTGGATGGAGTTCCCACTGTGGCTCGGAGGGTTAAGAATCTGACTAGTATCCATGAGGATATGGGTTGGATCCCTGGCCTCACCCAATGAATTAAGGATCTGGCCAAAAAAAAAAAAAAAGATCAGGTGTTGCTGTGAGCTGTGGTGTAGATCACAGACTTGGCTCTGATCCTGAGTCGCTGTGGTCATGGTATAGGATGACCTCTAGCCTAGGAAATTTCATATGCTGCAGGTGCAGCCCTAAAATAAAAGAAAGAGAAAGAAGCGGTGGACTAGATGCCCACAGAAGGATCAATTCGTGCATTCGGTAAGTAGGAAAGGCAGAGGTGAGGCCAAGCAGACAGGCATCTGATTACCATATTTATGTTTGCATGTACACAGATTATACATAAACTGCATCTTTACACATGAGAAGCAGTACAGGGAGTTGAGGATTTCTGGAACTAGGGCCTTGCTGAACAATGACGTGGCAGACGCTCAGCCGAGGCCTGTAAGGGCAAATGGTGAGGGAGAGGAATTGAGAGACCATCTTCTGGGCAGAGAGGTGGGCATCCACGTGGACCGCCCTCTGGGAAGGGATGGGCCTCCTGAGGATGGGTCAGGGTGGCCAGGCGCTGCTGTACACACGCAGCTGTCAGCCGTGCTTCTGGGTCTGCATCCCAGCAGTCCTCCAGGAGCTCTCTCAGGCCACCAGGGTCCTGGGAAGAATGACCAGGAGGCAGGCTTGACCCAGGATCCTGAGTGGCCCCAGGGTGAAAAAGATATCTGTTATGGCCCTGTTCTCCACGCTCCTCTTCTGATCCTTCCTGCAGCCCCCTCCTCCCCACCACTGAAATCCAGCCCTTTGCTTCTTGTTCTCTGTAAGACAGGTTCTCTCCAAAGGGGTCACATTTCCTCCAAGCAGCTAATGCAGGCTGATGGCTTAACATGCCACTGAGACATCTCCTTCCTCTCAGGCAACCAGGGTCTTCTGGAAACAAGGCCTGGCCTTTGCTATTGAACCCAATAGATACTTGGGCACTGGACACTTCGGATCAGGTAACAGGGGAAGGGGCTTCTTATTAGGAAACTGTTTTCCTAGGAAACCTTGAAATTTCACTATCAGACCACTGTTTTAACCCCTTATACCTAGTTCTGGCTTTTATTGGGCCATGGCAGAAACACAGATGTGGAGGACAGAATGCAGAGCTATAGAGCTGAATGTTGGGCTGCAGTGTATTGGGAGGGGAGCTATCTTAGGGGCAGAGCTCGGGGCAGAGCTCAGGGCAGAAGCAAAGCCAAGGAGGACTTCGTGGAGGAAGGAACTGAGGGTAAACGATGATGGAGGAAAAAGGGTCAGACTTAGACAAGACTGAGCAAAAGGAAGGTGTGTGTCTCAGCAATGGGCTGTGTGAGACTAACGGCGGAAGGAGACGAACTGGTACAGAGCAGGTTTGCCCAGCTCCATCTGAACAAACCAAGAGTGGTGGGAGATGAGATAGGAATAGGTGGGCTGGTCCTGGCAGACAAGCCCTTGAAGCCCATGCCCAGACTCTCCAGGATCCCAACCCACCAGCCTGTGGCCTCTTACTGTGGCGAAGCAGCTCCAGGTGGATGGGACGTGGGGACGCCTTCTCTCCTCCACTGCCAAGGTCCACAGCTCACAGGTGGTGGGGCTGCTACCCAGTTCTGCCTCATAGGCCAGTTGGAAGGGGGGTGGGCTGCTGTCTGGGAAAGGAAATATGGGCTAGATGTCAGGAGCCTAAGGGGGCGCCTCCTCGTGGAGAGGTCAAGAGGGAGAAGAGTAGAGCTTCCGGGGTTAGGAAGTAGGTAGGTCTAGAATGGATGGAGGGGAAAAAACAAACAAACAAACAAAAAACCACAGGGAGTTTCTGTCATGGCTCAGTGGTTAACAAATCTGACTAGCATCCATGAGGACATAGGTTCAATCCTTGGCCTTGCTCAGTGGGTTAAGGATCTGGCATTTCCACGAGCTGTGGTGTAGATCGCAGATGTGGCTCAGATCCCGTGCTGCTGTGGCTGTGGTGTAGACCGGCAGCTACAGCTTCAATTTGACCCCTAGCCTGGGACCCTCCATATGCCGTGGGTGTGGCCCTAAAAAGTAAGAAAAAAAAAAAAACCCACCAGAATGGATGGAGGG
Source organism: Phacochoerus africanus (assembly GCF_016906955.1). Classification (NCBI taxonomy): domain Eukaryota; kingdom Metazoa; phylum Chordata; class Mammalia; order Artiodactyla; family Suidae; genus Phacochoerus; species Phacochoerus africanus. Next base: position 21,044,004 of record NC_062550.1, on the reverse strand, counting down.
GAATGGGAAGGAGGGGAAAATGAGGAGCACTGTCACACCTTACCAGGGTATAAATCTGCGCAGCGACTCAGGATCTCCCACAGGAGCAGAGCCAGAGAGTAAACGTCGGCTCGCCGGAGGGCTGTGCCCCAGTCCTGTAGGTCCAGAGTCTTGTCCAAGAGTTCTGGTGCCATGTACCTCTGGGTACCAGCCTGGACAGGAAGGGATGGAGTGCCAAGAATCATCTCCCTGGCAACCCTCTTCACAACACTGATCCATGCAACATCCCCCCAGCTAGACTCAGCAACATCGCATATGCTGTAGGGCACTGCTGCACATCTTCATCAGCAGCGCTGCCACCAGCCTGGACCTCAGCCTTCCCCAGAGTACTGACCTCCATGATGGCAGCTGGGCCTCGGGGTTGAGTAGGGGCCCAGGTGGGTGGCTGAGCGAGGCCAGGGAGCACCAAGGCGAGGCCCAGGTCTCCAATGGCGCAGGACCCATCATCCCGAATGAGCACGTTCTGGCTGCTCAGATCTCGGTGGGCAATACCTGGTTTATATTGGCCTGTGGGAGAAGCCACGGTGGGAGGGGCATGGATCTTCTTCCTTTCTCTATTTGACCCAATCCTTCCCCTCCCAGCTAAGGGAAAATCAGAAATAGCAGTGTGGCTCCTGACTCCCACAGCCTCCTGCCACCAGCTCACCCACCATCCTGCCAGCGTTCCTCATGGAGAAACGCCAGGCCCTGTGCCAGAGACAGCGCCATCCTCAGGGAACTTTCCCAGTCACTGGTGTGCTGGGTCAAGTAGTGGCACAAGGAGCCCTGGGGAGAAGGAGAGTGAAGAGGGGGACACACAAGGCTGGAGGTGGCTGATCCACCCCAGGGAGCAGAGCTCAACAGACAGACTTCTCCTAGCAGACTTGCACATGGACACATCCAGGCCAAGGCAGCGGGCAGTGGAGGAGGAAGGACAGGCATCAATTGGACCGACAGGAAATACAGTAGCTCTAGTTCAAGTGTCCTGAACACTTACTGTAAGCCAGGCCTCCTATAACCCTCGCTACCAGGGACGTACTCCTGTCACGCACGTTTTACAGATGTGGCGCTTGAGAGCTAAGTAACCTTGCTGGAAATCACTTGGCGAGAAGGTTTGACCCCAAGCAGTCTAACTCCGCATCACTTACTACTAAGCACCTTATGCTGCCTCAAAGGACTTGGGAGAAACAGAAGAGGCAGAGCAGGCTAGGCGGGGCACCCTTCATGAACCACCCCCCTGAGGTGTCAGCCTATGTCAGAGCCAGGACTGGGGAGACCCGGCGGGGAGCAAGTGGGAACTGGAGTGTAAGGAGCAGTAGAGCCCCTCATTCCACAAACATGGAGCATCTTCAGGGTGACAAGAATGTTTAACAAACAAAACCAAAAAGGCAGTGTTTGTTTGGTTGGTTTTTTGTTTGTTTGTTTTTTGCTTTTTAGGTCCACACCCATGGCATGTGGAGGTTCCCAGACTAGGGGTCTAATTGGAGCTATGGTTGCCAGCCTATACCAAAGCCACAGCAATGCCAGATCTGAGCCACATCAGTGACCTACACTATAGCCCATGGCAATGCCAGATCCTTAACCCACTGTGTGAGTCCAGGAATCAAACCCACGTCCTGGCTGGATTCATTACCACTGAGTCACAACAGGAAGACCTTTGCATTTAATTTTTCTGTTGTGGTAACCTCTCTTTCAGCATCTAATATGCTTGACACTTTATAGTTTGCTTGATCCATTTCTGTCTCTCTCACTACTCTATAGGATCTGGAAAGGCAAGGACTGGGTATGTTTTTCCTATAGCACAGGAGGCGTGACATATAGTTCATCAATACTACTTGAATGAATGCGTTTGGAGGGCTATGCTTAGAGGTTGTTAACTATAGCTCCTTAAGTTTGGGAATATGAATTGTTTTGATTTCTCCCTTTCCTTGTCTATATAGTATGAGTCAAAAATATTTGCAAGAACTGCTTGTGTAATAACAAGAAAAAACAATAGAAAGCATTTTTAATGTTCCAGAGAAGAAGAAATTTAAAGCAGAAGAATAAGCATGCACAGGGCCTAGCTGTCATCCAGCACATACACACACACACACACACACACACGTATACATTCCTCAGTTCTCACCTTGGGGTGCAGTTCCAGTACCAGCAGGGGCCCACAGGGCAGGGGGCCAGGGCTGCCCCTGCTGGCAGTGATGAAACGGACAATGTGGTCATGCTGTAGGCCAGGCAGCTCGTACAGTGCTCTCTCAGCTTGGAACTGGGCCACAGCCTTCAGGGGGAAGGCCTTGATGGCTACCAGCTTGCCTTGCAGCTGCCCAGCCCACACCACTGTGTGATCTCCTTCCCGGATAACCTGATGCGGACACACACGCACGATGCTGGCGCCAGGTTTCAGATAGTACCGGGCCAGGCTTCCTCCCCAGTATGCCCTCCGGGAGTGCCTAGAGGATCCCTCCCTCCCTGGGCACCTGGGAGAAGCAGAGCTCGGGCAGCTCGGGCAGCTCGGCACTCCAGTTCCTGCCTGAGTCTGACTCTGGCTCTGGCTCTGGTTCTGGCTCTGGCCCACCTTGCACTCGGCAGGCCTTACGTTGTAGCAGGGCTGGGGCAGAGAAGAGCCTTAGGGTCAGGGTACTTGGGGATAGAGACTGGAAAGGGGGCTTTGTGGGAAGTAATAGGGGTCAGGGGAGCCTGGAGAGGGGTCAGAGCTCTGGGGCAACGTCTTGAGGTCACAAGGGAGGGGTGGGCAGATTAGTACCCACGATGATGCTGCTCAGCAGCAGCAGGAGGAAGAGGAACAGCCCCAGCAGCACCTGCGCCATCCAGATGGACTCGCCTGTTAAAGCAAGAATGCAGGCGGGATGAGCCCTGCCCCAAATTATGCTCTCTGCTCCTCTCCCTCTTGTCAGAGATCTTGCTTCTCTACCCACCCCCACCCTGGTCACAAGCCCCCTTATCTCCCAGTCACCAGGGCAACCAACTTCTCAAGGCCAGGAGGAAGAAAGCTTGAGCCGGGGTTAGGGTGAGAATTGGCCCTGGTTCTACCTCTCATCCTAACCTGGGCCTCAGTCCCAACCTGGCTCCAGCACCCTGGGTAGCTACCTGGGACAGCCTGGGGACCCTGGGAAGCCGGAGTCCCAGGGCTCCCTGGAGGAGGCAGATGGCTGTAATTGGCATTGCAGAAGTCAGTGCCACAGGAGCAAGTGAAGAGAGTGGAGACGGGGCTGGGATGGGCTCGGGGGCTCGGGTCACAGTGGGGGGACTCACAGCCTGGCTCATCACTGTCTCGGCATCCTAGTGCGGTGGGATTGGGAGAAGAGGAGAGAAAGGGAGGCAGAGAGAGAGCACGCACAAGAGAGTATCATGGGGTCTGGGAAACCAGAGGGTGTCCTTCTCTATCAGAGGCGTCCCTTCTACCTCCTGGGCTTTTCTTTCCCTCCACACAGTCCACCTCTCCTCTCCTCAGCAGCCACCCCCACCCAGGATGTGCCTCTCTCCCACCCTTGCTGTCACCTGCCACATGCTGTGTTATTCACCTTGCATCTCCACCTGTGCCCGGTCTTGGGTCAGGTTCCAGATCCCAAAGCAGCAGTGGCTGTAGAGGCAGCGGATACCCCTGGGGAGCCCTGGTCCTGCATCTAGCAGCTTCCCCAGAGTCTTTGTGCTTCCCCGCACTCCAGGGGCCTCAAAGAACACACAGGTCCGCCTGCTTGGGGGTGCTGCGACCCAGGGTAAGGAGAGGGGAGGGTTCAAGATGGGAGTGAATGCGGGGGCCAAAACTGCATCCAAAGGAGAGACAAAACATGTTTTATATCCCAGGGCCAGCATGGTAAAGCCACAGGAGGACCCAGGGTCGCAGAAGCCTGGAACCTGACCCCCCCACCCTACACACACAGGGACACGTGGCTGTACCCTTCACCCTCACTCACCCACCCTACTCACCACTCTTCCAAAGGGGTGGCTGCTGCTTCAAATGCCTCCTTCCTCAGCGAGTAGATGGAAAGACCCTGCTCTCCCTGTAGACACTTACCTTGCACTGTTGCTGGAAGCAGTGCCCAAAGTCCCAGAGTCCCCAGCATCATGCTGAAGCAGTGAGAGGCAGGGAGCCAGAGCCAGCACAGCTGCCCCTGGCCAGGGCTTCCTCCAGATGCAGGGCACCGTGGGGCTTCTGAGCCCTCAGTCCCCAACTCCGCCCCCCTCCCTCTTCCCAGTCTCTGTGGGGGAGACGGCTTCCCAGTCTCTGTGGGGGAGAGGATGGGTGTGGGGAAAAGCAGGGAGAGAGAGGGAGGAGCAGAGAACCAACCTCATATCCTCCTCTCTTCAGCCACCTCCGCTTTTCTCTGCAAAGCAGGAGGAGGGGGACTTGGAGGCCCTGCTGAGAACCCAGTGGTGCCTAACTTCAAACTTGGGCCCTTTGCTGACCCTGGGAAAGAGTGCTGGATCCTGTCAGCCCTTCCTAGGCTGGAAACCAAAGTGAGGTCAAGTGCTCGGAATCATTCAGCTGTGCCCAAGAGCTTGTCTAGCCCTTATTTTTGGGGCTCAGATCTGCCGTTCCCTGGGCACAGAATGGGCCATACTAGAGTTGACCTCATTTTTCAAACTCAAGAGTCAGAAAAGCAGTTGTATAAAATTACTCAGAGTTTTTAAAAAGTCACATTGAAAATAGGTATGATGGTGAATTTTATGTTGCCAAATTTCCAAAACTGACATTGAGTCACACACTAAACAAATCACCATTATTGAGAAGGTAACAACAATTTTTTTAGGAGTTCCGTCGTGGTGCAGTGGTTAACAAATCCGACTAGGAACCATGAGGTTGCAGGTTCGGTCCCTGCCCTTGCTCAGTGGGTTAACGATCCGGCGTTGCCGTGAGCTGTGGTGTAGGTTGCAGACGCAGCTTGGATCCTGCGTTGCTGTGGCTCTGGCGTAGGCCAGCAGCTACAGCTCCGATTAGACCCCTAGCCTGGGAACCTCCATATGCCAGGGGAGAGGCCCAAGAAATGGCAAAAAAAAAAAAAATTTGTTTTAGCCACATCCACAGCAGGGAGAAGTTCCTGGGCCAGCCAGGACCAAACTCAAGCCACAGAAACAACCCAGGCTACTGCAGTGACAACGTCTGGTACTTAACCCGCTGAGCCACACGGGAACTCCAGTAACAAAATTTTATTGAACACCTACGTGCTAGGGCACCACAGGGAAATGAATTTTACAATAATCTCATCGAATTCGCTCATTGAGCTATTTATTATCATCTTCACTTTATAGGCAAGAAGGCTGAGTTTAGGTAACTTGCCCAAGGTCACTGCTAGGAAGCAGCACAGCTAGGATTTGACCCTAGTAAGTCTGACTCTAAAGCCCAGGTCCTGTTCTTTGCCGCATGCCATGATGCTTGAAAGAAACTCAAAATTTGGCAAGAAAAACTATTCCCATTTTACACAGTATTTGAATATTTGAATAAGGATTGAGAAAAAAGTGTACCAATACCTGCCAGAACTAACCAGAAAAAAAGAGTAAGAGGATACAGTTCAAACTATCACCACCAGAGGTCAGCAGACACACTGAGGGGGCAGAAAGGGCCTCTTCTGAGGACTAATGGCCATAGCACATCTCCAATATCTCTCAAGCTGCAGGAACTATAAAATGCGAAGGGAGGGCACAGGATGTGTAGAGGGAATCTCCGCATGGAGATGGAAGGAGACAGGTCTATAGCTTGTGCTGCAATTGAAAGACTGGAGTCCAGCTCCTCCAGACGACTGCCCAGAATAAGAAACTACAGTGACTGGTCATTTCCACACCTGGGAGCAGCCTGCTCCCATGGGAATTAGAGCCAGAGGAGACCAGTTCCCTGTTTCCCTAGCTTCTGTTCCCCTGGTGGCTGCCTGGATACCCTTTCTGGGAATGGTCTGGCCTAGATCAGTTATGAGAGTCTGAGTCCTCTTCGACTCTGGAGCCTTTCTCTTGGGAGGCTTGCATGAAAGAAGGAGGGAATAAAAGCTCCACAGTGTGAAGTAGCAGCTAGAGGAATGATTGGAGCTATGGACAGATGGATAGCTGCCCATCCCTACCTGGGCCCTTTGAGGAGTCCAGAGGTAGCATGTCGTCCTTAGTTACAGCTATTTTCCTTCATCAGTTCCAGGTCAGGTAAATCTGGGACCAGGGGAGGAGTTAAAGATAAAATATCTATTTTTTTGGCTGCACCCAAGGCATGTGGAAGTTCCCAGGACAGGAACCAAACCCACACCATAGCAGAAATGCCAGATCCTTAACCCACTGTCCCACAGAGGAACTTCCTAAAACAGCTTCTGTATCAGGAGCATCTCAGGAGACTCCTCCAGAGGATATCAAGGTAAGGATTTGGGCAGGAAGGCAGTCTCTTCATTTACCAAAGCCTTGGATAACTACCCTCAAGATAGATGGGAGTTCCCTGGTGGCTCAGTGGGTTGAGGACCTGGTGCTGTACTGCCATGGCTCTGGTCACTGCTGTGGAGTGGTTTTGATCTTCTGCATGATGTGGGCATGGCCAAAAAAGAAAAGAAAAGAAAAGAAACATTCCAGCCAGGTTTCTGGCAACTTTACCTGCTCTGGGCAAGTGTAGTTTAGAGTTGAGATGGTGAGAGAATGGGTAAGGATTTGAGAACTGGGGGATTAGGAAGGCCCTGAGAAAGAACTTCAGTGTAGGAAGAAAGGCTTCCTGGATTCCATATACACAAAATTCTTCATTAGGATCCCCTGATTAAAGTCTGCAGTGGAAGTTCCCATCATGGCTCAGTGGTAACAAACCCGACTAGTATCTGTGAGGATGAGTGTTCCATCCCTAGCCTTGCTCAGTGGGTTAAGGACCTGGCATTGCTGTGAGCTGTGGTGTAGGCTGGCAGCTGTAGCTCCGATTAGACCGCTAGCCTGGAACCTCCATATGCCACGGGTGTGGCCCTAAAAAGACAAAATAAATAAAGTCTGCGATGGTCCAGATTTCCCGCTATGGTGCAGTGGGTTAAGAAACTGACGGCAGCAGCTTGGGTAGATGAGGAGATAAAACTTTCAATCCCCGCCCACCACAGTGGGTTAAGGATCAAGCACTGCCGTAGCTGTGGTGTAGCTCAGATTTGATCACTGGCCTGGGAAACTCCATATGCCATGGGTGCAGCCAAAAAATAAACATTAGTACAGAATATGGAGGGAACTGTGTGTGATTGGGTCACTTTGCTATACCACAGAGATTAAAGAAACATTGTAAATCAATTATAATTTAAAAAATAGATATGCAAAAATAAATAAAAAATTAAAATTAAAAAAACTGTCTCAGAGGTAAACACATTGAAAACAAATAAAAGGAGGGTGATTATTGTAGGCCAAGGGAACATCAGGAAAAAGGCAGCAGGAGTTCCTGGAATTCTCTCATGGCTCCGTGGGTTGAGGATCCAGTGTTGTCACTGCTGGGCTCTGGTTACAGCTTGGGTGAACATTGGATCCCTGGCCCAGGAACTTCTGCATGGCACAGGACTGGCAAAAAGAGAGAAAAAAAAAAAGCAGCAGCAAAAATAAAGGTACGCATATATATTGACATCACTAATATGTATAAACTAATAAAAAATGTTCAAAATAGCTTTCATAAAACAGAAACAGACTCAAAGATTTTGAAACCAACTTATGGTTACCAAAGGTGAAAAGTTCAGGGGAGGGATGGATTAGGAAGTTGGGATTGGCATATACAAACTACTATATATGTAATCGATTGGTAACAAGAACCTGCTATATAGCTTGGAGAAATCTATTCACTACTCTGTGATGGCCTATATGGGGAAAGAATCTGAAAAAGAATGGATCTACATGTATTTGTATGGCTGATTCAGTTTGCTGTACACCTGAAACTAACACATTGTAAGTCACCTATATTCCAATAAAATTTATATATGTATTTTAAAAAGTAAAATCAGCTTTGAAAAAAATATTAAAAGTTGAAAACAATAAAAGTATTAAAAAAGTAAGTAGAAAAAAATAATAAAAGTATGAACAAAAGGTCTGTGTGTTTGCATCCTTGTGGATACTAGTTGGATTTGTTTCCACTGAGCCATGACGGGAACTCCCAGACTCTTCTTAAAAGCCAAAGATTTTAGACAATGGTCAAATGGCAACGTGGAAGATGGATGACTGGGGCTCAGGGAGACTGGGAGATCAGTTATAAGACCTAAGCAGTAGCCAGGGTGAGTACCAGGACAGTGGAAATAAAAATAAAGGGGGGGGGGGGGAAATTGCGATATACTGTATCGGTAATAGTGACAGAATCGGTAATCAAATGAATGTTGGTAGATAAAGGGGAGAATTAAAAAGTGATTCTGGGTTTCACATGTAAGTGATCAAGGGGTAGTCATTACTGCTAAGTGAGGTAAGAAACACAAAGGATTATTTCCCTTTCTTACATGTTGAGTTTGAGTTATCTGTGGAACACCCAGATGAAAATGTCCACTCAGCAGGGTACCAGGTTGAGAAAAAAGTGAAGGGTTTTGATTTGGGAGTTACCATCATGTATGCAATAGCTAAAGAGTGGGTGCAACTTGTTTAGGGGTGAAAGGCAGAGTGAGGAAAAGACCCAGGATGGGGAATACCATTATTTCAGGAACAGAGGAGGAAGTGGCTACGGAGGAGAATGAAACAAGTAGGCAGAAAGGTCGAAGGAGAACCACAAGTGTGAGTGCCTCAGTCTCACATTCCATGGAAGAAAGCACCAAGATGCACGTTGTGGCGGAGAGGTCTAATAAGCTAAGGACTGAAAAGAGCACTGGAGCAGGCAACCAGGGCACTGGTGTTAAGAAAGAATTTAGGAGTTCCTGTCGTGGCACAGTGGAAACGAATCTGACTAGTATCCATGAGGATGCGGGTTCGATCCCTGACCTTGCTCAGTGGGTTAAGGATTCAGTGTCGCTGTGAGTGTGGTGTAGGTCGAAGACATGGCTCGAACCCCATGTTGCTGTGGCTATAGGCCAGCAGCTGTAGCTCAGATTTGATCCCTAGCCTGGGAACTTCCATATGCAGCAGGCGTATGCAGTGGGTGTGACCCTGAAACTCAAGAAAAAAACAAAAAAAACCAAAACCCAAACACTGGGTGCTGAACAAAGTGGCCTGAGGGGTGAGTACAGGAGAAAAGTTAAACGTAAACTACTTTCACTAACTTTGGAAATGAAAGGGTTAGATCAGCAGCTTGAAGAGGAAGCAGGGGTTTTTCAAAATGGGGGAGGAGCGGCAGAGAGGCTGACCTCAAACACGCTCATAGGTCGACAAAAGGGAATCGAGGAGAGACTGGAGATAAAAGGAGAAAAAAAAAGCTATTGAAATAAAGAACAAAAAGGGGTTGCGGCTGGGCAGTAGCAAACCTGACTAGTTTGCAAGAGAATGTGGTTCGATCCCTGGCCTCACTCAGTGCGTTAAAGATCTGGAGCTGCCAGGAGCTGTGGTGTAGGTTAGATGAAACTCGGATACTGCGTTGCTGTAGTTGTGGTGCAAGCCGGCAGTTGCAGCTCCCATTTGACCTCTAGCTGGGAACTTCCATACGCTGCACATTCAGCCCTAAAAAAAAGAAAAAGAAAAAGCAAGAACAAAAAGAAGTCAAGGAAATAAGGTTGAGAGCACAAGTGGCAGGGTTGGCCTTGCAAAGGCAAAATATTTCTCTAAAAAGATAGAAGGGGTAAATTGGTATTGGTGAATAAATAGATCTTTGTTAGAAGAAAGTTTGAGGAAATTGATGCTTCCATTTTCTCTATGAAATTGGAAGAAAATCATCTGCTGAGAAATGGGGTCAGGATTGGGAAACCTGCAATTAATGGTATGTCTCACTTGCCAGACTCTGAACTACTTGATAGCAGGGCCTGTCTTGTTTTATTTTTTATTTATTTTTTTTGTCTTTTTTTGGGCCGCGCCAGCGGCATAAGGATATTCCCAGGCTAGGGATCCAATCGGAGCTCAAGCTGCCAGCCTATGCCAGAGCCACAGCAACAGGGGATATCTGAGCTGTGTCTACGACCTACACCACAGCTCAGGGCAATGCCAGATCCCTAACCCACTGAGCAAGGCCAGGGATCAAACCCACAACCTCGTGGTTCCTAGTCGGATTCGTTAACCACTGAGCCACGACAGGAACTCCTACCTTGTTTTATTTTTTATCTGCAACCTAGTACATAGTAAAGGCTTAATAAATGTTTATTGACTGAATAGTTGACACAACTTTTAAAGGCTCACTTAGGGCTGCCAAGCCAAAAAATAACCATCCCCCAAAAAAACCCTAATAAAGTTAAATGTTAAAATGTAATATTGCTAATGGCTACATGAGGAAATCAAATGGCTGAGTGACTGTCAATGCTGACACAGGAAGTCAAATGTACAAAAATAATCAAGAATGTTTGTAGCTGTAGTATAAACAATCAACCAAGGATTCTTAGGTAGGAAGGGATGTAAATCCATATTGACAGGAAATTGGAAAGGCTGTCAGTAATTTCAGAAGGGGCCACAATCCAGATTCAATGATTCTAGACACAAGTTAATATTAACTGAATGTAAAATGTTGGAGCTAGGTCTTGGCTTTTAAGCATATTCTCCAATAAAATGAACAAAGCCTCCTTGGAGAAATGGCTGACCCCAAGCTGTGTTAGGCAAAATATAGATGGGCCTAAAGCAACTTGTGTATCAGAAAGTAAGAAAATGCTCAAAAAAAAAAATAAAAGGATGTAGACATCAAATGGACACAGAAGTCCACCTGATAGAGCTCCCAATGTCCAGAGCTGGAGTAAACAAAACAAAAAAAGTTGGGACAATTTGAGCAATAAAAATAATGTAGATTTGAATTATAACCCAACTATAAAATAAATACAGGAGTACTTATTCAATAAGAATTTCCTCACAGAGGCTTAATTTCTACGAACCCCATTAAGGATGGGCTAGACTTACTGACTTGCTTTCAAATAGGGAAAGAGAAAACAGTGAAGAAACCTGGCAAATACTACCTTAACCAGTGATGAAAGTTTTATCAGCAATATCATATGGCTATCACATACTCCTTGATAGGATGTGATGAGAAAGCCATGTCCTGCCTGTGTGGTATTTTTTCCCAAAACTGTACAAGCTCGGTCTAAGAATGAGGGAAAAAATCAGACAAATTCAGATTGGGGGATATGCTACAGGACACATGGCCAGTACTCCCAAAGACTGTCAAGGTCATGAAGAACAAGACTAAGAAACTGTCACAGAGATTAGGGAGATATATCCACTAAATGCAATGTGGTATCCTGAAACAGATTCTAGAATAGAAAAGGGACATCAATGGATGAAGCCCGTAAAGTATGGGATTTAGCCCAAGTAATGTACAAGTGCCAGCTTCTTAGTTTTGACAATGCACTGTGGTGTTACCAATGGAGAGAAATGGGGAAGGGGCACATGGAAACCCCCTGTACTATCTTTGCAACTTTCTTTTGATTTTAAAAATATCTCAAAATAGGGAGTTCTCCTCACGGTGCAGCATAAACAAACTTGCCTAGGAAACATGAGGTTGCAGGTTCAATCCCTGGCCTTGCTCAGTGGGTTAAGGATCTGGCATTGTCATGAGCTGTAGGTGTAAGTTGCAGACGTGGCTCGGATTCTGTGTTGCTGTGGCTGTGGCCAGCAGCTACAGCTCCGATCCGACCGCTATAGCCTGGGAACCTCCATATGCTGTGGGTATGGTTCTAAAAGCCAAAAAAAAAAAAAAAAAACCAAAAAAAAAAACAAAACAAAAAACTGCCCCTCCACATTTCTATGTTATCATGGCACACTGAAACTGTTTACCTAGGAGTTAAGGGTAAGACAGCTTGTGCTGATTAACATGAATGTAACAACAGCGTAGCCGGAAACCTTTGTTGGGTTCAGCACACAAAGTTATATATAACCACATTCTCCCCATTCCCAACCCTCTCAACACACCAGAGACATGGCTTTTTATTAAAAAAACTTTTTTTTAATTGGTTTACAAAGGAGCTACAGACTACATTGAAACTAATCTTTGTACAAAAAAGGCAAAGGAAAAAAAAAAAAGAAAAAGAAAAAGAAAAAAAAAAGCCCCCAAACACCCAAAGACAAAAGGTAGGGGGAGAGACAAGGAAGGAAGATACAAAAGAGCAAGAAGAAACTAGGACAAGAGATTAGCATCATACATACATAAGATTGGGGGGGTGGGGGAAGAGCAAGAAAGATGAGAGCATAGTTAAAAATATTTCCCCACACAGCCCTGGTGATAATCGGATTGGAACCGACAACACACACAGTATGAGATTATTAAGAGGTTTAAAAAGGCAACAGTGGTATGGAGACTGGTTATTGCCAGTGTTAAGAGAGAAATAAACTTGTTTTAGGCACCAGAGACTGGAGCACTTGCCTCCTCCTCCCAGAGGATGAGACTCGGGAAGAGGAAGCAGGCCCTGGGGCAGCTGCCACTGGTGTGCGTAGGAGTCTCCTCAGGTCAATCTCAGCATCTTTTCCCCATCCTTCCCCCAAGTCTTTGTGCCCTAGACTCCAGGTGAGAGAGATGGGATGCCATTGAGAGAAGGGATGATCAGAAATACGAAGATTTGCCCTTGTGTACACTGTTCAAGAGCAGCTGCTTGGAAAATGGGGGGCCGGGTAGAGAATCTCATTCCTTTGTGGAGAAGGCACAGTGTAATTCCTGAAGGTGAGCTAGAGGAAAACACACACCACAGGAGAGGTATCGAGGTCCTCACCACCACGGGCAGCTGCAGCTTAACCCCATGGTATATGCTTGTTTTCCAGACACTGAGGGGAGCTGAGGGTCAGATCACCACACCTCTTCTTAGCAGGGACAAGGCTAGGGTTGTTTGATAATGGGGAAAGGATGAAATAGGACAAAATACTCAGTTCTCTCAAATGAACATTGTGGAGGAAATCTTGGGTTTGGGGAAGTCAAACTGGAGAAGACTTAGGAGGGGAAATGAAGCCAGGGACTCCCATTTTTTTCCCCTTTCTCAGACTTCAATCTAAGGCAAGTGAGCTAAATCTGGAAGAGGGAGTAGGAATTTTAGCTTAAGGCTGCTTAATGTCCTCCTGGGGGCTGGTATTTAGGGAAGAGAGACAAAAGAAAAGAAATAGGTCAGCCTCAAAGCTGGTCTGCTCATCCTCCTAGATGAGGTCTGTACCCCAGGAGTAGAGCCAAGAGAGGCACCAGAAAGAGCACAAGCTCCTAAACACAAGTAATAACCTACCCATATTTTATCAGCAGTTTTCAAAAGCAATGTTTTCCGGGGTTGGAGAAGTGCCATATCCTCCTCCCTTTTCCCAAAGCTACTGCTGCCACCTTTCATCCTTTCATATAAGTTACTGGCTCTCTTCTAAGGGAGATGAAACTCAGATTTCACATTTCTCCTCCCAACTGCAAGAGGCTACCCAGCTTTGAAAAGGGGGGAGAAGAGCTATGCAAAGGGCCCCTCACTTGAGGCAGCTAGCTAGACTATCCTCATTTCCTTGGTACCTGGATCAGGACTCCTTTGATCTGATCACAAGGTCCAAAAGGCATCAGGGTACTTACAATTGAATGAAAACTTGAAGCAAGTAGCACCAGGGCTCCCCCAAAGCATAACAGGGGCCTGATTAATACCCCCAGAAGAACCCCTCAAAAAGTATATAAATTTATTGCGTCCTAGCAAAGATCTGCAGCTTCCAGTATTCACACAATGTGAAGATATTAACAATACAAAATATATTCTGAAAGTCAAACATCTGCAGTTCATAGTGCTTTCTCAGATTTGTTAAAAAAATACAATGCTTAGTTTCCTATATAGGATATACAAAAGCAAAAAATATATATATATGTATATAGTAGAAATAAATCAATCAGCTATAGTAATTTACAGCTTTTGTCTCTAACCCTCCCCCAATCACAATCTTTACCCCACACTTCAGTTTATACTTTCTGGGATCAAGAGTTCTATTTCTTCTGAACCAGGCTGAGAACACCCACAAACAGAGTGCCAACTAGGGGTCCCTGAAGGAAGATGGTGTGGGTTATTACTGCTCTGGGTAAAAAGTGAGACAGTCAAATGATAAGCAGATGAATGTGAACGGGCAACCCGAAGGGACAAGGGAATAATATTACCACTCCTTGGCAGCCCCCACCCTACAAGGTTTGATCATTAAAAAATTTAAAAAGCAACTCATGAAAAAAACTAGAATCAATATTCCTGTCAGTTACATTAATTTCTTCTGGCAAAAAGTTCAGAGAAAGGGACTTTCAGCAATAAGCTCCAGACTCAAGGAATGTAGGCTCCTAATGTCCCGTGGAAAAGAATGAGTGGTTTACTGCTGCTGGGAGACAAAAGCAGAAGCTGCTTCAGTTTTAGGGCCAAACAAGATACTGGATCTGGAGCTTCCTAGATGAGAGAGAAACAGGGGAAGTGGAAAGAACTGGATATAAATTTGCTTGTGCTAATGAAGGGAGGTGAGGGTAAACCAGCATTCCATCCCAGAAAAAAACACCATCAAAAACCTTCTAAAAGTTTGTAGGCTTCAGCATCATTGAGCTAATTTATTCTAACAATTCCATACTGGGGAAGAGTCCATTCCTTGAAATGCTCTAGCAAAATCCTGCACACTCCAGTGAGTTATCCTGCCCCTTTCCTCCAGGAGATGCCTATGTACATGATTACAGACATAAAATAACAGGTTCTGAGTCCTGCCTTTCATTGGGAATAAAGGCGGTGATAAGTGGCTGGGCACGGATGACTTTAACTTCAGTATTAAGAGAATCTGATCTGGGGAAAGTTCCTTGCAATAGTTCCTGAGTGTTAAAAACAGTATTAAGTCTGCAGAGAAAGGACCAAATGGAGTGAACATTTGTTTAGAATATTAAGTTATTGTATTTTAGGTTAAACAACACAAACTTTCCCAAACCCTAATTTGGATAGATTTCATATAAAATATATAGTAGAATCATAGCATCATCTATTTGTAGTCAAGATAAAAAGATTTATGAAGGAACTAGGACTCTGCTATAGATCTGGATGTTAGTTTCACTTTCAAACACAAAAATAGTTTCTTCTTTTAAAAGTGCAGTAGAATATCCCCCATTCATAATTGTAACTCATATAGCATAAGCAAAGAAATGACCTCAGGAACATACCCAGGTTTTAAGATAGATTTCTAGGTAATGGGCCTGAAAGGCATTTTGATCTGAATTTGATTTATTTTCCAACAATTTCAAATATAATTTCTTATCTGTGTGTAGATATATACAGGCACAAACACACATTCACACACAGTCATACACAAACAGTTCACTTTCTATCAGATCAGGGTAATTTTTTATTGCAGGTCTCTCATAGTATTGGCTAACAGAAAACCTACCCCCAACCTAACAGATTACACACATACACACAGCCATTTCCACACTTCCTCACAGTGAAAAGCTCTCTGACAAGATACCAGAAGGTCGAGAGAGACAATGTTTTAATGGCTGGGCCTTGAGGACAACTCTGGTTGCATTTAAATCTCAGTGCCAAATGCACTAAGAGTTCCCTGCCGCTATAATTTTTGGATCAGTCTCTTCAGAAATCAGGCCACGAAGAAAGCAGGATGGTTTTTCCTGATCTCTCCTATAAACCCCAGTGGTAAGACAAGATTTCTTTTTGTTCTGGGCTATCATTCCCATGATCGTGTGTGCACTCTTTTCCCTTAGGAACCACCCAAGGAAGAATCAAGGGAAAAGATCAAAGAACTGCCTTGCCACTGGTACATGCTCTGGAGTTCTGCAGAATGGAAGTCCAGAACAGGTTCATTGGCTGATGCTCCTTAATAACATAATGGGAAAGAAACTACTGGGGATGTTCAAAAGAGGAAGTGTATTTCCTTTCAGAATGTGAACTCAGAAGCCCACATAACAAAGCTTAGAGCTACCTTGGAAGACAGCTGTACAAAGGTCCAAATACTCCACTAACTCCTGGCCTGGACCACTTGAGTTACTTCCACTTCTGAGCCCATCATTTTCCTACTGAAAGCCCCTACTTATTATTTGACCATCTTTTCTCAGTTTATACAAACTGATCCCAGATGATAACCTTCAAAGGGTCTCTTGTATAATCCCATAGAAAGACTTCTGATTCTTATTGCTTAGAGCAGCTAATGAAGAGAGAGGTGCCTTTGACTCTCCAGCGCCAAGAGGGTGCCTGCGTCAGTAGTATTTTGAACACTCTCTTCAGAGCTACCTCAAGCATCCGCCTGAGCTTCAAGGATTCTCCATTCTGCTGCTGGGACTAAGGACTTTAAAAGAATGACAGAAGTGCCTCATCCAGGGACTACTACCAAAAACAAAACATGAAGTGATCAGGTGAGAGAAGGGGAGACAGAAAGGGTTGAGTCAAGAAAGGAGTGCAAGAAGCTGATCCCAAATTAAAAGACAAAATTAAGAAAGGAAAAAAATATTATGTATGTATATATAAACTAAAAGCAGAGCATATAAATGCTTAATCTGGTGGGAAGCCAAGACAACATCTATAGAAAATCTTGATGTGTCACAACAAGGCTCAGCCATAAGGAAATAAGGCAATATAAAAAAAAAAATGACCAAGGTATTTTGGTCACAGAATGGTCTCCTTCCTCCTCCCAGCCAACCCCTGCAAATGCATCTCTATATATCTTTTATATATATATATATATAATATAGAATCTGTTTTTTGTTAAAAAGTATTTCAATGATCATATATATTTATCAAGGCATGATGGCTTTAGGAAAGGGGGGATCCATCATGGGGGAGCTGAGAAGGGAAATGCAGGACGGGGAGGCTGGGGTAAGAAGTGTTAAGAAACTGTCTGGGGTCAAACAAATGCTCATCAAAGGGTGGCACCAACAGAATTTTCACTAATGTTTCCCACTTCAAGGAGGTATTGATGATATAGGTGGGTGCCAGGACCCCATCTCTTCTCTTGCAGCCCTCCCCCAATTCTTCCCACCACCATGCATTTTTAATGCCTCATGGCTCGCTCTCCCACATGTCTCTTGGACCCAAGCTACCTTGCATCCCAGGGTTGATGGGTATGGCCCATATGTCTCTAGCCCTGGGTGCCTGATCTCAGAAGCCATTGCCACTGATATTAATGGACTGCAGATCCGCCACCTGCATGACGTTGATGCCACTGTTGGCAAGACGGGCAATACCCTCTGGACAGATGGCCTCCATGGCTACCATGTTGGTAGTAATAAGGGCTGAAGGGGTGGCAGTGCCGCTGCCTTCTGAACCTGCCCCACTGTCCAGGGGCAAAGTGCCCACACTTAGGGCTACACCTGGGCCTCCTTTCTTATTCTGGTGGGTCTTGATATGCTTTGACAGGTGGTCACTTCTCATGAAGCGCTTGGGACACTCAGGGCAGGCAAATTTCTTCTCACCTAGGTAAAAGAAGAGAAAGAAGAAACTGACATCTCAGGAAGTAGGGGTACCTTCTATTCACTGCTTTCAAACTATACAATGTAGAATAAGGCTAATCTTGGTGATTGAAAACAAGAAAATCTGGTGAGTATCTTCTGCCTTTGGGGGGGGGGAAACAAATAGGTAATGGTTGGGGAGTACTCAGAAAGGAAGGAATAATGCAGAAAAGTAAGGCAGTATTTTAAAAACCCCCAGTCAAAAACTAGCTCTTTCCGGACTTCCCGTCATGGCGCAGTGGTTAACGAATCCGACTAGGAACCATGAGGTTGCGGGTTCAGTCCCTGCCCTTGCTCAGTGGGTTAACGATCCGGCGTTGCCGTGAGCTGTGGTGTAGGTTGCAGACGCGGCTCGGATCCCGCGTTGCTGTGGCTCTGGCGTAGGCCGGTGGCTACAGCTCCGATTCGACCCCTAGCCTGGGAACTTCCATATGCCGCGGGAGCGGCCCAAGAAATAGCAACAACAACAACAACAAAACAAAACAAAAAAACAAAAACTAGCTCTTTCCTTCTTAAAGGTTTTCCAAATTAACTCCAACACCCTATGTGATCCATACATTCAGTTTCAAACATGAGTTTCTCAGAAATTTTAGTTATTTCATAGGCAAATTTGGTGTTTTTCTCTTGTCTACTACTACTTTTCCCTTTCCCAAATTCCTGCTCACCTGTGTGTGTGCGTTTATGCCTCTGTAACTCATCCGAACGTGTGAAGCGTTTCCCACAGTATGACCAGGTACACATGAATGGTCTCTCGCCTGTATGCCAGCGCAAGTGTGCCCGTAGGTGTGAGGTCTTGCCATATACTTTGCCACAGCCTTGCATGTGGCAAATGTGCTGTTTCTTTTTGCCAGGATCCCCGGAGCCCCTGAAAGTGAGAACATAATTACTCATCATTCATTCTAGAGACAAAAAATAATCACAAAGTATCCACAGTAATCACTAGGCCTACTCAAAACTAATGCAAATCTTCTTTTCTTTAATTTTTAAAAAATTTTAGGAGTTCCCGTCGTGGCTCAGTGGTGAACGAATCCAACTAGGAACCATGAGGTTGCGGGTTCGATCCCTGGCTTTACTCAGTGGGCTAAGGATCCGGTGTCGCCCTAGAAAAGGCAAAAAGACAAAAAAAAATCCAAAAAACAAACAAAATTTTTTATTTATTTATTTTTTTTGCCACTTGGGCTGCTCCCGTGGCATGTGGAGGTTCCCATGCTAGGGGTCGAATTGGAGCTGTAGCCACCAGCCTACGCCAGAGCCACAGCAACGCGGGATCCAAGCTGAGTCTGTGACCTACACCACAGCTAACGGCAACGCCAGATCCTTAACCCGCTGAGCAAGGCCAGGGATTGAACCCGCAACCTCATGGTTCTTAGTCGGATTCGTTAACCACTGTGCCACGACGGGAACTCTAAAATTTTTGGTCACACCCATAGCATGTGGAAGTTCTTGGATCAGGGATCAAACCCACGCCACAGCAGTGGCAATACTGGATCCCCAACCAGCTGCACCACCAGAGAACTCCTGAACTTATTTTTACTTTTTAAATTTTTAAAAAAAATTTTTTTTTTCTTTTTTGCCATTTCTTGGGCTGCTCCCACGGCATAGGGAAGTTCCCAGGCTAGGGGTCAAATCAGAGCTGGAGCCACCAGCTTATGCCAGACCCACAGCAACACGTGATCTGTGCTGAGTCTGCGACCTACACCACAGCTCATGGCAACGCTGGATCCTTAACCCATTGAGCAAGGCCAGGGATCAAACCTGCAACCTCATGGTTCCTAGTCGGATTTGTTAACCACTGAGCCACGACAGGAATTCCCTGAACTTATTTTTAAAAAAGTCTTCTTAGATGGAGTTCCTGTTGTGGCACAACTGAAATGCATACAACTAGGAACCATGAAGTTGTGGGTTCGATCCCTGGCCTTCCTCAGTTGGGTTGAGGATCCGGCACTGCTGTGAGCTGCGCTGTAGGTCGCAGATGAAGCTCAGATTCCGAGTTGCTGTGGCTATGGTGTAGGCCAGCAGCTGAAGGTCTGATTTGACCCCTAGCCTGGGAACCTCCATATGCCTCCAGTGGGGCCCTAAAAAGCAAAAAAAAAAAAAAAAAAAGTCTTCTTAGAGTTGTTCCTACTACTATGGTAATACAGTGGGTTAAGGACCCAGTGTTGCTGCAACCCTGGCATAAGCTGCAGCTGCAGATCAGATTCAAACCCTGGCCCTGGAAACTTCCAGATGCCGCCGGTGAAGCCAATAAAAAGGGCAAATCTTTAGTCAATTCTAATGTTTGAAGAGAATCATTCTCGCTGTAATTTGTAAAATGTGAGGCATTTTCTTGCATTTTTCTGTGGCTGTGGTGTAAGCCGGCAGTTGCAGCTCCAATTCGACCCCTAGCCTGGGAACTTCCATGTGCGGCCCTAAAAAAAAAAAAAAAAAAAATCCATAGATTTCAGAAGATGGTGAAATATCAGAGACTTTAGTGGAAGAGGAAGATGTAATGGATAGAGAGAAGAAATAAGGACTCTAACTAATTCAAAGCATACAAAAAAATATTCGTTATATGGAGCAAATTTTGAGAAGCTTAAATTGCAAAATGTTTTTCCAAATCAATTTGTACCATGTGTGATCCATTAGTGGGCAATGGAGATTTCCAAGAGGGACTTTTCTAGGGTTCTAATAGCACATATTAGTGGGGGTGGGGGGGAACCACAACGGAAATGACATCATACTTAGGTGCAAATCAGAAAGCTTCCTTCTAATTTCTAAAACATTTAAATCCACTCTAGGCTTTGTTAGAGTGAAACTCCATTGCACTTCCTGCTTTTGATACAGGTTTTTCCTGTAATGTAGGGTAACTACAAATAATTCAAATTATTTTTTTTGTTTTGGTACCTTTCTTATTTTTGTGATTTTTGAGTGTGGTTGTGTCTTTTCTAGGGCTGCACCCTGGGCATATGGAGGTTTCCAGGGCAGGGGTCTAATTGGAGCTGTAGCTGCTGGCCTACACCACAGCTCACAGCAACACCGGATCCTTAACCCACTGAGCGAGGCCAGGGATTGAACCTGAAACCTTATGGTTCCTAGTTGGATTCGTTAACCACTGAGCCACAAAGGGAACTCCGTTTTGGGCACTTTTAAGGGGACAAAATTTTTTTTTTAATAAGCGGATTTAAGTTTCTTTTTTTTGTCTTTTGAGGGCTGAACCGGCGGTGTATAGAGGTTCCCAGGCTAGGGGTCTAATTGGAACTGTAGCTGCCGGCCTACCCCACAGCCACAGCAACACCAGATCTGAGCTGCATCTGCGACATACACCACAGCTCATGGCAATACCGGATCCTTAACCCTCTGAGCAAGGCCAGGGATCGAATCTGCAACCTCATGGTTCCTAGTCGGATTCGCTTCCACTGCGTCATGATAAGAACTCCTTAATGGGATAAAATTTTAACAGATTTTTTTCAAAGGCATTTAAATAACTATGTGACTTTTAACTCTCTTTTCAAAATCAGTGACCTGAAGGAAAAGAATGTCACTTGGAACTCTCCATTGATAATACTGAGTAGCTGGTACCCTAATGAGATATTCGTCAAAACTCTACTCTGTAGAACATTAGATTTCCTGATGGAAGAATTTTCACCTGGAATAAGGATTTTTATCTATTTTGAGAGAAAAAAAGAATTGGAAAACATGATTTTCACAAGGCCACTGTAAAAAATCATTACAGTAGGTATGTTTCTTTTTCTTTACAAGGTTGTTCTACAAGCTACTTTGTTAAAACTATCTCAAAACAAACATATGGTAACAATCACCCGACTTCTGTATCTCTAGGACCAAGCAGGCACCTATGAAGGCTCAAAGTCTTAGAGCTGATGAAAAGAATCAGAGCTGGAACCAAAACACAATATATTATCTAATCAAATGTACTGTACCATCTCTGATTCCTCTGCAACACTGCCAAGTCTTTTTTTTTTTTTGGTCTTTTTTTTGCTATTTCTTTCGGCTGCTCTCTCGGCACATGGAGATTCCCAGGCTAGGGGTTGAATCGGAGCTGCAGCCACCGGCCTACGCCAGAGTCACAGCAACGCGGGATCTGAGCCGGGTCTGCAACCTACACCACAGCTCACGGCAACGCCGGATCGTTAACCCACTGAGCAAGGGCAGGGACCGAACCCGCAACCTCATGGTTCCTAGTCGGATTCGTTAACCACTGCGCCACGACGGGAACTCCAACACTGCCAAGTCTTAAAAAAAAAAAAAAAAAAGCCTATTTTCCCTTCCAAATCTATTAATTTTTCTTCTTTATACTATTAAGAGATTGGCTGGGTCAACCTACCTTCCTTCACTATCTTTACAGTAGGGGCAGGTACATGCTTCCCGTCGGGTCCTCCGACCAGCTTGAGGTTGGGGATCTGGGCTGTTCTCTCCTTCCTCTCCACCTGCTGGGTCATCATGTATTCCATCACCACCAGCCCCATGGAGGCCAAGTTGAGCTCCATGATCACCTGAAATTAACAGAGTAAAGGGTCAAGGTGGGAAGTAGGGGAGGTCATCACAGCTGCAGGTATCTCAGCGACACTTCACTTTTACAGCACTATTTCTTCAAAGCTTTGAAGCCACATCCACTGATACTGCTCATACTTGAAATTTAAAGAACTGGCATTAAAGAGACAAAGAGCCAATAAGTATACGGAAAACATGTTCATTCTCACTCAAGGTTTCTTTTTTTCATGGCCATACCTATGGCATATGGAAGTTCCTGGGTCAGGGATCAAATCTGAGCTACAGCTGTGACCTACGCCACAGGATCATTTAACCCACTGTGCGAGGTTGGGGATTGAACCTGGGCTTCCACAGCAGCCTGAGCTGCTGCTGTTGGATTCTCAACCTACTGCAGCACACAGCAGGAACTCCCTCACTCCACTTTTAAAAATTATTATTAATTAATTAATTAATTTATTTCCCTTTTTTTAGGGCTGCATCTGCAGCATGTGGAAGTTCCCGGGGTACAGGTCAAATTGGAGCTGCAGCTGCCACCTATGCCACAGCCACAGCCACACTAGATCCAAAACACACCTGCAATCTACACTGTAGCTTGCAGTAATGCCAGATACTTAACCTACTGAGCAAGGCCAGGGGTCGAACCCATGTCTCACAGATACCAGTTGGGTTCGTTATTGCTGAGCCATGATGGGAACTCCAATTAGTACCTTTTTAAAGGCCTATTTGGCAATAACATCACAAATTTAAATGCATATTTTCAAAGTAATTTCACTTTGAATTAGCAATGTCTTATGGATAGATTCCTAGGTCACACAAAGATATGCGAAAATGATGACAGTTTTATAAGAAAAAACTGGAAAAAATAAAAAATGTACACCATTGAGGAACTAATTAAGTAAATTATGATAAACTTATGCAATGGACTACTATACATACATTAAGAGAATGAGATAAAGTTATGTACTATTCTCTTATTCAGGGAGTTCCTAGTGGCCTAGTGGTTAAGGATTAGGCATTGTTAATGCTATGGCTTGGGTTCAATCCCTGGCCAGGAAGTTCCATATGTCATGGGCAGGGCCAAAAAAAAAATAAGAAAAAGACTTTAAGGGGAAAATTTTGGAAATGAGCACAAAATTGTGCAGAATATTCAGCAGGAAATAGTACGTGTATAATATAAATTTAGACACAGGAGAAAAAGGAAAGATCTTAGGTCAAAGTTAATTCTTTTTTTGTCTTTTTAGGGCCACACCCATGGCATATGGAGACTCCCAGTCTAGGGGTCATACTGGAGTTGTAGCCGCTGGCCAACACCATAGCCACAGTAACGCCAGATCCGAGCTGAGTCTGCAACCTACACCACAGCTCAGGGCAATACCAGATTCTTAACCCACTGAGTGAGGCCAGGGACTGAACCTGTGTGCTCATGGATACCAGTCAGATTCGTTTCCAATGAGCCACAATAGGAACTCCCAACGTTAATTTTTTTTTTTTTTTTGCTTTTTAGGGCTGCACCCTCAGCATATGGAGGTTCCCAGGTTAGGAGTCGAATCAGAGCTGGAGCTGCCAGCCTACACCAGGCCACAGCAATGCAGGATCCAAGGCGAGTCTGTGACCTACACCACAGCTCACAGCAACACGGGATCCTCATCCCACTGAGCGAGGCCAGGGATCAAACCCCCAACCTCATGGTACCTAGTCAGATTCGGTTTCTGCTGAGCCACAAAGAGAACTCCAGGGCGGTGTTTTTCAAACTTTATAAACTTGTAACCCACAATAAAATATATTTGACATTGTAATCTAGTACATACACATAAAACTGAAACAAAGGTTTCATAAAAAAAAAAATGCATACCCTTACACTAAGCAGCATATATTGAAATTTTCTAGACTCCAGTGACAACGTCACATCCTTAACTGCTAGGCCATCAGGGAACTCCTAGACTCTACATTTTTTTTCCCTTAATGCTGGTCATGACCCAGTATACTGACTTTATGAATTACTAATGGGTCACACTTGATATTTTCAAATAGCATTCTAGATAAAAAGATAAAAGCCATGTTTTCAAGGAATAGATAACATTCTCCTCAAGCTTTCAAATCTATCAACAGTATTTGCAAGGTGAAAGCACCTTGCAAATGACTCTACTCATATTTAAGATTCCAGAAGTTCCCTGGTGGCTCAGTGGAAATGAATCTGACTAGGAACTATGCATGAGGTTTTGGGTTCAATCCCTGGCCTCACTCAGTGGGTTAAGGATACGACATTGCCGTGGGCTGTGGTGTAGGTCGCAGACGTGGCTTGGATCTGGCATTGCTGTGGCTGTGGCGTAGGCCTGCAGTTCTAATAGTTCTGATTAGATCCCTGGCTTGGAAACCTCCATATGCCTCGTGTTTGGCCCTAAAAAGCCAAAAAAAAAAAAAAAATCCAGTAAACGAAAAGTGTTGAATTGGCCTGCTCTGTTTTATCTATTTTATAAAGAAGGAAACAAAATAAATGGGGTAGGTCAGACTTAAACACCTAGAAACCCAGGCTCTTGTACTTTATCTCAGCTCTTTTCAACTCACTGACATAATTTTGAGTTATACTACCTAATAAGCAGCTCTCCTTGTGCTTCCAACATAATTTTGAGTTGCTATATCTAACAAGCAGCTCTTGTGTTTTTCCCTACTCTACCACTTCTAAGCACCAGCCTATGGGATTAAAATAAATTTACTTTGAATATTTTGAGATTTTCATGATACTGGCAGAACTAAAACTGGGAAGTACTGGAGTACAGCTTAAGAACATGTTTTAGAGTAAGACAGACCTAGATATGAGTCCCTGTAGTACAATCTGATTAGCTTTCTGGTACTGATCAAGTAACTTCTCTAGGTATCAATTTCTCTGTCAGTAAAATTAGGATGAAATATTATCAAATCTCAAAGTTATTGTGAAAAACAGGAGTTCCCGTTTGTGGCTCAGTGGTTAACGAATCTGACTAGGAACCATGAGGTTTCGGGTTCGATCCCTGGCCTCGCTTAGTGGGTTAAGGATCCAGTGTTGCCGTGAGCTGTGGCGTAGGCCGGCAGCTACAGCTCCAATTAGACCCCTAGCCTGGGAACCTCCATATGCCACAGGAGCAGCCCTAGAAAAGGCAAAAATACAAACAAAACAAAACAAACAAAAAAAAGTTATTGTGAAAAACAAATGAAATAATATATGTAAGATGCTTAGCATAGTATCTGTCACATAGCAAACATTTACCCCATCGCAGCTGTTACCATTAGGAAAATACTTTGTGGGAAAACCAAAGCGAGAAATCATGGAATAAGATATACACCAATATTTTGTTTAATCATTCCACCTTTAAAATTATGTGTTGAGAGTTCTCCTGTGGTATAGTGGGTTAAGGACCTGGTATTGTCACTACAGTGGCTTGGGTCACTGCCGTGGCACAGGTTTAATCTCTGGCCTGGAAACTTCCACATGCCATGGATGCCACACACAAAAAAACAAAAAACAAACAGAAAAACCCCTAACTGAGGAGTTCCCGTCATGGTTCAGTGGTTAACAAATCTGACTAGTATCCATGAGGATGCAGGTTTGATCCCTGGCTTTGCTCGGTAGGTTAAGGATCCAGGCGTTGCTGTGAGCTATGGCGTAGGTCACAGACACGGCTTGGATTGGACCCCCAGTCTGGGAACCTCCAACATATGCCAAGAGTGCGGCCCTAAAAAAAAAAAAAGCAAAACAAACGAGCAAACAAACACAAAAACCAAAAACCAAAAAACTCTGAGTGGAAACTCCCCCTAGTGGGGATGGAGAATTTATCATCTAAAAGAAGCCCAAATTGCTTAAGCAGACAAGACAGGATGCTAGTTAGTATTGCCAGTGGTTACATAACAAAAACTACCTTCAGAAATTTATGAAAACGTAGATTCAGCTATGTTAACAGGTTTTTAGAAACAAGACAAAACTGTGGTGTATATAAGCAAGTAATTTTCTTTGATCTATTTTCCAAGCTAATCTATTAAAATTTGAGAAGCAATTTATTCCTGAAGTTCTCACTTATCCCAACTGCATTGGGGCAAACCCACCTCCATTTTTATGGGAACATTCAGAGTAACATTCAGGATAGATATAATTCAGTAAATAGGATGACAAAGAAATATAAGACATCAGGACTACTAAAACTAAATTTCTAACTGTATTTGAAATTCTTACGGTCAAAACTTCTATCTTCAGGGAGTTCCCGTCTTGGCACAGCGGAAACGAATCCAATTAGGAACCATGAGGTTGCAGGTTCGATCCCTGGCCTTGCTCAGTGAGTTAAGGATCCGGCATTGCTGTGAGCTGTGGTGTAGGTTGCAGACACAGCTCGGATCTGGTGTTGCTGTGGCTCTGGTGTAGGCCGGCAGCAACAGTTCTGATTTGACCCCTAGCCTGGGAACCTCCATATGCCATGGGTGCAGCCCTAAAAAGACAAGAGAATTGGGTTAGAGAAAATGAACAATTTTGAATTTTATTTAACAAAAAGGAGAGAGAAAATGTCAACAAAGCATGAACTTCAGACCAGAATCTGTTTCCGGTCTCTTAATAACAGTTTTAGAAAAAGAACAACTTCATCTTAAAATGTAGGACTGGTTAAGCAATGAAATAAATTAAAGATTTTCCTTTCCATGATTAAAATAACTAGCAAACCAAAGGCACAGTTTAATAACAGTCTTGCTGAACCCAGTGGTTGCCTCTAGCATCAGTTTCTGAAATAGCTATGGCAGTTACACACTTTTTTAGTTTCCTCAAAGTGAAGAAGTGTGCTGAAGTCATGAACTTTCAAGACCACCACATGGTAACTCAAACATCCTATTATTCTCTGAGAAAAACTTGGGTAATACTAAAATAAGATGAAATAACTTTTTCAATAACTTTCAAAAAGGTGGTTACCATACACTTCTCTACTCTGAAGTGATTTTGGGAACATTTTGTTCTTTAATTCATTAAATATTGATACAGTAAGACTGAATTTTAAACTATACCTATATTAAGCACACACTGGGTTTTCTGAATATGTTTCATTTTATAAAACAGATATAATTCAAAGAAGTGTATCTAAAGCCACCAAGGGAGTTCCCGTCATGGCTCAGTGGTTAATGAATCCAACTAGGGACCAGGGGTTGCGAGTTCGACCCCTGGCCTCGTTCAGTGGGTTGAGGATCTGGCGATGCTATGAGCGCAGATGCGGCTTGGATCTGGCATTGCTGTGGCTCTGTTGTAGGCCAGCAGCTGTAGCTCTGATTAGACCCCTAGCCTGGGAACCTCCATATGCCACGGGTATGGCCCTAAAAAAGACAAAAAAAAAAGGAAAGAAAAAATTAAACAAATTAAAAATTAAAGCCACAAAGTACTTGTGTGTTTTCAGCTATATTGAAACAGAATACATGAGGAACAGGCTATCCAGAATATGGCCTTAAATCAAGAAATAAAAATCTTGGAGTACCTGTTGTGGTGCATTAGAAATGAATCAGACTAGGAACCATGAGGATGTGGGTTCGATCCCTGGCCTTGCTCAGTAGGTTAAGGATCTGGCACTACTGTGAGCTGTGGTGTAGGTCACAGAAGCAGTGGTGTAGGTCACAGAGGCAGCTCGGATCCCACACTGCTGTGGCTGTAGTGTAGGCCAGTGTCTACAGCTCCAATTAGACCCCTAGCCTAGGAGCCTCCATGTGCCGAGGGTACAGCCCTAAAAAGCAAAAGTCTCTAGTAACAGAAACTGATGGTTCATAACACTTCATATTTTTAAATAATAATAATATCATTAATCTGGTTTCCCAGTACAAAGTGAATTAGAGGTAGTAAATTAGAAAAAAAGGAATAGAAGAACTGTACCTTTAACGGCACAAAAACAGACAAGTGGATATATGGCCCACAAATCCATCCCTACATTGACTATCAGCTTTATCTCCATTTCCTCATACTTAGCTAAGAGTAGAACCCCTTCCCAGTTTTGGTTACTGTTCTAGATGTTTCTCCAGTGAATACCTGTTGGTGATTTAGAGTCACCTGTATTCAGGTCCATCAGAAGCCTTACAAGGCCTGCCTTCCCTCTGCTTCCTTCCTTTCACAAATGCCAATAAATACAGATCTTACACTTTGTTCCCACCATTTTATAGCTCATTGTAGAATTTTTGTTCCCACCATTTTATAGTTCATTGTAGAATTTTTGGTTTTGCTGTCCTAATTTCTCTAGTTATTGTAATTTTTTATTCTAGAAACATATAGATGTATAGAAACGTAAAGATAATTTAGAAAGTCCTTTTATATTCTTTTTTTTTTTTTGGTCTTTTGTCTTTTTAGAGCTGCACCTGTGGCATATGGAGGTTCTCAGACTAGGGGTCAAATTGGAGCTGTAGCCAGCTGCCAGCCTACGCCACAGCCACAGCCACGCCAGATCCGAGCCACATCTGCAACCTACACCACAGCTCACGGCAATGCTGGATCCATAACCCACTAAGTGAGGCCAGGGATGGAACCTGTGTGCTCATGGATACTAGTCAGGTTCATTAATCAATGAGTCATGACAGGAACTCCAAAAACTCTTATATATTCTTCATCCAGCTTTCCTTAATGTCAACTTCTTATACAACTAAGGTACATTAGTCAAAACCAATAAATTAACATTGGTACAGTAGCAGTAATTAAACTACAGACTTTTGGGAGTTCCCTTCATGGCTCAGCGGTTAATGAACCCAACTAGGATCCATGAGGATGCGGCTTTGATTCCTGGCCTCACCCAGTAATGCCACGAGCTGTGGTGTAGGTCACAGATGCAGCTCTTATCCCATGTTGCTGCAGCTGTGGTGTAGGCTGGCAGCTATAGCTCTGATTCAATCCCTAGCCTGGAAACTTCCATATGCCGCGGGTGTGGCCCTAAAAAGAAAAAAAAAAAAAGAAAGAAAGAAAGAAAGAAAGAAACAAAACAACAAAAAAAACCCTACAGACTTTTGAGTTTCATCAGTTTTTCACTAATGTCCTTACTCTCTTCCAGGACCTCATCCATGATGCCAAGTTGCATTTAGGCCCCTCCCATCTGTGATAGTGTCTCAGCCTTGACAGTTTGTTGTTGTTATTGTTGTTTTGCTTTATAGGGTTGTACCCGCAGCATATGGAGTTCCCAGGCTAGGGGCCCAATTGGAGCTGCAGCTGCTGGCCTATACCACAGCCACAGCAACCATGGATCCATGCCCTATCAGTGACCTACGCCACAGTTCACAGCAACGCCAGATCCTTAACCCACTGAGCAAGGCCAGGTATCAAACCTGCAACCTCATGGTTACTAGTCAGATTCGTTAACCATTGAGCCATGACCACCAATGTCTTTTTTTTTCTTTTTTCTTTTTTTTTAGGGCTGCACCCAAGGAACATGGAGATTCCCAGGCTAGGGGTCAAATTGAAGCTGTAGCTGCTGGCCTATGCCACAGCCACAGCCACGCCAGATCTGAGCTGTGTTTGCAACCTACATCACAGCTCACAGCAATGTTGGATCCTTAACCCACTGAGCAAGGCCAGGGATCGAACCTGCATCCTCATGGATACTAGGTATCTAGTCAGATTCGTTTCTGCTGAGCCATGACGGGAATTCTGAATGTCCCACAATTTAGATTTGTTTGATGTTTTCTCATTAGACTAGAGTTATGAGTTTTGAAGAATAACATATAAATGAAACGCCCTTCTTATCATGCATTTTATGAAGAGTTACTTGGTATCAACATACTCTATTTTTAGGAGGGCGATCTAGGAAGATTTAAAAAGATTGGCTGCCACAATTATTTTACCACAATTTTCAGCAAATAATTTTTTGAAAGCTTTTTTTTTTTTTTTCCATTTTTGTTCACACCCGTGGGATATGAAAGTTTCTGAACCAGGCACTGAATCAAGCTGGAGCTGAAACCTCCACCTCAGATGCACCAACTGGATCCTTAACCCACTGCCCTGGGCTGGGGATCAAACAGGCGCTTCCAGAGATAAGCTGGATCATTAACCCACTGCACCGCAGCAGGAAATCCCTGAAAGTTTTAAAATAAAGATTAGGTCATCCAAAGTAATTACTTAGGTGGACTCCTCATTCTCTGTGTCTGTATCAGTGGTATGTGTATGTACGTGCATTAAGCTATGATGTTCAACAGCCGATCCTAATTCTTGTTCCCAGTTTTCATTCTTTCTGCCTAAAAGCTATCTGACTTTTGGTCAGGGTAACAGTGTGCCAGGTTAAAAATATTCTCATTCCCAGATTCCCTTGCAGATAAGAGCAACCAAGTAACAAGGTCTTGGCCAATCAGGTCTAAAACAAAATTGTTGGAAAAGACTTTAGAGAAAGCTCTTTAATTGGGAATCACAAGGTTTACTTCCTCCTCCAGCCTGTCAGGAAAGAGGTCACAATGACCAATGGTGGAGTGGCTACCTTGCAAGCATGGCAACTGTCCTATACCTAGTAAGCCAAAAGTAAACATAGCTGGGATTCCTACTGTTACCTAGAGCTGCCACACCAACTGTGGACTCACTACCTCCAGACTTCATGTTATATGAGAACAACAAACCCCTACCAGGTTAAACCACTGCAATAGATTTTCTAGTATATACAGCTATACAGCTAACTGCATTCCTTAACAAAAAAAAAAAAAGAAAGAAAGAAAGAAAAGAAAAAAGGAATTATGTCTTCTTAAAGTGAGTCATGACTATACTGGGCATACAAATTTTTCTTGCCTGCAGTCTATGGCTCAGTATGTTCTACCAGTATTTTGTGTCACTATTTTTTGTGTGTGTCAAATTTATGAGTCTTGAATTTTTTTTGTCCAACTCCCAGAATTATAAGTGGGTAATAGGCATGTAACAAAAAATCCTGACGATAATTTTACATTAAATTAGACCACACAAGAATAGTGAATAGGCACCAGAAATTGTATTTCCTGCTGCTCCAGAATGCAAGCCCTTGCCAATTCATCAGTGAGTTGTGCTCTACACAAATCCGAATATATACCTTGCTTTTTTCTTTTTCTTTTTTTGACCTGTTGGGGCTGCACCCAGGATATATGGAGGTTCCCAGGCTAGGGGTCGAATCGGAGCTGTAGCTGCTGGCCACAGCAACACCAGACCCGAGCCATGTCTGCGACCTACACCACAGCTCATGGCAACGCCAGATCCTTAACCTACTGAGCGAGGCCAAGGATCAAACCCACAACCTCATGGTTCCTAGACGGATTCGTTTCTACTGAGCCATGACAGGAACTCCTATACCTTGCTTCTAAACTTATTTCTTCTACATTAAATCTTTCCTGTTATAGATTACCACAGCCAGGCTTGCTTCCTAAAAGAACTGAGATTTGGGCCAAACTTTAAATAATACCTAGGAATTAGCCAGGTGAAGAATGTTGGCAAGGGAAGGGCATCCCAGGCAGAAGGAAGAGAATGATCAGCATAAAGAAATGTAGTGCAGTGTGGGATGATGGTGGAGTAGAAGGAGAAGACGTAGGTGGAGAGATGAACTTCAAAACAGATTATACTATTAGATGCAAGACAGATATTTAAATGACTGATTTTTTTAAAAAGTTATAGTAGAGAGAATATGGAGCGATGAGCACTTTCATACAACTCCCAGTAGTGTAAGTGCACAAAAGCATATGTCAGGGAAGCAGCATGGCGTGTGTAGGCGTGCTGGCAATGTACATCAACTCTTTAAGATGTGACTATTTTTAACCCAGCAAGTGTACCTCTAGGAATAAGGACATATGCCAGATACTGTCTTATACTCTGGGGGTAGGGGATAGTTGGATATAACTTGGCCATTACAGAGTTTCCTGGGTTCATTATCTCACTAGGAAGACCCAAAATAAAATCAATGAGTATACTATCTGCTCAACAGTTTGTATAATAAAATACAAACAAAAGATTCTAATAAGAGAAGCATAAGAGTTGGGAGGGGAAGTATTAGAAGAAAAAAAATTGAAATATTCCAAGTTATTCCATTAGACAATAGAGATAATAAAAGTCTAAAGGAGGGCAGTGGTTTCCAGGAAAGAGAAAAGCATGGGTAAAAAAGTATTTAGGAATTTTAAAAGGCAGGATTTGGTGGCTGAATACAGGCAACTTCAAAAGTTCCTGGGATATAACCAAAACAGCAAGACCACCAGAAATAAGAACAAAAAAGCAGCAATGAATATTTTAAAAAATTTTCAAAGACAGACTAAGGAATTTGCTAAAATTGAATCTAACCCAGCTACTCCACTCCTAGGTATGCAACAAAGAGAACTAAAAACATATGTCCACACAAAAACTTGTGCACAAATGCACAAAGCAGCATTAGTCATAATAGCCAAAAAGGAGAAATAACTCAAACGTGTATCAACTGATAAACAGATAAAAAAAATATGGTATACTCACAAAACGAAATGTTTTTTGGCAATAAAAAAGAATGAAGTTCTGATACATGCTACAACATGGCTAAACCTTGAAAATATTACGCTAAGTGAAAGAAGCCAACCCCCAAAGACCATATATTGTATGATCCCATTTATAAAAAATGCTCAGAACTGGCAAATCCTTAAAGATGGCAAGTAGATTAGTGGTTGTCTTGGACTGGAGATGAGGAATAAGAATAGGGAATGACAGCTAATGGGCCAAGTGGTGTTTCTTTTTTGGGGTGACGAAAATGTTGTTTGTTTGTTTTTTAGAGCCACACCTGCAGCCTATGGAAGTTCCCAGGTTAGGGTTAGAATCAGAATTGCAGCTGTTGGCCTACACCACAGCCACAGCTACGTCAGATCCAAGCCAAGTCTGTGACCTACACTGCAGCTCACGGCAATGCCAGATCCTTAATGCACTAAGCAAGGCTAGGGATAAAACCAGAGTCCTCATGGATACTAGTTGGATTCATTACCACTGAGCTACGATGGGAACTCCTTGATGAAAATGTCTTTAAATTTCGAATTGTGGTAGTTACACAATTTAGTTTAGTTACTAAAATTCACTAGACTGTACATTTTATTTTTTTGTCTTTTTGCCTTTCCTAGGGCCGCTCCCACGGCATATGGAGGTTCCCAGGCTAGGGGTCTAATTGGAACTGTAGCTATAGGCCTATGCCACAGCCACAGCAACGCCAGATCTGAGCCGTGTCTGCAACCTATACCACAGCTCACAGCAACGCCGGATCCTTAACCCACTGAGCAAGGCCAGGGGTCAAACCCGCAACCTCATGGTTCCTAGTTGGATTTGTTAACCACTGCGCCACGACAGGAACCCCCAACTGTACATTTTAAACAAGTGAATTATAGCGTATATGAACTGTCGCTCAAAAAAGCTGTTTAACAAAGCAAACCATGTGAGTTCTCATCATGGCTCAGCAGTAACAAACCCGACTAGTATCCATGAGTAGGTGGGTTTGATCTCTGGCCTTGCTCAGTGGGTTAAGTAAGGATCTGGTGTTGCTGTGGTGTAGGCAAGCAGCAGCTGCAGCTGACTCGATTCGACCCCTAGCTTGGGAACTTTCATATGCCACAGGTACAGGCCTATAAAACAAAGGACAAAACAAAACAAAAAAGACAAAACACCAAGCAAACTATAGTTTAAAAAAAGAGACAGAAGGAAAAAAGAAAAGATTTGAAGATGACAATTGGGGGGAAAAAAAAAAAAGGAAACCTACAATGCCAGGAGTGAGAGGAATACAAGAGGTATAGGGAGAAGGAAAATATTTAATTTCATTTATTTATTTTTATTTTTTGCTTTTTAGGGCCGCAGGTGTGGTATATGGAAGTTCCCAGGCTTGGGGTCGAATCAGAGCTGTAGCTGCCAGCCTACACCACAGCCACAGCAACTTGGGATCCAAGCTGCATCTGCAACCTACACAGCTCACTGCAAGGCCAGATCCCCTACCCACTGAGCAAGGACAGCGATTGAACCTACATCCTCATGGATACCAGCTAGATTCATGTGTGCTGTGCCACAACAGGAACTCCTTTTATTTTTATTTTATTTAAATCCCTTTATTTTTTAATGGTCGTGTTTGTGGCATGCAAAAGTTCCCAGGACAGTGATCCCACGCCACAGCATGACAATGCTAAGATCCCCAACCACTAGGCCGATAGGGAACTACAATATTTTTATTACTATATTTACTTATTTTATTATTATATTTTCTTTTTAAGGCTGCACCTGTGGCATAAGGAAGTTCCCAGGCTGAGTCGAATTGGAGCTGCAGATGCTGGCCTATGCCACAGCCATGCCAGATCGGAGCTGCAGCTTGCACTAAAGCCAGGGTCCTCAACCCACTGAGCGAAGCCAGGGATCGATTCCACATCCTCTTGGATGCTAGTCAGATTCTTAACCTGCTGAGCCACTCCCTATTATTTTAATACAAGAAATTTTTATTGCACCTATGTTGTATGCCAAACACTAATATTAGGTGCTAAAGTCAAGGAGCCAAACTCTAGTGAGATAGCACACAAGAGAGAAAAAGGATTTCCAATTGCCTGCGTCTCTGTGGGAGGCATAGGTTTAATCCCCAGCCCCGTGCAGCGAGTTAAGGATCTGGCATTGCTGCAGCCATGGCGTAAGTTGCAGCTGCAGCTCAGATTCAATCCCTGGCCCAGGAGCTTCCATATGCCATGGGTGCAGCCATTAAAAAAAGGACATAACAAAAGAAAAGGTCAATTCATTTAACATATAAAAATGAAGTTTCTGTATTAGAAAAAGCTGGCAAGAGCTTCTGAAGTTATTTTCAGCTAATTTTTTAAAAAATTAATTTCTGGAGTTCCCGTCGTGGCGCAATGGTTAACAAATCCGACTAGGAACCGTGAGGTTGCGGGTTCGGTCCCTGCCCTTGCTCAGTGGGTTAACGATCCGGCGTTGCCGTGAGCTGTGATGTAGGTTGCAGACTCGGCTCGGATCCCAAGTTGCTGTGGCTCTGGCGTAGGCCGGTGGCTGCAGCTCCGTTCAACCCCAAGCCTGGGAACCTCCATATGCCGCAGGAGCGGCCCAAGAAATAGCAAAAAAAAAAAAAAAAAATTAATTTCTTTATTTTTAAAAAAAGAGCCCAAGCAACTTCGTAAGAATACTATCATGGAGTAGCCACATAAACTGATAGAAGTTGTAAAAAAGCAGAAGGAAAAATACTCAACTTCACAAATAAGCAAAAATAATAACATTTATTTGGGGAAAGATGAGAGTCCATAACACGTTCATCATTGAAAAAATCCAACTATGGAAAAAGTTATTTGAATAGGCATTCATAAAATCATTTACAATAGCAATACAAGAAATAGATTAAAATGTAAATAAAGAAATTGTTAAAGTAAAGCACATGAAAAAATGCTCAACACCACTGATTATGAAAGAAATGCAAAGCAAAACTACCATGAGATACCACCTCTCACCAGTCAGAACGGCCACCATTAATAAGTCCACAAATAACAAATGCTGGAGAGGGTGTGGAGAAAAGGGAACCCTCCTGTACTCTTAGTGGGAAGGTAAATTGGTACAACCACTATGGAAAACA
Source organism: Phacochoerus africanus (assembly GCF_016906955.1). NCBI lineage: Eukaryota > Metazoa > Chordata > Mammalia > Artiodactyla > Suidae > Phacochoerus > Phacochoerus africanus. Next base: position 21,008,532 of record NC_062550.1, on the reverse strand, counting down.
GTGTGGAGGTACCTTAGAAAACTATACATAGAACTACCACATGACCCAGCAATCCCACTCTTGGGCATATATCCAGACAAAACTTTCCTTGAAAAAGACACATGTACCTGTATGTTCACTGCAGCACTATTCACAACAGCCAAGACATGGAAACAACCTAAATGTCCATCGACAGATGAATGGATTAAGATGATGTGGTGTATACACACACACACACAAACACACACACACACACACACACACACACACACTACTCAGCCATAAAAAAGAATGAAATAATGCCATTTGCAGCAACATGGATGGAACTAGAGACTCTCATACTAACTGAAGTAAGTCAGAAAGAGAAAGACAAATACCATATGATAGCACTTATATCTGGAATCTAAAATATGGCACCAATGAACCTTTCCACAGAAAAGACAATCATGGACATGGAGAACAGACTTGTGGTTGCCAAGGGGGAAGGGGAGAGAGTGGGACGGACTGGGAATTTGGGGTTAATAGATGCAAACTACTGCCTTTGGAATGGATAAGCAATGAGATCCTGCTGTATAGCCCTGGGAACTATACCTAGTCACTTATGATGGAGCATGATAATGTGAGAAAAAAAGAATGTATACATGTATGTGTGACTAGGACACCTTGCTGTATAGTAGAAAATTGGCAGAACACTGTAAACCAGCTATAATGGAAAAAAATCATTAAAAGAAAAAAATAAATAAAATTAAAATGTCCTTGGAAACAGGAAAAAAAAAATTGTTAAAGTAACCTGATGGACTAGGCAGTTGTTAAAATTCATGATTAACTCAACTATAATGACTTGGCAAAAAAACACTCATGCTATATTACTGAACAAATTGAGAAACACATTACATATATACTAAGAACAAAGCTATGCTAAAGAAATGCATACATTAAAATTTATATAAAGTAGAAAAAACACCAAATTGCTAACTATATAATTGAGAGTTCTCTAAGTTTTGTTTTTCCCCTTTCTCATAGTTTTCTTTTTTCTTTTTTTTTCTTTTTTTTTTTTTTTTGGTCTTTTTGCCTTTTTAGGGCCCCACTTGTGGCATATGGAGGTTCCCAGGCTAGGGGTCCAATCAGAGCTGCAGCCGCCAGCCTACACCACAGCCACAGCAATGCTGGATCCGAGCGGCATCTGTAACCTACACCACAGCTCCTGGCAACGCCGGATCCTTAACCCACTGAGTGATGTCAGGGATCAAACCTGTGTCCTCATGGATGCTAGGTGGGTTCATTAAACACTGAAACACGATGGAAACTCCTCTATTTTCTAGTGTAATTATTTCATTTTAATCATTAAAAACATCTACATAGAAAGAAAAAAAAAAAAAAACAGCCTATGCATCTCCCCACTTTTTGGTATATTAACATCGTTTCACAGATTTAAGAACTGGCTCCTGGGGAGTTCCCATATGGTGTGGCAGGTTAATGATATGGCTCTGCCTCCTTGGTGGCACAGGTTCAATCCCCAGCCTGGCGCAGTGGGTTAAGGATCTGGTATTGCCACAGCTGTGGTGTAGGTCACAGCTGCAGCCGAAAAAGAAAAAAAAAAAAAAAAAACAAAAAAAAAACCTGGTTCTTCACATATCAGAAAGCGGGTAGTAGTCTTCCTAAGTATAGGGCAATCAATACAATGATGGCAAAGGCTCTCACCAGGAGGTGTCACTGTAACTAAGTGATAAATAGATGTTTTAAAAGCTCACCCTACCAGGGAAGAAGTTTAAGCAGAAAAAAAGGGGCAAGAGTTGTTGGCACAAATTTTTAATAATTTTAAATAATTCAAACTGTCTCTCCATCAAAACTTCTCCCCCCCCACCCCAGTTTTGGTAATGTTTCCTTACTGAACACTCTCCAGTTTCATATTATTATGAATCCAAAGTTATAGGATTCCCGTTGTGGCACAGTGGAAACGAACCCAACTAGGAACCATGAGGTTGTGGGTTTGATCCCTGGCCTCACTCAGTGGGTTAAGGATCTGGCATTGCTATAAAGCTGTGGTGTAGGTTGCAGACGAGGCTCAGATCTGGTGTTGCTGTGGCTGTGGCATAGGGCCGGCAGTCACAGCTCCAATTAGACCCCTAGCCTGGAAACCTCCATATGCTGAGGGTGCAGCCCTAAAAAGACAAAAGAAAAAAAAAACTCACAAAGATACAGATTTCCCTATTTTCCATATCTAAGAAAAGTAAGGATTTGAAAATTTGATCACTATTAGTAATATACCACAATTCTCTCTCTTTTTTTTTTTGTCTTTTTCTAGGGCTGCACCTGTGGCACATGGAGGTTCCCAGGCTAGGGGCCCAATCGGAGCTGTAGCCTCTGGCCCATGCCACAGCCACAGCAACATGGGATCCGAGCTGCGTCTTTAACCTACACCACAGCTCGTGGCAACGCTGGATCCTTAACCCATTGAGCGAGGCCAGGGATCGAACCTGAAACCTCATGGTTCCTAGTCGGATTCGTTAACCATTGAGCCATGACGGGAACTCCCATACCACAATTCTTATAAATTCCAAGACTTTTACGTACTTCCCATTTCTGTCAACATCATTCCATAGTGAAAATTGTTTTTAAGACAGAGAAATGAATTAGAATTGTCTTAGCTTTTCCCCCAGCTCTCACCAAACTGATGATTTCCTGAGAAAGGGACTCACTTTAACATCACTCCCAAGCTAGCTATAATTACCTATTATTATTTAGACTGGTATGATTTAAAGTCCTTTTAAAATAGATGATATATACCAGAGGAAAGCTGTAGGTGAGGAGCATAAAGGTGAAGAGAATATAGTCATTTGGTTTAGTAAGAACAGTAAAGTATAAAACAGGAGAATAATAAAAATGAATTTTGGGAGAGAGGATTAAGATGGCAGAATAGAAGGACTGGAGCTCAACTTCTTTCCTAAAATCAACAAAATTCACAACTAACAGCTGAGCACTCTCCACCAAAAAATGAATTTTGGACTTATTTCATGTCTCCATCACCTCCCTGATTAATGGAGAGCTGAATACAATTAATTTTCCCCCTCACAGGTTTTAAATCAAGTTCTTTTGACTGAATTTCAAACTGTTCATATCCAACTGATTTTTTTTTTTTTGAAATTTCTTTTTGAGCCATACCATTGGCATATGGAAGTTCCTGGGATGGGGATCCAATCGGAGCTGCAGCTGCCAGCCTACGCCACAGCCATAACAACTCAGGATCCAAGCCTCATCTGCAACCCACACCACAGCTCACAGCAATGCCAGATCCTTAGACCACTGAGTGAGGACAGGGATCAAACCGCATCCTCATGGATACTAGCTGGATTTGTTTCCACAGAGCCACAATGGGAACTTCCCAACAACTGACACTTTAAATTACTGAGAGCCTCTGATGATTAAAATTAATAAGAACCATTAGATACACTGTAATGCACTATAATGGTGCAACTGGACAAACCTAGGTATGAATCCTGGTTTCACAACTTACTGGCCAAGGAATTTCTTTAGGAGTTATTTTCCTTACTGGCAAAAAGGTTTCTGGGCTATGTGATAAAAATTAATATACAGCATACCTAGCATTATTTCTGGCACTTAGGTGTACTTAGTAAATCACTGTATATTAGGGAAATAAAAGGAGGGCTGATGTGACTTTTAATTTTTTTTTCTCCCATCTATACACGTACCCTTACTACGAACGGTATAGTCTTTCGAATTTATCTAGAGGAGTTGTAACATCAAATTCAATCATTAATGTCTAAAACAGCAGCAATAAAAGAATACTGTAAAACAAAGAATAAAATGCACAGTAGTCTAACATTTTGTTTCTAACCACTGGATTTATCATTGAAAAAGAATAAGCACGTTCAAGTCTTCAATTATACGTAATTCCTATTAAAAATAGCTTGAGGGTGATTAGTAATGCAGAAATAACTGTTCTGAATGCAGTGTAGTTTTGAAAAGAGAAAGAAAGAGTGTGGATAAGATCTCATGTTTTCAGAAAATTTCCTGGATAAAGTACAACAAGGAGATGCTGTGTGATGATAAAAGCACGCAAGAATGCTGAAGCAAAGTAGAGATGTACATAGGAAAGATAAGGGCCTTAAACTCAAGTATCCTAGAGACAGTCTTTTACTAATAAGACCGAATTAATTTCTCTAGTAGAGCCTGAAGAAAAATGAATAGTATCCATCTATCATGTTCTATAAGATTCTAAAAAATATTTATAGTACTATTAATAATGGAAACCAAAAAGGGAATGAAAATATCCAAAATCCTACCATCCCAAGAAGTTAACCATTATCACTTTTTCATCTTCCCCTCAATCACTATTTATCTACACAAAATAAACTTTACCTATTTGTAATCAGAATACAATAAAATTAAGCATAAAAATCTGAATATTAAAGAAGTAACTCTTTAGGAGCTCCCATCGTGGTGCAGCAGAAACAATCCAACTAGGAACCATGAGGTTGTGGGTTCGATCCCTAGCCTTGCTCAGTGGGTTAAGGATCTGGTGTTGCCATGAGCTGTAGTGTAGGTCACAGATGCGGCTCAGATACTGTGTTGCTGTGGCTATGGCTGTGGCTGTGGCAAAGGCCGGCAGCTGTAGCTCCAACTGGACCCCTTGCCTGGGAACCTCCATATGCCTCGGGTGCAGCCTTAAATATATAAAAAAAAGAAGTAACTCTTCAGATCCATACTAGCCTGAGATCCCTGATGTGATCATGTTAAATAGGCACTTACATGTTGGGTATCTTTTAATAACAGGGTTCTCTAAATTTATGCATGAGTAATGCCCCTAGTACAATTACATAATCTGATACAGTAATCTGATATTTTAACTCCTCCCTAAGCATAAACTCCAAGGTAACTTTTTTTTTTAACTTTTTTTTTTTAGGGTCACACCCACAGGGCACATGGGAGTACCCAGGCTAAGGGTTGAAGTTCCCAGCCACAGCAATGCAGGATCCGAACCACCTCTGTGACCTACACTGCAGCTCACTGCAACATCGGATCCTTAACCCTCTGAGTAAGGCCAGGAATCAAACCTGGACCCTCATGGACACTAGAAGGATTCGTTTCTGCTGCGCCACAGTGGGAACTCCTCCAAGGTAACTTTTTAATATAAAAACTAGACTTCCCCTTGTCAGAATTTGTTCAGATTATAGATAAATACTAAAAGCGGATACTCCCATTTATATCTAGTATTATGAAACACCATAGCTTTAAACTGCCAACAACAATATGATAAAAGGATAAAAGATGGAAATGTTATGCCATGAAAACATACAGGTGCTCATCTATGCATCTGCGTACTCTTTTCCCTAAACTGGTTTCCTTCAACTTTTGCCTTAATATGGTAATGACAAATTCAAATATATGCAATGTATTTAATGTGTTTTGAGATTTCTGTTCTTTTTTTGTTTTTGTTTTGTAAATAGTTTATCTACTGGTTTCCTATTCTTTTAATATTGATTATGCAATGAATGTTAAGACAGTTAAGACAGCCACTATAAAAATTACTGCATGGGGTTCCTGCTGTGGCACAATGGGTTAAGGATACCGTATTGCTACAGCAGTAGCAGAGGTCCCAGCTTCAGTTCAGATCTGATCCCTGGCCCAGGAATTTCCATATGCTGCGGGTGCAGCCAAAAAAAAAAAGAACTAATGCACGTAAGTCGATAGGTTTCCTACATACAAATAAGAGCCAGTTAGAAGTAAAATGGAAGAAAACTATAACATACATATTTAAAAAAAGGAAATAAAATGGAAAAAAGATTCTATTTGCAATAGCAACAAAAACTATAAAATACTAAGTTTAAACTTAGCAAGAAATGTGTAGGATCAATAAGAAAATAATGCAAATATAGTAGGAGTCAATCAAAACTAAAATTCCAGGAGCTCCCTTGGATCCGGCTGTGTCACTGCAGCGGCTCAGGTCACTGTTGTGGCGTGAGTTCAATCTCTGGTCCAGGAATTTCCACATGCCATGGGAACCGCCAAAAAAACCAAAAAATAATTCCAGAAAAATGTACTAGGGGAAACTGACAAAATGTGTCCAATTCATCTGTAAGAATATGAGGATAATCAGGAAAAAAATTTTCAAGTAGTAATGAGGGAAAATATTAGAAGTTTCATAAAGGAAAAGATAATAAAACAAAGTATCAAAAATAAAAAATAAAAACAGGCAACTCACAAGAGAAAACAAAAGCAAATAAAAAAAGATATTTAATTCTCTAATAAGCAGACAATGCTAATTAAACCAAGAATCTCTTTTTTCCACATCATATTGGTAAAGATTAATATCAATGGAAGAATAAATTGCTAGCTTTTTGAAATCCAGTTTAGTTGTAAATATCAAAACACAAAGGTATAAAAACCACACCACAGCTCATGACAACACCGGATCCATAACCCACTAAGCAGGACCAGGAATTGAACCCCAATCCTCATGGATACCAGTCAGGTTTGCTATTACTGAGCCACAATGGGAACTCCTCAAAAACCTATTTTAAAGTACACAATTTATTGGCACTCACTGCCTTCACAATGTTGGGCAACTACCACCTCCCTCTACTTTCAAAACTTTCATCACCCCTGAAAAACTCCTATACCCATTAAAGAATCACTCCTCATTCTCCCCTCACTCCACTTCCTGGCAACCACTACTATATGGATCTTCCTATTTTAGGTATAACATATAAATAGAATCATACAATATGTGACCTTTTTTGGTCTGGTTTCTTTAACTTAGCAAAAGGTTTTCCAGGTTCACTCATACTGTAGGATGTACCACTACTTCATTTCTTTTTATGAAATGGATATATCACTTTTGTTTATCTATTGGACATTTAGATTACTTCCACCTTTTGGCTATTATGAATTGTGCTGCTACAAACATCTGTGTATAAGATTCTGCATGGACATATGTTTTCATTTCTCTTAGAAATACACCTAGGGAGTTCCCACCATGGCTCAGTAGAAAAAAATCCCACTAGTAACCATGAGGATACAGGTTCAATCCCTTGCTCAGTGAGTTAAGGATCTGGTGTGCCATAAGCTGTTGTAAAGATCACAGAAGTGGCCTGGATCCCGTGTTGCTGTGGCTGTGGCACTGATTGGCAGCTGTAGCTCCTATTTGATTCCTAGCCTGGAAACTTCCATATGCTGCAGGTGCAGCCCTGAAAAAAGGAAAAATACACTCAGGAGTAGAATTATTCACTTACAGAATTTTAATCTAAAAAGTATGAACAAGGACGTTCACCAAAGCATTGCTTATAACACTGAACAGGAAAAAAAAAAGTACCATTAGTAGGGTTAAGTACACCCTAGTACAAACATCCTATGGAATTCCCAATCATTTAAAATGATGATGCAGATGTATACTTATCATTATTTATGGAAAAGATTTTTATAGTGTTCAGTAAAAATAAGATTATGGCCCATTGTTGCGAGTTCCCAGCTCTGATTCTACCCCTAGCCTGGGAACTTCCACATGCTGCACGTGCGGCCCTAAAAAGCAAATAAATAAATAAATAAAGTCTCAAACACATCAGGGAAAAAAACAAGAAGGGAGGAGTCCCCATCGTGGCTCAGTGGAAACGAATCTGACTAGCATCCATAAGGACTAAAGTTCCGATCCCTGGCCTTACTCAGTGGGTTAAGGATCTGGCCTTGCTGTGGCTGTGGTGTAGGCCAGCAGCTACAGCTCTGATTTGACCCCTAGCCTGGGAACCTCCATATGCCTTGGGTGCAGCCCTAAAAAGACCAAAAAAAAAAACAAAAAAGAAAGGAACGGTCAGGGAAATAGATCACATCTTCCTGATTGTAGGGAAAAAAAAAAGAAAGAAGGGAGAGTAATACCCCTCCACCCCAATGACACAGCTGACTTTCATGTTTTCAAAAGCGAATGCTTATGTGTCGGATTCCTTTGCCATTTTGCTCCTTCCTTTCTAATGTACTGACCATATCATTTATAATTCATTTAATTACAGATTAAATTCAAATTAACTGATCTGGTTACAACAAATTCTGATTCATAACTAAGTTCATAAAGAGGATAATTAACCATGCCTTTTGCTTCTTTTTTCCCTACTATTTGTCTTAAGTTACAAATTTAACTGAACTAGGTCAAAAACACTATTTTCAGACTTGAGAAAAGTTCTAACAAAAGAAAGCAGGAACATACCTTAACATAATAAAAACTATTTACAACAAACCCACAGCAAATACTATAATCAGTGGAGAAGAGCTGAAAGCTTTCCCACTAAAATCTGGAACAAGACAAGGATGCCCATTCTCATCACTGTTATTCAACATAGTATTACAAGTCCTAGCCACAATAATCAGACAAACAAAAGAAATAAAAGGTATCCAAACTAGAAGAGAAGAGGTAAAATTGTCACTGTATGCAGATAACATGATACTATATATAGAAAACCCAAAGTACTCAACCCCAAAACTACTCAAACTGATCAATAAATTCCTCAAAGTAGCAGGATATTAATATGCAGAAATCAGTTGCATTTCTGTATACTAACAATGAAATATTAGAAATATACAATACCTTTTGAAATTGCACCCCAAAAAATCAAATACTTGGGAATAAACCTGACCAAGGAGGTGAAAGACATATGCTGAAAACTATAAAATACTAATCAAGGAAATTTTTTTTTTAGGGCCACACCCATGGCACACGGAGGTTCCCAGGCTAGGGGTCGAATGGGAGCTGTAGCCTCCAGCCTATGCCAGAGCCAGACCCACGCCAGATTCAAGCCACATCTGCAACCTACACCACAGCTCACAGGGACACCAGATCCTTAACCCACTGAGCAAGGCCAGGGATCAAACCTGCAACCTCATGGTTCCCAGTCGGATTTGATTCCGCCGCACCACGACGGAAACTCCCTGAGGAAATTAAAGAGGAGTCAAAAAAATGGAAAGATATTCCATGCTTCTGGGTTGGAAAAATTAATATTTTTTAAATGGCCATACTATCCAAAGCAATCTACAGATTCAATGCAATCCCTATCAAATTATCCATGTTATTTTTTCACAGAACTAGAACAAACAATCCAAAAATTTATATGGAACCACAAAAGACCCAGAGTTGCCAAAGCAATCCTGAGGAACAAAAACCAAGCAGGAGGCATAACTCTCCCAGACTTCAGGCAATATTACAAAGCCACAGTAATCAAGACAGTGTGGTAATGGTACCAAAACAGACATACAGACCAACGGAACAGAAAAGAGAACCCAGAAATAAACCCAGATACCTACGGCCAATTAATCTTGACAAAGGAGGCAAGACTATAAAATGGGAAAAAACACAGTCTTTTCATCAGGTGGTGCTGGGAAAACTGGACAGTCGCATGTAAATCAATGAAACTGGAACACACCCTCACACCATTCACAAAAATAAACTCAAAATGGCTTAAAGACTTAAAAGACAAGACACTATTAAACTCCTAGAAGAAAATATAGGCAAAACATTCTCTGATATCAACATTACAAATGTTTTCTCAGGTCAGTCTCCCAAAGCAACAGAAATAAAAGCAAAAATAGGAGTTCCCATCATGGCACAGCAGAAACAATCTGACTAGGAACCATGAGGTTACAGGGTGGATCCCTGGCCTCGCTCAGTGTGTTAAGGATCCAGCATTGCTGTGGGCTGTGCTGTAGGTTGCTGACGAGGCTTGGATCCCAAGTTGCTGTGGCTCTGGCGTAGGCCGGCAACCACAGCTCCGATTAGACCCCTAGCCTGGGAACCTCCGTATGCCACAGGTGGCATAAGGTCAAAAGACAAAAAAAAAAAAAGCCAAAATAAACCAATGGGACCTAATCAAGCTGACAAGCTTTTGCACAGCAAAGGAAACCATTAAAAAAAAAAAAAAAAGACAACTTAAAGAATGGGAGAAAATAGTTTCAAACGGTGCAACTGACAAGGGCTTAATCTCTAAAATATACAAACAACTTATACAACAACAGCAAAATAGCCAACAACCCAATGGAAAAATGGCAAAAGACCTTAATAGACATTTCTCCCAAAGAAGATATACAGATGGCCAACAAGCACATGAAAAAATGCTCAACATCACTGATTATGAAAGAAATGCAAAGCAAAACTACCATGAGATACCACCTCTCACCAGTCAGAACGGCCACCATTAATAAGTCCACAAATAACAAATGCTGGAGAGGGTGTGGAGAAAAGGGAACCCTCCTGTACTCTTAGTGGGAAGGTAAATTGGTACAACCACTATGGAAAACAGTGTGGAGGTACCTTAGAAAACTATACATAGAACTACCACATGACCCAGCAATCCCACTCTTGGGCATATATCCAGACAAAACTTTCCTTGAAAAAGACACATGTACCTGTATGTTCACTGCAGCACTATTCACAACAGCCAAGACATGGAAACAACCTAAATGTCCATCGACAGATGAATGGATTAAGATGATGTGGTGTATACACACACACACACACACACACTACTCAGCCATAAAAAAGAATGAAATAATGCCATTTGCAGCAACATGGATGGAACTAGAGACTCTCATACTAACTGAAGTAAGTCAGAAAGAGAAAGACAAATACCATATGATAGCACTTATATCTGGAATCTAAAATATGGCACCAATGAACCTTTCCACAGAAAAGACAATCATGGACATGGAGAACAGACTTGTGGTTGCCAAGGGGGAAGGGGAGAGAGTGGGACGGACTGGGAATTTGGGGTTAATAGATGCAAACTACTGCCTTTGGAATGGATAAGCAATGAGATCCTGCTGTATAGCCCTGGGAACTATACCTAGTCACTTATGATGGAGCATGATAATGTGAGAAAAAAGAATGTATACATGTATGTGTGACTAGGACACCTTGCTGTACAGTAGAAAATTGGCAGAACACTGTAAACCAGCTATAATGGAAAAAATAAAAATCATTACCAAAAAAAAGATAAAGTAGTAGTATAGTGGAAAGGATACTCATCTGAAGTCAAAAGATAGTCACTTTGTAAATTTTGTCAGTGAGCTCTGGCAAGTCACCAAATCTTTCTACACCTGAGGTTGTCAAAAGGATTAGAGGGGATGAGTTTCCAGCTCCAGCAACCTGCAGTTTAACCGCTAGTAGAATTGATAGTTTGGTTTAACTGTTTTTTTTTTTTTTTTTTTTTTGGCCACACCCATAGCATATGAATGTTCCTGGGCCAGGGAAGGAATCTGAGCTGCAGGGACATCTATGTTACAGCTGTAGCAACACCGGATCCTTAACCTGCTGCACCTTGGTGGGAACTAATTGTTTTACATTTGCAAAGAGCTGCAACTTAGGAGCCCACAAGGCCAAGTCAATGAAGAACAAATGGAATAATCTGAAAAGATACATCTCAATAGCATTTAACCTTATTTATATTATCTGCAACAAACTTTCCTTTTCTCCCCACTATAGGGCGGCATCCTTGGGATATGGAAGTCCCCAGCTTAGGGGTCAAATATGAGCTACAGCTTCAGGCATACACCACAGCCACAGCAACACCAGATCCAAGCCACACCTGTTACTCTACGCCTCAGCCTGCAGCATCGCTGGATCCCACTGAGCAAGGCCAGGGATTGAACCTGCATCCTCATGGATACTAGTCAGGTTCTTAACCCGCTGAGCCACAACAGGAACTTCTATTTGCAGCAAATATTTATCATTTAAAATTTTTTTTCAGAGATTTAGATTTTCTAGGATTTTTGGGGGGTTTTTTTTTTGGTTTTGGGGTTTTGTCTTGTTTTGTTTTTTTGTCTTTTTAGGGCTGCACCCGATGCATATGGAAGTCCCAGGCTAGAGGTCAAATCGAAGCTGTAGCCGCCAGTCTATACCACAGCTCAGAGCAACACCAGATCCTTTAACCCACTGAGCGAGACCAGGGATAGAACCCCATTTCTCATGGATACTAGTCAGGTTCGTTACTGCTGAGCCACAACAGGAACTCCAGAGATTTAGATTTTTAACTGAGTTTTCTCATCTTGTAAAGGGCAAGTCTTTGTTCTTGACCCCTTCTTCAAAATCAATAAATTATTATTTATTTTGTACATATATATAGGGTGAGAAGGATTCACAGTAAATTAGACAGGCACATCCAAACTTATGAAACAAGTAATACTGCTTGGTTTCCATAACCCATTCAGTTTAAAAACACTGGAGAGAAGTACACATTCAAATTACAACCAAGATTTGCAACCAACTCTGAAGAAAAAAACTTTCCTCAAAAATTTTTTCAGGATCCACCTTCTGCAGCTCCATACCAAAAAAACAAACAACCCCATCAAAAAATGGGCAGAAGATATAAACAGACAGTTCTCCAAAGAAGACACACGGATGGCTAAAAAACATATGAAAAGATGTTCAACATCACTCATAATCAGAGAAATACAAATCAAAACCACCTTACACCAGCCAGAATGGCCATCATCCAAAAGTCTACAAACAATAAGTGCTGGAGAGGGTGTGGAAAAAAAGGAACCCTAGTACACTGTTGGTGGGATTGCAAATTGGTGCAACCACTGTGGAAAACAGTACGGACATTCCTCAGAAAACTAAACATAGAACTACCATTTGATCCAGCAATCTCACTCCTGGGCAACTATCCAGAGAAAACCACGACTTGCAAAGACACATGTACTCCAATGTTCATTGCAGCACTATTTACAATAGCCAAGACGTGGAAACAACTTATGTGTCCATCGACAGAGGAGTGGATCAAGAAGATGTGGTACATATACACAATGGAGTATTACTCAGCCATTAAAATGAACGAAATACCAGCATTTTTAGCAACATGGATGGACCTAGAAATTATCATGCTAAGTGAAGTCAGCCATACAATGAGACACCAACATCAAATGCTTTCAGTGACGTGCGGAATCTGAAAAAAGGACAGACTGAACTTCTTTGCAGGACAGATGCTGACTCACAGACATTGAAAAACTTATGGTCTCTGGAGGAGACAGTTTGGGGGTGGGGGGATGTGCTTGGGTTATGGGATGGAAATCCTGTGAAATTGGATTGTTATGATCATTACACAACTACAGATGTGATAACTTCATTTGAGTAATTAAAAAAAATTTTTTTTCAGGGTCTTCTACGGGTACCAATTCTTAAAATCCAGCATAGTATTAACAATGTAGGCATAGTGTGGACCTATATCTTTTAAACTAATGCTTTTTCGGGGGAATTCCCATTATGGTACAGTGGTTAACGAATCCGACTAGGAACCATGAGGTCTCGGGTTCGATCCCTGGCCTCCCTCAGCGGGTTAAGGATCTGGCATTGCTGTGAGCTGTGGTGTAGGTCACAGATGTGGCTCGGATCCTGCATTGCTGTGGCTCTGGCGTAGGCCAGCGGCTACAGCTCCGATTAGACCCCAAGCCTGGGAACCTCCATACGCCTTGGGAGCGGCCCCAGAAAAAAAAAAATTAAAATAAAATAATGCTTTCGGGGGTAGGGGGATACACTGAGGGTTTGGGATGGAACTGCTATGAAATCTGGTTGTGATGATTGCTGTACACCTGTAAATGTAATAAAACTCACTAATAAAAGAAAATAATGCTTCAGAACACCAAGGCTTCTGTAATAGTGCTAAATGTTAGAAAAAGGGATTAGTACTATTGCAACAAACCTTCTGTAAGAAATATGAAAAATGCTTGTTTTTCAATTAAACAGCAAATTGACAATTTTTAACTATTAATGTTTACAGACACCCAATCAGTATCTCATAAAGCATTATGTAATAAGGCTTTTCTATGAATGTTCATCTTACATTTTAAAACATTTTCAGGGAGGGAAATGTTTTAAAACAATTAGAAGGAATGAGCAGAACTAAATTTTTAGTAGCAAGATTTACACACTGCTTTACAAAGAACACTTAAAGGGAAAGGGAGATATGAGAACGGAACAGATACTAAAATTTTTCTGCAACACTAGTCATTCTTGTGCTCTTGTTATTTAATTAAGAACTAAAATGGCCACATTACACAATGCAACGTGATTTTTGCAATGATGTCATTGACAGAAAGCCACTGGAATGAATAAATAGGAGCAATTGAAAAGGTCTGAAGACTGCCTTTTCAGTTTTCAAATCAATCAAGGCATCTTAAGTTTTAAAGGAGACCTTTTCTACTTAAACTGAACTCATTTAAAAAACACATAAAATCATGCTAAGAAGCAAATACAATATTAAAGAAAGCAAATGATGCAGAAACATTTGTTATATTTAATAAAAGTATGTTATTTTAAGATAGAAAATTCTCTTATGTGATCTTTTTGCACTAGAATGATAATTTTGAACATTTAAATCATCTAAACTTACTTATCACTAATGTTCAAATGCACTAACTAGTCTAAAATACAACTTTTTTAACAAATTAGAACTCAGCAATCTGACCCCAAGTTTAGTGACACTGCTGGCAAACCAACTCTGGTATCACATTCAACCTAACTTCTAAGAGACACTCTCCTGACCTCGATAAAACCAAGCAGATGTGAAATTTTTATTTTTAGTGCTTGAAATTTGCTTCTTGAGTGAATTATAGCCATCAAGGAAATATGTTCTATTCTCCTGCCAAAGCCAAGCCCTGCACTCTTTATTAGGCAGAACTCCCACTAAGTCTTCCAAACTCAGTCTTTCAAAGTCACTGCCCCCACCCCCCAACCTGGGGGAAAAGTTTTCTGGATCTAGCAGTGGCTGAAAAAAAAAAATCTGAAGCTTTAAACTTAAAAAAAAAAAAAAAACTACAAGAGTACGACACCAAAATGAAAGGAAAAGGTGCTGATAAAGGAGAAAAGATATTGATTAAAAAAAAAGAAAGAAAGAAAAAGCTGCTAACTTAACAACAACAAAAACTAAGAGCCCATAGATCATTTCACTGTCTGGAAACTAAACTCAGTTTACTGGGTGGTCCTTTCTTCACTAACACTCACCGGGGCAGAGCCAAGAAAAACAGGAATAGAGATGGCTGGCTTATTTTGGTTCTAAATTTGGGCCTTTACCTGTATATTCAGCAAACAAGTAAAAAAAAAAGTGAAAGTCAACAGGAGAGCTTAGAAGATTTGTATTTACTTATTTGTTTGTTTGGGGGGGTTTTGTCGTTTTGTTTTTGGCCGCACATGGGGGATGCGGAAGTTCTGGGCCAGGGACTCAATCTGAGCCACAGCTACAACCTATGCCACAGCAGTGGCAATGCTGGATCCTTAACCCACTGCACCACAGCAGGAACTCCTTAGAAGATTTTTATTTATTTATTTATTTTTTGTCTTTTTGCCTTTTCTAGGGCCAATCCTGCGGCACATGGAGGTTCCCAGGCTAGGAGTCTAATCGGAGCTGTAGCCACTGGCCTACGCCACAGCCACAGCAACACAGAATCCGAGCGAGTCTGCAACCTACACCTCAACTCACGGCAATGCCAGATCCTTAACCCACTGAGCAAGGCCAGGGATCGAACCCACAACCTCATGGTTCCTAGTCAGGTTCTTTAACCACTGTGCCATGACGGGAACTCCTGGAAGATTTTTAAAAGATGATTTTTAAAAATAAATGTAGAAGAGTTCTCTGGTGGTGCAGCAGCTTAAAGATCCAGCATGGTGGCTTATGTGGCTCAAGTTTGATCCCTGGCCCAGGAACTTTCACATGCTGTGGCCCAAAATAAAATAAAATAAAAATAAATAAATGTAAACAAAGTAAACACCATGGAAGCTGCAGTCTTCCACACCATGTAATAAACAAGCCTCACTTTGTAGAGTACTCTCTACCTATCTATCTATATCTTACAACATGACTTCACATCTAAGGCTCTTGCCAGTAGGTTGAGTTCTTCCAATAAAATGACTATATACCAGAAAAGGGGATAAAATGAGATGCTTTGTAGCAGCCAGGCAACAGCTTAAGAGCACTAAGCTTCCAGGAAATGACTGTATTATCTTTTATTAAGAATGAAGTCAGATCAATCGAAAAGGGAAAAAAAACGCTCCACAACTATAATTAACCAGAAAGGAGGAAATTTTTACCTTCAGAACCTACTATTGATGAAGCAAACAATCTCAACTCTCACAAAATGGCCTTTTAGAGCCTCATTCTCTCCTTCATGAACATCAAGCTGTTGTTAGCTTATAGAAAGGCATGCATTTTCTAGACCATCAATAACAGGTAAGTAGCCCTACCCCATGACATATTAAATAGCAGACTTCCCAGTGCATGATTTAGCAATGAGTGTCTCATGATTGTTCTTTAGAGCTTAAGTTATAAACCTTTTAAAAATTGCAAGGATCCAAATTATTACTAACTAGCACAATCTCAGCTTTGCTATCCACTGAAGAGTAAAATTGCTAGATACAACAACCTAAAACCAAAACGGAAACCAACACACAATGTAGATTACCCAGTGTCTTATTTTCCAGGCTGTTGCATTTAGTTTTTATTAAACTTACCCCATTTCTACTCTCATAATTTTTAACCTATAAAACACTTGCCAGTTCTAGAACATTAAATTTCAAAGAAACACAGATATCTTTTCTAAGACATTTTTAACAATCTAAAGGATCTCTCATGTCCCAAGTTAAAACAGGTAATTCCTCAGACGAGAACTAACAGCAAGTAGTTTCATCACTTAAATGCTTCTCAGTATCTCAAAATCCTCATCTAGAAAATAAAACAGTTGTATGAGAGATTCCTCAGGTCCCTTCTAGCTCTAACTTTCTATCCCAAGATCTTCAATTCCCTAAGAAAATTACTGTTAAGGCTCAAATGTAATCGTTTTAAATATACTACAAAGAATCTAAGAAATTTAGGGAATTTGAGCAGACCTCCCCACCAGAGATCTTCCTAAACTGCAGGAGGCAGGAAATAATGGTTGCCTATTTGTTATCCTCTCTTACATAATAACCAGTCTAAATGGGATGAGAACTCCATAATAAAAGTAAAAAATAAACCCACACATATTCAAAAAAAAAAAGTTTAAGTTCAGTAGTATTAAATTATTTCCCATTATAAATTGCATATATCATGCCTTAGTATAAAAGTGTATAGACACATATATCTTTATTGTGCTTTATTAAAGATTAGCTACATCACAACAGAACTTAAGGTGATAAATTCTAAATAACTTCCATCTTTTTATAAACAGATGTTTTAAATTTCAAATTAACCAATAGTGAACGTAGTTCAAAATAAATGACTGAATAGTAACATCAACAGATACATATATACCTCTTTCCAGACTTTTGCCCCCTTATTCCCAACTCCTCTCACTTCCACCTCCCCACTTCATTCCAGGCCCCATTCCCTTTTTCTCCCTTCCTTGCACTATACTACTTTCGAAGCAGTCCAGGAAATGGTTCTCTTATCTAGGAAATATCAAAATCACCTAGGAAGCGTATTAAAACTACACATTAGCACAGGGAACTATGTCTAGTCACTCATGATGGAGCATGATTATGTGAGAAAAAAGAACGTATACATGTATGTGTAACTGGGTCACCACGCTGTACAGTAGAAAATTGACAGATCACCATAACCAGCTATAATGGAAAAAAATAACAATCATTTTGTAAAAAAAACAAAAATAAACATTAGTACTTTCAGGGTAAGTAAGACTTGAAAAAATTAAATCCTGATTAACCAGCTTGCTCAGAAGGTAGGCTATTCTGGTTGACTAAAGATTAACTAGGAAAGTTATTTTGTTGAAACATCCTTTGGAATCCATTATCATCACTTTTCCCTTGCTTACGGTTCATGAGAAATACCTGATGACTTAACAACCTTAAGTTTATCATCGATTCCTCTCCACAGGAATGAGCCCTCAGGCCAAGTAAAGCCCTCAAGATAAGAATGATTTTACCTTCTTTTTAAAGGATTATAAACAAACAAAAAAGTACATGTAACTGAGACTACAAGTGGCCCGCAAGGCCTAAAATATTTACCATCTGGGCCTTTGTAGAAAAAGTTTGCCAATCCTTGCTCTAGAGCATCAAAAGCACTGGAAGTACAGAGACTCCAAGGACACTGCCTAGAAGTGCTCCTTTCTCATCAGATTAACTGAAGGGGAAAAGTTTCCATTAAGTCAGTTCCAAATGATTTAAAGAAAATCACTGCTACTTCTCTGACTTGCCCTCAAGAAAGTGTTACCCTCAAAAGGTTCTACTTCATTCTTTAGACTCAATAGTTTCAGCTGAGATGCTAGGTAGCTCTGGAAATAAATGCAAAAGATCTGAACTCTTACCTGAGGCATTTGCTATAGCCAAGGGCAGGCTTGGAAGCTGGTGCACCTGGATTCCCGAAGCACCCAATGCACTGAGGTTAATGGTCTGGAGGCCAGGCATGGAGGAGAGTTGAGCAGCATTCACAGTGACTGTGCCAGCAGGGATGGAGGCAGCTGAGGCAATGGGTGTAAGGGTGGTACTGCTGCTGCTGGTCTGCCCCAAGGAAACACCCTGCATTGGGGCCAAGGTGATTGTCTGGGCCTGTGGGTTCTGAACTTGGAGGTTCTGCAGCTGAAGAGTCTGCCAACTAACCTGTCCATTGGGCCCCACTGTTGGTGTCCGGATGATGATGGGGCCAGAGTTTGGAACGGCCTGAAGCTGAAGGTTCTGGAGGGTTTCCTGGGAGATAGCTTGAGTTGTGAAGGTCTGCCCTGACAATGGCGTTGCTTGGAGGGCCTGGAGGGCCTGTCCACCTTGAACTAACTGAGGCTGGATAAGAATTTGTTGTTGTTGCTGGGTCTGCTGGTTTTGCTCTCCCTCTTTTTGCTGACTTGCTTGCAATGAGCCTCCAGATGTCTGGTTCTGCTGGATGTTCAGAGCATCAGACCCCTGTAGCCCACTGACCCTCTGTGGTGTCTGGCCTTGAGAGTTGGTCCCTGTTGATCCGCTGGTGGTAAAGTTCATAATTCCCATGTTGCTGGTGGTAGTAGTTGTTGAGTAGCTATTGGCATTGGTGAAAAAGGAGCTGGAACTGGCTTGTGATGATACCAAACTGGCAGAACTGATGGCAGTCCCGGAGGTGACAGGCTGTGAGCCACTCTCTTGGGACCCGGAGCTGCTAATCGTGACTGCCTGAGAACTAGGAGTCAAGGTAGCTGCAGAAACGCTGTTGACAGGTAGCAAGGTAATATTACCATTCAGGGCCACTGGTACATTGGTCACATACTGAGTCTGTCCTGAGAGTACATTATTAGCTAGGCCTTGGAGGGGGACAGCCTGCTGGAGTAGATTTGGCATAGCAGCAATGATGTTGCCTCCACTTCCTCGATTTGTGATGATCTGTTGGTTTGCACCTGGTATGATCTGTATCTGACCTGAACCATCCTGCTGTACTTGGGCCCCAGTGGCAGCAAACTGCAGCTGTTGCCCATCAACCGTCTGGAACTGTGGGATTACTTGATACTGAATATTAGGCATCACTCCAGGCAGTCCTGTTAGGACTTGCTGGTTCTGCAGGTTGGATGTGGCAGCCACGACATACTGCCCACCAGAGACAGTGCGATTCTTGGAAGACTCACCACCATTGTTGCCATTGGTACTGCTGCCACTTTGTTCCTTCGAGGTAGGGGTAGCCCCAGAGGAGGAAGAGATGATCTGCCAGCCATTGGCACTCTGGGAGAGCTGTGTGGCTGTGAGGTCAAGCTCACCTGTGCTCCCGGACTGGCCTGGGCCCTGGGAGTTGTTACTGTTTTCATTGGGTGACTCAATTCTGCTGCAGGTTGCTGCCAGCAGAGCCAAAGGGGATGGCTGGGACTCCTGGCCAAAAATAAGGGAGAGGAAAGAGATTAGTTTAGTGACACCAGCTGCCAGCCCTGGGGGCAGTAGAAAAAAATAAACAGTAAAAAAAACCCAAAATAAATAAATAAACAGCAAAACAGTGCCCCCCCCCAAGCAAACAAACAAAAAGCCAACCTATCTACACTGCTGAAATTTGAAATTCTCATCTTTGGGGATCTCCAAGTCACTTGTCTCTGTACTTACTTCCCTATCTGTAAAATAGCCCTTTCCTAAAATTTTTTTTTGTGAAAAGACAATCATCTAAGAATATTTACATCCTCTCAACACCATGCCCACTCTGTCCAGATGAGCACCTACCTGCCCTCCTCCTCCTCCTCCACCGCTGCTGCTGCTGCCTGTGCTGCTGCTTCGAGCCTGAGAAAAGGCACCACCATTACCACTGCCCCCATTATTGCCACCAACTCCTTTTTCAATCTTCACCACAGCTGTCATTTCATCCATGGAGTGATCTTGGTCTAAAAAGAATTAAAAGATAACTTAAAGTTGGGGAAAGAAAAAAGATAAAATGAAGAAGGGTAACGAAGACTAGGATGAAACAAAAATGACTAACAGGAAGGTGAAAGTCCCAGTATTTAAACAAACAAACAAAAAAGGATTGGGGAAGAAGAGACAGCTGTAGGGCTAGGAAGATCTGAACTGGGCCCCTTGGTGCCAAAACTGGGCCGCAGTTCTCCCTCGCACAAAATTAAACTCAGAAAACAATGAAAAGGTGCTTTTGGTATAGACAATGTAAGGGTCCGTGGACATGTTGAAGGAGTTTAAAAGTATCCTGCGGGGAAAAAAAGGAGAAATACAGATAAGGCATAAAACATGTGGGTGGATGGAAAGCTTGCTCAAATTAGGGTCAAAGGAGATGGAGAAAGGGAAGAATTCAAGTGTAGAAAGTCACAAGAGGAAAGGAAGGGGAAGGAGAAAAGATGAGATAAAAAGTTTTGTGGGGGGGAACATTTGTGAATACTAGAAAGGGGCTAAAGAGGTCCAGGGGTTAGAAATCAGGAGTTTCGGGGCGGACAGAGGGCGGGCCCTAGAAGGAAAGGGCGGTTTCGGGGTGAGGGGCGTGGAAAGGGCGGGACGGTAGGGGGAGGGGTAATCTACGGGGGGGAGGGGTAATCTTCGGGGGGGGTGGGGGGAGGAGGGCCTAGGGGCCGGCGGCGACCAGAGGGCGGACCAGGGAGGCGGTTGGCCCGGGCGGGGCCTGCACTGCTCGGGCCGCCCCCGCGGCTCCAGCCCCCGGCAGGAGGAGCCTCAGGCGGGCGGCCGAGTAGTGGGGGGTAAGGCCCGTCCCCCGTGGCCGGGGCGGGCAGGGGGCGGGCGAGGCCACGCTGCCCCCTCCCCCGGGGCGGGCGGCCCATCCCCCTCCTCCTCCGAGGCCCCGCCACTGCCCCTTCTCCCTCCCTTCCCTCCGCCCCGGGCGGGACCAAGGCCGCCGCCGCCGCCTCCCGCCCGCCCCCCCCTCACGGCGGGGACCGCCCGGTCGGCCCTCGCGCGCGCCCCCTCACTCCCCTCCCACCCCTAAGCTTGGAGTGGACTCATCCTTACCGCTCATGGTGGCAGCTGAGGGACGAGCTCAAGGGGGTCCTGTCCGGGGGGGTTGGGGGGGGCAGGAAAAACGCGGACGCTGACGAGGCAAGCGAACCCGGACCGGACAGGGAGGGGGGGGGTAAAGAGGAGGGAGCAGCGCGCCACAAGCCCGGCCTAGGCCCCGCCCCTCCACCGCTGCCCCGCCCAATAAGGGAGGGTGAAAGGAGGGACTTGCAAAAGAAAGACAGGCAAATTACCCAATGGCGAGACTCGCTTGCTCTCTAAGGCGTGTAAGACAAAGTTGCGTGCGTGGTGTCCGCCCAAAAAGAGCGCCCTCTCAGTTTTAAAAGCCAATGAAAGGTGCAGGAAGTGAAGATAGGCGGGATTTAGAGATGATAGGCTTGGAGAGAAACCAGTCAACTGCCAGGCGGGATCGCTGAGACGTAGGGATAGGAAGGGTTTTCATTGGAATGACAGAACAGCGACCAACCAAAACCCTGGGCAAGCCTGGGCAAAGTCCTGGTGGGAGGTGGTAAAAAGTAGACAGGAATGGGATAGGATGAAGCTTATCAAAACCAATCAGAAATCAGGCGGGCGGCCAGGAAAATTATGATTGGATTAACACTAAAAAGAGACGCGCTAGGACACAAATTGACGTGAATAAAAGCCAATTGAATGCTGCTTAAACTCTGAGGGCGGGAACCTGGAGTAGGCAGGGGAGAATTGGCGGCTGCTTCAGTCACTCAGCCCAATGAGGCAGCGAGGGAAGCCAGGCACCGCCTCCGGCTTGGCCAATGGGCGTTACTAGAGGCGCCAGTTGTCGGGGAGGTAACAGGGCTGTGCCAAGAGGAGTCCGTCGCCATTTTGGCCCTCCTCTGGGGACGTCTTTACCGTGATTAGGTGGCAAGTCTTCAGCAGAGCCCTGCAATTCAACAAGTGTCAGGGCCGAGCTCCGCGGCTCGCCGCACTTCTTCCTCGACATCAGGGCTTGTTTGAGTCTTCACTTAACCGCTTTTAAAAGTACCTCTCAGGTCTCCCCCCTCCGCGGTGGGCGGACTGGCAGGCGGATGCCTCAGAATATGGTGTAAGCCCTGTGGGTGCTGGCGCAACGAGATCTGGCGAGGGCGCTCATACAGTAGGTTAATAACGCACTGACCAATTTGCAAGGTCTTTGTGAGACTCCAGCAAACGCCATTTTACTAAATTCCCCCAAAGTTGATAGCTACTTAAGGCCGGTTAACTCTTCGAGAGCTTGCTTTTGAGGCTAAAGAGTGTTGGAGGACTTCCTGGAGTTCGAGGTCCTGTAAGCTGCTACCCCACCCCCGCCCCTGCTCCTACCCCGTAATTGTAAATACCATTTAAACATAAAGCAAGTAGCCAGATAGAGTGCCTTCTTTTTGCAACTGCAAAGGTTAGAGGTGATTTTTCCCGAAACACCTGAATTTCTGGCTACTCATTCTGCCTCTCCTTTACCCTAGTTTTGGTGGAGGCAGCCTGCGTGGCCTGTCAGTAACGTAAAGCCATTCTCTTTCGCCTTTGTAGGTTCTATGTTGCCACTTCATTATCTACAACTCGGCACTTCTCCATATTACTATCATGTCTTAAAGTCTGGATTCCCGAAAACTGAGGCCTCTACTGCTTTGGGCAAAGCCTGAAGAAGGTGAATGTTGGAATTCCCATTGTGGCTCAGTGGGTTATGAAACTGACTAGGATCCATGGGGATGCGGGTTCAATCCCTACCTCGCTCGGTGGGTAAAGGATCCGATCGCGCTTTGCCGTGAGCTGTGGTACAGTCACAGACATGGCTTGGATCCCACGTTGCTGTGGCTTTGGCCTAGGCTGGCAGCTGCAACTTCGATTTGACCCCTAGCCTAGGAACTTCCATGTGCAGCAAGTTAGGCCCTAAGAAGCAAAAAAAAAAAAAAAGGTGAATTCCTACAGCGTTAGGTACCTAGGGCATCTAGGCATCTTGGCATTCCTTATGTCATTCTCTTAAGGAAGATGTTAGTATTAGAGACAGTATGTATTTTGTAAGTGAAGATATGGAGGCTAAGAAGTAACTTGTTCAGGATCACAATCTGAGATGTAGTGCCAGATTCCAAGCCAGAATAGGCCCACAAAAAGTCTTCTATGAATCCTTAAGTCAATAAAACAATGCCTTGTATAACCATTTATAAAAATGAGCTTAATAAAAAGCTTTTTATTAAAAAAAAACCTTATTGTTACCTTCTAGGTCATGAAAGAAAAAAATCCTTTCCATACTTCCAAGACAGCTCAAATAG
Organism: Phacochoerus africanus; assembly: GCF_016906955.1. Taxonomy (NCBI): domain Eukaryota; kingdom Metazoa; phylum Chordata; class Mammalia; order Artiodactyla; family Suidae; genus Phacochoerus; species Phacochoerus africanus. The sequence continues at coordinate 20,984,904 of NC_062550.1, read as the reverse complement.
CATAATCCTCTGGTATGACTTTATTATAAAACATCTCATTACATTTCAATTAATAGTATCTCTCCCTATATGAAAGTTTCTCATAATATCAGGATATCTATCCTATCCTCTGGGCTGCCTTATTTATTCATTAATTTTGGCCCCTGCATAAATTCCCCACCTGGGATGGAACCCAAGCCATAGCAGTGGCAACACTGAATCCTTAATGGCCAGGCCACCAGGAAGCTCCAGGCTGCTTTTTTTTTTTCTTTTTTTTTTAAGTAGATTCCCAGACCCTGTCTCAGACCTAATAAATTAGATTCTCTAGGCTAGGGCTTGAGAATATGCATTTTTCAGTAGCTCTTTCAAGGGATTGGTCCTGAAATTAAGAGTTTAAGAAACACTAAGGGGAGAAACTGGAGTGAAGAAACTTCCAGAAGGAAAGAAACTTCCTGGAGGGAAGAAGCTGCATTACTCATCTTTGTAAACCAAGCTCTGGAGATTCCAACAGCTGTTTAGTGTATTTAGCAAAAGGCCACACCCAGGCTGGGGGGAAGGGAGGAGGAACTAATACTGTGGAGCAGTCCTCTGAACAAGGCTTTTGTATGTCTAACTTAATCCTTTCAACCAATTTAAGAAATTGTGGCTGTGGTGTAACCAGCAGGGCCCTAAAAAGTGAGAAACATAGCTTGTTTGTTGATAGTTTCTGAGAGAAAACGGACATCACCCATCTTGTCCAATTCATCTGGGAAAACCTGAACTAATTTTCTTTAGGCTAAGCAAAAAACAATGAATAAACTTATTTTGTCTGTCTTTGTAACCATTTGTGAGATCATTTAAGTAACTCCTAATGACTGTGTTTAAAAGCAATGTGGATTATTTGACAGTTGTCTCCTTCTAAACCACTCATAAGAATATATGCACTTGGAGTTCCCCTTGTGGGGAAATGAATCCAACTTGTATCCATGGGAATTCAGATTCGATCTTAATTTGTGTGTCGAGGATCCAGTGTTGCTGTGAGCCGTTGTGTAGGTTGCAGTCACGCCTTAGTCCATATGCCACAAGTGTGGCCCTAAAAAGCAAAAAAAAAAAAAAAAAAGGAAGCATATATGCACTGGAGTTCCTGCTGTGACTGCAGTGGGTTAAGAATCTGACTTCATTGGCTAGGGTCACTGCAGAGGCACAGGTTTTATCCTCAGCACAGAGCACTGGATTAAAGGATCTGGCAGCCCAGCGCACTAGGTTAAAGGATCTGGTGTTGCCACAGCAGTGGCTTAGGTAGCAGCTGCAGCTCAGATGCAATCCCTGGCCTGGAAACTTCCATATACAGTGGGCCTAAGAAAACAAAACAAAACAAAACAAACTAAAAATCACATCTTCAACAGAAGAAAGGCTGGGGGGGAAATGTAATTGTAATGTATACATGTAAGGATAACCTGACCCCCTTGCTGTACAGTGGGAAAATAAAAAAAAAATAAAAATAAAAATAAAAATCACATCTTCAACCAGACAAAGCAGCCTGAGGGCCAGAACAATGCCTTTCCACTTTGTATCCTCAAGGCCTGGAATAAACACTTGATAAATGGAAGAGGAAGCCTGCCTATTCCCAAAAATCTTGATTAGGTCTCCAGATATTATAATGCCAAAGACTGACTCTTAGCCTTCAATTGGTTGCCTTTTACAAGTTAACCCGATTTTGAAGCTACTCTTTGATCTTAGCAATTTCCCGCATAGCAATCTGGTAACTGGAACATTTTACAAATTAAAATACACAAATGATTTGAAACTCTGCTCTTACTAAAAACAAAATAATGCCATTGGCAGCAACATGGATGGAACTAGAGATCATCATAGTAAGTTAGAGAAAGACAAATACCGTATGATCTCCCATACATGTGGATTCTAAAATATGACACAGGATGGAGTTTTCATCCAGGCACAGTAGAAACAAATCTGACTAGGAACCATGAGGTTTCAGGTTTGATCCCTGGCCTTGCTCAGTGGGTTAAGGATCCAGCATTGCATTGAGCTGTGGTATAGGTCGCAGACACGGCTTGGATCTGGTGTTGCTGTGGCTGTGGTGTAGACCAGCAGCTGTAGCTCCAATTAGACCTCTAAACTGGGAACCTCCATATGCCTCAGGTGCAACCCTAAAAAGACAAAATACAAAAAAATTTTAAAAATATGACACAGGAGTTCCTGTCATGGCTCAGTGGTTAGAGAATCCAACTAGTATCCATGAGGACAAAGGTTTGATCCCTGGCCTCACTCAGTGGATTAAAGATCTGGTGTCGCCATGAGCCGTGGTGTAGGGCAGATGCGGCTCATATCCCACTTTGCTGTAGCTGTCGTGTAGGCCGGCAGCTACAACTCTGATTCAACCCCTAGCCTGGAAACTTTCATATGCCGAAGGTGCGGCCCTGAAAAGACTAAAATAAAAAAATAAGATAAAACATGACACAGGAAGAGTTCCCATTGTGGCTCAGCGGTAACAAATCTAACTAAAATCCATAAGGATGCAAGTTCAATCCCTGGCCTTGCTCAGTGGGTTAAGGATCAGGTGTTGCCATGAGCTGTGGTATAAGTCACAGACGAGGCTCACTGTGGTGTAGGCTGGCAGCTGTAGCTACTATTTGACCCCCATCCTGGGAACCATCATATGCCACCGGTGGGGCCCTAAAAAAGACAAAATAAATAAATAAAATAAAATATGACACAGGAGTTCCTTGGTGGCTCAGTGGGTTAAGGAGCCAACATTGTCACTGCTATGGTTCAATTCCTGGCCCTGGAACTTCCGTGCCATGGTGCAGCCAAAAAACCAACAAGGGCCTACTGAATAGCATAGGGAACTATATTCAACACGTGAGATGAGCCATAGTGGGAAAGAATATTTAAAAAAATGGGAGTTCCCTTTGTGGCTCAGCAGAAATGAACCCAACTAGTATCGATGAGAATGCGGGTTCAATCCCTGGCCTCACTCAGTAGAATAAGTGCTGTGAGCTTGTGGTGTAGGTTGCAGACTCAGCTTGGCTCTGGTGTTGCTGCGGCTGTAGTGAAGGCCGTCAGGAAGCTGCAGCTCTGTTTGGACCCCTAGCCTGGAAACTTCCATATGCTATGGGTTTAGCCCTAAAAAAAAAAAAAAAAAAAAAGGATGAGAAGTTATGTATAACAAAATCACTTTGTTGTACAGCAGAAGTGAACACATTGTAAATCAACTATATTACAATCAAAAAGAAAACCTGAAAAAAATAATTCTTTTAACTTTAAGATTTTTTAAATGTCTAAAATTTATATCATTCCCTGATAATCATTTCACGATGTATGTAAGTCAAATCATTATGCTGTAATCTTAAACTTGTATAGTGCTGTATGTCAGTTGTAACCGGATGAAACTGGAAGGTAAAAAGAAAAAACCCCAAATTCTCCTTTTATACCATCATTGTAAACTTCCCATCCAGTAAGCTTTCAACTACAGCTGACTAAAATTTTGTTTACCTGTCCTCTCTCTCTAGGATAAAGGAGCTTAGGAAGAAAAAAATAGTCCCTGACAAAAAAATAATGTCTCAGCAGTCTAATACACTTTCTAGTACTCTGAACAAGAAAACAAACCTAGATTTTTCACATCGTGCAGGCTCAGGTCATTTGAAGGGCAATGGTGACTGGAGAAGCTAAATAGAGCATCACACATCCCTCAAACTTTTCAGGATCCTAGAAGGCAAGAAACTAAGAAAAGAACTCTAACAAGTCACGTTTCTTTCTGTTTGAAAAGCCCAGGGAGTTTCCACTGTGGCTCAGCACGTTCCGAACCCCACTCGTACCCATGAGGATTCGGGTTTGATCCCTGGCCTCACGCTGGGGGTTTGGGATCCTGTTGCTCCAATTTGACCCCTCAGCCTGGGAAAGTCCATATGCAACAGGTGGGGGCCCTAAAAAGAAAAATAAAAAAGAGGAAGAAGGAAGAGAAGAAGAAGAAACGCCCAGAACCTGTTGATGAGGAAGGATTCCTAATCTTGGAAGGGTTAGATATTTTCTGCACCCACTCCCTGCTGCTGTCCCCTCAGATATTCTGTCCCCTGGCAGAAGTTCCCAGGCCTGGGATAGAACCCTGGCCACCGCAGTAATCAGAGCCCCAGCAGTGACAACAAGGGATCCTTAACCCAGGGAGGTATGGGGGAGCTTCCAGATATTCTTTACTGCTATTATTACTATAATTATTTAAGATGATTCATTCTGCATTATCTTTGCCAGCTTCGTTTCCTTCACGGAGAAGCACTGCGATTCATCCCAGCCTAGACGGTACCTGGAAGGAAGGCCTTCTTCCATTTGGTGGCTCTGGTGGTCATGAAGGCGCTGCAGGAGGAAGAAAGCCTGGGAGACATGGGAGGCAGGGTCAAGAACACCATTTGATTATTATTTGAGCTGACCTCGGGCCCAGCCTTCCTGAATATTCTCTTTTCTGAAGAGGCCTGCAAGAAGACAGGCCTGACTCTAAACCCAAATGAGCCCCTGCAGCCTGAAGACCCTCCGGCAAAGAAAAGCAGAGGTGATTTGAGGCCTGGTGGGGAAGAGAAAGAAACTGCTGAGAGACTAAATGCCGAGGTCCATCCGCATTCTTGGAAGCCAGAGGAGGCAGGCTGGAGACACCCGGGAGGCCCAGAGAGGAGTCTGGACCCCACAGTGAACCAGCTGAGGGCTTCATGGAACCTTTCATCAGACCCCCAGGGACTCCAGCTCGAAACAAACACATAATCAAAACGTTTCCCTCCCTTCCAAATATCCAAAGCCCTTAGGCTCCTCAGCTCCCCAGACCTGGAAGGAAGCCGGGCGCTTACTGCCAAGGTACCGTCACCAGTCACCCCCACCCCCACCTGCACCCGGAACTTTGCACCCCAAGGGAGTGCAGCCTTTAAAAAAAAAAAAGTTCCTGTTTTAACCAAAAATGAAGCAGTTGCTCTTTCTCCTTCCTCCCCTGGGACAAGAAGCCCTTGAGTCCCCTCCAGAGTCCAGATGCAAGGAGAGCGCTACCCCACCCCCAGTTTCCAACTCCCAGCAAGGCGAATGGCCCCAACCGGCTCAACAAGTCCCTGGAAAGGACTTGCCCTCCCCCGGCATCCACAGCTGAGGCCAGAGGAAGGAAGGGGAGGGGTGGGCAGGGGGGCTGGCCTGCTTTCCCCCTCCCACAACACTGGGGCCACCCTGAGGGCGGGCAGAGGGCCGGTCTGGAGGAGGAGGTTGCTGGATTCATAAACAAACCCGCCAGGGCCACGAGGTGCCCAGAGGAGCGGGTGGGGTTTGCTGGCCTCTGAGGCCCAGCCTGGAGCTGGGAGACTAGTGTGGGCCGGGCTGGGACCTCTCCACCCCCAGTTTCCGTCTAGGGGTGGACCATCTGACTCGCCCCAACCACAAACCCCTCCTTCCTGCTTTGCCCTTCCTCCCGGGGAGCCTGAGAAGCCAGCTGAAGTTCATAGAAGACACCTGACTTCTCTCTTCTTCCGGAAGTTTTCACTGTCGCCCAGCCCAGGCGAGTGGGTGGTTCCTGTTGGGGAAAGGCCCTGGAACACCCTGTTTGTGCCTTTTTGGGGTGCTCAGGGAGATGGGAGAGGGCAGGAGCTTCACAGACTTTTGCCTCCAAGAGGGCTTTTCCCAGCACTGCTCTGATGTTGATATCTGGCCTGGTGATAACCTCTTAGCACGCTCTTCTCTTCTCTCTGCTCTCCCTTCCCCCACCCCTGTAGGTGATCACAGCTGTCTGGACAAAGGTCCCTGGGCGTCTTCCAGGAAGAACTTACCTTTAGTCACTCACAGCAAGACTGGTAACTAATACCTATAGATAATATGGTGTCTCTTTCTTACTGATTGGGAAATAAACTTAGAACTTGAGGAGTTCCCTTGTGGCTCAGCTGTAAAGAACCCAACTAGTATCCATGGGGACTTGGTTCAATCCCTGGCCTTGTTCAGTGGGTTAAGGATCCAGCGTTGCCATCACAGACGAGACTCAGATATGGTGTTGCTGTGGCTGTGGTGTAGGCTGGCAGTTGCAGCTCCAATTTGAGCCCTAGCATGAGAACTTCTATATGCTGTGGGTTCAGCCCTAAAAGGAAAAAAAAAGTTTTAAGATCAATCAAGAGTTTTTAAGGCAGACACTGGAAGCCAGAGAACAAGAAAACTGAACTAGAAGAATCAGGAATTTTCTCTGAGCCATACCACCTGGCTCACCACCAAAGGGGCCCAGAGAAGAAGAGGAAGGCTTCCTGCTGTCCACAGTGGAGAGTATAGGATAAGATGAACAGGTCTTGGAATGGTTAGTCTCCCCCAAGTCTTGGGGAACTGCCTGGTTGGTCTCCTCATTCCTGCAAGGTGCACACAGCAGGGCTGAAGCAACGCACTACGGCCGTGTGGTATCTCTGTCTAGGACCCTCTGCTCAATCCTGCCCAAGGACTGAGCCAGTCCAAGCTGCCAACATCAAGCTGATGCTTCTCTGAATGCCTCCTCCCCGCCCTCACCCCACATGGTGCTGCTAAGGCCAGTAGCCACGGGGGCTTGGGTCCAGTTGGAGCTTAGCTTCCAGGTCCAGTGGTGGTTGACTGCCTAGACCCCTCAGGCTTAGCCTCCTGCAGGAACTTCAGAAAACACTGAAATAGACCTCCAACCATGTGCATTATGTGGCCTTGATGGAAGGCAATGTGACGATCACCTAACAAATATTCTTTCCAAGAATGTTGAACCTGAACCTAAGGAAGTCTTTCAATCTCATCTCCAGTTGGCAGAAAATAGAGGGGCTGGAGGAACAAGGTAAGTGAAAACAAAGAAACAAACCAGAAAAATCCAACAGGGCAGCTGACTCTTTCTTCACAAACCAGTGGCCTGGAAACGGAGGAGGAGGAGCTGCTTCTGCCGAACAGACCCTTAAGAGGCAAAACATGATCCTATTTTGTTTTGATTTTTGCTTTTTAGGGCCGTACCTGCAGCATATGGAGGTTTCCAGGCTAAGTGGGTTAAGGGTCCAACTTTGCCGTGAGCTTTGGTCTAGGTTGAAGAGACGGCTCAGATCCCATGTTGCTGTGGCTGTGGTGTAGGCCGGTGGCTGCAGCTCTAATTCCACCCCTAGCCTGGGAACCTCCATATGCCTCAGGTGCAGCCTGAAAAAGACAAAAAAAAAAAACAATAAAAGGCCCAGTAGCTGCTTTCTCCTTTCACATCCCAAGTCTCAGGCCCATGGCCTTCTTTCCTTTCTGCTAGAGTTCTTACCTTCCCTGCTATTCTGTCCTCTTATTCCCTTGCCATATCAGCCATGGCTCATGCCAAAGGCATGCCACCGCTTGCTATACATCTCAAGGTTTGGTGATTTGGAGAATGGCAGTAAAAGTCTGAGGTTTCTCTCTCTCTTTTTCTTTTTTTTTTTTTTTTGGTATTTTTAGGGTTGCACCCACAGCATATGGAGGTTCCCAGGTTAGGGGTCCAATCGGAGCTATAACTGCTCTCCTACGCCACAGCCACAGCAACATGGGATCTGAGTCTCGCCTGCGACCTACACCACAGCTCATGGCAACGCCAGATCCTTAACCCACTGAGCGAGGCCAGGGATCGAACCCACAACCTCATGGTTCCTAATTGGATTCGTTTTCGCTGCGCCACGGTGGAAACGCCCCTGAGGCTTCTCTAATGGTACCTTTTTAGAATCTGGGTGGTGGTAGTAGAATTTGGGGGAGAAACCGTTCCCCACACTGCAGCCACCCCGTCTGAAGCCGTCAGCCTCTGTCACATGGTGTCGCTAGCCCAGAGAAGGAAAGCACTCAGGTCATATGGGAGCAAACTCCCCAGCGACAGACTTCTGACCAAGGTTTCTGATCAAGAGGAGGGAGGCCGTTGGCTGGAGAACTTTCTGCCTCCCAACTATGTGGTTTATTTATCCCCCACCATTCCCTGCTCCCCAACCCGACCCCAGACCAAAGCCAGTCTCCCTGCGGTGCTCTTTCAGTCCACGTTGAACACATTCTGAAAAAAGCACATCCATGAACGTGTCCATGTCGAGCATGTTCTGTGTAAGAGGGGGCTCCAGACACTAGACACTGGGGACGAGGAGAGGAGGAAGACACAGTCCTGCCTCAGGAAACTCATGGATGAGCAGAGGAGGCTGACTCATACTCAGCAATTGTAATATCCTGTCTTACAAGCAGCAAAGGAGATACATACACAAGCAGTATTTTTTTTTTTTTGGTCTTTTTGTCTTTTCTAGGGCTGTACCCTTGGCATATGGAGGTTCCCAGGCTAGGGGTCTAATCAGAGCTGTAGCCGCTGGCCTATGCCACAGCCACAGCAACGTGGGATCTGAGCTGCGTCGGTGACCTGCGCCACAGCTCACCGCAATGCCAGATCCTCAACCCACTGAGCAAGGCCAGGGATTGAACCTGCAACGTTATTGCTTCCTAGCCAGATTCGTTAACCACCGAGCCATGATGGGAACAACGCAATCCCTTTTTAAGGGACCTTGCGCCCAGTTTTCCCCCCAACAAATTTATGGTCTCTTCAAACCCTTACCATCTCCACTCATAGCAGTAAGCAGTCAAGTCCAATCAATCTTATTCCATGAATATCTTTCATTTATTTATTTGGGCCACACCCACGGCGTACAGAAGTTCCCAGGCTAGGAGTCTAATTGGAGCTGCGGCTGCTGGCCTGTGCCACAGCCACAGCAATGCCAGATCCGAGTCGAGTCTGCAAATTACACCACAGCTCACGGCAACACCAGATCCTTAACCCACTGAGCAGGGGCAGGGATCAAACCCTCATTCTCATGGATGCTGGTCGGGTTTGTTACCCCTGAGCCACAATGGGAACTCCAAAGATCTTTCAGATTCATCCCTTCCTCCGCCTCCTTATCCCCAGCCATTCTTAGTCAGGAATCCCCTTCATTCTTTATTTAATGATGTTACTATAGATAGTGGGTTCTTTGTCTTCAGGTTGATAGTCTTCAAAATAGGCTCCAGGGAGTCTTATCTCATTGATAAGACATAGCTCATCATCTGTTACAAATCAAACGAAATCTCTCCAGATCCTCCCTTTCACCCAGAGACATAAACAAAGCTCCAGCCTTGCCCACTCAGCTACTTATCCTTTATAAAATAGGCCAAATTATTTCCTCTGGAGTGGAAATAAATGGCTGGAGTGCTCTTACCCTGCAGTAGTTCAAGAACTCATTTTTCGGAGTTCCCTTTTTGGTGCAGCAGGTTAAGAATTTGGCATTGTCACTGCAGTGATTCTGGTCACTGCTGTGGCTCAGGTTCAATCCCTGGCACAGGAATGTCCACATGCCTCGGGCACAATCTGAGCCGCAGCCGAGACCTACACTGCAGCTGCCGGCACCAATGTTGCATCCTTGAACACGCTGTGCCAGGCAAAGGATCAAACCTGCACCCCTGCAGAGACCCGAGTTGCTGCAGTCAGATTCTTAACACACTGTACCACAGTTGGAACACCTTATCTGTACATTTATAAACACAGTGGAGGGAAGTAGCCCTGGGTCATGGAGCCACAGGTCAAAGTTCACATACAGGCTTAGAAACTGTTTTTTTTTTTGTTTTGTTTTGTTTTTTTTGTCTTTTTAGCTATTTCTTGGGCCGCTCCCGCGGCATATGGAGGTTCCCAGGCTAGGGGTCCAATTGGAGCTGTAGCCACCGGCCTACACCAGAGCCACAGCAACGCGGGATCCGAGCCGTGTCTGCAACCTACACCACAGCTCACGGCAACGCCGGATCGTTAACCCACTGAGCGAGGGCAGGGATCGAACCCGCAACCTCATGGTTCCTAGTCGGATTCCTTAACCACTGCACCACGATGGGAACTCCCTAGAAACTGTTTAACTTGGAGTTCTCATCATGGCGCAGTGGAAAGAAATCCAACTAGGAACCATGAGGTTGGGAGTTCAATTCCTGGCCTCGATCAGTAGGTTAAGGATCTGGCATTGTAGCTCTCATTCAGCCCTAAGCCTGGGAACCTCCATATGCCACAGGTGCGGCCCTAAAAAGCAAAAAAAGAAAAGAAAAACTGTGCAACTTGAGGCAACTTAACCTCTCTGAGCCTTAGTTGCCTCAACTGAAAAATGAGAATATTGGGGGTTCCCGTCATGGCGCAGTGGTTAACGAATCCGACTAGGAACCATGAGGTTGCGGGTTCCATCCCTGCCTTTGCTCAGTGGGTTGACGATCCGGCGTTGCCATGAGCTGTGGTGTAGGTTGCAGACGCAGCTCGGATCCCGCATTGCTGTGGGTCTGGCGTAGGCTGGTGGCTACAGCTCCGATTCGACCCCTAGCCTGGGAACCTCCATATGCTGCGGGAGCGGCCCAAGAAATAGCAAAAAGACCAAAAAATTAAAAAAAAATGAGAATATTATTACTTATAAGGAAGGGTTGTAGAGAAATTAAATGGAAATGTCAGTCGTTTTTGCTTCTGCTGTGGGTTTTTGGGGTTTTTTTTTTTTTTGCCTTTTTAGGGCTGCACTCGTGGCATATGAAGGTTCCCAGGCTAGGGGTCCAGTTGGAGCTGTAGCCACTGGCCTATGCAACAGCCACAGCCATGAGGGATCCTTAACTCACTGACCGAGTCCAGGAATCAAACCTGCATCCTCATGGATCCTAGTCGGGTTTGTTAACCGCTGAGCCATGAAGGAAACTCCCTGCTTTGGACTTTTTAAAAAAATCTGTTTGGTTTTTTGTTGTTACTACCCCAATAACAGGAACATCATGTCAAGATTTGAAACGGTCAGAAGTTTAGTGAGTATATGCACATCTCCCATCATTAACCCCCCCACACATACACACCATTCTCTCTTCTCCCAAGGTAGGGAGCCGCCTTCACCAGTTGACAATTGGTTTGCGGTTTTTCAGTCCCTTTTTTTTGGTCTTTTTGCCATTTTTAGGGCCGCTCCCGTGGCATATGGAGGTTCCCAGGCTAGGGGTCTAATTGGAGCTGCATCCGCTGGCCTATGCCAGAGCCACAGCAATGCGGGATCCGAGCCTCGTCTGCAACCTACACCACAGCTCACGGCAACGCCAGATCCTTAACCCACTGAGCAAGGCCAGGGATCGAACCCACAACCTCATGGTTCCTAGTTGAATTCATTAACCACTGAGCCACAACGGGAACTCCGCCTTTTATTTTATTTTTTATCTTTTTCTTATTTTTCTTTTTTTTCCTTTTTTTTCAGTCCCTTTTCTATGCATTTACATATATCTGTATACATCCAACAGATATGTACTCAACGTCTACTCTGTGCCGGGCACTGACTGTTCTGGTGTGACAATAAAAACGCAAGGAACAAAACTGAAAAAAACTTCAGGTGTTCTCTTGTGGCACAGGGGGGTTAAGGATCAGGTGGCTTGGGTTGCTGCTGTGGCCCGCAGTTTCTACCCCTCGCCCAGGGAACTTCCACATACCTCAGTGCAGCCAAAAAAAGAAAAAAAATCTTTTTTTCTCCTTCTTTTTCTTCCGCATCCTCAGCATAAGGAGGTTCCCAGGTCATGGATTGACACTAAGCTGAAGTTGCAACCTACCCCACACCGGATCCTTAACCCACTCTTCCATAGCAGGAATTCCAAGAAAAAAAATATTTGCTCTTTTGAGCTTCCTTGCTATGTTCACACACATTCCTCCTCTTCTTTTTTTTTTTTTTTTTTTTTTTTTTGGCCACAGGAGTTCTCAAGGACTTGAGCCACTGCAATGACAACACCAGATCCTTAACCCGCACCGCAAGGGAACTTCAATATCTTGGTATTTTTTTATGCGAGTAGGTATTGTAAGTATTATTGTTTGTTTGACTTTAAAAAATTGTGCTGCAGATCTTTTCATTAGTTTATTTCATTCTTTCTTAACTTTTCAAACTCTTTCATAGCAAATATCTTTTTTTTTCTTTTGTCTTTTTGCCTTTTCTAGGGCTGCACCCACGGCATCTGGAGGTTCCCAGACTAGGGGTCTAATCGGAGCAGTAGCCACCGGCCTACACCACAGCCACAGCAACTCGAGATCCGAGCCGAGTCTGCGACCTGCACCACAGCTCACGGCAGCACTGGATCCTTAATCCACTGAGCAAGGCCAGGGATCGAACCCACAACCTCATTGTTCCTAGTTGGATTCGTTAACCACTGTGCTACGATGGGATCTCCGCAAATATCTTTTTTTTCCCTATCTTTTTAGGACCACACCCTTGCGATATGGAGGTTCCCAGGCTAGGGGTCGAACCGGAGGATCTGCGCTCTTAACCACTATGCTACATAGCTCTCCACGGTCTCCTAAATGCCATTCACGGCTGCAAGTATACAAATACAAAAATTTTCTGACCTATGCCACAGCCATAGCAACACCAGTTCCGAGCCTCGCCTGGGACCTACACCACAGCTCACAGAAACATCAGATCCTTAACCCACTGAGCAAGGTCAGGGATCAAACCTGCAACCTCATGGTTCCTAGTCGGATTTGTTCTGCTGTGCCACTATGGGAACTGCTGTATTATTTTTTTTTCACTTTTTTTTTTTAGGGCTGCACCTATGGAATATAGAAGTTCCCAGGCTAGGGGTCAAATCAGAGCTACAGCTACCAGCCTACACCACAGCCACAGCAACGGGGGTCCAAACTTCACCTTCAATCTACACCACAGCTCATGGCAAGACCGGAGCCTTAACCCACTGAGTGAGGCCAGGCATCGAACCCGCATCCACAGGGTTGGATTCATGTCTGCTGTGCCATAACAGGAACTCCTGTCTTTGTACTTATATATTTATAGCCATGGATGGCATTTAGGAGACAGTGGAGGGCTGTGTAGCATAGTGGTTAAGAGCCCAGATCCTGGAGATAGGTTGGGAATCTTGGCTCTGTCACCTTCTAGCTATATGACCTTGGGCAAGTCATTTAACCTCCTTTCCTTACTTAGCTTATCCATAAAATGAGGAAATAAGAGTATCTACTGGGTGGAAGAGTTGAGGTGTGGTAGGAATCCCAGCACAGTTAAGTACATATCAGTATTATTGGCATTGATTCTTAGATGGAATTTCAGAGTAAACATTATATACATTTAGGACTTCCCATTGTGGCTCAGAGGTAGCAAACCTGTCTAGTACCCATGAGTATGCAGGTTCAATCCCTGGCCTTGCTCAGTGGACTAAGGATCCAGCATTGATGTGAGCTGTGGCGTAGGTCGCAGATTCAGCTTGGATCCTGTATAGCTGTGGCTGTGGCTGTGGCGTCGGCCAGCAGTTGTTGCTTGGATTTGACCCCTACTGAAAACTTCCATATGCTGTGGGTGTGGCCATAAAAAGGAAAAAGCAAAATACAACAACAAATTATACACATTTAAAATTTTGATAAATCATCAAATTGTCTTCCAAAATGTGTATTATGTGTATTAGATATTAATTCTTTGTCGAAATATGTCATATATTTTCGGTGTTCCCGTTGTGGTGCAGCGGAAACAAATCCAAGTATTACTCATGAGGACACATGTTTGATCCCTGGCCTCACTCAGGGGTTAAGGATCTGGCATTGCCGTCAGCTGTGGTATAGGTCGCAGGTGCAGCTCAGATTCTGTGTTGCTGTGGCTGTGGCATAGCCAGCAGCCAGTTCTCCCCTTAGACCCCTAGCCTGGGAACTTCCATATGCCGAGAGTGTGGCCCTAAAAAGACCAAAAAAAAAAAAAAAAGGTATAGAGTATTACCCTCAAAAGATCACTGTGTCCCCTTCCCACAGAAAATTCATACCAGAGTTCCCATTGTGGCTCAGAGGGTTAAGAACCCAACATAGTGTCTGTGAGGACACCGATTCCATCCCTGGCCTCAATCAGTGTGTTAAGGATCTGACATTGCCAGAATGGATGCAGCTCCAATTTGACCCCTAGCCCAGCAACTTCCATATGCCACAGGTACAGCCATAAAAGGAAAAAGAAAAAGAAAAAAATCCATGCCAACACCTTCCCTACTTCAGCCCCCAGGCAGCCACTGACCTGCTTTCTGCTTTCTAGCTTTCATTCTAGAAAAGAGGGGGAGTTCCCTCTGTAGCACAGCATGTTAAGGACCTGGTATTGTCTCTGCAGCAGCATGGGTCTGATCTCTGGCCCAGCATAGTGGGTTAAGGATCTGGCATTGTGACTGCTGTGGTTCAGGTTACTGCTGTTGCTTATGTCCAATCCCTAGCCCAGGAACTTCCACATGCCAAAGACGCTGGATTAATAATCCACTGTGCCACATCAGGAACTCCTTACTTTTTTTTTTTTTTTTTTTAGGGCCGCACCCTAGGCATATGGATGTTCCCAGGCTAGGGGTCAAATCGGAGCTAAAGCTGCTGGACTACACCAAAACTCATGACAACGCCAGATCCTTAACCCTCTGATCGAGGCCAGGGATCGAACCCGAAACCTCATGGTTCCTAGTCAGATTTGTTTCTGCTGCACCACAGCAGGAACTCCTTACATTTCTGAATATACAAAAATACTAGATACTAACCCTTTTCAAAAAAAAATATTGGGGGAGTTCCCTTGTAGCTCAGCTGGGGATCCTGTGTTGCCACCGCTGTGTCTCTTTGTTAGAGCTGTGGTTTGATCCCTAGCCTAGGAACTTCCACATGCCACTGGCACAGTCAAAAAAATATATATTGGAAATATTTTCTCTTGTCAGTTGCCTTTTAACTTTGTTATTGGAATTCCCACTGTGGCTCAGCAGATTACAAACCTGACCAGCATCCTTGAGGATGTGGGTTCAGTCCCTGGCCTCGATCAGTGGGTTAAGGATTCAGTGTTGCTACAATCTGTGGCACAGGTTGCAGATGCAGCTCAGATCCAGCGTGGCCGTGGCTGTGCATAGGCTGTTGGCTGCAGCTCTGATTCAACCCCTAGCCTAGGAACTTCTATGTGCTATGGGTGCAACCCTAAAAAAGACACACACAAAAAGAAACTTTGTTGTTATCTATTCAATAGAATTTTTTTTTAAATGGCTGCACCAAAGGCATATGGAAGTTCGCAGGGCCAGGGATCTATTCCCAGCTACAGCTGTGACCTACACCACAGCTGTGACATGCCCGGATCTTTTAACCCAGTGTACCAGGGCAGGGATTAAACTTATTTTTTAAAGATCAAATCTTTCTTTTTGTACCTTGAGTTGGGCCTTAGTTGCTTTCCTCTTCCCAGAAGCTGGACATGTACCAGGCACAAAATACCACCTCAGTGAGTGTTTATTGAAACCCAACAACAGTGTGGAATTCCCTAGGAGTTTGTAAATGGGGTCACATTCTGATCACTTAGAGACCACAACTAGTAACTGGAAATGAATTTAACCCTCAGTAAAACTCCAAAATATTATCTGCAAAGGAGAGGCTGATGAGATGGGAACATCCAAATCCAATTTTTGCTCCACTGTGTACTTACAGAGAGCCTTCTTTAAAGAGCTCATCTGGGAGTTCCCATCTTTTGGCTCAGCAGTAACAACTAGTATCCATGGGAACACGGTTCGATCCCTGGCCTTGCTCAGTGGGTTAAGGAGCCAACGTTGCCATGAACTGTGGTGTAGGTTGCAAATGCACCTCAGATCTGGCATTGCTGTGGCTGTGGCATAGGCTGGCAGCTGCAGCTCAGATTCCACCTCTAGCCTGGGAACTTCCATATGCTGTGGGTGTGGTCCTAAAGAAAATGAATAGGTAAATGAAATAACAAGCTCAGCTGCGGAGTTCCTGTTGTTTTTCAGTGGAAACAAATCCAACTAATATCGATGAGGACTAGGGTTCAATCCCTGGCCTCGATCAGTGGATTAAGGATCCAGCATTGCCATGAGCCGTTCAGATCACAAGTTTCTGTGGCTGTGGTGTATGCCAGCAGCTGCAGCTCTGATTCAACTGCTAGCCTGGAAACTTCCATATGCCGAGGATGCCGCCCTGAAAAGCAAAAAAAGCCTGCCTCATAATAGACATTTGATAAAAGTCTGAATGGATGAATGCATTAAAGGTAAGCCAGGAGTAGGAGGAATTATATGATTCATTAAGAAGTCTGGATTTTATCTTGGGGGTAAAGGAAACCATTAAAAGATTTGAAGCAGAAGAATAAAATATAAAAGGCTCAATCAATCCCACTAGGCTGAGATGAACTGTTCAGATAATTGGACAATATAAATTGCACAGTGATAGAGTAAAAACATAAGGGGACCATAATCCAGCCTGGAAACACCTGAACTGAGTAGGAGATCATGGTTCTTTTTTTTTTTTTAATTAAAGTATAGTTGATTTACAATGTCATGTTAGTTTCAGGTTGTACACAGTGATTCAGATTTTATATATATATACTATATATTATAATTATTATATAGTATATATAATTTTTCAGTTTCTTTTCCCTTATAGGTTATTACAAAGTATTGAGTATAGTTCCCTGGGCTTTACGGTAGATACTTGTTGATTATCTCTTTTTTTTTTTTTTTCGGTCTTTTGTCTTTTTAGGGCCGCACCACAGCACATGGAGGCTCCCAGGCTAGGGGTCCAGTCAGAGCTGTTGCTGCAGGCCAGAGCCACAACAACTCTGGATCCGAGCCACATCTGCAAGCTACACCACAGCTCATGGCAACACCAGATCCTTAACCCTCTGAGCAAGGCCAGGGATTGAACCTGCAACCTCATGGTTCCTAGTTGGATTTGTCTCCAGCTGCGCTACATGGGAACTCCCATTTGTTGGTTATCTATTTAATATACAGTGTGTGTATGTTAATCCCATCCTCCAAATTAATCCCTTCCCCCAGGAGATTATGATTCTTAACCTACTTGGGGATCTTTTAAAAAGTACTCATACAGGAATTTTCTGGTGGTACAGTGGGTTAGGGGTCCAGCATTGTAACTGCTGTGGCAGGAATTCCATCCCTAGAACTTCCACATGCCTCAGATGCAGCCAAAAATAAATAAAATTTTAAAGTAAATAAATAGGAGTTCCCGTCGTGGCTCAGTGGTTAACGAACCTGACTAGGAACCATGAGGTTGTGGGTTCGATCCCTGGCCTTGCTCAGTGGGTTAAGGATCTGGCGTTGACGTGAGCTATGGTGTAGGTCGCAGACGTGGCTCGGATCCTGTGTTGCTGTAGGCCAGAAGCTACAACTCTGATTCGACCCCTAGCTTGGGAACCTCCATATGTCACGGGTGCAGCCCTAGAAAAGACCAAAAAAATAAAAATAAAATAAAATAAAATTTTAATAAATAAATGTTAAAAATAATTAAAAAAAAAAAAAACCTGCTCCAGTCCAATTAAATCAGTGCCTCTGGGTTTTTTGTTTTGTCTTTTTTTGGTGTTTTTTTTTTTTTTTTTTTGCTTTTCAGGGCTGCACCCAAGGCATATTGAGGTTCCCAGGCTAAGGGTAGAATCAGAGCTACAGCTGCCAGCCTATACCACAGCAACACCAGATCCAAGCCATGTCTTCAACCTATGCCACAGCTCACAGCATCACTGGCTCCTTAACCCACAGAGTGAGGCAAAGGATCAAACCCACAACCTCATTGTTCCTAGTTGGGTATGTTTCTGCTGTGCCATAATGGGAACTCCAATACCTCAGGGGTTGATTGACATGCATAAATTTTTCAAAATTATTTGTTTGTTTGTTTGTTTTTCAGGGCCGCACTCGCGGCATATGGAAGTTCCCAGGCTAGGGCTCTAACCAGAGATATACCTGCCAGCCTACACCGCAGCCACTGCAATGCAGGATCTGAGCCGTGTCTGCGACCTTACACCATAGCTTCTTGACAAGGTCGGATCGCCCACCCACTGAATGAGGTCAGGGATCAAACCCGTATCCTCATGGATACTGGGCAGGTTCATTACCGGTAAGCCACAATGGGAATTTCCCATTTTTTGAAATTATTATAAAATATTGACTATATGCATTACAACTCCATGACTATATTTACTTATTTATTTTTTGCCAAGATCAAGGCATGTGGAAGTTCTTGGTCCAGGGAATCAGATCCACACCACGGCAGTGATCCGAGCCACAGCAGTGACAATGCCTGATCCTTAACCCACTGAACCACAAGGGAACTCCAGTGACTTATTTATTATATAACTGATAATTTGAACCTCTTAGTCTCCTTCACCTGTTTCACCCCTCCCCCCAAACCCTTTCTCCTCTGGTAATCAATAGTTTGTTCTCCATATCTGTGAGTCTGTTTCTGTTTTGTTATATTTGTTTTGTTTTTTAGATTTCACATATAAGTGAAAACATACAGTATTTGTGTTTCTCTGCATCTATGCATTTTTAAAGCTCGTAAAGTCATTCCAGAGTTGAAAAACCACTAAGTTACAAGGATATTCCAGACAGAGAGCAAAGGCAAAACAGCTAAATATTGATGGTCATGAGTTATAGACACAGAGAACCTGGGACTTTATCTTCTAGGTGATGGAAAACATTTAAGGACTTTTTTTTTTTTTTTTTTTTAGTCTTTTCAGGGCTGTACCTCCCCATATGGAGGCTCCCAGGCTAGGGGTGGAATCAGAACTGTAACCGCTGGCCTACACCACAGCCACAGCTACGCTAGATCCAAGCCGTGTCTCTGACCTACACCACAGGTCACCACAACACCAGATCCTTAACCCACTAAGCAAGGCCAGGGGTTGAACCTGCGTCCTCATGGATGCTAGTCAGATTTGTTTCCACTGAGCCACAATGCGAACTCCTTTTTCAATTTTTTTTGAAGTATTTTAAATAAAGAAATGAGGATTTTTTTTTCCAATCCAGGTGCAAAGAGTCATTAAGTTAATCTTATTCTTTGCTTCACAGTATTCTGTTGTGAAAATTAATAAAGAGAAATCTCATCCAAAATGGAGCTGGGAAGGAGTTCCCGTTGTGGCACGGTGGTTAACAAATCTGACTAGGAACCATGAGGTTGCAGGTTTGATCCCTGGCCTTGCTCAGTGGGTTAAGGATCTGGCGTTGCTGTGAGTTGTGGTGTGGGTCGCAGACATGACTCAGATCTGGTGTTGCTGTGGCTGTGGTGTAGGCCAGCGGCTACAGCTCCAATTTGACCCCGGGAACCTCCATATGCCAGGGATGGGACCCTAAAGAGACAAAAAGACCAAAAAAAAAAAAAAAAGAAAGAAAGAAAAGCCCCTGCACTTTGAACTCCCAGGTTCTCTCAATAGACTGTTTGTAAAGCCCCTCTCAACTGTCCCTTCTTTATAAAAGAGGGAGCCTCTTCTTTCTTCTCTGGCCTGTGGTTTAGCATAGATTGCCTGTCCACAACTGCAATTCTTTGCTCTTCTATAAGAAACCCATTTTGCTGGTAAAATACTGGCTTTTGTTTTAGGTTTATACTGTCATCATTTGAGTTCCTACAAGACCCCTCTCTAGTTCTTTTTCCCCCTCTTCATCCCTAAGCCCTTCCTCTCCTCCCTAAAAGCACCACTCTGTGTTTATTTGTCCCTGAATATATACACACTTGTTTTGTGGGTTCAATTCTCTGTTGTGTTTAATTTGCCTGCAGAATTTAATTGTGCCATAAGTATAATCGTTTTACTTTCACAGAACACTTTTTTCTTTACCTTTTAGGGCTGCACCTGCGGCATATTAAATTTAATTCCAGGCTGGGCGTCAAATTGGAGCTCCACCTGCCCGCCTGCTTCACAGCCATAGCCACTCGAGATCCAAGCTGTATTTGCAACCTGCACCACAGCTCACAGCAACGCTGGATCCTTAACCCACTGAATGAGGCCAGGGTTTGAACCCGAATCCTCATAGTTACTAGTCCAATTTGTTAACGCTGAGCCACAATGGGAACTCCCTAATTTTTTTTTTGTCTTTTCTAGGGCCACTCCCTCGGCATATGGAGGTTCCCAGGCTAGGGGTTGAATCGGAACTGTAGCCACTGACCTACACCACAGCCATAGCAACTCGGGATCTGAGCTGCGTCTTGGACCTACACCACAGCTCACGGCAACGCCGGATCCTTAACCCACTGAGCAAGGCCAGGTATTGAACCTGCAACCTCATGGTTCCTAGTCAGATTCGTTAACCACTGCGCCACGAAGGGAACTCCAGGTACTCCCTATTTTTATCTTTTTAAACTGAATTATGGTTGATTTACAATGTTGTGTTAGTTTCTGGTTAGCTAGCAGTGATTCAGATATATATTTTTTACATTATAGTTTATTACAATATATTGAATATAGCTCCCTGTTCTATACAGTAGGATCTTATTGTTTATCTATTTTATATACGGTAGTTTGTGTCTGCTAATCCCAAACTTCTAATTTATTCCTTCCTCTTCCCTCTGCCCTTTGGTAACCATAAATTTGTTTACTATGTCTATGAGTCTGTTTCTGTTTTGCAAATAAGTTCATTTGTATCATTTTTTTAGATCTCATATATAAGCGGTATCATGTGATATTTGTCTTTCTCTTCCTTTTAGGAAGTAAGTTTTTTTTTTTGCTTTTAGGGCTGCATCCACTGCATATAGAGGTTCCCAGGCTAGGGGTCAGATCTACGCTCTAGCCACAGCAATGCTGGATCCTTAACCTGCTGAGCGAGGCCAGGGATCGAACCCACAAACTCATGGTTCATAGTTGGATTTTCTGCTGAGCCACGATGGGAACTCCTAGGCAGTAAGTTTTTATGTAACTTTTTTTTTTTCATCTTCTATGAGAGTTGTTTACCCCCATTTTTCAGACAAGGAAGTTGAGGCCTACAGAATTTGCACATATAGCAAGTGGCAGAGCTTGAATTCACACCTTAGTCTAACTTTCAAGACAGTGCGTTTTACTACTCCAAACAGCCTCTATGTCATAAAAGCATGGCTGTTTACCAGGCTCTCTTCCACCAGATTGCACACTTCTTGTTAAATGCTATTTTGGACACTTCTGGCACATACCTGGCACAGTAGATGCTCAGGAAATGTCCCTGAAAGGCTGATAGGCAGGTGCGTGGGGCAGAAAATAGACCCTTGCTTGCTGAATTCCGGCCTGGCAGTCTGAATACTTTTGGAATTTTGACAAAGGTCTTGCCTTCTCTGAGTCAAGTCTGGGGAAAGGTGCAGAATTAATACCATAACCCTCTGAGGCTTCTTCCCGCCCCAGCCCTTGCCTCAGCGCTGGCAGCTTTGCCATTGTTACCTTCAAAACGTGCCAACCCTCTGGCCCCAAGAACAAGCCCTGGAGAGCAGGTTCATTGGCGCCCCGGTTGGGTAGCTCACTCCTGCCACCTGGTGGTACTTCGAAGCTTTGCTCCCTCTTCTTTCAGGGTCCCGGATCTAAGAAAGGTGTTACCTGAAAAAGTCTAGAAGCTATTTGCACACTGCCCTTCCCTCCAAGAACTTTTCTCTGGAATCCCTTCCCATTTGCAGAACATACTGAGCTGAGCTGGATGGCGTTAAGACCTTTAAAGATTCTGAGCTCTGAGAAGATTGTGTATACAAAAATATTTTCTTTTCTTTTTTTTAAGTCCCCCTGCTTTGCTTCCCTGTGTACTAAGCATCACTGGATATGGACACCACGGACCCGGCTTTGGAGAAGAGAAGCTTCCTAATTTAAGCCTATGGACCACTTGAGAGCAAAGGTTGTTGTGTTTTATAAACATTTATCTTTCTGGGGACACCACAGTGCCTGGGAAGTAAGAGGAGATAATCAATGTCCGTTTTTCGGTCTTTACCTGAAATGTAACCCTGGCTGGCCTATTGTTAGGACCCTTGGAGACCACCTCTGCTTTATCACCACCTTGCAGGGGTGCCTAATGCCTATCTGCCTATCTCTCGATCTCTTTTTTTCTTTTTTGTCTTTTTGCCATTGTTTGGGCCGCTCCTGAGGCATATGGAGGTTCCCAGGTTAGGGGTCGAATCGGAGCTGTAGCCACCAGCCTACACCACAGCCACAGCAACGCCAGATCCGAGCTGCATCTGCGACCTATACCACAGCTCACAGCAACGCCGGATTCTTTTAACCCACTGAGCAAGGCCAGGGATCGAACCCACAACCTCATGGTTCCTAGTCAGATTCGTTAACCTCTAAGCCATGATGGGAACTCCTCTGCCTATCTCTTTGCATCTTTAGTTTTCCTCTTTGCAAGTCTGAACCCTCTCCCCCTGCCCTCCCCCGCTCCAAGAAACCTGATTTTGTTTCCAAGAAAGGATCTCACAACCCTAGAACTTTAGAGATGAAAGCAGCCAAAATACTAAGAATCTCTACCATTTGTTGAATCCCATTTTTTTTTAAGTGGCCTTTATTAAGGATAGCCATTTTAGGGGTTCCCTCAAGGCTCAGTGAGTTAAGGATCTGGTGTTTGTCACTGCTGCAGCTTGTGTTGCTGCTGTGACATGGGTTTGATCCCCGGCCCTGGAACTTCTGATTGATGCAGCCAAAAATGAAGAATAGGCGTTTTTGGAGTTCCCAGCATGGCGCAGGGGAAACAAATCTGATTAGGAACCATGAGGTTGTAGGTTCAAACCCTGGCCTTGATCAGTGGGTTAAGGATCCAGTGTTGCTGTGAGCTGTGATGTGGCTCCCAGACGCAGCTCAGATCCGGTGTTGCTGTGGCTCCAATTAGACCCCTAGCCTGGGAACCTCCATATGCCACAGGTGTGGCTCTAAAAAGCAAAAAAAAAAAGAATAGTCACCTTTGATTTTCGCAATTATCTTCTTAGAATCTATTAAATTGAAGATGTGACTTTTCGTGTTTGGGGACATATTAATATGCTCTTTATTAATGACATCAATGATTAAAAACCCATTCCAGCATTGCTGAGATAAATTAGAAAGGAACCTTAGCACTCATCAAAGTCAGTGGTTCTCAATTAGATGTAGCCAAATTCGTTTCTTTTCAGATGAAGAAAAGGAGGCAGTGAGCGGGAAAGTGGGTGATCTATGCTTTCAAATATGGCCCCTCACTTTTTCATGTATCTTTTTCCCTTACCCAGATTGCTACGATCCTAAAAAAGCAAGCATTGAGGGTCCTATGTAGCATTTCTACAATATTTCAATCAAGGGACCACTCAATAAATCCTAGTGACTACTAAATTGATGAGTAGCTTTTATACCGGAGCTAGAGTGAGAAGTGGCAGGCTCAATAGGTGGATGGAAGATGATAAGTATACTAGATAGAGGACTTCTAGACAGATGGAACGTAAATCATTAAAAAGTGAAAAGGGAGTTCCCATCATGGCTCAGCAGAAACAAATCTAACTAGTATCCATGAGGATGTAAGTTCGATCCCTAACCTCACTCAGGAGTTAAGGATCAGGCGTTGCCGTGAGCTGTGGTGTAGTTTGCAGACACAGCTCAGATCTGGCATTGCTGTGGCTGTGGAAGCCCTAGTCTGGGAACTTCCATATGCCACAGGTGCGGCTATATAAAAAAAAAAAAAAGGAAAAAAAGATGAGGCTTGAGGCATCCCCTCCTCTGTGAGTTTGAGATGTGAAAGAGGAGGGTCTGCTTTTTAACTAGGCCACAGGACTGAGGAAAGGACACAGTGATTTTTGACCAGGCTGATTACTTTGTTTTTGGTTTGTTTGTTTGTTTTGTCTTTTTGAGGGTCATACCCTCGGCATATGGAGGTTCCCAAGCTAGGGGCCTAATCGGAGCTCTAGCTGCTGGCCTCCAGCACACCCACAGCAACGCCAGATCTGAGCCACATCTGCAACCTACACCACAGCTCTGGGCGATGCCGGATTCTTAACCCACTGAGCAAGGCCAGGGATCCAACCTGCAACCTCAGGATTATTCCTAGTCGGATTCATTTCCGATGCGCCACGACGGGAATTCCTGATTAGCTTTGGTTCTTTTTTTTGCTATTTCTTGGGCTGCTCCCGCAGCATATGGAGGTTCCCAGGCTAGGGGTTGAATCGGAGCTGCAGCCACTGGCCTATGCCAGAGCCACAGCAACGCTGGATCTGAGCCGCGTCTGCAACCTACACCACAGCTGACGGCAATGCCGGATCGTTAACCCACTGAGAAAGGGTAGGAACCGAACCCGCAACCTCATGGTTCCTAGTCGGATTCGTTAACCACTGCGCCACAACGGGAACTCCAGCTTTGTTTGGTTCTTCGTATGATTCCCTCATCCCTCCACCGTGACCTTGTATCTTAGATCTTCTGGAACTTTACAGCTTCAGATATCTCCTTTAAACCAGTGAGATATTCCAAAAAAGAGCAGACTGTGTATCTCCTCCTCCTCAGCTTTTCCTTCCCCTTTTCTTTTTTCTTTTTCTTTTTTTTTGGCCACACCTGCCACATGCAGAAGTTCCCAGGTCAGGGATTGAACTGATGCCACAGCAGCGATCTGAGCCACCACAGTGACAACTCGGGATCCTTAACCTGCTGCACTACAAGAGAACTCCCATCCTCAGTGTTCCCAATGCTCTGTCCCACGTTGTATCCATGCCCAAATCTGAACCTTCCCAGCAAAAGACACATAGGCAGGATATAAGAATTAAGCCCCAGAACTTCAAAGGCAGTGGGCAGAATAGGATTAGATTAAAGAGTGGGGAGTTCCCGGCATGGCTCAGCAGAAATGAATCTGACTAGCATCTGTGAGGATGCAGGTTTGATCCCTGGCTTTGCTCAGTGGGTTAAGGATCCGGCCTTGCTGTGAGCTGTGGTGTCGGTTGTAGACTCTGCTCAGATCCCAGCTTGCTATAGCTGTGGCCTAGGCTGGTGGCTACAGCTCTGATTCAACCTCTAGCCTGGGAACCTCCATATGCCGCAGGTGTGGCCCTAAAAAAAAAAGAATTTAAAAAAAAAAAGAGAGTAAAGAATGGGCTGAGCTGAATATAACAAAAAAGAAACAGACTCAAAGATATAGAGAACAATCTAGTGGTTACCAGGGGGGAGAGAGGCACTATAGGGGTAGGAGATTAAGAGCTACAAACTATTATGTATAAAGTAAGATACAAAGACATATCTTTGTATATATCTTTGTATATAGGGAATATAGCCAATATTTTACAATGACTATAAATGGAATGTAACCTTTTGGTGAGTCACCAAACTGTACACCTGAAACTTACATAATATTGGACATCAACTATACTTTCATAAGGACAAAAAAGGAGTTGAGCTAGGGGTACAATTCTCATGCTCTTCTTCTCCACCTGGCTGAGAGAAAGGGCTGCCAAGACTGGGTCCACTGGACACGCTATACTTCTTCTGTAGGAATTTGGAATTAACTAGAACATGCTCTGAGAGTAGCACTGAGGAGGAGAATTGCAGACCTCCTCTACCCCAGCCCCCAGAATCTTGGAGAGATGGATCAGGCCTGAGAACCAAGCAGAAATGAACTGGGGTGGTGGGTGCTGTCTGGCAAGGCACAGACAGCCCTAGATGGCTCAGGCTGTCACCTCACCCATTGTTAAGTAGGGCCTGCCCGCTGTCCTATCCCATCCCATATTCTTGCATTCCTAATGTCTCATTATTGGCAGGGAAGGCCCAGGGTTCAGGGACACTTTCCAGGGGTAAGGGACAGGGTAGAGAAAGAGTGTGGTCTTCCCTGTGTGTTGAATGTACTTACTTGACTTCTATGTATGTCTCCTTCTAAGACCTGGCCCCTGCTGCTGTCAGCGTCGTCACCATGAATGCCCATGGGTGTGCGACGGTGGCATGTGGTACGTGCCTTTGTGTGTCAGGGAAGGGGCTCCCTGTGGTGTGCATGTGTGTTGGGAGGAGGTGATGGCGAGAGCCTGGCTCCCTCTCCTCCTCCCCCAACCCTGCTCCCATCTGGCCTTGATCAGCCGGTCCCTGGGGAGGGAGCCGCGGTTTCGGATACAGGAAAATGTTCCAGGAAGCGGCCACTGTGCTGGGCCCTGCTCAGGCTCCCCCAGCGGAAATTGTTTCAGGAGGGAGGAGGAGAGTGTTGAGATAGGATTAAGGGAGGAGGGGGTGGCTCTTGGCTCCCCTCTCTCCCAGATAAAGTAGGATATGTTGATGGGAAGCTCAGGTCAGCCAGGAACCTGGGGATGCTGCTACCTAACTTACCTAATGTAGGAAAACTGAGGGCCAGCGAAAGAGGGTTCCCTTTCTTATCTGGTTCCTTTTCTAGTGACGTTTAAGAATTGGGATCTGGGTGGCCCCTGGGGGTCCTTTTTCTGGCCCTGCTGGCCGTGTACCCAGGCTGAGGACCAGGACACCTGGGTCTTGTCTGAAAGTGGTGTGGCTTGATGGGGCTGGGGAGTGGGGGTGGGAGGGGGCATAAGATTCAGCCTCCTCTTCTCCCCACTGAGGGGGCTTTGAAGCTTGGATCCAGGACTGGGAGGGCTGCCTAATTGGGATAATGGAGGTTAATGGGGCGCCTGGAGGGGGTGGCCACGCTCCTAGATCAAAGAGGCCCGCTCTTCCCAACCACCACAGCTGGAGGTCACAGCTGGAGGGGGAGGGGCAGGGGCTTCGGGCCAGCCAGCAGGGGGTGCTCTGGCCCCTGAATGCCCGTCCTCTCGAATCTCTGACCCCTTCTTCGCTTGGAACTACTTTTACCTAGAGAGTGCTGGTGGGGAACGGAGGATAGGGGAATGGGGGGTATCCTGAGATTCAGACTCTTCTTTGTGTGGGTTGATGCCGAAGAGAAAGGGCACGAGAGGCGGGCAGCCTGGGCTCGACGGCATGTTAGCGCCTTTGGGACCTCGGGCACGGCAGGGTCCCGAGGAGAACGCCTGGGATCCAGGTCTCGGGATGGCCGGGGCTGGGGAGGCCGGACTCCAGTCCCAGGTTCAGGCGGTGGAGAAAGGCCTGGGCGGGGCAGCTGGGGGCGCTGGCTCGGGCTGAGGGGAAAGGGGCACACAGAGCTCCCCGCCGCCGCCTACTCCCCCCTCCCCCCGGTTGGCGCTCCCTCTCGGGCTCTAATCGGCGCGGCGGCCGCAGCGGGCAGAGTCAGCGCCGCCAGTCTCCGGGACGCGACTCCCAGCAATTGTGGTCGGGACCGCAGATATGCAGCTGCCTCCTGCCCGGGCGCCCGGCCCGGCCGGCCCCGCCCCCCCGGCCGGCCCCGCCCCTCCGCCTCCCGGCCGCGAGCGCGCGCGCGCGGGGACACTGAGGCACAGCCGGGAGGCGACGTCCCCTGCCGCCCTGAGCCCAGACCTTTGTGCGAGAGCCGGCTGGGGACGCCCTTGGCGTCTCCCTGCAACTCCAGACCTCACGATCTGCTCGTCCCGGGCCACCTATCCCCGGAGTTGCGGGAGCTGGGACTGAGGCCACCAGTCTTGCCTTAGCTTAACCGCTGGCCGGGCCTCAAACCTCCAGGCTAAGAAAGTCAAGCAGTGCTTGCTTTGAGATCCAGCGGGGAGCGTCCGACTGAGGGTGTGTGCGGAGGACATGGTAGTGGTGATGGCTGGGTCCCAAGAACCCTCGTTAACCTGGGCAGTGGAAAAAGGCAGGATGGAGAGGGGTGGCCCCTGCTGACTCTGAACCTACAAAGAATTCCTTCCTAGGAGAGGAGAGTGGGGGCGGGGGTAGGGGGGGTAGGCAGAGTGTGTGTTCTGGGGTTCTCCTGGGAGCCTGGAGGCCAGGCCCTCAGATGCAGCAGGGCCCTTCACTCTGTTGACCAGTCCCAGGGGCTGGCTGTCAAGGGCCATTCTCAGGGAGTTCCCATTGTGGTACAACGGAAACAAATACGACTAGCATCCATGAGGATGCAGGTTCTATCCCTGGCCTCGCTCAGTTTAAGGATCCGTCCTTGCAGTGAACTGTGGTGTAGGTTACAGACTCAGCTTGGATCTGGTGTTGCTGTGGCTGCGGTGTAGGCCAGCAGCTGAAGCTCCGATTCAACTCCTAGCCTGGAAACCTCCATATGCCGAGGGTGCGGTCCTAAAAAGCGCGCGCGCGTGCGTGCGCACGTGTGCACACACACACACACACACACACACACACAGCCATTCTCAGAACTGAACAGATGCCTCTAACGTGTGTGTCCCTCTGCACGTGCAAACACCAACACACATATCAAGGGAAGTCATCTTTGACTGCTCTGTCTGGCTCACTTCTCACAACCACTCAGTCACCAAGTCCTCCCTATAGCACCTCCTAAACGGCACCTTTCCAGCACCTTTCTAGGGACTTTTCCTCCTCGCCTCTGCTGCTACAGGCCCCATCTTCTCACCTCTTGCCTGGACTGCTGCTGTAAACTGGTCTTGCCTCCAACAATACTAATAAGCACCATTTATGGAACAACTACCAAGTGCCAAACTCTGTGGTAAGAGTTCCACATGTATTATTCCTAATCCTTATAACAACCCTGGGAGGTTGCTGTATTATGTTTCCCCTTTCTAAAGAAGAAGCCTCCAAGGCATCAAAGGTTAAACAGCCTGCCCAACCTTACACCATAGTAAACAGCTGATTTGCCCAGAACTGCCTGGCTCTCACTCCCTATTCCATTCTCTTTTCTGCAGCCAGGGTCATCTTTCTAATATACAAATATTCGCATTCGCTGCCCTGAGGGTCAGGTTCAGATGCCTTGCACAGC
Source organism: Phacochoerus africanus (assembly GCF_016906955.1). Classification (NCBI taxonomy): domain Eukaryota; kingdom Metazoa; phylum Chordata; class Mammalia; order Artiodactyla; family Suidae; genus Phacochoerus; species Phacochoerus africanus. Next base: position 20,956,491 of record NC_062550.1, on the reverse strand, counting down.
TGATCAGACCTTCTCCATCAGCCTTTCTGTGCTTTAGTCTCACTCAAATTTCAGCACCTCAGAATGTCAATAATCTCTCAGACCTCTGGGCCTTTCCATACACTCTCCCCCTGCCTACAACACTCTTCTTCTCTTCCCCTGGCAGACTCTTAATTATCCTTCCGTTTCTTTACCTAGTCATCCCTTCTTCCAGGAAGCCTTCCTTGATTCCCCCAGCACTGGCTTAGAATCACTTTTTTGTTGTTGTTGGTGGTGGTGGTCTTTTCTAGGGCTTCACGGGTGGCATATGGAGGTTCCCAGGCTAGGGGTCTAATTAGAGCTCTAGCCGCTGGCCTGTACCACAGCCATAGCAACATGGGATTGGAGCCACATCTGCGACCTACATCACAGCTCAGAGCAATGCCAGATCCTTAACCCACTGAGCAAGGCCAGGGATTGAACCCGCAACCTCATGGTTCCTAGTGGGATTCATTTCCGCTGCACCATGACGGGAACTCCCACTTTTTTTTTCTTTTTATGGCCACACCTGTGGCGTATGAACGTCCTGGGAATTGCAGCTGCCAGCCTACACCACAGCCACAGTAACACGAGATCTGAGCCACATATGCAATCTACACTGCAGCTCGTGGCAACACCAGATCCTTAACCCATGGAGTGAGGCCAGGGATTGAACCCACATCCTCACAGAGACTAGTCAGATTCTTAACCAACTGAGCCACAACGGGAACTCCTACATTCACTTTTTTTTTAATCTCCAGTATTTACTCTCTTAAGATACTTCGTGCTCTTTGTGCTGGTTGCTGGGTCTGTCTTGTTCACGGTTGTATGCCCGAGCCTAGCCCTGTGTGTGTGGCACAAAGTAGGTGTTTGCTGAGCATTTGTTGAATGAAAGAATGTGCCTCTGGTTCCATCTGCAGCTTTAAAAAAGCTGTGCTCCCAAGAAGAATCTAAGCAGGTCATGGGCGTGGGGTGGAGTATGTCTAAGATTTTGAAGGACCATTGCCTTCGGCTGTTTAGCCCCATTCATTGCTAAGGACAGAAAATGTGAGAGGACCCTATCACCCAAGTTCTCTTTGTTTAAAGAGTAGTATATTTCATGTATCAGATTCCAGGGTATCATTCTTACAAAGAGGCACTTGCTGGAGCTGGCCAAGATGACCAGAGTTTTAATTCCATGCCGACCCTTTTGAGACACCCACCCAGCGCAGGCTCCTCTGTTCCCGGATCAGGCCTCCTGGTCTTTCCTTTCCCTCCATTTTCCTCCTTGTTCCCTGCCATCCTGGCTCCTTCCTCTGCCTCCCAGAGCTCTTCTCCTTCTGATTCTGATCTGCCTCCCCTGGAACTGCTATATTATTTCAGGGCTCAAATGTCAACTAAGGAGACTGAGGCTCAGGGCAGAGGGGTGCCAGGGCCAGCACCACGAGTGGAGTCCTGCCTTGTAGCCCTGGCACTGGGGGGTGGGGTAGGGGGTGACCCAGCAGAGAGGGAGGGAGCCGAGCTATGCACAGACGTGTAAATGTGCACGTGTGGATGTTGCAGGGGGAACCTCCTTTTTCTTTCTTTCTTTTTTTTTTTTTGCTTTTTAGAGCTGCACCCAAGGCATATGTGGAGGTTCCCAGGCCAAGGGGTCCAATCGGAGCTATAGCTGCTGGCCTACGCCACAGGCGCAGCAACATCAGATCCGAGCCACATCTGTGACCTACACCACAGCTCATGGCAACGCCTGATCCTTAACCCACTGAGCAAGGCCAGGGATCGAACCCACAACCTCATGGTTCCTAGTTGGATTCGTTTCCACTGCGCCCCAATGGGAACTCTGGGAGCTCCTTTTTCAAGCCATCCTAGGCAGAGGTTGCTGGCCCCCTAAAAGCTTCTCTTCTTTCCCATGTCCTCAGCTTTGCCTCCCAGAATGGGACTCTCTTCCCTAGGCTCCCTGAGCCTCGGCTCAAAATGTCAAGGCACTGGGCAGGGGCCATATCCCAAGGTCATGAGCGGATCTTCCCTCCACCCAAGGAGCCAGTTTCCCTCTTCGCCAGCCCGGTGGCTTTTGGAGGACCCTCCCAAATGAGCAGCTGTCCCTCGAGGTCTCTCCTCTGTGTCCCCCCATCTCAGTTCCCTCTGATGTCTCTCCCTTTGTCTTTCCGTTTCCCTGTCTCGGGGTGCCTTCTTCGTTCCTGTCCCCTCTGTGTTCTCTGTCACTCGTGTCTCCACTGGAGACAAGGGTTGGGCCTGGGTGCCTGGAGGGGTAGTGTGGCCAGACCAGGGGCCCGGGACATGAGCGCAACTTTCCAAGCTCCTCTTCCAGGCCCCTGTGGTTGGGGAGCTCCACAGAGGGAGAGATGAGTCAGCAGGGCCGCAGCGCAGGGGGGGTCTGGGTGGGGGTGGGGATGCCGGGGTTCCCCAGGGCCGGGGAGTTTGCTGGGGCCATCTGGGTCTCTGAACCCAGGGTGAATACGGGGAGGAAAGATCAGCGAGTCCCCTAAAGGTGCCCTGGAGGTTCCTACACCAGTAGGAATTGCAGGTAGTGCTTTGTAGGACTGGCAGCGCCCTCCACAGCACCCCTATGTCCAGATTCTTTAGGAGGAAGGGTCCCTAAATCCTCTCTGGGAGACCTCAGGGATTCCTGGAGCTGTAACCTTGTCATGATTGACCTGTGTGTATGTGTGTGACATTTGCCGTATATGTAAATGTGTGTGATGATGTGGGGCTCTTTGAGTCCCTGCAGGGGGCAATTGTAGGTGACCGTGGGTCTATCTGCATGCATGTCTGCTGGTGTGGTCCTTTTGGCGATGGGAGGTTAGGGTGGGCGTCTTGGTATGAGCATCCTCTGTATAATATCAGTATCTCTACCAGTGTGTGTCCGTGCGTTCATAATTCAGCAAGTGTACGAGGGTGCCTCTGAAAGTGTGTCACTCACGAGGTGCGTATTAGGGACGTGTTGATCTGGATCTCAGGGGCTCTGCTGGCTATTCACTCGTGTCTCTCTCTAGGGTAGCCAAACCCGTAACAACAACAAAGGAAGGGTTAGCAGTCCCTTTGGAGCGAGGCTCTCAGAGGAAGTCCAGCCTAGGAGGGTGGGCAGAGGGCGGTGGGGTGGAAGGACCCGGCTTCCCCCAGGAGAAGGGAGGTAGAAGTCACTTTCCCCAGGGTTCACTCTCTCCGCCCCCACTGACCTGTCCAAAAAGAGCTAAAGAGGACTGAGGCAGGGTCCAGATTCAACCCCCTCTAACCTAGAAATCCCACCCTGATTCTCCTAGGGGAGGGAGGAGGGAGGGAAGGGAGCGGTCCCTGTGGTTCAGCCCTGTCCTGGGGTTGAAAGATCAGAATGGCACCATCCCACCCCTTCCTTCAGGGGCGTCCATCTCTGGAGCTCAGCGTCTGGGTGGCCATGGGCGGAGGCTGAGGGGCCCCCAGGGTGGTGGGGGGTGGTGGATAGAAACCAGATGCCTAGGGGGTTTATACTGGAAGGACCAGAGCCGCAGCCTCTACCCGCCCTGCCACATGGCGCCTCTGCCTGCACTGCCCCACCCCCTGGGAGGCTGGGCTGAGGGAGGCCTGTGAGGGTGGAGGCAGGTCCTTGGTCAGGGCTCCCAGTTGCTGACCCCAGGCCCTCCCCCCCAGGGGGGGGGTGCTGGGAAGGGGTGGGGGAACAGTGGGGCTTCAGCTGGGCTGCAGGACGATCTTAAAAAAGGGTGTGGAAGAAGTTGGAACCCAGGGTCTTGGGGGAGACGTCTGGGGGCTGCAGGCAGCCCATCTGCCCTTGGGGGGGTCCTCTGTATCCAGGACTGTTGTCCCTGGGTTGACACATCAGGGGCCCTGGCTCCCATCTTCCTGGGGACTCTGCCCCTTCCTTGTCTTTCCCTGACACCGCACCCCTTCCCAGGTAGGATGAGGGGTCCAGGTCCCCAGAGGAAGTGAGTAAGGCTGACCTTTCCTCTCCCGTATCCTCTCTCAGCCCCACATCTCCTTTCATGCTGCCTCCTTTCCTTTCAGCTTCTTCCTTTCCTCCCCCATCTCATTGGAACCCCAACCCCTCTCGCACCCGCCCTCTCTTCTCTTTTCTCCTCTGCCTCAGTGGTCCACCTGATCTAAAAGCAGTTGGCTTTTCTGCTGGCCGCGCCGTCCTTTCTCCACAGCTTCCCCTTTTTCTTCCCAAACTCTGACTGCGGAGGGGGGAGGCGGGGCAGAAATCCATCTGGCAGCTCAGGCTCAGAAGCACCCCCCCACCTGGGGGAGACTTCGAGGTCATGGGACACCCCACCATGGGCACTTCCTCTTGGGCAGACGGGCGGGGTGGCCTTTGTAATCATCGGACACAATTACGCACTATTTATACTCCATCCCCGCCCCCCACCTGCCTGGCCGCTCACCCTCTGCCACTGCTGGACCTGGCCAGGCCTCCGGCTAGTCTCCCTGTCCTGTCCTTCAGAAGCCATTGTCGCCTCATCTTTGTTCCTCTGGGCCAGTTTCTTTTCCTTTTTCATTTTTTCTGCTCTGTTTTCTTTTTTTTTTTCAAAGCCACATACTAGTCTTCTGTTTTCCTCTCTTCTCTCCCTGTATATCCCATAGCTTCTCTTCTGATTCTCTTGGATTATTACATTGTTTCTTTGGCTGTGGAGGCCTCTCAGTCTTTCTGGGTTTCCTCTTCTTCTTCTTTTCTTTTCTTTTTTTTTTTTTTTGCTTTTTAGGGGCGCACCCTCGGCATATGGACGTTCCCAGGCTAGGGGTCGATTTGGAGCTGCAGCTGCCGGACTATGCCACACAGCCACAGCAACACAGGATCCGAGCCACGTCTGCAACCTACACCACAGCTCATGGCAATGATGGATCCTTCACCCACTGAGTGAGGCTGGGGATTAAACCTGTGCCCTCATGGATGCCAGTCAGATTCGTGAACCGCTGAGCCATGATGGGAACTCCTCTGCGTTTCTTCTTTTGCTGCTTTGCCTTTGACAGCCAGCCACCTTGGCTCCCTAACCTGCTCCTCAAAAACTGGGCCTAAAGGGTTCCTTGAGAGAAGTCAAATCATGGGGCTGGAATCCCAATACCCCCACCCCATCCTCCCCTGAACTTTGATTCTGCCTGCCAGTTAAACGGAAGTTAAGTCTCCCTGGACTTCCAGCATCTCCTGCTCCCTCTCTATCTTTTGGAGAGGTGGGAGAGCAAAAGGAGCCAGAAGTGGGCACCCAGGAAGAGAAAGTGAGGGGACTGGCTGGGGAGTGAGGGAGTGGGGACGGACCAGGCTCCATTCCTCTGATGGGCAGGGCTGGGAGCGGGGAGAGGGGTGTGTTGGGGAATAACTTGCAAAACAACCCCAGCTAGCTGGGCCCCTCACATGCTGGTTCTACCACTCGGCTGCCCTGTACTTTCTTTCCCATAAACTCACCTCAGGGCCCAGGTTTCAGTTAATAGACTTTTTGGATCTCCCTCTTCCAATTGGTTGACTTTCTTTATCTTCGTCTTCATTTTGATGAGAAGTCAAAGTTGGGAAGTCCTGCCTAAGCTCTAACTTCAGTTCTCCTTGCTGCAGAGGGAATTAATGCATGGCAAATGAGAAAGGGAAACAGGCCCTCCCTCCCGGGAAAGCAGATCACTCATGAGAAGAACTATCCGTCAAAGGACAGAGATTTGCTATGTGGCCAAGAAGGGCTGAGGAATGGTAACCAGCAAGGAGTGATGGAGGCTGGGGCCTATCTTTTGGGAAGATGTAATTCAGAGAGGCTAGGATCAGGCATGGAGCAGTTGACCCAACGTTCTTCTACCCCCACCCTCATTCCTGCCTGCCTTAGATGTTCTCAGAGCCAGAAGATCTAGTTTCTGCCCCGCAAAGTGAGGTCGGCCCAGGTGTCACTTCCCAAGAATGAAACTGAGGCATTGGTGGGAAGACGGGGGAGCCCCAAGCCTGTGCCAAACCCTCCCCTGCTTCTCTGGCCCTGCCTCCGGGCCTTGCTCTGGAACCTACCTCGGTGACCCTAAAAGCTTGGGCAGCAGAAGCCTCCCCCCACCACCCCCCGCCCCTGGCTAGAGCACACCCCCCTCCTGGCTTTCACAACACACGTACACACTGTGCTCCTGATCTAGGGGCGGATGACTGGGGAAGCAAGCATCTCTGTGGTCAGCTCGGGTGTGTGTGTGTGGTGTGTGTGCCTCCAGCCATGTCACTGTGATCATCTGTGTGCGAGTTTGTCTCTGTTCATTCATGACAGCGGCTGTGTCCGTGCGGGTAGCACTGTGTGCGTGGACGTGTGCCTGGATCCTCCTGTGTCTGTCCATGAGTGTGTATGTCATGTCAGTGTGTTCCAGTCTCTCTGTGTGAGTGTCGTCCCCAATCCCCCATCCCCCCCCCCCCGGATCTCTAATTAGTGGTTTGGGGTTTGTTCCTTTTCCCTCCTGTTCCTTCCCTCAGCAGCAGCGGCGGCGGCAGCAGGAGCAGCAGGAGCAGCAGGAGCAGCAGCAGCAGCCGCCGCCGCCACCGCTGCCGCCGCCGCCGGCCGCCGACCCAGCAGCCAGGACTCTGGAGTCAGAGTAGGATTGGAGGATCAGAGCCTGAGAGGCAGCAGGAGTGGAGCTGGCCTAGGAGGGGAGCGGAGCCCTCCCAGGACCCTCGGGCGACCCCTGGCCAGCACTCCCAGGGCCAGACCTCCAGAGAGGCGAGACCCAGGACACCCAGCCCCAGGCCCTCAGGTACAGGACACAGGAGGGGCTCCTGTAGATGCTAAGGGATGGCCAGGGGCAGGGTGTGGGACACCTGGGCCCACTGTCCCTTCGGCCCTTGGCCTCAGCGCCCCCCAGCGCGCCCTGACAACTTGCCCTGTCCCCACCCCCTCTTGCTTCCACCCCTTCCCTGGGAGCCCTGTTTCTCCTCTCCCGCCCAGAACCCTTCTTTGGGGAGCTCAGCAAATGGAGCAGGAAATTTGGACCCTCTGCCTCCCTCTCTCGCCCTGCTCATTGGATCCGGAGCCTTCTCCGCTGGGAAAGCTGTAATTAGAGGGTGGATCCCTACAGACAGAGAGCAGCCCCCCCACCCCCCACCCCCCAGTCCCTTCTAACTTTAGATCTCTTCTCTCCCATTCTCCCATTCTCCCTCCCTCTCCCTCTCCCTCTCTCTCTCCGGCTCAGCTCTCTCCATCTGCCAGGCTCCTTGGGACCCGTTCCCCAGCCTCAGGATGGCGTCCTCCCTGCTTGAGGTAACTGCCCCCTCCTCCCCCCAGGACACCAGCCACGATCTTAACAGCCCCAATCCCTGTCCACCTCCCACCTCCCAACTCAGGCAGACAGTTGCTGCTGTGCTGCTTGTCACTTCCAGGGGGCAGAGGAAGGGGGGGCAGGGGGCAGGGGAGGAGAGAGCAGGGCCAGGGGTCAGAGAGCAGTCAAAGGAGGACAAGAGAGGGGATTAGGATAGAAGGCAGGGACCCCTAAGGTCAGCCAAGCCTGGCAACTCTGAGGAGTGGAAAAGGGATGGAGAGAGGAGGGAGGGGAGGGGGGCGTGAGGACGGAGGAGTGGGGGACAGATAAGCTGGTGGCAGACAGGGGGAGAGAAAGAAGGCTGGGGACTGGCTGAGTGGCACGGAGTAGCCATGAGTGCATGGCTCCCTGGGGGTCCTGGCTCTCGGGGGCTCTGAGCCTGAGCAGTATCTTGCCTGGTTTGTAGGTGGGGAGGGGGCTGGGCCTCCAGGCTGGGGCTGGCATGTGCTGGAGAGGAGGTGGGCACTGAGGGAAGGGAGGGGGCCGTCTGTGCGTGGAGGGGGGGGCTGACCAGAGGAACTGGGCTCAGGCCTGAGAGGCAACCAAGGAGGAGGGCCAGGGTCTGAGGCCGCCTGCCCGGCTCACAAATATTTAGCTTTCAGCCAAAGACAAACTCAGCTCTATTTTGGGAGTGGGAGGCTCCAGGGCGGACTGGGCCACTTCCCCTCCAGGCTGGGACCCCGGCATCCCTTGCCTCTGGCACTGGGGATGGAAGGAACTAGGGTACCATGGGGGTCAGGGGTGGGGACTTGGGGGGTTCATGGCACGTAGCTGGAAAGGGGGCTCGGCCACTCAGAGCCTGTTTGAATGTCCTGGGTTCTCCTCGCTTCTGGGTTTCTGACTCTGTCTCTGTCACCACTTTCTGTTCTCTGGGTCCCTCAGCAAGAATTTGGGACCCGAGAGCCCTCCCTTAAGCTCCACTCCCATCAGTAGCCTTGACCGTCTGTGTTTTGGGGCCCCTCTGAAGGCCCCATCTCTGCTCCCAGGGCACTAGCTCAGGTCCAAGAGGTGACAGACCAAACAGGAAGCCGACTCAGCCTGCAGCAAAGGTGTGTGTGAGATGGAACGGGAGTTTTTTAACACCTGTGTTCATTGGCCTGCGTGTGTCAGAATGAAAGCAGCACACCTGCATGCGTGGCTGGCTTTGTGGGAGCACAGGTGTGTGTGCATGTGTAAGCTGAGTCACCTATCTGTTAGTCTAAGTGGGGGATGGCGTGTGTAAGGACAGCAAGTTTGCGGCGGAGTTTGAGGGAATGGCATGCCAGCTGAGGTGGATACCGTGACCCAGAGGGAGTCCCCAGGTGCTATGCTCCTACCCCCTGCTGCAAGGAGGGCAGATCGTTCACCCCGCCATCTCCCCAGATTGAACCATCATCAAAACAGTGCTTGGTCTTGAGGAAGCTGGAGAACTAAGGTGCATCCTGGGTCCACCCCAGGGACGGGCAGTGTCAGTGGGCGTGGGCTTCATGCCAGAGTTGCCAGCGTGGCGCTGGTGTCTGTGGGAGCGGCTGGGCCAGAGGCCTGCTGGAATGACATGAGATCGGGGTAGCACTTGGCAAGAGGCGTGTGTTGTGGAAACTGGCCTTTCATGTCCCTTGCTTCCCATGAGCCAGAGATGCCCCCAACACCAAGGCTTCCAGGCTCTGTCTCTCTCACCTACTTTTGAGGGGACACCTGGGCCCTGAAGCTTCTTCCCCCACCCCCACCAGGAAGCCCTCCTTGGCAACGAGAAGAACTTGGGGGTTCAGAGAGGGAAGCTCGCTGGGAGGATCTGCCTGGGCTGAGTGCGGTGCAGAGAAACAGGGGGGAGGGAGAAAGGGGAGTGGGGGCCCCATGGAGATGGAGGCTTGGAAGTTGGGAGAACTAAACTGAGAGCGGAGATCTGGAAAGTGGGGCCTTGGGAGCCTAGAACCTATGGCAAGTCAGCCCTCCACAGTGTCCAGTGAGCATTCCAGTGGGAGATCAGCAGAAAGAGGGGGCTCCCCTCCCTGTCTGGGCACAAGAGCTGGGACAGCTCCTTATCTGGTTCCTTCTCTAGAGATTCCCCCCTTTGGTCCTTAGAGCCTGTTTTGTGGTGGTGGTGGTTGTTTTTAACAGATGGTGGGTGGAAGTAGGAGGAAAAACAGCTCAAAGGTGGGCTTCTGGGCCCCCGGAAATGTGATACATTTGCCCAGGTACGGGGGCGCGTATTTAGAGCCCTTCCGCAAGACCCCCCTCCCCGCTTCTCTGGAGACCCCAAGCAGCAAGAGAAGGAAACTGAGGCTGTGGCGAAACCTAGCCAGGTGGCCAGCTCTCAGTGGGTCTGGTGTCCTGTTCCCCCTGTCCCTGCCCTCGGGGGGCCCTGGGGATCTCTGCTCCCCAGGGCTGGGGTCTTCTGTTGGCCTGGGGCTGCTTGCCTTCTTTCACCCCTCCTTCCCTCCCCACCGCTGGGTGGGGTCCCTGGGCTTGGCTGAGGCCCCTGTGGCCACAGTGTGAGGGCCGGGCGGGGGGGACGGCGTCGGCGTTTTTAAAAATAAACCGACCGCAGGGAAACCAACGGAGCCGGGCGGGCAGGCAGAGGGGGAGGGGGTGGTCAGGGGGAGAGGGAGGGGGGAGTGGCCTGGTCTGGGGGTTTTCTGGGGCCCAACACCACGGGGATTTTCTCGTAGGTAGGAAATCTGCCTTCCTCCTCCCTCTCCCCCTTCTCTTTTTTCTCCCTTCTTTCTTTTCCTCTGTTTTCCTGTGTCTTCTTTGCCCGTCTCTTTCCATCCCCGCTTTCTTTGTTTATTCTACTTTCCTCTTTCCCTCCTTTTTGTCATCTTTCCCTCCCTTCTCTTTTGGGTCCCTGCCCACTTCTGCCCATTCAGGCCAGCTCCCTCTCTGGTCTCGCTTTCCCCCCGGGGGGCTTTTAGGTCAGGTCTTCCCGCTGTAGGGTCCTTTGCTCAGGAGTCTCCTTGGCACTCCAGGTTTCTGCCTCTCCTTTCTGCTAGGATTTGCCTCCTGCCCCATCAGCTTCCTTGCCTCACCCACCCCCCTGCCTGGCTCCAGGGAAGGGTCCAGGGCTTTTACCATGGCCAGATTTGAGGAAACTTGCAGTGGCTCAAACTTGGGCGTCTGTGGGGGTCAACAGGACCTCAGAGAGAGGTATCTGGGCAGGGGGAGCAGCAGATTTGCATCTGGGGAGCCATGCAAGACCGATCACTGCACATACCCCTCACTGCAACCCTTAGATCCCAGACCTACCTCTAGGATTCGTGTCACAGGCACATACTACCCATACCGCATCGTAGGAGCTGGCAGGCAGGTCTGAGAACCCTGGATTCTTGGGTTCTTTTTCAGTTTTGCCCAGAAGTCACCAGGTGGATGTTTTTCTGAGGACCCCCAGTCAAGAAATTGTACATGCACGGTCGGCTTTTTTTTTTTTTGGTCTTTTTGCTATTTCCTGGGCCGCTCCCACGGCATATGGAGGTTCCCAGGCTAGGGGTCCAATCGGAGCCTACACCAGAGCCACAGCAACGCAGGATCCGAGCCTCGTCTGCAACTTACACCACAGCTCACGGCAACGCCGGATCCTTAACCCACTGAGCAAGGGCAGGGACCGAACCCACAACCTCATGGTTCCTAGTCGGATTCGTTAACCACTGCGCCACGACGGGAACTCCTGCACGGTCGGCTTTTGAGGGCATCTTTTTTTTTTTTTTTTTTTTTAATTTATGGCCACACCCACAGCATATGGAAGTTCCTGGTCCAGGGACTGAATCCGAGCTGCAGCTGAGACCTGTGCCACAGCTGAGATCCTTAATGCACTGCGCCGAGCCAGGGATCGAACCTGTGCTTCCACAGCAACCCATGCTGATGCATTTGGATTCTTAACCCATTGTGCCAGAGCGGCAACTCCTAGGGTATCTTTTATCAGTGGGATTCTTAGTAATGGATGTCTGTCTATGCCACCCAGGGATCGAGGAGGGCATCTCCTTGTGGGATGTCCCAAGGCTGACTCAGGGAAGGGTACCATGAGCTCCTGAGGGATGGTGATCTCAGGGTGGTTTGGCCTGGTAGCAGCAGCATGATGGGCATGAAGGGAATTTTGTGTTTCTAAAAGACCCCCATGCCCCGCATGTGGTCTCTACATGCTAGGGGATGCTGAGGCACAGAGGAGGGTGGCTGGGAGCCAGGATCTTAGCCACCCCAATTTCCTGCCCCGGAGAGGCACGAGGACCTCGGGCTCCCTGAGCCCTCCCAAAGGGGTCCCAGCTGGCTCCACAAAGCACGAGGTACCCAGTACCCGCTTGAAAGACATTCTTGCCTCAGCCACAGTCCTGGCTTGGCGGCAGCCCTGTTCCCTCTCAATGTCCCAGTGTCTCTGCTGTCGCTTCCTCTTGCTCCCCAGCCCCAGGGTCCCTGCCAAGAGAAAGAGTTTCCTTACCAGGGACATGAGGACGCGGCTTCTGGGAGACCAGGCCACTGCCTGAGTCAGGAGATGAAGCAGAGACAGGAAGTGAATAAGGGGTCAAGCTGGGGAAATCTGGAATGGGGGCAACTACGGTCCCCTAAGACTTGGCCTTCTCTGCCGCCTTCTTTTCGTGCTCTTTCAGCTTCATCTTTCCTCTCCCAGTCCCAGCCATGGCTTCTCCTCCCCACCCACTTCCAGGGATCAGGAGCCCTAATTCTTACCACACCCAGATGCTGCTTCTATCTCTAGTTCTTCTCAAGGCTATTTAAGAAGCATCCCCAGAGTTGCCATTGTGGCTCAGCTGTAATGAATCTGACTAGTATCCATGAGAATGCAGGTTCGATCCCTGGCCTCACTCAGTGGGTTAAGGATCCAGCATTGCTGTGAGCTGTGGTGCAGGTCACAGGCTGGTTTGGATCTAGCATTGCTCTGGCTGTGGTACAGGCTGGCAGCTGCAGCTCCAATTTGACCCCTAGCCTGGGACATCCTTATGCCACATGTGTGGCCCTGAAAAGCAAAAAAAAAAAAAAAAAAAAAAAAAAAGCCAAAAAAGAAGCCTGTCTCATTCCTCAGAGAACACCACAGGGAGCCCTGCTCTGCTTCCTGCCTCCTGGGTTGGGTATTAGGCTGCTGTCTTGGTTCTCTGCTCTCCACCCCCCCTGCCCCATCTTTTTGCCTTTTCTAGGGCTGCTTCCTGCAGCATATGGAGGTTCCCAGGCTAGGGGTCTAATCAGAGCTGTAGCCCGCCAGAGCCACAGCAACGCTGGATCTGAGCTGGGTCTGCGACCTACACCACAGCTCACAGCAATGCCGGATCGTTAACCCACTGAGCAAGGGCAGGGATGGAACCCCGAAACCTCATGGTTCCTAGTCGGATTCCTTAACCACTGCGCCACGACGGGAACTCCTGGTCCTCTGCTCTTTTTCCAGACTCCTTCTGAGCGTTGCCCTGGGCGCCAGTCCTCGCTCCTCCCCCCACCCCCTTCCCTCTGATTCCCCACCCACTTCAACCTTTCCTTGACCCCTTTGCTCAGTTCCCCAGGTCTCTGGGTTCCGGTCCTGCGCATTTCCTCCTCTGCCCCTAAGCAATGCTCCCCTCTCTCCACAGGAGGAAGCTCACTATGGCTCCAGTCCCCTGGCCATGCTGACGGCGGCGTGCAGCAAATTTGGTGGCTCCAGCCCTCTGCGGGACTCAACGACTCTGGGCAAAGCAGGCACAAAGAAGCCATACTCTGTGGGCAGTGACCTTTCGGCCCCCAAAACCATGGGGGATGCCTACCCAGCCCCCTTTTCAAGCACCAATGGGCTCCTGTCACCTGCAGGCAGTCCTCCAGCGCCCACCTCGGGCTATGCCAATGACTACCCTCCCTTTTCCCACTCATTCCCTGGGCCCACGGGCAGCCAGGACCCTGGGCTACTAGTGCCCAAGGGGCACAGCTCTTCTGACTGCCTGCCCAGTGTCTACACCTCCCTGGACATGGCACACCCCTATGGCTCCTGGTACAAGGCAGGCATCCACGCAGGCATCTCACCAGGCCCAGGCAACGCACCCACGCCTTGGTGGGACATGCACCCTGGGGGCAACTGGCTAGGTGGAGGGCAAGGCCAGGGTGATGGGCTGCAAGGGACACTGCCCACAGGCCCTGCTCAGCCTCCACTGAATCCCCAGCTGCCCACCTACCCTTCCGACTTCGCCCCCCTCAATCCAGCCCCCTACCCAGCTCCCCACCTCCTGCAGCCGGGACCCCAGCATGTCTTGCCCCAAGATGTCTATAAACCCAAGGCGGTGGGCAACAGCGGGCAGCTGGAGGGTAGTGGTGGAGCCAAACCCCCTCGCGGTGCAGGCACAGGGGGCAGTGCTGGCTACGGGGGCAGTGGAGCCGGGCGCTCCTCCTGCGACTGCCCCAACTGCCAGGAGCTAGAGCGCCTGGGGGCGGCAGCGGCCGGGCTGCGGAAGAAGCCGATCCACAGCTGCCACATCCCCGGCTGCGGCAAGGTGTACGGCAAGGCGTCGCATCTGAAGGCCCACTTGCGCTGGCACACGGGCGAGCGGCCCTTCGTCTGCAACTGGCTCTTCTGCGGCAAAAGGTTCACGCGTTCGGACGAGCTGGAGCGCCATGTGCGCACTCATACCCGGGAGAAGAAGTTCACCTGCCTGCTCTGCTCCAAGCGCTTTACCCGAAGCGACCACCTGAGCAAACACCAACGCACCCACGGCGAGCCGGGCCCAGGCCCCCCTCCCAGCGGCCCCAAGGAGCTGGGCGAGGGCCGCAGCGCCGCTGGGGAAGAGGAGGCCAGCCAGACGCCCCGACCTGCGGCCTCGCCGGCGCCCCCAGAGAAAGCCCCTGAAGGCAGCCCAGATCAGAGTAACCTGCTGGAGATCTGAGCCTGGTGGAGGTCTCCAGCCCCCCGGGCTGCCTTGCCAGCCCCTCCTGGCTCTGTGGACCACTGCTTGTCCCTCATCTCCTCTGCTCCACGCATGCTGCCCGTCAGGACTCTCTCTGCCTCTTCCCTGGCCCTTTTGGGCCTGGGGGTCTCCCTGCACGCTGCCTCAGCTCACTTCCTCCCCTTGCCCCGAGCCCATTCCGCAGTTCCGCAAACTGCTCTCAGGCCCTCACCTCGTGCCTGACGGCTGCACTCTGGCTTCCGAAGCTCTTTCCCCATCGCCACTCTTTCTCTCTCCTCTGCTCTGACCACACCAAGTCACCTTCCCTCCATTTGGGCTCCCAACGGTTTCTTTCTCCATCTCACGAACTCCTTAACCCGCATCCTTTCTGTTTCCCAGGCTTATTTACCACTCTCCCTTAGCTTCCAGGCTCCACTCTTCCCAACTTCGAAGTCCACTGCCTTCCATGCTCCAGAGCGTTCTTCCTTTTTTCAAACACAATGATGATGATGATGATAATTTATTGCCCCCTGGTGGCCTCTTCATTAGGGACCAGAGTTGGGGGATTGGGGTAAGTGACCTGGCAGGGAGCAGGGTGCCAAGAGGGGGGCAGACCAGTGGGGATCTGATCCCAAAGATGGGGTGACCCCAGGGTCAGGGAGGCTGCCCCCAGGCCTGTATATTTAACCCCTATATTCCAAGAGAAATGAATAGTAATAATAATAATTCTATTTATCATAAGTTATGATGACAGGTCAGGTAGAGTGAGCTGGGGAGGGAAGGGGGTCCATTTCTGCTATGGAAATTTTAACCAAATGCATCTCTGTCTAGAAAAAGTGATAGTGGAGATCCTGTTAATGGCATTTCTATCTTCAGGGTCTCAGTTAATGGTGTTTCTCTTAATGGAATCTCTGCTAATAGGTTTGATTAGCTAGATCTCTGTTAAAGAGTTGATGGGGTATCTCCCACTTAAGGGATCCCTAAATATTTCCAGCCCCGGCCAGAAGCTGTGAAACCTCAAGTCCTATGGAGGGGAGGACTGGAATGTACCCCAGCTCCCTTGACCCCAGAGCAGGTTCTTCCACTGCCCCTCCCCTGACACCATGACCCCATCAGGCTAATCCCTCGTTGCCATGGTAACGGAGAGCTTGCCGCTGCCATTTTAGAAATGCTCTTTGGGGAAGCCCACCTAACCGGAGGAGGACATTGGCTTGGAGGTTCCTCTCCCGAAGAATAGGTGGGGAAGGCTCTCTCTGGGATCAGGTCAAGTAAATCAAGTATTTATTGAGCGCCTACTCTGTGCAAGGCACTGTGTTAGGCTGGTGCCTAGAAGCCATGAGAAAGAAGAATTTAGTCAGCTAGAGGTCCCCAAGCTGACTTGGGGGTGCGTCCACAGGCCCCCAACCTGGGACTTCTGATGCTTCCAACTCCACCTCCAGTGACTTTTAAAGCCGCTTCGTGCCTTTGAATGCCTTTCCTGTGACTTTGGATCCTCCTTTTCTATCTCTTCCTCCCTCAAGGCCCCAAGTTAAAGGGTTAAAGCCGCTGGAGCTTGGGGAGAGGGTAAAGTGGTGGAAGGGAAGGGATCATGCCCTCATGGAGTCTTTTTTTGTTTTATTTAATAAATAAAAGTTCGATTTTAAATTTTAACCTGGTGAGAAAAGAGGAAGAGGAGGGGAGAAGGGTCAGCCACAGGATGTCTCCTTGGCAAACTGGGGAGTCCCCGCGGGCATTGCGTCGCGCCGGTTTGCATCTTATGCCGCGGGTAGAAAACTTGGGCAGCCCGGCCCCGCAGCGGAGTTCAGTATTTGACAGCCCAGAGCTCTCTGCGAGGGTAGGGAGGTTTCTTCCCCGTCTTTCTCGGGCTCGGTACCTGCGGACCTGGCCGGGGCAGCGGAAGGACCGACCGCGGACCCCGCTGTCGCCGTGCGGACCACCGCGCCGCCCGGGCCGGGCGAGGTGCGGCTCCCGCGGGCAGACCCTCCTGGCACGTAACCCGCCCCCGGCCCCGGGCCTGCAATCAGTCGTGCCCGCCACGGAGTTAGCAGAGGAACAAAAGCCACTCTGTGGCGGCCAGCCCCCAGCCACAATAGGGCTTTGTGCGGCCCCCGCCCCCTAGGGTTCCCCCGCCGGGCGGAGGGGCGCACGGGCTGCTCCCTTAGCCTGGGCCCGACTGCAGGCGGCGCCCGGGTCCGCCGGTGCCCCTCGCGGGCTCGGCGGAGGCGCTGGAGCGGGGGAGGGGTCACCGGGTCCCTGGCGGCCCCCTCCCCCACCCGCCCCGCTCCAGGTGCGAAATCGCCTGCCCTCCCGCGGGGCGCGGGGCTTCAAAGGTGCTTTGAAGAAGGATCCGAGTTCCGAGGACTCTCAGGCTGGCCGGGGGCCGCGGCGGAAGAGGGGCTGGGAGAGGGTGGGGGACGCCGGGGAGCTGGGCTTCGAGTGGGCGCAGCCCGAAGTGGAGCCCCGGGCTCGGCCGCCATCCCGCGGGGCCGGCTCCCCGGGACCCCCCAGGGCCTAGCCCTCTCGCCTCCCGGGTCTCCGCCTGTCCGGTGCCAGTTCCCGCCCGCCGCAGCCTCGCAGTCCCCCCCCCCCTCTCCCGCCCCTCGGTCCCTTTCATCTTCCCTAGACTCCGCTTGGGGTTTTGCTGGTTTCTGGGAGATAAAAACCGCCTCAAATAGCGGCGGCGCGCTGCCAGGACAAACAGGGCCGGGCGGGCCATGTGCGCCTGGTTACGGGCCCCGGGCTGGGGCGCCGGGCTTCGGCGCTCCCGGGAAGGGGCGGCGGGCCAAGGTCCAGGCACCCAGGCCCCCGCGATCCTCCCGCCTTCCAAAGTGGGGCATCCACTGGAAAGTTTCGGAGAGCGTCCTGAGCACTGCCTCGGTTTCCTGCCCAGGTCGTAGGGAGGGGCCCCAGAGGGGACCGCCCGCTAAGAGCTCTGCGCCCCCGGTGCGTTGGGTCACAGTCACTGTGTCGCTGGGGCCGCCGCGCCCCCTGGTGAAGTTAGTGGGGAGTGCGCTAGGCCCGGACTTAAGTCTCCCAAGAATCTGCCAATTGTGAAAAACCGTTCGGCAAATGTTAAATAAGCTGTACGGGGGAGGCGGAGTATGAATACACAGAGAACTGTTCCTTCTGTCCAGGTCACATTACAGGGTAAGAGGCAGACACCTAACTGATAATTATAACACGATCTGATGATGAAAATCAGGCTTTTTTTTTTTTTCTTTTTAATCTCTCCTGGGGCCACACGAGATTCCCAGGCTAGGGGGTCTAATCGGAGCTGTAGCTGCCAGCCTACGCCAGAGCCACAGCAACGCGGGATCTGAGCCGTGTCTGCAACCTACACCACAGCTCAGGGCAACGCTGGATCCTTAACCCACTGAGGGAGGCCAGGGATCAAACCCTTAGCCTCATGGTTCCTAGTCGTTTTCCTTAACCACTGAGCCATGACGGGAACTCCCTGAAAATCAGGCTTTATTGAAGGGAGGGAGGAAGCTGCAGGCCCAGGCTATAATGAGCTCTTGGGGTATCAGGTTGGATGGTTTCATGGCTAAGATACAAACAAAATGGAGTTCCCGGCATGGCTCAGTGGAAATGAATCTGACCAGTATCCATGAGGACAAAGGTTCATCCCTGGCCTCACTCAGTGGGTTAAGTATCCAGTGAGCTGGAGTTCCCATTGTGGCTGAGTGGTTAACGAATCTGACTAGGAACCATGAGGTTTCAGGGTTCGATCCCTGGCCTTGCTCAGTGGGTTAAGGATCCAGCGTTGCCCTGAGCTGTGGTGTAGGTCGCAGACGTGGCTCGGATCCCTCGTTGCTGTGGCTGTGGCCTAGGCCGGCGGCTACAGCTCTGATTAGACTCCTAGCCTGGGAACTTCCATATGCAGCAGGTGCAGTGCTAAAAAGACAAAAAAAATTTTTTTAATAAATAAAAGAGAATTTCACCTTGTAGCACAGCAGGTACGAATCCGACTAGGAACCACAGGTTTGATTCCTGGCCAGCGGCAACAGCTCTGATTAGACCCGTAGCCTGGGAACCTCCATATGCTGTGGGTGCGGCCCTAAAAAGATAAAAATACAAAATAAATAAATAAATAAATAAATAAAAGATACAAACAAAGAATTTGTGAGTGGCTTTCACTGCACTCCATCAATCTGTCAGAGTTACGGACAACCACTTTTCCTTGAAACCTCTACTGCTTCTCCCTCTCAAGGAGAATTTTCCCAGCCAATTTCTCCGAACTACCCCCAGTTTTCACATTCTGCTTTCTTTCTTTTTCTCTTTCTCCCTTTTGTTTTTTTTAGGGCCACAGGTGTGTCATATGGAAGTTCCCAGTCCAAGAGTCAAATGGGAGCTGTAGCTGCTGGCCAGATCTGAGCAGTGTCTGTGACCTTCAGGACAGCTCATGGTAGCGACGGATCCTTTAACCCAATGAGCAAGGCCGGGGATCAAACCAGCATTCTCATGGATCCTAGTCAGGTTTGTGACCACTGAACCATGACGGGAACTCCCTCCCTCTCTTTCTTGCTGTGCCCATGGCATGAGGAAACTCCCAGGCCAAGGACCAAACCTGCCCCACAGCAGTGACCAGAGCCACAGCAGTGATGAGGCCAGATCCATAGCTCGCTGAGCCACACAGGAATTCCACTGCTTTTTAAGTTTTCTGTGAATTCCCAAGTGACAGTGAGCTATTTAAGCGGAGGAGATACTCAGTGTTGTCTGTGCAGTATCACCTGGGTCTTTTTGGAACCACAGCCTCAGAGCTCTGCCCCCAAATTTGCATTTTAACAAGTTTCTCAGGTGAATCTTCTGTCCATTAACATTCTGGAGCCCCTTGTTTTCTGACCCAGGAATAACTCTCTTGGAGGGAACGTTTCAGGTAGAAAGGTGGAGCAGACACAGAACTCCTGGGGAGTTCCCCTCGTGGCTCAATGGTTAACGAACCTGACTAGGAACCATGAGGCTGCGGGTTCGATCCCTGGCCTCGATCAGTCAGTTGAGGATCCGGTGTTGCCATGAGTGACCTGTGGTGTAGGTTGCAGATGGGGCTCAGATCCCATGTGGCTGTGGCTGTAGACTGGCAGCTACAGTTCCGATTCAACCCCTAGTCTGTCTGGGAACTTCCATATGCTGTGGTGTGGGTGTGGCCCTAAAAAGCAAAAAAAAAAAAAAAGCCTCCTGGATTCTCCAATGAGACTGGCTGCTTTTGGGAGTGGGGACTGTGCCTTATGCAGTTCTGTGTTCTCAGAACTTGGTCCTTGGAATTGCTCATTAAAATTTGTTAAATGAGTGAACCAATGCCCATGGTCACCTAGTTCATGGCGGAGTTATGGCTAATCCTCACCGATATCTGTTTCGCACTTTACAATTTATTAAATGGCTTCATTTCCGTTATTTTTACGGGAAACAACCATGTGTAATAACTAGGACACTGCAAGTGAGGGAGCTGAGGCCCAAAGAATTCAATGATTTTTCTGAAGTTATACAGCTGTAAGAAGAGGACCCCCCCCGCCAGGCGTTCTCTTGTGGCGCAGCAGGTTAAGGAACCGCCATTGTCACTGCAGTGGCTTAGGTCACTGTTGTGGAGAAGGTTCGATCCCTGGTGTGGGAATGGCCATATACCTCTGACACGACCAAAGGAAGAAAAGGAAGAGGAGTCTTCATTCTGTATTAGACGCTCCAATTCTAGTTCCATTCTTTGTAGCTACAGTAGGATCAATCTCACTTTTTTTTTTTTTTGGAGGGGGGTGCTGCTGGTGGTTTAGGCACAAGTTCCTGGGCCAGAGACTGAATGTGCAGCACAGTAGCAACCCAAGCCACAGCAGTGACAACACAAGATCCTTAACCTGCTGAATCACAGGAAATTCCAATCTCACTTTTTAAAATATGAGTTTCAGGAGTTCCCGTCGTAGCTCAGTGGTTAACGAATCCGACTAGTAACCATGAGGCTTCGGGTTCGATCCCTGGCCTTGCTCAGCAGGTTGAGGAGCCAGCGTTGCCTGAGCTGTGGTGTAGGTCGCAGACAAGGCTCAGATCCCACGTGGCTGTGGCTGTGGTGTAGCCTGGCAGCTACAGTTCCGATTCAACCCCTAGCCTGGGAACCTCCATATGCTGCGGGTGCAGCCGTCAAAACACAAAAGACCAAAAAAAAGCACCTAGTTTTGGTATTTTTTGGTCAGATCTCCCTGTGCCTCACTTTCCTCATGGTGACAGAACAGTACCCACCTCATGGGGTTGTTACAAAGATTATACAAGCACTTATAATAAGTGCTCAGGAAATGTTAAGTTTCCCAGCTGTTCCCACTTTTCCTTCCAGGAGGCTTAACTCTCTGGGCTCTAGTTTCAGGCGGGCGCAACACTCTCCCTCCCAAGGCGCTCCACCTGACCTTCCTTCAGCTTTCCAGCCAGCTAGTTGCCCGTAACACAGCGGGTATTTTCCTCTGGGCGATCCACAGTCCTAGGAGGGTTTAATTAGGTACTTCCCTGAACGTGGCTTATTTTTGGCTTTCAGAGAGCTGAGAGTGAGTGGGGGACGGTGTTGGGGAATTCGGAACTGGGAAAAACAGCAGTCTCATAGGAAAAAAAGAAAACAAAGCAAACCAACACTCCGACCTTCAACTAGGGGTCGGCTCTACGGACTGCCTGCGTCTTTCCCCCTCCGGCCGCCAGGCGGCGCGCGAGGACGCCCCGGAAGTCTGTCCTGGGACTGCGCATGCGTCCTCCTTCTCCGTTGCCCTTCCACTCACTTCCGTTGAGCGTTGCAACGTCTTTTGTCCCAGGCGGCTACCCGTACGCATCCGAATCTAGCCCGGGAACTAAGAGACAGAGGAGCGGGATCCGCGAGTTTACTGATTCCGGACCTCCTGGGGACCTGCAAGATGTGCTCCTTGGGGTTGTTCCCTCCGCCGCCGCCTAGGGGACAAGTCACCCTATACGAGCACAATAACGAGCTGGTGACAGGCAGTAGCTATGAGAGTCCGCCTCCTGACTTCCGGGGCCAGGTGGCCTGGGCGAGGAGGGAGGGGACCTACAGGCATGGGGGGCGGAGTCGGAGAGAATCGGGGAGCAGAGGCTGTGTGACAGGGGCGGGGTTGCGGTCCCCAGACTGGAGGACTGGAAATAGTCTGGCCCCGGCTGGAGAAGAATAGAAGGGATGAAATGTATTTTAGTGGGATTGTTGGATGAAGGATGCTGAGAAGCTGTGGGGCAGGCCCAGAGGGAACGGAGAGAGTGAATGTAGGGGATGTGAGGGTGCAAGAGAACTTCGGAAAAGTTGGAGACGGTGTCTGGGAGAACTAGGAAGGCACAACCGCAACCTGGGGAGTTTTTCCGCTGCGCTTTTCCTGGGAAGGAAAAGGAAGAGAAACTGACGTTTATTGAGCTTTTGCTGTGTAAGGTGGAGGCTCACGAGTCAGGTGTTCTCCACAGATGTTTTAATAATATGTTTTTTTTTGCTTTTTAGGGCTGCACCCTAGGCATATGGAAGTTCTCAGGCTAGGGGTTGAATTGGAGCTGCAGCTGCTGGCCTACACCACAGCCACTGCAATGCAGCATCGGACACACGTCTGTGCCCTACACCACAGCTCATGGCAACGCCAGATCCATATCCCACTGAGTAAGGCCAAGGATCAAACCTGCATCTTCATGGGTACTAGTCGGATTTGTTTCCGCTGTGCCACAATGGGAACTCCTTTAATAATGTGATTTAATAATCACAACAACCCTATGAAATATTATTGTAGTTTTACAGATAAGGGAGCTAAGACCTGTCTCCCAGTCCCACAAGTGTATTTGTGGACATGGAAACGGGTCCCTGGGGCCTCTTCCCCTCAGCCCAGCTATAGGTCCAGTAGGGAGTTCAGTAGAGATCTGGGGAAGAGACTAAGTCAGTGTTATACCTCTCACTTCTGGCTCCAGTGGATCAATCTACCTGTCCTAAACCTGACCAAGGATCCCTTGAAGACCCCCGGAAGGCTGGACCATGGCACAAGAACTGCTTTCATCCACCACCGGGAGCAAGTGTGGAAGAGATGCATCAACATTTGGTGAGACATGGCCCCGGGTCTCCTGGGCCATGGTCTGCAGATCCTGGAGGAAATGAGGTCACCATCCCTCTCCCTCCGCCTTGGGCTTCCTGGCCCTCTCTAGCTCACAGCTGTCTCTCATTCAGCGTATCGGATCATCAGTCCCTTGTGTGGAACTGAAGGCTGTGCATTTCATCTCCAGTGTCTTGCCTGCCTTTCTGGTTTGATTTTGTGAACCTGCTCCCTCGTGTGATTATCACTTTCAGAGCCTTTACCTGAAACTCAGCAAGGTTAGGTATAAGATTGGAGCCAATAACCTCATGTGTAGGTCATTCTTTTTTTTTTTTTTTCAGGGCCGCACCTGCAGCATATGGAAGTTCCCAGGCTAGGGGTTGAATCAGAGCTACAGCAGCTGCTGGCCTACACCATAGCTGCAGCAACGTGGGATCCGAGCTGCACCTGTGACCTGCACCACAGCTCATGGCAGTGCCAGATCCTTAACCCACTGAGCAAGGCCAGGGAGCAAACCTGTATCCTCATGGATACTAGTTGGGTTCCTTACCGCTGAGCCACAACAGGAACTCCAAAGTCATTTGTTTTTCATGTGTATCGACAGAGCCATACTGCCTGGAGTCAATTCCTGGCTGTGCCGCTCTAGCTGTGTGACCTTGGGCAAGTTACTTCATCACTCTGTTCCTCAGTTTCTTCTTCCGTAAAATGGAACCTATCTTACAAGGTTGTAGTGATGATTTTGTTTGTTTGTTTGTTTGTTTTTTAGGGCTGCACCTGCAGCATATGGAGGTTCCCAAGCTAGGGGTCCAATGGGAGCTACAGCTGCAAGCCACAGCCACAGCAATGCTAGATCTGAGCTATGTCTGCGACCTACATCACAGCTCACAGCAACACGGGATCCTTAACCCACTGAGCGAGGCCAGGGATCAAACCTGCAACCTCATGGTTCCTAGTTGGATTCATTTCCGCTGTGCCATGACGGGAACTCCTGTAGTGATGATTAATTGAGTAAAACACGTAGAGAACCGTGCTTGGCCCATGTTAATCCCTTCAAGAGTTAGCCTTTGTTATTATTATCATTGTCACGTGTCGGATGAATTCCTATAAGTGAAGTAGCTGGATTCAAAGGGTATGTTCATTTGTAATTTCATGAACTGTTACCATATAGTCTCCTTTTTAAGCTGTACATATTTACACACCCATCAGCAGTGTATGAGAGTGCCCGTTTCCCAACACGTGTGCTCTTGAACTTTGCTATCTGGTACTGCGTTGCAGTTTAATTCACATGTCTCTCCTTGTGTGAAGTTTTCATGGTCTGAGAAGTCATTCTCATTTCCTACCTGTCTAGCTGCTGCTTCTCTTCCTGATGTGTCTCTCTTTGGCCACACGTGTGACATGCAGAAGTTCCCAGGCCAGGAATTGAACCCGAGCCACAGCAGTGGCAAAAGCCACAGCCGTGACAATGCCAAATCCTTAACCTCTAGGCCAGCAGGGAGCTCCCCTGATGTTTCTTAAATGTTGGGGTCTTGGGCTGGCCTTGTGATTGACGCGCCACACCTGGGTGTTCCCCCGTCTGCCCTACACCCCCACTCGGATCGTCCACAGGCTTCACACACTCAGTGTGTTCACAATCAGTCTCTTCATTTCTCTTCAAACCAGCTTTTTTTTTTTTTTTTTTTTAGGGCTGCACCCGCGGCATATGAAGGTTCCCAGGCTAGGGATCGAATTGGGGCTACAGCCTCTGGCCTACGTCACAGCCGTGGCAACGCAGGATCTGAGCCGCGTCTGTGACCTACACCACAGCTCATGGCAACACCCGGATCCTTAACCCACTGAGCAAGGCCAGGGATCAAACCCGAAACCTCATGGTTCCTAGTCGGATTCGTTTCTGCTGTGCCACAACAGGAACTCCCCAAACCAGCTCCTTCCTTGTGTTTTTCATCTCACGGAATAGCCTTTCTAGTCTTCCAGGAGCAAGCAGTTTGAGTGTAGGCTCTGGGGCAGACAGACAGGTTGAATCCTGACTCTGCTTCTTCTTACCTAGTTCACCTTGGTAATTAACCTCTACACGCTCTGTTCTCTCATCTAAACATGCAGATGATAACGATATCTGTTTTGTGGGGTTGTGATAATGGCTGCATTAGATGATGCCTGTGAAGCACCTGGCCAGCCCTGGCACACTGTCAGAGTATTAGCAGCTATAATTATCACCCCCGTGTTTTCCTTGATATTACTCTTTACCTTACTAATGTCTGATTAGTTCCTCAAAGCCTGTCTATTCTTCTTCCTCAAGCTCTTAAATCCGTATTCTTTTTTCTGTCTTCAGTGGCCGAGGCCACATTGGCCTTTTTTTCTAGATTCCTGAAGTAGCCTCTTAACCCATCTCTTTCTCTCCATTCTTGTCCTCTTTTAATCTGCAGCCAGAGTGATCTTTCTAAAATGCCAGCATGATCAGCTTATTCCTCTGCTTAAACGGCTACTGTGGCTTTTCATTCACTGTCTTAGGGCAAGTCTCGTTTTTTTGTTTTTTGTCTTTCTGTCATTTCTAGGGCCACTCCTACGGCACATGGAGGTTCCCAGGCTAGGGGTCAAATCAGAGCTGCAGCCACCAGCCTACGCCACAGCAACGCCAGATTGGAGCCATGTCTGCAACCTACACCACAGCTCACGGGAACACTGGATCCTTAACCCACTGAGCAAGGCCAGGGATCAAACCCGCAACCTCATGGTTCCTAGTCGGATTCGTTAACCACTGAGCCACGACGGGAACTCCAAGTCTCGGTTTTTTGATATGTGCACAAAGCTCTAAAAGACCTCTAAGACTTGCTTGTCTCTTTGGTGAAATGGGCAGAATGAAGGGACAATAGGGAATTCCTGTGGCTCAGCAATAACAAGCCCATCTGGTGTTCTCAAGGATGTGGGTTCCATCCCTGGCCTCACTCGGTAGGTTAAAGATCCTGCTGTTGCTGTGGTGTGGGCCAGCAGGTGCAGCTCTGATTTGAGCCCTAGCTTGGGAACCTCTTTATGCTGCAGATACGGCCCTAAAAAGCAAAAAAAAAAAAAAGAAAAAAAAGAAAAGGGATCTATACTATAGCTCACGGCAATGCCAGATCCTTAACCCACTGAGCAAGGCCAGGGATTGAACCTGCAACCTCATGGTTCCTAATTGGTTCCTTTCCACTGCGCCACGACAGGAACTCGTAAGTGTTCTTATTTTTAAAAACTGTTTATTGAACGAGTGGATGAACTTAGAGGGGAGACTGAAGGGATCAGAGTAATCTGACTCACAGCTTCCTTTTCAGGCGCGATGTGGGTGTTTTTGGGGTGCTGAATGAAATTGCAAACTCGGAGGAGGAGGGTGAGTAGGTTCGCCTCGATCCTTCTCTAGTTTTATGGTTGCCATCTCTCCTCCGTATTCTCCCTAATTCATCCCCATACCTGTTGGTCCTGCCTTTCCCTTTAGCCCCATGTGGCTTGGCCCTGTTATCTCCGCTGGCGCCATCTTCTCTTTCCCCCTCTAGTTACCCCATGTACCCCAGAGTGGGTGTCCAGAGCACTCGTTGGGTGGAAGGACGTGGGGAGGGCTTGCCTTCGCTCAGGGGCACTTGCCCTCGGAGGGTGCCCAGCGAGAGCCCTGCAAATGGGTCAATCACAGCTGCCTCCTCAACCCCGCAGTGTTTGAGTGGGTGAAGACGGCATCCAGCTGGGCCCTGGCCCTCTGTCGATGGGCCTCCTCGCTCCATGGCTCCCTGTTCCCCCATCTGTCTGTAAGTTCGCTTCCTCCCCTGGCCCGCCCCGGCGGCTACTCCCCCCTCCCGCCCCTTCTCCACTTTCTGCCCTTTAAGGTGGTGGCGGGGGGAGGATGGGAAGACCGCATGTGGTGGGAAGAGTCCGGCTCTCCTGTGGGACACGGAGAGGTTAACTCCCTTCCTCCCACTGCATCCTCTGTCCACTTTGTTATGGCAGCTCAGGAGCGAAGATCTGATTGCTGAATTTGCCCAAGTCACAAACTGGTGAGTGGACGCACTCTGGGGCTTTGGTGGGGAGGCAGTCCTGAACTCCGGAACTTCTCTGGGGAAGTCAAGGCAGAGACTCCTCCAGCCCCCTCCCAGCTGCTTCCCACATTCTCACTCCTTCTTCCTCCCCCAAAAGAAGTACAAGACACAGCGAGAGAGTTTCGTTGTGGCACAGTGGAAACAAGTCCGACTAGTATACAGGAGGATGCGGGTTTGATCGATCCCTGGCCTCGCTCAGTGGGTTAAGGATCCGGCATTGCCATGAGCTGAGCTGTAGGTCGAAGATGTGGCTTGGATCCAGTGTTGCTGTGGCTGTGGCACAGGCTGGCAGCTGCAGCTTCAATTCGACCCCTAGCCTGGGGACTTCCATATGCCCCAGATGCGGCCCTAAAAAGCAAAAGAAAACAAAGGAACTGTGAAAAATAATAATGTCCTCACATGAAAGAAAATCTGGGTCGAGTATGGTGAAGTGCAAGTTCCGACTCTTCACTCCCACCCCAGGTCCAGCTGCTGCTTGCGGGTCTTTGCGTGGCACCCGCACACCAACAAGTTTGCAGTGGCCCTGCTAGATGACTCAATCCGTGTGTACAACGCCAACAGGTATGTGGGGGTGTACAGGGTGGGCTCTGACTCTTCAGTCTGCAAGGTCAGTGCCCCGTCCCTCTCCAGCCCTAGAGCCTGGGGAGTCCTGCACTTCCTGGGCCGGGGGTCAGGGAGTACCCCACAACTGCGTGCTTCCTCTTTCCAGACCCAGCCTTCATCCTGTCCTGTCCCACAGTAGCCAGGGCCCTGGACAATCAACTTTCTCCCCTGGATTTCCCATCCTCTCCCGCACTCGGCTCCCCTGAGCCTCAGTGTCCCTTCTTTGATTCGGTCCCCTCCCCCTTCACCCCAGCACCATAGTCCCCTCCCTGAAGCACCGGCTGCAGAGGAACGTGGCGGCGCTGGCCTGGAAGCCCCTCAGTGCCTCCGTCCTCGCGGTAGCCTGCCAGAGCTGCATTCTCATCTGGACCCTGGACCCCACCTCTCTGTCTACCCGGTGAGTGCCGGCTCTCTCAGTCTTAGCTTGGCGAGGGCTGTGGCCATGCCGGGGTGGTGAGGAGGCCTGGGAGGAGATGTTCTTTGTCCTCGTAGCACTTCCCAGGGCTCTGGAAGAGGCTCACCTAAGGCCACCTTGGAGGTGCTGAGAAGCTCTAATCTAGAGGAAGGGCAGAACTAGGGGCTTCTGGGATTGTGGGGAGTGTGTTCCTATGGATTATGGAGTGGAAAGGCTATTTTGTTTTGGTTTTTGGCTTTTTAGGGCCACACCTTCGGCATATGAAAGTTCCCAGGCGAGGGGTCAAATTGAAGCTGCAGCTGCCTGCCTACACCACAGCCACAGCCATGCAGGATCTGGGCTGTGTCTGCAATCTACACACAGCTCACGGCAACACCAGATCCTTAACCCACTGAGGGATCGAACCCGTGTCCTCACAGATGCTAGTCTGGTTCCTTACCACTGAGCCACAACGAGAACTTCCAACACTGTCTCTTTTTTTTTTTTTTTTTTGTCTTTTGTCTTTTTAGGGCCACACTTGCGGCATATGGAGGTTTCCAGGCTAGGGGTCTAATCGGAGCTTCAGCCGCTGGCCTATACCAGAGCCACAGCAATGCAGGATCTGAGCCGAGTCTGCGACCTGCACCACAGCTCACGGCAACGCAGGATCCTTAAACCACTGAGCGAGGCCAGGGATCAAACCCGAAACCTCATGGTTCCTAGTCGGATTCGTTTCTGCTGTGCCACAACTGGAACGCCTTTTTTTTTTTTTTTTTTGCTGTACCCATGGCATGCATCAGTTCCCAGGCCAGGGATCAACCTGTGCCACAGCAGGGACAACGCCAGTTCCTTAACCCACTGCACCACAAAAGAACTTGCCCACAATTCTGTTTTAATATTCTAGTCTGCACAAATAATGAATGAGTACATAAAGATATAGTGAATATTTTTTGCAACACTGTTTGTAATAATAAAAAATTACAGGGAGTTCCTGCCGTGGTGCAGTGGGTTAAGAATCTGGCTACAGTGGCCCAGGCTGATGTAGAGGTACAAGTCCAAGCCCCAGCCTGGCATAGTGGCTAAAGGATCCAGCATTACTGCAGCTCAGATTCAATCCCTGGCCTGGGACTTCCACATGCCTTGGGTGCAGCCATAAAAAAAGCATTATAAACAGCTGAAATGTCCATTTGTGGAGGTGCGACTGAGTAAATTATAGTTCATCTATTTAGTTGAGCCACTGAAAAGAATGAGATGGATGTCTATGAACTGATTTATTGTAAAGTTAATAAGTTGTAGATGGTCCTTTGTGGCGCAGCAGGTTAAGGATCCGGCATTGTCACCGCACTGGCTCAGGTTGCTGCTGTGGGGAGGGTTTGATCCCTGGCCCGGGAATGTCTCCATGCCGTGGGCATGGCAAAAAAAAGAAAAAAAGTTGTAGACAGTGATGCAGTGGGTTAAGAATCTGACTGCAGTGGCCCAGGTCAATGTGGAGGTGCAGGTTCAAGCCCCAGCCTGGCATAGTGGAGTGACTTAAACCTCATTAGAGCTAAAGGTGGTTACTGTTGAGAGAAAAGGGACAGGGTGACATTAATTCAGATTGTAGCCTGTACCTACTGGAGCCCAGTATGTGGCTCTGGAGATAGAAAGCTGACGACCACAGCTGGTGCCTTCAGCTGGCTCCCAGCCTAGGGAGGTCCCTCCCCACATGCACCACCTTTGACCAGCAGAAGGCGATAATGGGAGCACAGAGGAGGGACAAGGAAAGGGACAAAGATGGCTTTGGGAGCACAGGATGAGTTCTGGGGAGTGACAGATGGCTCTAGAAAGAGAAGTCATAGGAAACTTGAGGTGGTGTCATGGACGACTTCAGCCTCCAGGCAGCATGGCCCTCTGGGAGAGGGCTCTCATCCAGAGCAGAGCGTGCAATTCCCTAGCTCCACACCTTCTAGCTTTACTGGTCAGAAGTTTTTTTTGTTTTGTTTTGTTTTGTTTTTTTTTTTGTCTTTGCCTTTGCTAGGGCTGCACCTGTGGCATATGGAGGTTCCCAAGCTAGGCGTCGAAATGGAGCTGTGGCCGTTGGCCTACACCACAGCCACAGCAGCTCGGGATCCCAGCCGCATCTGCAACCTATATACCACAGGAGTTCCCGTCGTGGCGCAGCAGAAATGAATCTGACTAGGAACCATGACATTTCGGGTTTGATCCCTGGCCTCGCTCACTGGGTTAAGGATCTGGCGTTGCCATGAGCTGTGGTGTAGGTCTCAGATGCAGTTCAGATCTAGTGTTGCTGTGGCTGTGGTGTAGGCTGGTGGCTATGGCTCAAATTCGACCCCTAGCCTGGGAACCTCCGTATGCTGCAGGAGCGGCCCTTAAAAACAAAACAAACAAACAAAAAAATCCTACACCAAAGCTTGTGGCAACACCACATCCCCAACCCACTAAGTGAGGCCAGGGATCGAACCTGCATCCTCATAGATACTAGTTGGATTCGTTTCCACTGAGCCACAATGGGAACTCCCTGGTCAGAAGCTTTTTTTCTGTCTTTTTTTAAGGGCTGCACCTGCGGCATATGGAGGTTCCCAGGATAGGGGTCGAATTGAAGCTACAGCTGCCAGCCTGTGCCACAGCCACAGCAACACCGGATCTTTAACCCACTGAGCAAGGCCAGGGATCGAACCTGCATCCTCATGGATACTAGTCAGATTGTTTCTGCTGAGCCGTGACAGGAACTCCCTGGTCAGAAGTTTTTATCTCTTTCAGGCTTACTCCCTTTCATCCTGTTTCTTCTCTGGACCTCCTCCTGGTGATGGCCCTTCCTTTTTTTTTTTTTCCCCCTTTTTTAAACTCCATGATCCTTATTCGTGTTTCCCAGCCTGGACTTGAGCTCAGAGTGGTCACCGGGATTGGGAAGTTCTAGCAGGAGGAGGCACGGGGAAAGAATCACAGGGCTTTCTCTCTGTGGCCTTCTGACTCCGCACCCCCTTTCCCCTCGGCAGACCCTCTTCTGGCTGCGCCCAAGTGCTCTCTCACCCTGGACACACACCTGTCACCAGCTTGGCCTGGGCCCCCAGCGGGGGGCGGCTGCTCTCAGCTTCTCCTGTGGATGCTGCCATCCTGGTGAGTTGAGCCCCTTCCCTCTTTTCGGTCACTTCTGCCACCCCTCAGACTGGAGGAAGGAGCCGCCTTTGCCTGGTGGCGGGAGATACACCAGGGGAAGGAGACCTTGAACTTAGGCAGGGAAGGCGCTGCAGCCGCTTTGCCCCTCGGATGTAAAATCTCGCCTGCTGTCCTTGTAAATATGAAGCTGTTTCCTCCTGGTGTCCCAGTCCCTTTCCTGCTTCCTCCCCTCTCTGGTCCTCTGCATCCTGAGGAAGGGTAGCCCCCTCTGGGGGGATAGGGATGCCCGAGCTTCCTGTCTCCTGCCCGTCTCTTAGGTGTGGGACGTCTCAACAGAGACCTGTGTTCCGCTTCCCTGGTTTCGGGGAGGCGGGGTCACCAACCTGCTCTGGTCCCCAGATGGCAGCAAAGTCCTGGCTACCACGCCTTCAGCAGTCTTTCGGTGAGTGGGGCAGGGAAGGGCGGGTGGGAATCAGGAACGACCGACCTAGAGAAAGGCAGTAGGCTCCTGGAACTGCCAGTGGCAGCAGCCTTCTGTCCCTGGTCCCATCTTTGACCTGAACCTGGGACGGGCGGGTAAGTTCAAGCTGCGGCCGGCTTCTCTCTGGCGCAGGGTCTGGGAGGCCCAGATGTGGACCTGCGAGAGGTGGCCTACTCTGTCCGGGCGATGTCAGGTAGGAGGGGACTGCGTCAGGCCAGCGGGGGAGGCCGGGCCCGCTCCCTCGGGCCTGCGCCCCCTCCTCTGCTTCTCTTCCTCCCGCTCGCCCCGCTATATTCCATAGACAACCCCCCCCCCGCCCCCGCTCTGCTTTTTGCTCCTGACCCCAGACTGGCTGCTGGAGCCCCGATGGAAGCCGCCTGCTGTTCACTGTGTTGGGGGAACCGCTGATTTACTCCTTGTTGTTCCCAGAACACGGTGAGTCAGGCAGACCCTTCGGATGCAGAGTATCTGGGGTGGTCGGAGGAGGTGGAGACCCTCTGGAATATGTTGCTCTGAAGCATAAAGGGAAGCAAGGAGCTTGGGAGACCTGAGAGGCGAGGACGCCTGTGGTGGCGAGGAGGCCCTTCCCTGCCCCTAAGAGCCTCTCTGCCTGACCTGCAGGCGAGGGGAAGGGCTGTGTCGGGGGTGCGAAGTCAGCAACCATCGTGGCAGATCTGTCCGAGACAACCGTACAGACACCAGATGGAGAGGAAAGGTGAGCTGCGTAGGTGAGGGGACAGTGAGCTGAAAGTGGCGGGGCTATGCCGAGCCCTCCCAACCTGCTGTTCACCCCACAGGCTTGGGGGAGAAGCTCACTCCATGGTCTGGGACCCCAGCGGGGAGCGGCTGGCTGTGCTCATGAAAGGTAAGGGGTGGGCAGGAAGGCCTTTGCTCAGCCGCAGGCGTCTTCCATCGGTCTGTTGTATCCGTGGCCTGGCTGCAGTTCCTCTGGCCCCGCCCCAGGATTCTGCCTCTAGAATGTCCTCCTGCCCTCGCATCCATTTACAGGAAATCCACGGGTCCAGAATGGTAAACCAGTCATCCTCCTTTTTCGCACTCGAAACAGCCCTGTGTTTGAGCTACTTCCTTGGTAAGTGCTGGGCAGGTTACTGGGTTTGGGCTCCTCACTGGCCTTCCCACCCCAAACCGAGAGGACTGCACCTGCTTCTTCCCCCAGTGGCATCATCCAGGGGGAGCCCGGAGCCCAGGCCCAGCTCATCACTTTCCATCCTTCCTTCAATAAAGGAGCTCTGCTCAGCGTGGTGAGTAGGCCAGGCTGCTGGGGTTTGGGGAGCCAAGGGCCGTGGCTGTACGGTTGCTCTGCCTGTGGCCTTCTTTGGGCCCAGGCTCTGATGGAGTCTTCTTTCCCTTCTCTCTGCAGTGCTGGTCCACAGGCCGGATTGCCCACATCCCTCTGTACTTTGTCAATGCCCAGTTTCCACGGTTTAGCCCAGTGTTTGGCCGAACCCAAGAGCCCCCAGCTGGGGCTGGAGGCTCTATTCATGATCTGCCCCTCTTTACTGAGTTGTCCCCAGTCTCTGCCCCTTGGGACCCTCTCCCAGGACCACCCCCTGCTCGGGCTCACTCCCCTCACTCCCACTTCCAATAAAAAAGGTCCTTGGAGGTGCCCGGTGGCTCGGCAGGTTAAGGATCCAGTACTATCACTGCTGTGGTGTGGGTTGGATCCCTGGCCCGGGAACTTCTGCATGCTGTGGGCTTGGCCAACCTCTCCCCCAACCCCAGAAAACACCAAAACCAATGTCCTGTTTTGTTTTCCACTCAACTATAAGATTCTACCTTTTCTAGAGAGTTGCACTGGGGTATAGTGAAGAAAAAAAAAAGGCACAGACTTTAGGTTAAAATCTTGTCTCTCACTTTTTAGTCACTTCTTGTGAACGTGGTCAAGTTATTTACCCTTAGGAGATGATGGTTTTCAAATGACTGGGAAGGCAAAGCCGAGAAAATACCCAGTATAATAGACGTACATTCCCCAAGTTTCAGCAAGTTCCCAGAATGGTGCGGGGCAAAACCGGAGCAATACTTAGTCAGTATGAGATGGAAGACATTTTATTGGCTGAGGGGATTTGTGGGAGGTAGAGGTGCTGAGTGAAGGGCCAAGGTGGCCCGGGCCATGCTCAGGGCACCCTCTCGGGTACGGTGCCCACCGATGAAGCCACTGGCATGGACAAAGACGCAGCCAGGAATCCCACTGACCTGGTCCAGGGCCTCATCCCGAAGACCCCGCCATGGCTCTGGCAGGGGCAGCCTACAAGTGAGCAGAAAGACAGAGGTGCTGGGGGGCGAATGGAGGCCTCGAGGAACAGGGCGGGGAGAGGGGGAAGCAGAGGTCAAGGTTAGTGGCCGCCTCCTCTGATAGGGTCAAAACAGGCCTGAGGGCTGCAGGGTGGTCCCCCTAGGGCCTCACCTGCTCTGGAATGAATGGAGCTCCTTAGGCACACATTGTACCCGCCATTGTCCAGCCTGGTCAGTGTAGATGACAAAGGAGATGGCCACCGGGGGGGACAGATCCAATTCCAGGTGGTAGAGGTGCTCCTTCCAGGGGCATCCACCCTTTGCCAGTTCTATTATCTTCCCACTTACATCCACCTGGGAGGGAAGCAGGGCAGGGCAAGAAGGTTTAGGTGGGAGCAGGAGCCTGCCAGCAGTCCCTAACCCCTGAGCCACAGTGCCTCCTCCCAGCCCCGTACCTGGAACCGCTGGGCCAGGGCCTCTTCCACCAGGGCCCGGGCTGGCAGCCAGCTGTGCTGGTAGAAGTCTAGTCTCTGTAGAAACTCCTCTCGAACCAGATCCATTGCACGCTTGAACCCGGCCTGGGAATCACATGGGCATGAGAACCACGGTGCGGGTCGAACTTCCGACTTTGCTACGGCTTGACGGGAGCAACCCCTCTCATCTCCACCCCTGAGGTTCACACTCGCTTCATGGGCTCTTTCTCCCCTGGGGCCCTGCTCACCTCAGTGTCTTGGTTGGGCTGGTTCCAGGTGGGATTGAGCCGAGCAACCCGGGCGCTCAGGGTCGTGGTCAGCGCGTACCGAGGCTCTCCCTCCCACTGGGCGATCCCATTGTCCACCGCATCCACCTCCTCCACGAAGTTCTCATACATCTAAGGCAGCAGTGGGAGAAATGCTCTGCCTACCAAAGCTTTCTAGGGGTCAGAGTTTGCACAGACAGTCTTTAATCTGCACAACAGCCCTGCGAGGAGCTCCAGCAGTAACTGCATGAGAAAGGGGCGAGTGGGGCAGCTTGCTCAAGGTCAGAGAGCATTCGGTGCTGGCGCTGGAAGTCAGGCCACCTGACTGCTCATCCAGTGCTCACTCTACTGCCTCTCAAAGCCCAAGCCAAGGCGGCAGGTGTGGGGAGGCAGCTGCCGCCTTCTGAATAAGGAGGGTCTTGCATTCCATCCAAGGCTCTGTGGGAGCGGATTCCATGCTGAGGGAGGTTAAGTCTCCAGGTAGGCTGAATAGGCTGTTCACAAGGTACAGGGGGGTCTGGCCAAGCACACAAGTCAGAGGTGGGGGGAGATGCGTGCTGGACATCAAGAGCTGGGCTGTGGTCCAGGCAAGCCCACGATGTGCCACATGGCATCAGCAGCTGCTGCAACTGCTGAGCCTAAAGAAATGGGAGGACAGTGCCTCAAGAATCTGGAGGCAGAAAGGATATGGGATATCAGTGTTTAATGCAAAACTGCCCTACAAAAAGGCCTACAAATCAACACATCTGGGGTATATAAAAGTGCTACTCTCAGGGAGAGCTGAAGGAGACTCCTATGCCCAGAACTTCCTGGTCTGGACCCCAACCTGAGACTCAGGTAAAACTTGGTTGTAATTTATTTTTCATTAAAAAATTTTTTTTGGCTGTACCTGTGGCATGTGGAAGTTCCCAGGCCAGGGATTGAACCCAAGTCACAGTTGCAACCTGTGTCATAGCTGCGGCAATGCCAGATTCTTAACCTGCTGCACCGCATGGAAACTTCCAATTTGGGTGTAATTTTAACATCCAAAAGATATAAACAGCTCATACAACTTAATATCAAAAAAAAAAAAAAAAGAAAAAAAGAAAAAAAACCAACTGGAGTTCCCTTGTAGTTTATTGGGTTAAGGATCTGGTGCTGTCACTGCTGTGGCTCTGGTTACAGCTGTGGTGCAGGTTTGACCCCTGGCCTGGGAACTTCTGCATGCTGCAAGTGCAGCCAAAAGAAAAATACAAGTAACCCAAATAAAGGGCAGAAGAAGTGAATAGGTATTTTCCCAAAGACAACATATGGTGGATGGCCAATAGGCCATCAACATCAACTAATCATCAGATAAATACAAATTGAAACCACAATGGTATATCACCTCACATCTGTCAGAGCAGCTGTCATCAAAAATACCTTTAGTTGGAGTTCCCGTCTTGGCTCAGCTGTTAATGAATCTGACTAGTATCCATGATGGTGCAGGTTCAATCCCTGGCCTCGCTCAGTGGGTCAAAGATCTGGCGTTGCCGTGAGCTATGGTATATAGGTTGCAGACGTGGTTCAGATCCCACATTGCTGTGGCTGTGGTGTAGACTGGCAGGTGTAGCTCTGATTTGACCCCTAGCCTAGGAACCTCCATATGCCGCGAATGTCACCGTAAAAAGCAAAAACAAAAAAAACAAGAAAACCACCACAAGCTAAAGGAGTTCCCTGGTGGCTCAGGGATCAAAGGATCTGGCTTTGTCATTGCTATGGCTCAGGTCTGAGCCCTGGCCTGAGAACTTCTGCATGTTGTGGGCGTGGCCAAAAACAAGAAATAAAAACAAAAAAACTGCAAGTAACAAATGTTGGTGAGGATGCTGGGAAAAGGGAACCCTTGTACTCTGCTGCAGGGAAGGTATGTGGGTTCAGCCACTATGGAGAGCCATAGGGAGGTTCCTCAAAAGTTAAAAGATAGAACTACAGTATGACCCAGCAATTATTATTATTATTATTTTTTGGTCTTTTGTCTTTTTAGGGCCACACCCGAGGCATATGGAGGTTCCCAAGAGGTTGAACCGGAGCTGTAGCTGCCAGCCTACACCACAGCCACAGCAATGCCAGATCTGAGCCCCATCTGTGACCCATACCACAACTCATGGCAATGCCGGATCCTTAGCCCACTGAGTGAGGCCAGGGATCGAACCTGTGTCCTCATGGATACTAGTCAGAGTCCTTTCCATTGAGCCACGCTGGGAACTCCTGACCCAGCAATTCTACTCCTGGAAAAAAAATCAAAAAGACTAAGTTTGAAAAGATACATGTACCCCAATGTTCGCAGCAGCATTACAACAGCCAAGATACGGAAGCAACCTAAGCGTCTATCAACACATGAATGGGTAAAGATGATGTGGTGAACAATAGAGTATTACTGAGCCATAAAACAAAAAAATGAAAACTTACCACTTGCAGCAACATGGACGGACTTGGAGGGCATTATGCTTAGTGATGTAAGTTAAAGACAAATACTATATGACATCACTTATATGTGGAATCTCAAAAATACAACAAACTAGCAAATATAACAAAAAAGCAGATTCACAGACACAGAGAACAAATTAGTGGTTACCAGTGGGGAGAAAGAAGGGGGAGGGGCAAGATAGGGGGAGGAGATTGAGAAGCACAAACTGGAGTGCCTGGCCGGCTACAGGCAGCAGTTTCAAGAGCCAGTGTTGGAGGTCTCTTTGTGGCGCAGTGGTTGACAAATCCGACTACGAACCATGAGGTTGTGGGTTCGATCCCTGGCCTTGCTCAGTGGGTTAAGGATCCAGCGTTGCCGTGAGCTGTGGAGTAGGTCGCAGACATGGCTCGGATCCTGAGTTGCTGTGGCCCTGGCGTAGGCCATCAGCTACAGCTACAATTTGACCCCTAGTCTGGGAAATTTCCATAGGCTGTGGGTGCAGCCATAAAATAAAATAAAGACCCAGTGTTGTTTTTGTGGCAGTGGGTTAAGGATCCAGCATTGCTGCCACTATGGCTAGGATTTGATTCTTGGCCCAAGAACTTCCATCTGCCACAAGAAAAAAAAAAAAAAGTGTAGGTACAAACTATTGAGTATAAAGATAAATAAACTATAGGGATATACTGTATAGCACAGGGAATATAGCCAATATTGTACATAAATTATACCTAAATAAAAGTAAAGATCTTGGGTGTAATTTAGTTCTCAGTTCAATCGTTTAGAAACCCCTCACAGTATAAGGGAAAATTGACCCAGTCTTGGAGTTCCCTTCGTGGCTCAGTGGTTAACAAAACCAACTAGCATCCATGGGGACTAGGGTTCAATCCCTGGCCTCGCTCAGTGGGTTAAGGATCCAGTGTTACCCTGAGCTGTGGTGTAGGTTGCAGACTCAGCTCGGATCTCATGTTGCTGTGGCTGTGGTGTAGGCGGGCAGCTACAGCTCCGATTTGACCCCTAGACCTGGGAACCTCTGTATGCAGCAAGTGCAGCCCTAAAAAAAGACAAAAGGCATGCATGCATATATACATACATACATACATACAACTGACCCAGTCCAAAACCTTAGTATTCCAAAAGCTGCAGTTTTTCTTCACCTTTTTGGATCCCACTAATGCTGCGTCATAAGGGAAAACAGGCAAACCAAGACAGAACTGAACTCAACAGCCTAACTGCAAAAAAGAGTTGACTGAATCTGAAATTTGACTCATGAACTTCACAGTAGAGTCAAGCAGGTGTCGAGCGACACGCATGTCAGGGCCAAGAGCCTTGCTTCTTTCTTCCACAAGCACAGGCACCTGCTAAACTGCCTGCAAGGGGTGCTGGTGGAACCTCAAGAGGTTTTCATAATCCAACCCTTCTTAGTTCCCAACTCACGTGCTTCTAGTGAATTTAGTGGTGCCTAAAATAGGCTGCCCTTCACCTCAGGGCAGCCAGAACCTCAGCCACACGCAACCAAACATAAGCAGCCTTCTCAATTACTAAGTTGTTAAATAATCATTTTTTGTGCATCAGTCATGCTTTATGGTGTTTCAAAGCCCTTCCCCATACTTTAGCTCATGTACTTCTCACTGCCACCTCAGATGGAGGCAGGGGAGAAAGAGACCCCTGTGAGAAGATGAGCCTGACTGAGGGAGAGGGCAGAGGGCCAGCAAGGGTCAGGAACCCTGACCTGAGCCCAGTTTCAAGTGCCACTCTAACCAGCCTGGTGGAGATGCTTGTGCAGGGCATCTCTTGTCCTCAGGTCCCCACCTTGTCATAGAGGATGCCCACCATGCTGTCCTCTTCGCTAGTGCCCAGCAACTGGGCCAGCAGCTTGTGCCCGAAGTGCAGATAGATGAGTCCCGCACTGCTCAGCTTGGTCTGCCACGGCTTCCCAGGGGACAGGGAGCTCATGGTCTCTGTGAAAGACCTGAGGAGCACAGGGAGGTGGGGCTGAGGCAGAGCTGCCCCAGTTCACTCCCAGTGTGTGCGCACAGGGGTCAGGAGGTGGGGGAATACTGAGGGAGATGGAAGAAAGCCCAGCTGGGGAAGCTCTGGCTTGACCTCAGGGTTCAACGTGGACTTGAACTTGGAGTCTCGATTCATGCATTCATTCGACCATGGTTAACGCAGTGGTTACCACATGTCAGGCTTTGTGTTGTAGACATTAGAGATGAAAAAACTAAGACCCTGTCCCTGCCTTCAAGTTCATTCATCTAAGGCCGACACGCACACCCACCCACCCACACAGTGACGTGAATGCTTTAGCCAGTTATAAATAAGGAAAGGGGGAGGGTGAGGAAAGGGTTCAGGAGGAGAGCCTTCGGGTCACTCCTGAAAGATGAATTAGTGGGTGTGAGCCAGACAGACAAAGGGTGAGAAGGAGAAAAGACATTCCAGGTAGAGAGAACTACATGTACAATGGCTAAGAGACAGATCTCTTGACAGAACTGCAAGAAAGGAGCTTGGCTTGAGGAGTGAGCAGCAAATGACAAAGCTGGATGGAGAAGCAGGGTCTGGACCATGGCAGGCTTTGTATGCTGCAGATGAAGTTTGGGTCTTATCTGTGGGTAAAGGGGAGCCATCAAAAGAGTGTAAGCAGGCCAGTGTGTGTCAGAAAGAGCACTGTGCCAGCTAGCATGGAGATGAGATGCAAGGAGATGCTAGGACAGAGCATGGGGGACAGGTATGACAGCTGTTAGAGCAGAAGAAACTACAGCTGTAATTTCTAAATACCAATCCATACGAAGGATCAAGGGAGTTCATTTTTTGTTCTAATGATTTTTTTTTCCCTTACTGGCCATTCTAGTGATTATTATTAAATATTGAGTAAATACAAAAATATTTACAAAATATTCATAAGGTATAAAGACTAATAACAATAACCCCCCAGAGGGATTGGCTGCGTCTCTGGACACAGGTTCGATCACCAGGCATGCGGCTGCAGCTAGGATCTGATTCCTGGCCCAGGAACTCCATATGCTGCAGGGCAGCCAAAAAACCCCCCAAAACCAAAACAAAACAAAGATTCAGACAGAAGGAAAACTAAACAGTTGATGGAAACAAACATAGGTGCTACACTGTACACAAGAACAAGGATATGATGAACACAAAATTCAGGATGCCGCTCATTCCTGGGGGATGTGGGGGGATGCGGACGGGAAGCGGTGCCCAGTGTAGATACAAGGGTAATAGTAATGTTCTCGTTCCTAGGCTGGGAGATCAGTGCGTGGGTATTTATGTTTTATATTCCAGAAATGTTACATATAGTGATTTATGTGTCAACTACTGCATAGCTTTTTTAAAAAAAAAGGTGTATACAATAATTAGAAAAAAGAAAGCTGTCAATAGTGTCAAGTGCCATAAAGAAGTCAGTTAAGGTGAGACCCTCAGCCAGCAACCTGAGTTTGGTATTGAGGTCACTGTGCCTTTTCCACAAGCATTTCTAGTAGAGAGACTGGGAGAGAGTTGGCTGAATGAATGACTGAATGGATGGATGAATGGAATGAACTGGAAGGGATGTGGAGCCAGGTCAGCTCTTTTGTTGAAAAGTGGCTGAGAAGTGAGGGTGAGAGGTTAGGCTGTAAGTACGGGGAGCATTCCTCTAACATCATTTATGAAAGTAATGCATATACTTAAACAAAAAGGAGAGAGAGAGGGAGGGAGGGAAAGAGGCAGGGGGAGAGAAATAAACTTAAAACCTCTTCATGAACCCTCAGAGACAACTGCTTTAAACTCTGTGGTGTATGTGAGGGAAAGTTTTGGGGTCTTTTCACTCCTTTGTTTTCAAGATGTGAGAGGCTCAAGCAGAGTTTCTTGCTGTAGGCAAGAAGTAGAAACCTGGAGTTTCCGTCGTGGCTCAGTGGTTAATGAACCCAATCCATGAGGACACAGGTTCCATCCCTGGCCTTGCTAGGTGGGTTAAGGATCCGGGATTGCCGTGAGCCGTGGTGTAGGTCACAGACATGGATCGGATCCTGCATTGCTGTGGCTGTGGCATAGGCCAGTGGCTACAGCTCCAATTTGACCCCTAGCCTGGGAACCTCCATATGCTGCAGGTGCAACCCTAAAAAAGCAAAGAAAAAAAAAAAAAAGTAGAGGGAGCTCCTGTCGTGGCTCAGTGGTTAACGAATCCAACTAGGAACCATGGGGTTGTGGATTTGATCCCTGACCTTGCTCAGTGGGTTAAGGATCCGGTGTTGCTGTGAGCTGTGGTGTAGGTTGCAGATGCAGATCGGACCCCACGTTGCTGTGGCTCTGGCATAGGCCAGTGGCTACAGCTCCAATTCGACCCCTAGCCTGGGAACCTCCATCTGCCACGGGATCGGCCCAAGAAATGGCAAAAAGACAAAAAAAAAAAAAAAGGTAGAAACCTGGCGGGAGAATTGTGATGTGAGGTCCCAGAGCAGAAAGTGACACATTGGACAAGGGCAAACAGAAGGAAATGTTTCCTGAATTGGAAGGAGGGAGCTGCCATGTTCAGGAGTGAGAAAGTGAGGATGTGCACGCAGGAAAAGCTCAATTTCCTTTGAAAGGGAAGGAAATTCCTCACTGAGGGAGTCTGATGAGGCAGGCACTTGAGGACGGGAAAAGGACTGGAATGGTACTATGG
Source organism: Phacochoerus africanus (assembly GCF_016906955.1). Classification (NCBI taxonomy): domain Eukaryota; kingdom Metazoa; phylum Chordata; class Mammalia; order Artiodactyla; family Suidae; genus Phacochoerus; species Phacochoerus africanus. Next base: position 20,915,677 of record NC_062550.1, on the reverse strand, counting down.
ATAAAGGGCTACAAGAAGAGTTCTCAGTGGAAGACAACACAGCCCAGCAGTCTAAGGTGGGGCAGCAAGGGCACCTGAAAGGATTAATCCGGGGTGGAGTATTCAGTGGGGTGATGATGGTCCGGGTAGAAGAAAAGCCCGACTGCGCCAAACTGGGACGTGAGTCAAGAGGGGCCTGGGGACTGACGGGGGCCACCAGAGGCCTAAGACCAGATATGAGCGCGGGGCAGCGGGAAAGGATGGAAGACGCTAGTCCCATAGAATTCAGTTTGCTTTCCTGGGCGAGGCGCTTCCCTTCGCTGACACGGACGATGGTGGACTGGAGCGCTGAGTAAAGCTGACATCAAGGAAGTTGAAGAAATGGTATGTGGGAACCTACCTCTGGTGATGGTCATATCGGTGTCTCTGAGGGTCGTACTCTCCACCCACGTCTACCACGATGTCACAAGAAGCCAGTTTCTCGGGGTCCCGGGTCCGCACAATCTCTGCATCCTGCAGGGGACAGAAGTGGTGAGGGGGCTGCTAAGGTCGCAAGGGTAGAGGGTTAACGTTGGGCTTCCAGGGAACCAGGGAGGAGAGAAGGGGAGCTCAGGCCACGCGAACTACCACAGGGACCCCTCAAGGAGGAGGACGTGCACCGCCCCAAGACTCGCCAGCTGCCCCCAGGTCAGTTTGGGTGAATCGTACCCGGTACTCGGGCAGGAGGCGCAGCAACGCGCAGGCCAGCGCCTCGTCGCAGTGGAAGGTGCCATTGTGTGTCCCGATTCGGGGCGGAGCCATGAGGTGGCTGCGGGGCCGTTTGGAGGGCAAGACGAACTCCAGGCTGAGCGTGCGATGCGGACCCCGAAGGGTTGGCACCGGCGGGAGCAGCAGAGGTAGGAGCCCGCGCAGGAAGCGGTGTCCCATGCAGCTTACCCAGAAGGAGGGCGCTGAACCGGAAGGGGAAGTGCTGGCACCGCCTTACTTCCGCTTGCCACCGTTCCCATAGCAACCAGCCTTGCCCGGAAGTGTGGGAGCTGAATTCCCACACCTGCTCTTCCAAGGGCCCAGGGTGAAGCCGCCAAGATGAGCACTGCATCACACCTGTTTATCAGGCACTGGGAAGGGAAGCGCCCTCTCACCACCGCCCTCCCATCTCATCACTCGTCTTGTGCTTAAGGCAAGAAAAGACCAACACTCTGCCCAGCTGGCACATTTATTAGTTAATACACAAGACCCTCTTCCTCCCCCATTCTAGGAAACCACGCTCAGAAAGTCCAAGGCTCCTGAAGCAGGAACCCCCATCCCATTTCTGAAACAAGCTCTCAGGCTTTGGCAGTTGCCTGAGCTGCTCCCAGGGCTGTGAGCTGCTGAATCTTCTGGCTCATCATCTCCATGACAGCTGTCGGGAAAAAGTCAGATCTTGGTCAGAAGCTAAAGGGGAGAACCCAAAGTTCAGGAAAAGTGACAGGCAGACAACATACCATAGTTAATAAAATCTTTAACTCAGTGAGCCGCTGTGGAGGACACACATAACACAAATTTATAGAGTCTAAGATGTGTCAGTAAAGATGATAACCACTGGGATATAAAAATGAACAAACAGGAGTTCCCGTCATGGCGCAGTGGTTAACGAATCCGACTAGGAACCATGAGGTTGCAGGTTCGATCCCTAGCCTTGCTCAGTGGGTTAAGGATTCGGTGTGGCCGTGAGCTGTAGTGTAGGTTGCAGACACGGCTCAGATCTCGCATTGTTGTGGCTCTGGCGTAGGCCAGTGGCTACAGCTCCGATTTGACCCCTAGCCTGGGAACCTCCATATGCCGCAGGAGTAGCCCTAGAAAAGGCTCAGAGACAAAAAAAAAAAAAAAAAAAAGAATGCAAATGAACAAAAATGAAAAAATACATATAAAGAGTCACATATAACCAGAAAATTATAACATTGAAAAGATTTCTGCCTTTATAACAGTGATTCTCAATCCGGACTATACAATAGAATCACCTGGGGAACTTTTTAAAAAGCATTGCTGGAGTTCCTGTTGTGGCACAGCAGAAGTGAATCTGACTGGTATCTACAAGGATGTGGGTTTGATCCCTGGCCTTAATCAGTGGGTGGTGGATACGGCATTGCTTTGAGCTGTGATGTAGGACACAGATGAAGCACAGATCCTGAAATTGCTGTGGCTGTGGTGTAGGCCGGCAGCTGCAGCTCTGATTCAGCCCCTAGCCTGCAAACTTCCATATACCTCGCGTGCAGCCCTAAAAAAGAAAAAAGAAAAAAAAAAATCATTGCTTCCTGGAACACGCCCCCACGCCCACAGATGGATTTACAGTTGACCCTTGAACAACATGGGTTTGAACTGTGGTCTACTTACACATGGGTTTTTTTCAATAGTAAATACTATAGTACTACATGATCCTTGAGTGGCAAACGCAGAACTGAATTTCTTCTACTTCTTCAAGCGCTGGTGCCCAAAGCCCAACTCTGTTCAAGGGTCAACTGCAGCTGATTTGGAGTAGGCCCAGGTTTTCTTTTTAAATTCTCCAGGTGATTCTAAGGCACAGCCAAAGCTTTACTTGCCAGTAGATAGCTAGTTAGGGCTTTCTTTCCTGTGTGTTCATTTACATGCATCTTTTTCCCTATTCCATCTACATTAAATAGGATCTCAAACACAAAAACACAGACGGGATTTCCTTTCTCTAAATTTCTCAAGCACTGAACCCAGGAATCTAGAAATAGCAGATATGTGATGCACAGCATCTAAAGAATAATACATCAAGACACCAAAGAGAAAACCATGGTTTTAATCCAACAAAGGGGACACCCACCATGGTTCACGCTGCAATTCATGTTCTTGATTATTATGGAGGTAGAAATGGTGAAGAGGTGCCCAAGGCCAAGCTTACCCTGTTTCATGGCATGCTTCTCCTGCAGAGCTGGCTGGATTTTCTCCATTTGCTTGGTGAGGAAGTCTATCTTCCTCTTGAAGAAGTCCTTGGCATCTTCAGCTGTCTGGAAGGTCAGAGGTGAAGGAGGGGCTAAGAGGAGACCTCTTTGTGCACTCCGGATCTCTCCCTAAACTCCCTCTGCCTCCTCAGCGGGGCATCCATACACTTCCTTCCACTCACCTTCTCTACATAGTAGCCAGTTCCCACATCGATGAGCACATGTTCCACATCATGCAACTTCCCAGGGACGTACATCTGAGAAGCGAGGATTAAGGGAAAACTAGCCCAGCATGAGTCATGATTTCCTGTCGGCTCATCTGCTTGACCTCCTAAGAACCCCTTTTTCTAAAAACTTAAAAGGTACCGGGATCAAATAATCTGGAGGCCTACACACTCCAAGGGGGAGACACAGGGAAGTTGGTTCCTTATGGAGAAAATTACACATGCTGATCTTGCCCTGATCTCATTGCCACCCTCCAAGAAGTTCTTAGAGTTCTTCCCATTAGCCCTTCCAGAAAGACTAGATGGCTTTTTTTATTGTCTTTTTTAGGGCTGCACCCGCGGCATATGGAGGTTCCCAGGCTAGGGGTCAAATCGGAGCTGTAGTTGCCGGCCTATGCCAGAGCCACAGCAACGTGGGATCGGAGCCAGGTCTGCAACCTACACCACAGCTCACGGCCACGCCGAATCCTTAACCCACTGAGCAAGGCCAGGGATCAAACCCGAAACCTCATGGTTCCTAGTCAGATTCGTCAACCACTGAGTCATGATGGGAACTCCATAAAGACTAGATGCAGTGTTTCTTTTTTCTTTTTAGGGCTGCACCCGCAGCATATAGAAGATCGTAGGCTAGGGGTTGATTCGGAGCTGCAGCTGCCAGCCTACACCACAGCTCACGGCAACACCAGATCCCCGACCCAGCGAGGGAGGCCAGGGTTAGTAGTGGATTGTTTCTGCTGCACCACAATGGGAACTCCTGGAATGATTTTTCCTGCTGCTGTTAAATAGTAAAAGTGAAAAGCCAGCCTCATTTCTCCTTTAACACTCCCAACCATGAAGTAGGTCATTCCCAATAGATTTGATGTTCCTTATCTAAGCAGTCCCTACTATGCGGCTATTCCTGTGTTTCCTTTTCAGCCTATCAATTCTCAGGTGCAGTTTATAGGTGCCCTGTTAACACAATTGGCTCATTCAAGTAAAACACTCAACAGATAGACACAATCCAGGTTTCTCAGTAACAACGGATTAGGAATAAGATCCACAATTAAACTGAAATTGAGGATTAATAAACAGAGCCAACCCCCTTGTCTCTATATCCTCTCTTCTTCCACTGCTTCTGTTTTCTAAGTTATTAGTAAAAAGGGTAGGGAGCTCCTGCTGCGGTGCAGCAGGTTAAAGACCCAGTGTTGTCTCTGAGGTGGCTCAGATTCAATCCCTGGCCTCTGAACTTCCACATGCTGCGGGTGAGGCAAAAGAACCCAAAACACAAGTCAAAAGTGTAAACCACCAGTTTTATCTCCCTATTAGATTATATCCTCAAACAGCGAAGATAAAAAATAACACCTCAATTCTACATACACCTTGGTGCTCACCAAACATTAGCTGGATGTTGGCTCCAATGAGATAGCAGAGCTACGAAGTGTGTTCTGAGTATTCTCAGAATCTCTGGAGCACTCTGGAGCAATTAGAACCTCTGCCCTTTTTTGCAGGGTGGGGGTGAGGGAGAAAAGGAGTGGGCGGGGAACAGTTCCTGCAGAAAGGATACAGAACTCGTCAGTGGGACGAGTAATTCTTTCCCTGTGAAAGCAATTAAGACAAACATGTAGGGAAGGTGGACTTTTCCAGCCTTTACACGTTCAGGGGAGTTTCAGCACCGCACAGCGCCCAGAGACTGTGCGGTAAATATGGAAATAGGGGCAACAGGAGAAGAATGTCCTATACATTTCAAGTCTACCGAGGCAACATGCAAAGGGCTCCTGCAGCAGTATGCAATACGTAAAGGACCGTTCTCTCGTCTCAGGTAAGGACAACTGGATAAGGAAGCGAGAGGAGAAGCCGGCTCGCCCCAACCCCCAGCTTGCCTTCACGCTCCTACCGCATACCCTCGTTGCTCTTGTTCAGCACGTTCAGACAGTCCTTGGCTTCCACATACTTGGTCTGTACCACCTTGAGCTGGGCAATGGACGTGGACAAGAACTCCACTTCCTAGAGAGAAGAGGAATGAGGGTCAGTACGGGGGCTGGTGGGAGAGGAGGGCACCGTCGGGAAGGGGCGGGTGCTGGGACCGAGTCGGGGTTTTGCCTGGGAAGGGAAACCTCCTCCCTCGGCTGGGGAAGAATGGGGAGCGAGGGAGTACGCGTGGCGGGAAGGAAGTGAGGTGGAAAGGGGTGTCTTTGGGGGCCTATTCCCACCTGGTCCAGCTGGTTCTTGAGCATTTCCAGCTGCGGCAGATTCAGCTCGGTAATGTTAACCGACTGCGCCATGTTGGGAAGGAGGACTAACGAAGCGGAAGCCGCCGGGTGAGCAACGCTCTAGCCGTCCTCTGCGCCTCTCGATGGCTACGCCGGGAGGCCTCGCTGCCCCCCACATCTCTATGGTCCTCCGTCCGGGAGCGGAGGAAGAGCTGGGTCTTCTCTGTGATTTACTTGCGTTGGAGTGGAAGAGATAGCGGCGCTTTCTTTTTTAAAGACCGAACTGGAGGCATATGGAGGTTCGTAGGCTGGGGGTCGAACTGGAACTGCAGCTACCGGCTTAAGCCGCAGCAACGCGGGATCCGAGCTGTGTCTGCGACCTATACCACAGCTCACTGCAACGGCCGATTCTTAACCCACTAAAGTAAGGACAGGGATCGAGCCCGCAACCGCATGGATACTAGTCCGGTTCCTTATCGCTGAGCCACGATAGGAACTCCCAGGAGCGCTTTCATTACACAAAACATCCCAAGCCTAGCGTCGACAAGTTGCAGCAAACAGGATTCCTGCGAATTTAAGAATCTTAAAAAGAGTTCCCGTCGTGGCTCAGCAGAAACGAGTCTGGCTAGCATCTATGAGGACGCTGGTTCGCTCCCTGGTCTCGCTCAGCGGGTTAAAGATCCAGCATTGCCGTGAGCTGTGGTGTAGGTCTCAGACGCGGCTGGGATCCCACGTTACTGTGGCTGTGGTCCGCAGCTACAGCTCCAATTTGACCCTTACCCTGGGAACCTCCAAATGCTGCGGGTGCGCCCCCAAAAAGACCAAAACAAACAAAAAAAGTAAACCATGTGGGTGATATAAACCCTAGTGACAACTGGCAAGGAAGAAAAGGAAGAAGCTTGTTAAGTTCTCTGGTCGTAAAAGGAGGCTTTGGGCAGATGAAGCGGGACTAGAGATGGAGTGGAGATGAGTGGGTGGAGACAACACAAAGGAGGTACCTCATCAACCAACAACACAGCAACAGGTTTGTTACTCAATAGTGTTACCATGTGCTAGAAGTGAGGAATACTGCTAAAGTGTATAGCACTGACAGCTTTAACAGTTGTATGTGGGGAGAACAGCAGCCTCTAGCATCCAGTTAGAAAGGGGACAGGACAACTGAGGCATTACAGCTAGTGTCACTCCCCAGATTCTGGAGGGCAGGAACACAGGATAGACATCAGAGTACCTGGCCAAGACTCTCTCTCTCTCGCTCTTTTTTTTTGTCTTTTTTTAGGTCCGCACCTGCAGCATAATGGAAAAGCTGTAGCCACAGCTGAGCCACACCTGCAACCTACATTGCGACTCACAGCAACACTGATCCTTAACCCACTGAGCAAGGCCAGGGATCCACCCTGTGTCCTTATGGATACTAGTAGTTATGTTCATTACCGAAACACAGGGGGAACTCCTCTTTTTTCTTTGGCTGCACCTGTGGCATATGAAGTTCCTGGGGCAGGAATTGAATCCAAGGGGAGGGGCTTCAACTACACCACAAGTGCAGCAACACCAGATCTTTCTGACCCACTGGGCCAGGCCAGGGATCAAACTCTCAACACAGCAAAGACAACACCCAATCCTTAACCAGCTGTTCCACAGCAGGAACTCCAAGGCACTCGATGGATTTATCTCTACCTTTCCTTGGGCCTTTGTACCCATACACTGAATTTGTATGCTCCTCTCTCCCTCAGCTTTGTCTGCTGAGGCCAAGCCAGGCCCAGCTTTGTCCCATGGTTTTACGTTCTTTCCAACAATCTCAAACACTTTTTGCTTTTCAGGGCCACACCTGTGGCATATGGAAGTTCCCAGGCTAGGGGTCGAATTGGAGCTGCAGCTGCTGGCCTATACCACCACCACAGCTATGCCAGATCCAAGCCTTGTTTGCAACTTACACCGCAGCTCGTGGCAACGCTGGATCCTTAACCCACTGAGTGAGGCCAGGGATTGAACCCGCATCCTCATGAGTACCAGTCAGGTTTGTTACCACTGAGCCACAACAGGGACTCCCCTCAGACTTGAACTCTTGCAAGCTATTCTTTTTTTTTTTTTTTTTTGTCTTTTTGCTATTTCTTGGGCCGCTCCCACGGCATATGGAGGTTCCCAGGCTAGGGGTCTAATCGGAGCTGGAGCCACAGGCCTACGCCAGAGCCACAGCAATGCGGGATCCGAGCCGCGTCTGCAACCTACACCACAGGTCACGGCAACGCGGGATCCTTAACCCACTGAGCAAGGGCAGGGACCGAACCCGCAACCTCATGGTTCCCAGTCGGATTCGTTAACCACTGTGCCACGACGGGAACTCCAAGCTATTCTTATTTATAGTACCGCATAGTAGGAATTGAGCAATGGTCCTTTTTCTTTTGCCCATACCCACAGCATATGGAACTTCCCAGGCCAGGGATCAAATGCAAGCCACAGCTGTGACCCACACCACAGCTATGGCAACACTGGATCCTTAACCTACTGTGCCACAGCGGGAACTCCAAGTGAACAATAGTCTTTTTTTTTTTTTTTTGCCTTTTTGCCTTTTCTAGGGCCACTCCCATGGCATATGGAGGTTCCCAGGCTAGGGGTCAAATCGGAGCTGTAGCCAGCGGCCTACACCAGAGCCACAGCAACAAGGGATCTGAGCTGCATCTGCAACCTACACCACAGCTCACGGCAACGCCGGATCGTTAACCCACTGAGCAAGGCCAGGGATCAAACCCGCAACTTCATGGTTCCTAGTCGGATTCATTAACCACTGCACCACGACAGGAACTCCTCCAAATGAGCAATAGTCTTGTCTTCAAATGTTCTCAGAGGAATTACACAAAAGAAGGTTCAAATGATATATCTTTATTATATTAAGATTAAATCAAAAGGAAACATTTCATAAAACACTGGGAAAATCACTTAAAATATCCTCAGGGCCAAATCTAGGTTTGGAGGTAGAACAGGCACCTGGCTTCCATCAGCAACAGAAAAGCCCCATGGGGTCATCGCAGGGAGACAGGCAAGCCATAGGCTACAGGTGCAGCCCCAATGAGATACTTGAGTCGGGGAGCCTGGCGGGCCTGGTTGACGTAGTACAGAAGGGGGGCTCCTGAACCTGCCCCAAGCCAGCCCTGCAGCAGAGCCTCCGTGTAGCGGTCAATGTCACGGTCAGTTACATCCCAGAGGTTACCTAGAAACAGGGGGCTGGGGAAAGAGAAGGAAGCAAGGCAAAGTAAGGGCTCTAAAACAGACTACTTGGGAAAACTCCATTGGTGGTGGTGGTGGTGGTGGTGGTGGTGGTGGTGATTGAGTCGAGAGGGACTGAACCAATGAGGAAGTCCCTTGGCACCCAGAGGTAGGGAGTAAGAGAGAAGAGGGCCACGAGTTCAAGGCCCAGGCATGCCAGGGAACTGGGGCGGGAGGAAGGTGGGGCACAAAAGAGGAAGGATTTCGGGTTCAGACTTGGGAAAGCACTTAGAGTGGGGACCTAGGATGGACTTTGCCGCTCAAGACTCACCAGCCAGCCATGATATACTTGAGCACGATGCCAGCCCCCTCCAGGTTTCCGTGCACAGCCAGGGCTGCACTGCTGCAGCCAAAGAGCAGGGCCACGGCCCTGCAGCTCAGCCGCAGGACAGCCTGGCCATCCAGGAAGCGGGCGCCAGCCCCATGCCCTGCATAGCTGAAGCAGAAGGAGGCGAGATGAGCCTGATTTAGCAGTGCCAGGCCTCTGCTGTGTCTCGGGAGGTGTCCTGAGTCAGGGGCTCCCAAGCCCCGAAGCAAACCGTGGTGGTACCCACCCTCTGGGGCTGCCCCTCTCCCCACCTCCCTGTGCTGAGCACTCACATGTATAAGTCATGCTCCGTCAGGGCTGCCTGCACCTGTTCCGGGCTCGGCACCTCCCCGACCACCCCTTTCCAGCCAGCTTCACTGCAGGGAAAAGGCAGGCATTAATGAGGCTCATGGGGCCAAGGGGGCAGAAGGAACACCAAGGAGAAGGTAACTGCAGCAGCTGACTCCGGAGAGCAGGAGATTTGCCCTTGTGTTGTGCCTACCCTTCCCCACCCCCTTTTTACTCTCCTCCCCTGACCTGCTAAAATGGGCTCGGAACTGCTCCTCTGTGCTTGACAGGTTATTGTGAGGGTTCAGGACGTAGAAGGTACTGCGAGGATTCACCCCTTGGCTCAGCACCGACGAGGCCCCACACTGAGGGAGAGACACTGGTGATGAGGCTCCTGGTCTAGCCAGAGGGCCCAAGCTCCAGCAACCCCCAAGCCCCTTTCCACGGCGGATCCATTCCCCAGACCTCCTCGCCCCCAACCCCCCAGCTCTCCGCCTTTTCTTGCCCCATCGCCAGTCACCCCCAGTCCCCAGACCTCTTTGATGATGGAGTAGCTGAGGAGGAATCGGAAGGAGGGCAGCCGAGTGACGGGCAGGGCGCGGAGGCTGGGCATGCTCTCCCATGGCAGCTTCTGCAGGTCCTGGGCAAAGAGCGCTCAGAGGTCAGGGGTCCCTGACCCCTGGTCAGGGGTCGGGAGAGCCAGAAGGGGCGTGGCCGTCAGTGCCCACTGCCCACCAGACGCCGCCCCTCCAGGCCTTGGCTCCTTACTTTGTCCAGCACTAGGACAAGGTGCCTGCTGCTTGCTACTGTCTGGTGCTGTAGGCGCCCTACTGCCTCACTCAGGAGCTCCTGGGCTCGTTCTGGCCGGGCCGGGCACAGCCCGTAGGCCAGGGCCTGAATGTCCTGTGGGGTGAGCGTACTGGCACTGCTGAGGATGATCTGCAGGGGGACAGTGGGCAGTGAGTACCGTAGCTCCCACCTCCACCCTCCGTGGCAGGTGGGACAGAGTTAAGGCTGGCTTCTTCCCCTTCCCTGATCTCTCAACTCACTTTCAGCAGAGTGGGGTCAGGGTATTTCCAGCCACATTCTTGCAGCAACTCTTGCAGACGGGAGGCCTCCTGGGAAGGGCCAGGGTCCTCACTGGATGGCAGCAGCAGTCCCCTCCAGCAGCCTAACACGTGCTTCTCTAGGGAAGTGGTGAGAACCTGGATGCAGGACAGAACCTTCAGTCAGAGAGGAAGCTGCGTTTCTTTCCCCACAGGCACCGACATTTTGGAGACAGGAAAGTGGGTCTTCCCATGAGTGGCTCTGTCTTACATATCTTACTGCCAGTCATAAAAGGCGAGAAGCGAGAAACATTTTTTATTTGCTGAGACTACAACCAGGACGCTGATAACTTGGGCTTCGATTTTTTTGGCGTGTGTTTATCCTCAACAGTCCATTGCTATAACCCCTTCACATCTTGGGCTCTTGTTTAAAGTCGTCCCCAAGCGACAGAATTTTTTTTTTTTTTTGATCTTTTTTTTTTCTTTAGAGCTGCAAATGCAGCATATGGAGGCTCCCAGGCTAGGGGTTGAATGGGAGCTGCAACTGCTGGCCTACACCACAGCCACAGCAACGCTGGATCCAAGCTGCATCTGTAACCTAGGCCACTGCTTACAGCAGTGCTGGATCCTTTCTTCTTTTTTTTTTTTTTTTTTTTTGGTCTTTTCTAGGGCTACTCCCTCGGCATATGGAGGTTCCCAGGCTAGGGGTCCAATCGGAGCTGTAGCTGCCGGCCTATACCAGAGCCATAGCAAAGCAGGATCCGAGCCATGTCTGCGACCTACACCACAGCTCCAGTGCTGGATCCTTTAACCCACTGAGTGAGGCCAGGGATTGAACCCACATCCTCGAGGACACTAGTCAGGTTCTTAACCTGCTGAGCCACAATGAGAACTCCCCAAGTGATAGAATTTCTTATTTAGGCCTACACTTCCAGAAAGGACTTGAGGTAGCTCAGCACAGACCTGGGACCCCTGAGAGAGAAGATATTCCTCGGGCGGGCCCAACCCCATCCCACCCCCACCGCACCCCACCGCACCCCACCGTGGGGGCACACCTCCATCCTATGGTCCAGTTCCAGCCGCCCTGTCCACCATTCTCGCTTGTCGGTACAGCTGCTGTTCTCTTTCTGTTCTTTCTGGATGGCATCAAACTCCTTCAGGGCTGAACTCAGAGAAAGCTTTAGGAGATGGGCTTATGAGATTTCTGCTTGTCCATGTGATCGCCGTCTCTCCACCCCCAGCCACACCTTGCCCAGAAGCCTGCTTCAGCCCCTCTTCGCTCCCTGGTCTGGAAAACCTACCTTGTTCTGGGCCGTGGGGATCTGCATGGTGACCGGAGGATTGTCTTTTTCCAGCCGGGTCAGCAGGAGGGTGTTGCCCACGGTTCCAGGCTGGAGGGTGGCCAGGGCCAACACACACACAGTCACCCCTGACACAGGACATGCCCAGTTATTCCAGCTCTTACAAGAATTCCTCTCCCTGCCTCCTGCACTCAATCCCTATCTATCACTAAAGACAACATGCATGAGCATGCGGGTTCGATCCCTGGCCTCGCTCAGTTAAGGATCTGGCGTTGCCTTGAGCTGTGGCGTGGGTCGCAGACATGGCTTGGATCCCGCATTGCTGTGGCTGTGGTACAGGCTGGCAGCTGTAGCTCCAATTCGACCTCTAGCCTGTAAACATCCATATGCCGCTAGTACGGCCCTAAAAAGCAAAAAAAAACAAAAAAACAAAAAGAAAGACCCCACAACTCCTAGAAGTCTTCCCTGGCCACTGAGGTTCAAGGTGCAACCTCTTGCTCTAACAGCTTCCTCTGGACAGAGACCGTGTCTTGGACTTCTTTGTGTCCCTACAGAAGCTAACAAAGGGCCCTGCACACAGCGAACATTCAAATCATCCATTAACAAGTTGCACGTTGTCATAGGAAGACCCCAGACACCCGAACTTACCCTAAGCTTGCTGGTAATTCAAAGTTGAAATTCAAAAACAAAAACAAAAATACTTCTAGATTTAGGGAGTTCCTGTTGTGGCTCAGCAGTAATGAACCTGACTAGGGTTCAATCCCTGGCCTTGCTCAGTGGGTTAAGGATCCGGCATTGCTGTGAGCTGTGGTGTACGTCAAAAGATGTGGCTGTGGCCGGCAGCTGCAGCTCCGATAAGGCCTCTAGCCTAGGAACTTCCCTATGCCACACACGCAGCCCCAAAAAGCAAAAAAATAAAAATAAAAAAAAAATCTAGATTTAAGGTATGTCTCTTTGGTGATAGTAGCAAAACAACTAATCAGTAGAAAAGTATGACTTGTCCTTCCCTAAGGATCATAAATCTGTGTGGGAACTAATGACTTAAACCCCTTCAGCCAACTCCTCCCTAAGCAGATGCATAAAAAGACCACTGAGCCAGCAATGCCCACCACCATACCACCAGGGATCAGAGCCAGGCGCTCCTGGAAACGCTCTTTCTCGGGCTGGGGGAAGTGGCCAGATCCCAAAGCTCTGAAGGAAAAGAGGTGCTGGATGTGGGCCAGGGGGGTGTCTCCAGGCCTCTCCTGGAGGCTCAGCCCTTGCAGCTGGTCTGCTATTTCCAGAGATCCTTGGCGCTTCTGGGCCTTGCTGCAGGCAACACAAGTGAGGGGTGAGTTCTTCCTCCTTCAAAGTCTGGACCCTCCCCTCCAGTCTGTCCCAGCCTGAGCCTTGGGAATGGTGGGCGCTCACCTGAGCCTCCTGTGGAGGTGGATGAGCAGCTGGTGGCGACAGGTGATGGAGACAGACTCGGTGACAAGGCAGGCAGTGGCATAGGGATCCCGGTGGCCCAGGCATAAGGCTAGGAGGCGGCAGAGGTGAGCGTAGAGCCCACTAGGAGGGCAGTGACTGACCCCACGGAAAGCAATGCTCAGTGAGGCACAAATGGAATCCAGGGTAGAGAGACCTAGAGGAAGGTCAAGATGCTTGGTACAGAGGAATCCCCCACTTCCTGGCTGATGGGAGCTGTCCAAGAACAAGCGCCTAGCCCTTCTCCCACAGGGAAAAATAGCTGCTACTGTTTATGAAGGGCAGCGGGCCACGTGGGTTCCACATCAGTTACATGCATCAGCTTGCGCCACCCTCCCCCAATGCCATTTTACAATTAAGTAAATTGAAGCTCAGAGAGGTGGAGTGACTGGCATACAGCCAGCAGAGGGAGTGCTCAGGTTCAAACCCACATTCAAAGGCTCCTGGGTCCAGTTGGGGATCCAAAAGCCAGAAAAAAAAAAATCAGACTGGGGAGTTCCCATTGTGCCTTAGCAGTAATGAATCCAACTAGTATCCATGAGGATGTGGGTTTGATCCCTGGCCTTACTCAGTGGGTTAAGGATCCGGCATTGCTGTGAGCTGTGGTATAGGTCACGGACATGGCTCGGATCCCACGTTGCTGTGGCTGTGGTGTAGGCCGGCGGCAACAGCTCCAATTCAACCCCTAGCCTGGGAACCTCCATATGCTGTAGGTGCAGCCCTGAAAAAAAGACAAAAAAAAAAAAAAAAAGAACCAAGGACAGACTGGAAAAGCACTGGGATCAAGAAACCTCGTGGCTTGCCCCCTCTAAGCAACCAGACCTTGGCGGTCAGCATACTTACTGATGGCCATGGGGGCCGAGGGGAGTCGGTGCCGAGGACCGAGAGCCTTGTCTGGGCACGGGACGGGCAGCTCCTCTTTGCCGGCATCCCGTCTCAACACCTCACACTCTCCTATGGCTGTATCAGGGCCTGGAGCTGGGGTCTTCCCACCTGGGCGGAGAGCACAACTTTTCTGTAGAGTTTCCCCCTGCCAACCCCTAAGCTCCCCCTTCTAGGGTCCAGTCGCAGAGCTAGCAAAAGAACTTTCTTTCGCTCCATCCTTGGCACCAGTTATCTCTTGGGTTTTTGTCCCAGGGCAACCTTGAAAAAACACGGACCTCTTCCTCCCAGCTTTGCCATCACTCCTGAGGCTGAGTCTTCCCCGTCTGAGCCCCTGAGGATCTCAAAGCTCATTTCCATCTGGTTGTCCATCAATTCCTCCTCAGGGATGGTTCGCATCATCTCAGGGCCCAGCTCCTCACAGTGTCCTGATGTCACCTTCTTGGCCCTCCGGCTCCTGCCACTGAGACCGGGGTGCTCAGGGCCACTAGCTGGGGCGGCCTCTGCACGAGTCTTCACGCTCAGGCCCTTCCTAGCCCGGCCCCGGCCCCGGGAAGCAGTGCTCCGTTTCTTGGGCCCCTCTGCACACTGTGCCTCCACTGCGACAGGGTCTTCCAAGTCACTGTCATCGCTGAAGTTCACCTAGGAGGGTGGGAAAGGGAGAAGGGCCAAGGGGCCGTCACTGACAACCGTCTGCCAGCAGGTGGCGCTGTGGACGCACCATCACAGAGGCCCTTGGGGAAGATTTCAGACTTAACTTCCCACCTGCAGTCCACACAATCTGGGGCAGTAACTGGGGTGTGGAAGGAGGGAGGGGTGAAAGGATGAAGGATGAAAAGGGAAAGGAACTGCAGAGTTAAGAAGGAAAAAGTCCCTTCTGTCTGAAACAAAGGTGGACCTGAACTAGGTCTTGTAGGAGATGCAGGGGTCCTATGGTAACAGGTGAGCTAAAGGGGCCAGTAAGGCCCTGGGAAGCTATTCCGGTGAGACAGCTGCTCTGCAAAACTCTCCTCCAGGCCACCCCCACCCGACGCCAGTCCCACCTCACCTTGAGGCGTGTCTGGACCCTTTGTTGTACCCTGGGGGCCTTGGGAACCTCAGGCTTGCTCTTTGTAAGGAGGACTTCCTCAAACACGGTGAAGGGAACACGAGGGCCAGCCTGCCTGACCCGGCCTGCGGGCTTAGGTGTACAGGGTGGTCCGCCGCCTTCCAGACCCTTCACAGAGGTGTTTGAGAGGGGCAGAGCAGCAGAGACTGCTTGCTGGCGCCCTCGTCCAGAATGTTTTTGGCTCCGAGGCTTAGAGGGTTCTGAGCCAGTGGGGGTCTTTACTGATGGGGGCTGCCAGCCCCAGGAGCTTGCAAAAAGCTGGGCAGTGCAGCAGCTGAGGCCAGCCAGCTTTGCAAGGGCCTGAACCCAGAGGAGGCTGGCTCGCCAGGGCTCCAGGTGGGGTATCCGCGCTGCCACAAACTTCAGCCCCGACTCCAGGACCTTCCCCAGGCTCTTGTTTGAGGGTTGGCTCAGCCCTTCTAGTGCCAGCTGAGTGTGGGCCTGGGCCAAGATCTCATCAAAGAGGCCCGGGACAGGGGATGGGCGTGCTTCTCGATTCAAGGAAGCTTGTAGAGCTTGGGTGAGGCGCTCCGTGGCTGCGGGGCAACCCTTCAGCACAACCTGCAGCAGATCGAGACCCTGGGCCTGATGGCCCACGGCCAGCTTCACCCCCGCGGTGACCAATGCCCAGCGCAGACAGACCATTGAGAGGACAGGGCTGGCGCAGAGCGAGCAGTCACAGGTGGGCAAATGGGTCAGGAAGCCGGGGCTGGGCTGGGGCTTTGTTTTCAGGACTGGTGAGGAGTTAGTTGAAGGTGCTATGGGGCCAGGCTCCTTGGCTACAGTGGCCACCAGCTCGAGGGCAGGGCCTCTTAGGACAAGCTCTTCCTCCGGGAGCTCTGGAGGACGGGGCACCCGGGCCTGCTGCTTCCCCTTCTGCAAGTGGACCTTCTTCACAGAGTCCGGCTGCTGCCCTAGTCCGACAAACTCTGAGGAGGGAGTGGACCAAGAATGAGAAAACTGGGAATAATGATACCAGTGCTTCCTGAGCTACCCCAGTGGCCAGTGCCCTAATGTGTGTCACGTCCTTACTAACGGCTTGTATATAGTACTAGCTAACATACTAAATATTAGCATGGCTTATTATTTTTTTTATAAAATCCTAATGTTTTCTCAGAGTTCCCATAATGGTTCAGTGGTTAACGAATCTGACTAGGAACCATGAGGTTGCGGGTTTGATCCCTGGACTCGCTCAGTGGGTTAAGGATCCAGTGTTGCCGTGAGCTATGGTGTAGGTCGCAGACTCGGCTCGGATCCTGCCTTGCTGTGGCTCTGGTGTAGGCCGGTGGCTACAGCTCCAATTAGACCCCTACCCTGGGAACCTCCACATGCTGCGGGTGCAGCCCTAGAAAAGACAGAAAGACCAAAAAAAAAAAAAAACCCTAATATTTTCTTAATTCTAACAAAGTATCCATGTAGCCCACAGCATCCCCGTAGCCAGCACCCAGAGGCCCAAGTCTTAATCCTGACTCCTGCCCCTAACTAGCCCTGTGATCCTGGCCCAAAACATTCAATTTCTCAACTTTCTCATTTTACAAATGAAAAAACTCTTTTATGTTCCCACTTTCCATGGTTTTGTGTGGGTCCAATGAAATAGTATAGGTAAAAGTGTATAAGAGAAAAATGTACCATAAATACATATTTTAAGCTTAAGCCCTTCTTTCCAAGTTTTTTTGTGTGTGTGTGACTGCACCGACACATGCAGAAGTTCCTGGGCCAGGGATTAGACCTGTGCCACAACAGCAACCTGAGCCACAGCACCAGATCCTTAACCTGCTGAGCTACAGGGGAACTCCAAGCTTAAGGCCTTCTGAGGACGCTACATTTGTGCTGCCCAATACAGTAGCCACAGCTACTGAACACGGGTCTACTGAACACAGGAAGTGTGGCAAGTATTTAAGGCCCTGAATACTAAATTTTATTTAAGTTAAAATTTAGGGAGTTCCCATCGTGGCTCAGAGGAAACGAATCTAACTAGTATCACATGAGGACACAGGTTCAATCCCTGGCCTCGCTCAGTTAAAGATCCAGTGTTGCTCTGAGCTGTGGTGTAGGTCGCAGACAAGGCGCGGATCCCACGTTGTTGTGGCTGTGGCTGTGCCTGGCAGCTGTAGCTCCGATTCGACCTCTAGCCTGGGAACCTCCATAGGCCGCAGGTGCAGCCCTATTTAAAAAAAAATAAAATAAAAATAAATTAAATATCTAGAATATGTTAGTGCTGACCACTAGAGGCAGGCAGGATAAGTGCTGGACAGGCCCTCTGAAGGAGGGACACCAAGGGTCTGACTGAAGTGAAGGGAGCTTTGCCAAGTCTGTGACTGAGAAGGGAACCATGACATATAAAGAGGTGTTGTAGTGCGAGCATCACTCTCACCACCGCTCACGGGCGTGCGGGCCTGGCTGCTCACCTGTGCAAGACTCCAGCAAGAACAGAACCTGCTGCAGGTCTGACTGACAGAGGTCAACGTCGTTGCGCGCCAGCTCCAGCTCCCCCTTCAGCACCAGGAACAAGGCACACCTTGTTGCAGACGAGATGATGACCCATGAGTGGAGACCCTTGTTTTCCTGGAGAATCTTTCTTCCTGCCCCTTTCCCAGGCAGAGCCATCAGTCTTTCCAGGCTCCGGAAGGCCTTTACTTCCTAAAGGTGACCTCAAGTGCTCCCTGCAGAAAATCTTCCACACGCCTCTCTCAAACCAACTCACCCCTGTACCTGAGGGCAGGATTTCCCATTTCCCAAATTGCAGTCCTCGCAAGGAGGGGGCCTCCAGGCAAAGCAATTTCTAGAAACACTGAACACTGGATCTCCCGTCTGGAGATTTATAATGTGTATTATTAGCATAGTGGAGGACATGAGAAGTCCTACAGCAATAAAAACATCTAAATTTTTTTTTTTGGCCCACACCTGTGGCATATGGAGGTTTCCGGGCTAGGGGTCGAATCAGAGCTGCAGCTGCCAGCCTACATTACAGCCATGGCAACACGGGATCCGAGCCGAAACCATGTCACAGCTCATGGCAACGCCGGATCCTTAACCCACTGAGCGAGGCCAAGGATCGAACCCACATCCTCATAGATAATAGCTGGGGGAGAAATATGTCTAATCTTGATTAAGTCAGTGTCTCCCACATATTTAGCCACAGAATGCATCCTTCCAAACACAACATGATACTCTGTGGAACAGCTTGGGAACTCGTGATCAAACACGCAGGCACCCCGGTTTGGGAATCAGCATCCTCTCAGGCCCTGTACTCACTGGCGCGGTATCTGCAGCTTCATCGTCAGTTTCAGGGCCTCCAAGCAAAAGGCCTTGGCTTCGCTCACACTACCCAGGCGGCCCAGGCGGCAGACCAGCTTCTCGGAGCAGCTCAGCACCTCAGTAAGAACCTGCCATTTCTGTACCAGATTTTCACCTGTGGCAAAGGAGAGATGAGACCATCATCACGTGGATGGATCCAGGATCCAGTCTGGGTCCCCTGGAGACAAAACTGCCAGCCTCACCATCACCATCCAGCCTGTTCAGTTCATGATAGCGCTCCTCCCGGGACTCACCATAGTCCAGGAACGGCGTCTCCACAGCTGTTTTTTGAATTGAGAGCACATCACTGCCCATGAGCAGAAGGATGATGCTTCGGAGGAGCTTGTGGGAGTCGATGAGCGCTACCTCAGGTGTCTGCCAACCTGTGCAAGTGTTGGGGGGAGGTGGAAGGGGCAAGAGGGGAGATGATGTGGCCAGAACTTCCAGCACCTCCAATTACTAAGACATCAAATGCAGAGTACACTCTCACCCTCTCCAACTGTACCTAAGGCAGACATAGCTAATCAATCACAGAACTCTTTCCCCTTGAGACCACATGGGGTCTCAGAATCCTTGTCAGTGCAGTATTCTGGGCAGTCACTAAGCAATCAGAGTCAGCAAGCGAAATGAAACATGTTTGCTATCCCTGGCCTACTCCGGCAGCTTCTAGGTGGGCTCATCCACGGGAATGGACAGCAGAGGGGAGGAGGGCTGAGCAGAGCTGACAGCAGACACACAGCATGCATTGGGCAAGGAGGGCCATCCACCCTCTTCTTTCACCTTGAGCACAGAGCTGCTCCCACAGCGGGGCCGGGAGGCTGTCTGATGAGAGGCTAAGGCAGACCGCCACCAGCTGCAGGGCCTGGACCCGTAGCAAGTACCAGGCCTTGGATGACCTCTGGAGGGCAGGGTTCCGAAGCACAGACAGCAACAGAGAGGCGCCCTCAGCCACCTGGTGGGAGAGAGGGGAGCAGTGAGTGAGGTCAAATTGGCAGCTGAGATGCCCCTGGAGATTGTGGGGGTTTTTTTGGTTTTTTTTTTTTTTGTCTTTTTGCCATTTCTTGGGCCGCTTCCACGGCATACGGGAGGTTCCCAGGCTAGGGGTCGAATCAGAGCTGTAGCCGCCAGCCTACGCCAGAGCCACAGCAACGCGGGATCCAAGCCGCGTCTGCGACCTACACCACAGCTCACAGCAACGCCGGATCGTTAACCCACTGAGCAAGGGCAGGGATGGAACCCGCAACCTCATGGTTCCTCGTCGGATTCGTTAACCACTGCGCCACGACGGGAACTCCTAGAGATCGTGTTTTAAGATTATAAAAGCTGGAGAGAAACCTACAGCCTGAGAGGGCACAAGACTCGGCCAAGTCACATGTCTAGTGTGTGAGAAAGCCCAGGCTTTTGGATCCCACTAGATTTCCAGTGTTATCCCAGCTTCTAGTCATGGGACAGACCTTCCCCTTTGCCCCTGAGGGAGCCAGGAAAGGATGAAAGGATGGAATGGTTCCTAGAGAAGCACCAGGCGATCCACGGGAGGGGGCATGGCCAGGAGACAGCTCTGTTTCTCAAGGCCAGGAATGTCCTCCCCACCCCCGGGGAAACCTCAGGGGCCAGATAGATATCTGGAGAATCCTCGCACCCTGCCAGCGCTAGGACCTTCGCCAGTTAAGAAACAGAGATGCACCTTCTGGCAAGCACAGTAGACTTGACTTCTCAGTAGGTCACAAGTCAGGGAAAGGAGCAGGTATGTGTCTGTGGTGCGATCCAGAAGCTTCAGACTTGATTCTGCCTCTGCCAGGTACACCTGAGGAAGCGACCGGGGGTGCATGAGCATACTGGTGAGGGGAGGCAGCCAGACCTCCAAATTAAAGCTGATGAAAACATTGGTAAGCAAAATATTGACTACTCCTGATTAAATATTATTTCAAATATTATAATCCATGTAGGAATTATTCTCACTCACTAAAATTTAGTACCTTTCAGTTAACCACTAAACTAGAGAGACAAAGCTGAATAAGCAGTAAGTAGGCCCTTCCATCCAATGGCTTGCAATGTAGTTGGGGGACGGGCATACCTATGTGATCATGACACAATGCCACTGGCGGTGTGGGGTCCCAGGGAAAGTGGTTGATTTTGCCCTTGCAGAAGAGGACATATAAAATACATCATGAAGGAGGAGACAACTGAGCTAAGCCTTAAAAAGAAAGCACAGGTTTGCTGAATGAAACAAAAGGTGAGGGATATCACAACATTGTAAATCAGCTATACCCCCATAAAACTTAAAAAAAATGAAAAATTTTACAGCAGAAATTATCGCAACATTGTAAATCAACTCTACTTCAATACATCTTTTTTTTTGGGGGGGGGGGTCTTTTCAGGGCTGCACCCTCAGCTAGGGGTTGAATTGGAGCTGCAGCTGCCAGCCTATACAACTCACAGCGATACCGGACCCTTAACCCACTGAGTGAGGCCAGGGATCGATCCCGCATCCTCATGGATACTAGTCGGATTCACTACTAGGCCACAATGGGAACTCCCAACAAAACTTTAAAAAAAAAAAAAGGGGGTGAGGGAGGAGTTCCAGCTGTGGCACAGCAGATTAAAGATCTGGTGTTGTCTCTGTGGCAGCATGGGCTTGATCCCCAGCCTGGCACAGTGTGTTAAAGGATCTGGTGTTGTCAAATCTGTGGCAGCTGTGGCTCAGATTTGATCCCCGGCCTGGGAACTTACATATGTCATGGGGGTGGTAAAAAAAAAAAAAAATGGTGAGGGAGAGGATGGTGAGGGACTAACACACCCAAAGACAGAGAGAAGTAAGAAGAACATAAAGTAACTGGTACGAACTGGCATATGGCTCATGTGGAGCAGCAAGAAAAAAAGTGAACCAGAATATAGATGTGCAATCCAGAGTGAAGGATCTGGACAGTGTCCTTCAGGCAACAGAGAAGCCAATGAAATCCTTTAAGCAGGCAAGAGATAAGATCAGAGCTGCGCCTAGAAAGATCACGCTAGCAGATGAAAGGGAAAAGGGAGGAAGTGGAGGCCAGGAGACCAGCTAGGAGACACTGTAAGAGCCCTAAGTGAGCCAAGAAGCATCAGTCAACTAGGGCAGGAACAATGGTTGGGAAATACAGGCTTAACCATGTCCTGCTGGTGCAGACTGTGTAAGACCTAATGGACAGTTGGTTTTGCTGTGAGAAGGAGAAAGACACCCCTCTTCCCACAGCCACCCCTACTCCACACTTTATGATCCTTTGGCCAAATGTGGTGGGAGAAGGCAGAGGCGCCCCTTCAGTAGCCTATCTTCTTAAAGAAAAGATGGGTCACCAAACCCAGGTTCCCCTGCAACCCCCAGGCCAGGGCGGCTAGGCACTCACCTGGGCATAGCTGGGACAGCGGAGCGTCAGGAGGAGCTGGGTGATGCGGCAGGAGGTGCCAGCTGCCTTCCCGTGGTCCTCCAGTCTCTGGGACACCATTCGCAGGAGCAGGAGGACCTCCAGAGCCTGCAGGGGCTGATTGGCCAGGAGCAACAAGTTTACCCAGCTCAGGCTCAAGCCTCCATTTCCACCCCCTCCCCTCCAGTCTTTTGGGACCTTGGATGGACCTGACGACCTGGCTGGAATGTGGCCACCCAGACAGAGCAACCATCAGCCAGCTTCAAAGGGCAGGAAGTGAGAACAGTGAGGGTATCTGCAAACCATCCTAGTGCCTCCCTTCTGTCATAAAGTCCACGTGCCAGTCCTCATCAATAGCCAGGATTTACTGAGAGCTTACTTTGTGCCAAGCACTGTACCAACTCACTTTATCTTCATAGGAATTCTAATCCCAATTTTACAGGTGAGGAAACTAAAACTTACATAGGTTAAGCTGCTTGTCTAACTTCCCATAAGAGGTATGCAGTTGGAGCCAAGGCTCAAATCAGGCAGCTTCTCAGGCTCCCTGCTAGAAACATGGCCCAATGCTCATAGTAACAAAGATCCTTGATGTGCACATGTTCTTTCTGAGGTTCCTGATGTGGGGTCCAGGAAAGAGCTTCAGGGAGTTCTTAAAATTCCTATCACTGCATGCAAAACTGTAAAATTAAGTCTATAGGCATTTTTGTCTTTTTTCTGAGTATACAGGCCTCAAATTATCTGACAATTACTAATAATTATGGCTGATTCGAGTATTCTGTCTACACACACCATCTTCCATGCATTATCTCATTGAATGCTAACAAGGCTGTGAGCTAGTATTATTGCCCTCATTTTAGAAATAAGGGAACTTGGGCCTGAAAGATTAAACAATTGACCCTAAGCCCACAGACTAGTAAACGATGGAGCTTGGACTTAAAACTCAGGGAGATTGGTGACAGAGCCCCTGCTGGATATGACTTCTCAGCAAAGAACACAGGCAAAGAAGGAGAAGGAGCTGGGCTTCTGATCTGTGGCCCTTCCCTGCCCCGTTACCTTTGCCACCAGCTGATAGAGGGCCGCCAGGATCTGCAGGGAGGCTGCTGTCTGCTGGAGACACCGCACGGCGGGGGCCTGCCCCTTTGTAAGCACCTCCTTCCACAGGGCTAGGGCTTGCTCCAGGCATTTGGACTGAGCTGTAAGTCAGAAGAAAGGCACCGGCCATTCTCTCAAGGGTGGGCCACTTGGGAAATGTGATCATCTTCTCCATAACAGCTTCCATCCCTGTGCCCACCTCCCACTCCACAGGGCAGCCTCTCCCACCCTGGGGGTACCCGTCCTGCTCTCAGGAAGCCCCAGAGAAGGCCCTATCCCAGCACACTACATTCACAGCCCTCACCAGCATCCGCAGCCAGGTTGAAGGCGATGTTACTATATAGGAAACGATCTTCCTGGAGTTTATCTTCATAGTTCAGGTCGTTGACTTCAAATTCCTCCAGGTTACTAGGCGCCTGGGCTCTCCGATCCCGCTCAATACCCTGGATGGGGCGATCGGGGTGCAAAACCGGGTTGGTACCAGCTTACTGGGGTCCAGGGAAAATAATCCCTGTACCCAGTTCTGCTCAGCCCCGCAGCAGCCAACTCACCTCCTGCATTTTGGCCTCTAGGGTGCAGATATAGAGCCACAGGAGGGCCTGTGCTTTATCATCCAGAAGTTGATCCTTGGCCTGAGGCTCGGGCCTCACAGACTCCAGAAGCTGCAGAGCTTCTCGGATAGCATCCAGGGCCGAGCTAGAGGGAGAAGAGGCACTTGAGCTTGGCTACCACTGAGTACCTGCCATGGTGTCCTGGGAAGGGCCTTCTGCAGCACAGCTGGCCTCATCCTCTGAATGAGTTTCCATGGCCACAAGCCAAAGTGGGTGCTCAGGGAGGTGGAGAGGGAAACAGGCTCTGAAAACGGTATGAGGACCTAGGGCAAGAAGCAAGAGGGGCCTCCCCAGCCCTTCCTCCTCACCAGTCAGTCTGCTGGCCAAAGTCGTGGTAGCAGAGCACCTGAGCCAGTTCCACCAGGTGGGTGGCTCGGGCCCAGGCCCCGGCCGGCGTCTCCTCGGGGCTCAGCTCCATCAGGTCACAGATGACATTGAACCGTTCCTGCCCTGTGTCAGCCCGCACTGCCTTGTAGGCCTGCAGCTCCTCCCTGAGCAGGAGGGCCAGGGTCTCCGGGTCCCAGCTGCTCAGGCTGTCTCGAAGTGTCCTGAGAAAGGGCAGGCTCAGCACCCGGGATGCCCGTGAAGCATGGTGCCTCTGCCCCATGCCAAGGAGTCCCTGCCTCAGCTTGCTGAGAGCTCAGTCTCCAGCGGTGAAAGCAGGAACACTGCCTGTCGCTGCTGTGCCCCTCCCCCCCGTACCCAGCACATTGGCTGGCACACAGTGGGCGCTCAATGAATAATGATGAATGGAGGCAACAGTGCCTTTTTCAGACATGAGGATGAATGTGACCATGAACCAAAAGCAACCCTAGCCAGGGGGCAGCCATGGTTGTCCCCCCGCCCGCCCAACTCACTTCAGCTGTAGCTCCTTGTCTCCGGCTCTGGCTGCATCCATCTTGACCCGGACCCAGAAGGTGACCGGCTCAGTCATGTGTTCGGGGCCAGAGGGCTGCAGGGCTGCCAGCCACAAAGTCACCATCTTGCAGCCCTGGGCCTGTTTACCCAGTTTCTTCAAACTTTCTACATGCAGCCGGAAGCATCTGTGCAACTGACCAGAGAAAGAAAACAGACCAAACTGGAGAAAGGAACCAGGGAGTCTGTACTTGGGGAGGCCGTGGGGGAGCATGGGCGTGCACAGGGCCCTCCTGCCCCCGGCCCTGACCGAAGCAGGAGACAGCGAAGAACTAATTATCCTGGCTGCTCTCAATGTGAGGTTTCTGCCCATCCTACCCACACAGCCATCACCCACACCCTGGCAAATCTGCTCCTCCTCCTGATCCTTCTCTCAGCAAATGACCACCTTCTCCCAAGTTGGAAAGGCGAGACCATCCTGGCCTCTTCCTTTTCCCTTCCTCACAGCCAGTCACTTTCTGGGCTAATCATTGACTTCTTGCCCCTACTCACTTCTTTCCATCCTTCTGGAAGCTGCTTCACTCCAGACACCCACCCTTTCCTGCCTGGGCTGCGAGAGCTGCTCCGTGCATTCACCACAGTGATGCTGAGAAACTCGGGATGCCAATCTGATGTCAAGCCTCCACTTAGATCCTTGAGAGGCTCACCAGAAGAAACCTAAGACGCTCTATGACCTAGCTCGCCCACCAATCCAGCCATCCCATCCTTTCATGGGTATTTTTAGTCTATGACAGTGATTCTCACCCTGGGTTGCCCAAAGGACCACCTAGGGGAACTTTTTAAAAAATATTCAGGAGTTTCTGTTGGGGCGCAGTGGGAACAAATTCGACTAGGAACCATGAGGTTGTGGGTTTGATCCCTGGCCTCGCTCAGTGGGCTAAGGGTCTGGCATTGCCACGAGCTGTGGTGTAGGTTGCAGATGTGGTTTGGACCCTGTGTTGCTGTGGCTGTTGCGTAGGCTGGCAGGTGCAGCTCCAATTTGACCCCTAGCCTGGGAACCTCCATGTGCTGTGTGTGCGGCCCTAAGAAAAAAAAAAAAGGAAAAGCAAAGCAATCCAGATGCCTGGGCTCCAGTACCAGTTCTTGATGCAATTAGCTGGAGACAGGCTTCAGATTTTTTTTTTTTTTTTTTTTTTTTTTGCTTTTTAGGGCCGTACTTGTGGCATATGGAAGTTCCCAGGCTAGGGGTCAAATTGGAGCTGCTGGCCTACACCACAGCCACAGCAACGCCAGATCCAAGCCACATCTGCAACCTCAGCTTATGGCAATGCCAGATCCTTAACCCAATGAGCAGGGCCAGGGATCAAACCCGCATCCACATGGATACTTGTCGAGTTTGTTACTGCTGAGCCACAACAGGAACTCCCAGAATTTTTTTTTTTTTTTTTAATGGCCACACCCATGGCATATGGAAGTTCCCAGGTCAGGAAATGAATCTGAGCCACAGCTCGAACCTACATCACAATGGCAGCAACGCCAGATCTTTTAACCCACTGCACCAGGTGGGGGATTGAACCCATGCCTCTGCAGTGACCTGAGCTGCTTGCAGTCATAATCTAAATCCACTGTGCCAGAGCAGGAACTCCCAGAATTTTTTTAGGTTAACTCAGATGATGCTAATGTATTGCCAGATTGAGAACCACTGGCTTAGGACAAAGCTAAATATACAAAATGAGTCAATTGAAAAAAAATTAATAAAAGCACAGGTGAGGTCTGAGAAACACCGCCCCGGGCCACTGGTGCCAATGTGCAGCTGCTAACACCTTACTCCAAGACAGGGTCCTGGCCAGGCCCTTTCACGCTATGCCAACTCCTTCCTCCCCGCCACATAACCTGCCCTCCTACCTTCTCAGGAGGCACCTCAGGATAGGTGCCCGGCTTTGCCAAGCCCAGGTGCTGACAGAGGGGCTCGGAGATGGCACAGGCCTCGGCATAGAGCTTGTGACTATAGAAGCTGTAGGCCAAGTTACTGGTGTGAGAGGCTGCAGGAGAGAAAGGACAGATGACTGCAGGAAGGGTTCCAGTGCCCTCTCCTGTCGGAGGGCCAGTAGAGAGATGCGTGACCTGTGGTCAGCTCAGCAGCTCCCAGATCAGACAGGAACCCCCATCACTAGGGAGTGAGAAGGGGGCAGCTCTCCCCTTCCTGCTCCAAGTCAGCCCACGCCCTCCATTCCAGGAAGGCAAACCCACAAGAGCCAGCCCCTCTGCACTTGTTTTACAAGAGTCTTCAGTCCCACACAGGGCCCATCTCTCCTTACGTGCCAATCTGTCTGCATCTTGCTCCGAAGGTCAGCATTTTAGGGGAAACACTCTGGCCCGTCCCTTACCTTCCTCTCCTTCCCTCATTCCACTGAAGCCACACTAGCCTCCCTGCTATTCCTTGAACACACCAGTCCCTCTCCTGCCACAGGGCCTTGGCACTGGCTGTTTCCTCTGCCAGGGATGTCCTTTCCCAGGCATCTACATGGCCAACTCTCTCAACCCTCCAGGTTTCCCTCATGTCACACTCTCTCTGAGGCCTACCTTGACCATCTCTCTAAATGCCAACTTGCCCCTATCACCAACTCTGACCTCCTAGTTCTCTTTCTTATCGTGCTCCACTTTTCCTTTCTCCCCATATTTCTGATCACTTTCTAACATGCTTTTGGTTTTGCTTTTTAGGGCTGCACCTGTGGCATGTGGAAGTTCCCAGGCTAGGGGTCGAATTGGAGCTACAGCTGCCAGCCTACGCCACAGCCATAGCCATGCCAGATCCGAGCCACATCTGTGACCTACACCACAGCTC
Organism: Phacochoerus africanus; assembly: GCF_016906955.1. Taxonomy (NCBI): domain Eukaryota; kingdom Metazoa; phylum Chordata; class Mammalia; order Artiodactyla; family Suidae; genus Phacochoerus; species Phacochoerus africanus. Next base: position 20,888,585 of record NC_062550.1, on the reverse strand, counting down.
ATGGCAATGCTGGATCCTTAACCCACTGAGCAAGGCCAGGGATCAAACCAGATCCTCATGGACCCTAGTCGGGTTCGTTAACCACTGAGCCACGAAGGGAACTCCCTCTAACAAGTCGATACATCAATTATCCTACTGTTTATGATCCTTCTCCCCTAACCAGAATGTGGCTCCATGAGGAGAGGTCTTTATATCACTGTTTTGAGTACTGATATATCCAAGTACTCAGAACAGTGCTTAGCACATAGTAAGTCCTCAATAAATAAAATGAATAAAATTTTCCTAAATTCTAGTTTAGCCAGCCTCCTGGCTATCTATGTAGACGTCTGGGAGAAGAAAATAAAGTAGATCTTCAGTATTCTGCAGGAAGAATTCTCACGCTATTAATTTTTCTGATGCCTGATGATATTTTCACTGCTGTGGCTAGGTTCAATCCGAAAACATGCATGTGAAAAGTTTTCCAACATCTTGTAGTGACTGGACTCATTAGGTTTATATAATTTAAACTAGAGGGCCATGCTTTTTGTCAAATGAGGGGAAACTTTATTATGAAATACAAAAACAGGCAAAACTAATCGATGCTATTAGGATAGGTAGTGAGTGCTGTTGGAGTGTGGGGACCAGAGGAGGCACAAGGAGGGTTTCTGGGGGGTTAAGTCATGCTCTGTTACTTGATCTAGGCATTGGCTACTAAGTATGTTCACTTCATAAAATCTGTAAAGCTGTCTGCTTATGATCTTAGAATTTTTCTGCATGTAGATTTCAATAAAAAGAGTGAGAAGTATATATGTCTGTTAGTCCATACACGTATACACAGTTTATATTTATATATATCGGTATACATAGTATATCTCTAGAAGGATACGTAAGAAATTGACCATATTAGTTGCCTCTGCAGAGGGGGACTTGGGTGACTAGGATTAGGAACAGCAGGGGAACTTCTCACTGCTTGCCTTTTTTTTTTTTTTTTTTTTTTTGCTTTGTAGGGCTGCACCCGCAGCACATGGAGGTTCCCAGGCTAGGGGTCGAATCAGAACCACAGCTGCCAGGCTACACCACAGCCACAGCAATGCAGGATCCAAGCCGCATCTGTGAGCTACACCGCATCTCACAGCGATGCCAGATCCTGAACCCGCTGAGCGAGGGCAGGGATTGAACCTGCAACCTCATGGTTCCTAGTCGGATTTGTTTCCGCTGTGCCACAACAGGAACTCCTCACTATATGCCCTTTTGTGCAATTTGAATTTTGAACCATGTGCATGTTTTACCTGGTTTAAACAAGTTTAAATTATAAATGTTCTGCATTTTTATGAAACAAATACCAAACAGATTTCAAAGTCAATGAGAAAGAATTTGTGTCTGTTATGGTATGTTAGCCTCATGACTTCTCCACTGCTGTTAAATACAGAGGTAACTGGTCCTTATAAACATCTTTTTCATTGCCTCTGTAAACCCCCGGGAGCCTCCCTAGTGGTCAGAACTATCCAGCAAGTGCTACTTACCTGCCTAAGAAGGGATGACCCTCCCAAGAACCCTCTATCTGAGCCCCAGGGCACTAACCAGTCATCCCCAGGTAGTCGGTCAGCTCTTGGCCTGACAGGCTCTCTAAGGCCTCCAGCATCCAGACAACAGCAGATCTGCAACTTTCCACTAGCTGAGCCAAGTCAGACATGTCAGCTACCTGAAGGGACAAGAAAGGTGAGAGGAGACATACCAGGTCCAAGGCGATGTCCACCCCACCCCATGCCCAAAGCCAAAGCAACCCTGAAGCTCTACCCAGGGCAGTCAAGCAACTCCAGACCCTAGGACCTGAACAGGTTTTTTTGATTCCAGATGGTACCTGACAGCCTTGGGCAAAGTCATAGACCACCACGGTGTAGAGGTGAAGTCCCTGAAAGTGCATCTGAACCAAAGCCTGCTGCTGCTTGGAGGAGTCCCCACAGACCTGAGGAAGGAAGGGGAGGGTTGGTTTGAGGGACAGGGAGCTCCAGGCTCAGAGTCCTGGATAGTGGATAACAGCCTAGGAAGGAGGACGTCAGGAAGGGCCACTGTGCTCTCAGCATGTACTAGGCTGCCGGCTGGCTGGCCAGGTATAGTCCAGACAGCAGCTTACGGAGGCAGGAGCTGGGCTCCCAGATCTTATCAAAGATCAGAGCCTGACAGAAAGTCCACAGAGCCACCTTCCCACCCTACCTCCAGGTCCTTAACTCACACCATCCTGCAGCTGCCGGATGAGGGAACAGTAGCTTCCAAGAAAAGCAAAGAGGCTGAGTACAGCATCAGGTCCATAGCACCTCTTCGTGCCTCGCTCCAAGGCTGAGAGGAAGAACTGGCAGCTGTCACACAATGCCCGCAGCGGGGGTGACGGTGCCTCCATACAGTTCTTTAGGACAGCTGATGCCTTGATCAGAAGCTTGGCCACCGCCTGGGGTCCTCCCTCTCCAACTTGCAGCAGTTCGACTGCCAGCTGGCATAGCTGGAGGCTGGGGGCCAGACTGGTGTTCTTTAGGTAATCGTGGGCCTTCTCCACTGCCCTGGTGGCCTTGGCATAGTGGTGGCTCCAGGAGAAGCGACGGCAGTGTTCCAGGGTGAGCTCCAAGAGACAGAGGGCCTTCTGGGAGGAAAGGGGACCAGGAGAGTCCCCTCCCTCACCCACCAAGGCTCTGATCACATGTCTGGAGAGCAGGTCATCTAGGAAATCCGCATCTGCTTCATTCAGACCATGTCCACTGGTATCAAATAACTGATGGGCAGCTACCACTCGACAGGCTGTTGGAGAAGCAAAGTGGGGAACTTCGCAAGGGGTGCTTTCATCCTCCAAGAGTACTAGAAAGCTCAAGGCCTTCAGCCGAGCTGAGAACGCCGCTCGTGGCTCCACCAGGGCTTCTGCCCCCTTCCAAAGCAGAGAAAAGCTACCCCGAGCCACAGCTTCATAGTCCTGAGGAGCAGCTTGGCGAGAGCACTGCACCATGCAGGCATGGAGGGGCTGAGCAAGCCGGAGTGTGGCCTCTGGGATTCCCTGTGCGGCAACGTTTCGCAGAAAGATGAAAAGAATTCGTTCCAGATAGAGGGGTGGGCGCTGGGGGGTAGACCTCAAGTAGCCATCGCAAGCCAGCTCTGCCAGCTCCAGCAGGCTCCCTAGGTGCTCAGGGCAAGCCAGCCTGACAGTCAGCTGCTGGTTGCAAGCCCTCAGGACAGCATCACAAGTCTGTCTCCTCTCGACATCAGATCGACAGCTGGGAGAACCAACTGGAAGCTTGGACAGGAACTCCTAGGAGAAGAGGAAGATGTGAATGGGGCTACCAAAGGAGAAAAAGAGATAGGGAAGGGAACTAGAAATGGGATTGCTCAGAAGAGGATCTCCTATCCATCCGTCTCTTCAAACCAGTTAAAAAACAAACAGCGCAGCTTGGGAAGCCAGGTGTATGTACCCACAGCCAGCCAGCACGCCCACCTTCAAGTCAGGCAGCAACTCTTCAGCCTCCTTTGGACTGCTTAGCAAAGTCCCAAAGTTGACTCCTTTGAAGCTCCTCATGGTGCCGAGGGGGCTAGGAGAAAGGAAACGGATTAAGGAAGGCTGAGAAGATTTGTAAAGGAGGTAAATGAAGGGCGGGAGAAGGGCTCGAAGGCCTCGAAAGGCGGCGGCGGGGGGAGGGGGGGGCCGCAAAGAATCCCCTCAGAAATCCTACCGGAAAAAAAGCCCATGCCAGGACTCCAGGCTCCCGTTATAAACCGACGCTTCCTCTCTTCCTTCCTCCTGGCCGGTCCCCAGCCTCACTACCCTTCCCACCAACCTACGGCCCACACCGGAGGCCTCCACCCAGCTCTTCAGCGCCCACCAGGACTTGCGGCGGGCTCCCAACCCTCCTGACGCCCGGCCTCTTCCTCAAGTCAGCGCTGGGACCCCACTCACCTCAGCGCATACACACGCTCATGAGGCCTTCAGGCCTTCGGGTCTCAGAGACCGTCCTCCTTCCCAGAAGCAGGACTTACCCACTACACCGAGAACTCGGTAAGGATCCAAAATGTACCCTTCGTTTTCCGCGCCAGCCCCTCCTTTCAAATATTCCCAGCGACCAATCAGCGAGAGCTGCGTAACGCCGGCGGGACGCGAGGCACGCTGGGAGTTGTAGTTTACCCGCCGCGGTGCGTCGTCACGTGACGCCGGCTGGCGGTGTCCCGCTGCCGTGGGCGTTAAGGCCTCTTGGGGGCGCGGGTTTTCTCTGTTTTTTTGTTTTCGTTTTTTTTTTTCCCCCTTCTGGTCAGCTGCTGGTTGCCCCTACAGTGAAGTCCAGCCCCTTCAGTGAAGGCCAGCGCCCCCCTGTCTCCTTCTCTTTCCCTTTATCTTCAGAGCTGGGAAAAAGCTTAAATTTCCAGAAGAGAGAAATAGGTTAGACAACAAAAAGAACTTAGTGGGGGGGGGGCTTACCTTGGTGGCTCAGGGGAAACGAATCTGGAATCTGACTAGCATCCATGAGGACGCAAGTTCCATCCCTGGCCTGGCTCAGTGGGTTAGGGATCCAGCGTTGCAGTAAACTGTGGTGTAGGTCGCAGACACTGCTGGAGTCTGGCAATGATGTGGCTGTGGCGTAGGCCAGCAGCTACAGCTCAGATTTGACCCCTAGCCTGGGAACTTCTGTATGCCTGGGTGCGGCCCTAAAAAGACCAAAAAAAAAAAAAGAAAAGAAAAAACTTACTTGGAAACTTGCGGTTTGGGTTACTAAGAAAAAAGGGTGTAGCCTTTCAAGGAATTCTGTTAAAATACAGTTTTCCGGGGGTACTGGCATGAGTACTGTGGCGACTAACAACTCTCTCTGCGGTCCAGCCTTGCTCCTCTCATCAGTTGGATTGTTTGAGCGAGGCAGAGGATCTTCTTGATGGGGGTAGAGGGGTGGGGTAGAAGATTGTGAGTGATGATGGGAAGAATTAGGAAAACTCACTCACTTGAATATCGCACAGTTTTTAATGCCTTATATTGGATGAGTACTCTTTTCCCGAACACACACATCAGTTGGCTCTGCATCTCTTCCCTTCCTCCACTAAACAATCAGTTCAAAACTCTGGGTCTTCCAGTTAACTTTTTCCTGATGAACTCCATTGGATAACTCATCCTTCACTATTATTATTATCATTCATCATCTTTAGCCTCTTTTAGGAGCTGGAACTCTAGCAGGGAAGACTATTTAAAACAACCAGAAAAACAATGACAAAGAATTTCAGTGTTGGCGTTCTTGTCCTGGCTCAGCAGTTAATGAACCTGACGAGTATCCATGAGGACAGAGGTTCAATCCCTGGCCTCGCTTAGTGGGTTGAGGACCCAGCATTGCTGTGACTGTGGTGTAGGCTGGCAGCTACAGCTCCAATTTGACCCCTAGCCTGGGAACCTCCATATGCCTGAGGTGCAGTCCTAAAAAGACCAAAAAAAAAAAAAAAAGAGAGAGAGAGAGAGAGAGGGAGATGATCATGTGTTTCTTTAAACTAATGTTTTTTATTTATTTGTTTATTTTTACATCCACACCTGCAGCATATGGAAGTTTCTGGGCTAGGGATTGAGTCAGTGCTGTAGCTGCCAGCCTACACCACAGCAGCAGCAACACCAGATTCAAGCTGAATCTGAAACCTACAGCACAGCTTGTGGCAACGCTGGATCTTTAACCCACTGAGAGAGACCACATCCTCATGGACACTTTCAGGTTCTTAACCCACTAAGCTACAACGGGAACTCCCTCAGTTTATTTTTAATCTGTGAAATGGGATAGGACCATCAAGGCTCACTCCCTCCTAGAGGTTCTGCCAGCCTCAAATAGAGCAGCCCTGAAATTCTTTGAAGGCTCGAACAGTTCTTTGCAGCCATTAAAAAGCATGTCATATATGGGAATTCCCGTCGTGGGGCAGTGGTCAACGAATCTGACTAGGAACCATGAGGTTGTGGGTTCGGTCCCCGGCCTTGCTCAGTGGGTTAAGGATCCGGCGTTGCCATGAGCTGTGGTGTAGGTTGCAGACGCGGCTTGGATCCCTTGGATCCCGCGTTGCTGTGGCTCTGACGTAGGCTGGCGGCTATGGCTCCGATTCGACCCCTAGCCTGGGAACCTCCATATACCGCGGGAACAGCCCAAAGAAATAGCAAAGAAAGACAAAAAAAAAAAAAAGCATGTCATATATACTGACATATAAAGAAGTCGGCGATACATTAATGATTGTATGGTTTTCCTGTGGATTTTAATTATTTTTTTAATTTTATTTCTTAATTCTATTTATTTGTTCAGGGCTGCACCCACAGCATATGGAGGTTCCCAGGCTAGGGGTCGAATTAGAGCTATAGCTGCCAGCCTACACCACAGCCAGAGCAACGTGGGATTCGAGCTGCGTCTGTGACCTACCCACAGCTTACGGCAAGGCTGTATCCTTAACCCACTGAGTGAGGCCAAGGATCAAACCCGCAACCTTATGGTTCCCAGTCGGATTTGTTAACCACTGAGCCATGATGGGAACTCCTGGGATTTTAATTATTTTAAAAGAGAAAAACAAGGAGTTCCCAGTGTAGCTCAGGGAAAACGTACTCAACTACTATCCATGGGGATGCGGGTTTGACCCTGGCCCTGCTCAATGAGTTAAGGATCTGGCATAGCCAAGAGCTGTGTTGTAGGTCTCAGACGTGGCTCCAATCTGGCATTGCTATGGCTGTGGTGTAGGCCAGCAGATGCAGCTCTGATTTGACCCCCAGCCTGGGAACTTACGTATGCTACACCTGCAGCCCTAAAAAAATAAAATAAATAAAAAGAGAAAAACAAGTTACTCTGTTATGTTTTTAAAAAGTTGCAGTAGTTCCTGTTGTGGTGCAGTGGAAACAAATCCCCAAAAGGTAAAAAAAAAAAAAGTTATTAAAAAAAAAGTTGCTGGAGTTCCCGTCGTGGCGCAGTGGTTAACGAATCCGACTAGGAACCATGAGGTTGCGGGTTCGGTCCCTGCCCTTGCTCAGTGGGTTAATGATACGGCGTTGCCATGAGCTGTGGTGTAGGTCGCAGACGCGGCTGGGATCCTGCGTTGCTGTGGCTCTGGCATAGGCCGGGGGCTACAGCTCCGATTCGACCCCTAGCCTGGGAACCTCCATGTGCCGCTGGAGCGGCCCAAGAAATAGCAAAAAGACAAAAAAAAAAGGTTGCAGAACAATAGGAATATGATTCAATTTTTTTTGGTCTTTTTTTGGTAAGATTTTTATTTTTTCTATTATAGTTGATTTTTTTTTTTTTGGTCTTTTAATGGCCGCACCAGTGGCACATGGAAGTTCTCAGGCTAGGGGTCCAATTGGAGCCACAGCTGCCAGTCTGCAGCACAGCCACAGCCACAGCCACGCCAGATCCGAGCTGCCTTTGCAAACTACACCACAGCTCACAGCAACACTGGATCGCCAACCCACTAGCAAGGCCAGGGATCAAACCCAAGTGCTCATGGATCCTCCTTGGGTTTGTTACTGCTGAGCCACGATTCCATGGGAACGCCATGTTTCAATTTTTATCTTAAAAAATATTATATTTATGCCCTAGACTACAAATGTACAACAATGTTATGAAAAGTGGGCTTAAGGGAGACTACCATTTTTTACATTTTTAATTTCCTTATATATTAATATTTATAATATATTTATGTATCAGCATAAATATGTTTTTTCTTATCACTTAAAATTTTTATCTCATGGTGGAGTTCCCATCGTGGTGCAGTGGAAACGAATCTGACTAGGAACCTTGAGGTTGCGGGTTCGATTCCTGGCCTTGCTCAGAGGGCTAAGGATACAGCATTGCTGTGAGCTGTGGTGTAGGTCACAGATGCGGCTCGGATCTCTTGTTGCTGTGGCTTTGTTGGAGGCCGGCAGCTCTAGCTCTGATTAGACCCCTAGCCTGGGAACTTCCATGTGCTTCACATGCGGGCCTAAAAAGCAAAAAAAAAAAAAAAAAAAATTATTTCATGGAGTTCCTGTCATGGCTCTGCGGTTAATGAACCCGAATAGCATCTCTGAGGATGCAGGTTTGATCGCTGGCCTCCATCTGTGGGTTAAGGATCCGGTGTAGCCATGAACTGTGGTGTGGGTCACAGATGCAGCTTGGATCTGGCTTTACTGCTGAGGCGCCAGTGGCTACACTTCCAATTCAACCCCTAGCTTGGGAACCTCCATATGCCACGTACAGCCTTAAAAAGACAAAAAAAAATTTTTTTTCCATAACTTTAAAAATGTATATATTTTAATGTTACAGATTAAACGTATCTATATTCACATGTTTATATTAAATTTTGGGGGGGCCTCACCATGGCATATGGAAGTTCCTGGGCCAGGGATTGAATCCAAGTTGCAGCTGCAGCAATGCTGTGGAATCCTTCAACCCATTACACTGGGTTGGGGATCCAACCCGAGTCTTCACAGGGACCTGAGCTGCTGCTGCATTAGGATTCTTAACCCACTGGCTACAGCAGGAACTCCTGTATCTCTATCTTTGTATTTGATAATTTGATACAATTTACAATGAACCTGTATAACTTTATTTTTTTTAAAAAATCTTAAAACAAATGTGAAGTTTTTTTTTTTTTCCTTTTTTGGGGGGGCCACACCTAGGGCATATGGAAGTTCCCAGGCTAGGGGTTGAATCAGAGCCACAGCTGCCGGCCCACACCACAGCCGCAGCAGCAACGATGGATCCTTTTCCCACTGAGCGAGACCGCGGATCAAATCCACATCCTCATGGATACTAGTCAGTTCTTAACCCACTGAGCCGCAACGGGAACTCTGTGAAGTATTTTTATAATATTAGGTCTGATCTCAAGCATGACATATTTTGTCTTATAATTCTAGTCTGTGGTTCTTTGGGGAAGTGGTGGCAAAATGTAACAAAAGGGACAGGGGGAACCAGAACCACAGGATTGGGGTTAGAAGAGTGATGGGGACTGGAACGTGGACCCAGCCAAAGGGTCATGGCCATTCGTTGGGAATAGCCCTCTCCCCTCCCTGAGCAGGAACTGAATTCGCAGGAAGAGGTCAGCCTCAAAACCCTGCACTGTTCCCATGCCCCAGTCCTCCTGCCCTCTTAGCATTGGCTCCTGGTCTCTTGGGCTGTTTCTGTTCTCTTCAGGATCCCTTAAAAGCTCCAGATAAAATAATCATGTATCCAGCTGCATGGAAAGTCAGAAAATCAGAAGCCTCTTAGTGAAAGATGGTGGTGTGTATCGAGTCTGACACCAAGCTGACCTTCCCACTTGAAGAGGAAATGAGTTCAAGTGGAACACACTGACACCCTCCTCAGCTGCTCGCATACCCCAAAGCAGAAGGCCTCTCAGATGGCTTGATCCTGCTCTCTGGGCCAGGACCAAAGATAAACACTGCTGGGAATCACCCGACCACTGGGATGCATTGGAAAGTTCTACACCCTGTGACAGCCCCATCCACTCATTCTCACACCCAAATCTGGATAGGCTCAGCTGGATCAAAAAAGTTAAAAAATAAAATATGAAAGCAAACACTTATGTAGTGCTTACACTGGGGGCCAAGTGCTGTTCTGAGCACTTGATTTAATCCTCATAAGAGCCCTGTGGGTGGAAACTATACCACAATCCCCATTTTATAGATGAGGAACCTGAGGCACAAATTTGAACCAGGGAGTCAGGCTCCAGCGCCATGCTCCTGATCTGTTCCCACGGCTGCCTGTTCGCAGGGCATCACAAGCAGCGTTTTGCACGCAGGGGGCACCTGGTGAAGTATCCCTTGTTTGATCCATCTGGGCCAACACCCAAAAGTGGGCCATGTAGGCAGAGCTAAGTGCTCCCACTCGCTTGCCCTCCTCCAGGGACAGGGCTTGGGAGGGAGCAGGGCTAGAGGGGTAGGTGCAAGATTTAGCCTTGGCTTTGCCATCCACTTGCTATGTGCCCTTTAAACGTGGATTCTTTTCCCCAGGTGAAAAAAAATTTCACCAGCACCCCGTAATACAATGCATGGTATACAGTAGGTGCTCAGTAAAGATATGTTTAAAGCTAAATGGACAATGCCTTTGAGCTCTTAACAGCTGGTGAGACTGACAGGAAGAAACTTCCCCCCCATTACCTGGCACCAATTCCTTTGAAGAAAGCTCTGTGGGGAGAAAATTAAAGGAACCTCATTAGTCTGTCTCCTCTACCCCCCCCCATTTCCTTATCAGTTGGGAATATGGGCCCCCCTCATGCTTCCATCAGTAATAATCACTGTCATCCCAAACAGGTCACTCAGTAGCCTCTGAATTCTTGTCTAGTAGCTTTCCCAAATGGGCAGCTTTGTTTTTGCTTTTTAGGGCTGCACCTGAGGCATATGGAGGTTCCCAGGTTAGGGGTCTAATCAGAGCTACAGCTGCTGGCCTACACCACAGCCACAGCAACGCGGGATCCGAGCTGCATCTGCGACCTACACCACAGCTCACGGCAACGCCAGATCCTTAACCCACTGAGTGAGGCCAGGGATCGAACCCGCAACCTCATGGTTCTTAGTCAAATTTGTTTCTGCTGTACCACAAAGGGAACTCCCCAAATGCATAGCTCTTGAACTCCTCTCCAGACATCTACTGAGCACAGCCATGGGCCAAAGTACCCACTGGTGTGTCCACAAAGAGATCATAGCATGGTAGAGATGGAATGTCTACAAATAACTATAAAACATATCTAGGTCCAGAGCCACAGGACAGAAAGGGGAAGTAAAGTTATTGCAACAGACTGTTTTAGCCTCAAGATGGGGGAAGGAAAAGCTATGTTTTTTCATACTTAACCTCAACTTTTATTCCCTGCAGGCTGGGTAGGGGAATGTGTTTTTCTCCTTTTCTGAGTAGGGACCAGAGACCACCACCCGCCCCTCCCCCAGGCCTCACCCTGCAGGGCCCATCCAGGCCACATTCCTCCCGCACAGGTTTGAACTTGCAGGTCTTGGAAAGTCTTGCATTGTCCTGTCTGGGAAGTAAGTCTGGGACCCAACGAAAGGTCATCAACCTCTTTTCCAGAACAGGTAGGTCCCCCATGCCCACCTCAAGCACATTCCAGAACACACCCTGGAGCCTACCCTCCCTCCATCCCCACCCTTTATAACTACTGGCTCTGCTTACCTTGAGAAGCCCAGGTTTTGGTGGGAGGAGGAAAGGCAGATACAATCAGAGGTGAGGCAGGGAGGGGCCCACAGAACTGGTGTTCCCACTGGTCCTGTTTCCTGCCCTGATGGCTCCCTCACCCTCACTCACTCTGGGTGGGGAAGAGTCAGGTACAGACAAGATGCCCCAATCCCTCAGCCATTCAGTGCTCTCTCCTTGGCAGCCCTCCACTTGGGTTTCATGCAATGATACAAGACCTGGTGGTCCCAAGCGTTGCTGGACAAATGGTTCATCCATAGTCACAAAGGCAGAAGGCAGGCAGCACGCACGTGCTGAGCTGCAAGCTTGGTTCCTGCAGGAAGGCTCAGGATTTGCCCCAAGGGGTGGTCACAGAAGCAGCTTGAGCCCCTGGAATCTTTGCTCAGTGGCTTGGGCACCACCTCATAAACTCCAGAGCTGGCCTCACCTTGGATGTGGCGCAAGGGTTTGGCTTGGCAACTGGGGAAGGTGTCTGTCCCCAGAGAAACAAGATGCAGAAGACTAAGGAGCCGCCGGCATATCCCACCCATTTCTGCCGCCAGACAATTAATTTAAGCTCTCAATTTAAGCTGAAGGCAGTCTTGGAGAGGCTAGAAATAAAAGCTTTCAGCTGGGAGTTTCCCTCGTGGCACGGTGGAAACGAATCTGAGGAGAATCCATGAGGATGCAGGTATGATCCCTGGCCTCAGCCAGTGGGTCAGGAATCCGGCACTGCTATGACCTGTGGTGTAGATCGTGGACTTGGCTCTGATCCCGCGTTGCTGTGGCTGTGGTGTAGGCCTGCAGCTGCAGCTCCAATTGGACCCCTAGCCTGGGAACTTCCACGTTGTGGGTGCGGCCCTAAAAAGCAAAAAAAAAAAAAAAAAATATATATATATAATAATAACCTCCAGCTGGTAACCCCACCTCTCTCCTCACAACCTCCAGCTGCCCCCTCACCAGCAACTACTGAGGTGGGTACAGGTGAGGATGAGTAAACCAAATCAATGATCAACCCAAAGTGTTTATTTTTAGGTGGAAAAGGGGAAGGGAGTAACACAGAGGCAACTTTTGGCATCTTTCTTCCAGGCCATCACCCCATGTGCTCCCCAACCCAAAGCACTGGCAGGAGGGCCCCCAGGACAGGCTGAGGGGCCAGATAGTCACACGGTCAGTCAGAGAGATCTGTACAACCCTGGAGGGCCGGGATTCAAGGGTCCGTCCCAGCTCCCTTGTCCTGGAACAGGGTTAGAGCTCAGGGGCATAGGGCTCCCCGGTGGGTGAGGGCACCCGCAGCTCAGCATCGTGCCTCACCACGGTGAAGAGCCCCACCACCGCCAGCAGAGCCATCACCATAACAGCCGAGCAGATGCTGAACATGTTCCGAGTGCCTGTTTTGCGATCGCTGTCATGGAGGACCAGGAGCCCCAGGCAGGCCAGTAAGTGCAGGGGCACCCGGAACCAGTTGAGCACGCCCGTTTGCTCTGTGTCAGGGATCACCTTTCTCCGCAGGAAGCTCATGCTGGGAAAGTACAGCCCACAGGCCAGTTCGATGAGGAGGAAGGCGATGAAGGACTCCACTGGACTCTCCTGGCCTGGGCTGGTGGAGAAAGTCAACATGAAGAGGGAGAAGACGACGATGAGCACAGCAAAGGAGAGAAGGTGCATAGGCTGTAGGTGGTACCTCTTGGAGGTAGCGATGCGGTACAGGGACGAGCCGAGCAGGCTGGCTGCCATGAAGCTGGAGAAGATGATGCCCAGCGGGGCCCCGTGTGGGTCCAGCACAGGCGTCCAGAGGAAGACGAAGATGAAGATGACACTCTCGAACAGGGCCTGGATGGTGCCTAGCAGCAGCACACGACGGTCCGACAGGAGGCAGCGTAGGCCTCCAGCACAGGTCCTTGAGAAGGCACGCTGCCGATCATAGTTTTCTCCCCAGCTGTGAAGGGCCAAGGCCCCAGCCAGAGCCAAGAGCGGGATGGCGGCCACGAAGGGCGCTACGGGCCCCAGGCCCATCCAGCAGGCCACGGCCTCAGCTGCCACACCTGCCACGACAGCCAGCACGTGGTTCCAGAAGGCAGCTCGGGCGAAGGTAGCCGGGATCCACTCAGCAGGGAAGTCATGCCGTTCCACATGCTCATGGATGTACCAGGCCTCAAAGGCCGAGAAGAGCAGGGCTGTGGACAGCCCACCAAGTGCTCGGCCTACCAGCAGCACAAAGTAATCCTGGGAGAGTTTGGTTAAGCAGCAGAGAGAGTAAGTGAGGGAGAAGAGGACACAAGACTTCTTGCGACCCAGCCAGTCCACAAGGGAGGAGGCCACTAGTCCAAAGAGAACTGTGGAGGCAAGGCCACACACGTAGAGAATGGCAATTTGCCCCTCCAGAAAGTGGTAATGCTGATAGAGTTTGTAGAGGTAGGGGGCCTGGAGCCAGTCCGCTGCCAGGGCCAGGAAGTAGACCTGATAGAAGTCCAGTTGAAACCGAAGGAAGGAGGGATTGCTGCAAGCCCTTCCAGAGGGCTTAGCCCGGCATCTTGACAGCTCCAATCCCAGACAGGAGGCCAGAAGGACCACAAAGGCAAGATAGGCAGTCACCAGCATGGCCGGCCCCCGGACGACCTGGGGCGAGAAGCGGGTTTCAGAGACACATCCATTGCCCTGGTGATGCTGTCAAGGGGCTGGGTGTGTAAGCAGAAGGCAGCTCCACCTAACCCCCCTGCCAAATATACTTCCCCACCCCTCAACTCCACTCCCCCAGAGCTCAGACCGGAGGGACCAGTTGGGTGGGTGGGAGGAGTGGCCCGCCAGAGCGGTCTCCTAGGACACTGTGGAGCAGGGAGGGGTAAGAGGCGAGGGGAGAAGGCTGAGCAGTCGCTCCACCCTGGCCGGGCATAGAAAAGAGGGAGTTCCCGCACCAATCCCAGCCCGGCAAGTTAAGGGGCTGCTGCCCTCTCCCACAACAGCTTCTGCACACAGTACTTCCTTCTGTTACCTCCCATGCTCTTTGGGGAGCCCGTTTTTCCCCCTCAATGTCTCGTCATCTGTCCGGGGCATCGCTTCCGCCCGCGCCCGCGCGCGGGCCTCTCGTCTTACTTCAGGGTCACGGGCGTGCATCTCGGATTCCCCTTCCTCCAGGTCAGAACACCCTCCCTGCGCCCCCTAGCCCTCGTCCAGCGCCGCCACACCCGCTCGCGCGTCGCCCAGACCCCGTCTCACCTGCTGCCCCGTCTGCGGGGACGCTCCGGACACGTCCGGCTCCAGGCCGCCGGGCCGCCCTGCCCGCTCTACCTCCGGCTCCGGCGCGGGTTCCAGCTGCGCGCCCGCCCCTCACAGCCTGCTTCCGGGAACCCGGGAGGCCTCTGGCCGCCGCCATGATAGGCCCCGTCACGTGACGGGGGCGCGGCGCTCAAACCCCGCCCCTGTCCCGCTCCCTTGCTTCCTCCCCGGCACCGACCTCCAAAAACCGGCGGAGGCTCGATTGAAGCCGGTCGCGGTCACCGCCTCCGGTTCGGCCCCTCTCGTGAAACCCGCTCCATCGACTCCTGGATACCTGTGGGGCCACCTGAAAATAAAGGCCCATTTCCCCTCTTTTCCTCCGTGCGGTGGTTAGGGAGCGCAGCCGTGCCTGGGAAAAGGCCAGCAGTCCCACAGAGCCAGGGCTCGAGATTCCAAAGGAACATAGCTGTCCGAAGCCGAGCCGGGCTCCTCGCTCTCCCTCCTCCCCCACTGGAGTGACCTCCAGGCCAGAAGTCAGTATGGCCCGGATATCTGCGGGAGGCAGTGTGGTGTAAAGGACTTGGACTTGGGCTTGCAGACAGCAGAGGCTCAAATCCCGCCCCTGTCACTTTCTACAGTGTGGCCTTGGGCAAGCCACATGATTTCTCAGGGTCCCAATTTCTTTCTCCTCAGTCATGGGAGAACAGCTCCCAGTTTAAAAAAAGGCTAAAGTTCAATGGCAGTTAAGGGTTAAGAACTTCAGCCTTGGACCTTGACTCCCACCCTCTGCTGCTTACCAGCTGTGTTAGCTTGGAAAGGGTCTGTAACTTCTCTCCAGCTTTAGTATCATCTCCTCGGAAATCCTGCTATGGCTTCCTATCTCACTAAGACATAAAAGCCAAAGTCATAATGACCTAGAAAACCCTCTGTCCTCTGGTTCTCTGCTGCTTCTCTGACCTCATCTACCGCCATTCGTCCTCCTACTTCTTCTATCCATTTGTACTGGCTACTGCCAGGGCCTTTGCATACTGTGCCCTGTAAAGTTCGGGGCACATGACATCCACATGGTTCTCTCCCTCAGTCACTGCAGTTCTCTGTTCAAGTGTCACCTTATCAGAGAGGCCTTCCTTGGCCATCCTGTTTGAAATAGCAGCACCACCTCTGCCACAGTGATCTACCTCCTTCGAGCCCAACTCTCTCCTCTGCTGCTTTTTCTACATAGCACTTAATGCCATCTGGCACTATGTATTTTACTTATTAACTCTCTCTTCTCCCTACAGATTTTATTCTGTTTTGTTTACTTCTATTCCCAGTATTAAAAACAGTTATTGGGGAATTCCCGTCGTGGCTCAGTGGTAAGCGAACCTGACTAGGGACCATGAGGTTGGGGGTTCGATCCCTGGCTGTGCTCAGTGGGTTAAGGATCTGGCGTTGCCGTGAGCTGTGATGTAGGTCGAAGACGCAGCTTGGATCCTGCGTTGCTGTGGCTCTGGCGTAGGCCAGTGGCTACAACTTCGATTCGACCCCTGGCCTGGGAACCTCTACATGCCCCCGGAGCGGCCCTAGAAAAGGCAAAAATACAACAAAAATACAAACGAAAAACAAACCAAAAAAACCCAGTTATTGGTACATAAAAAAAATCAATAAATATTTGATGAAAAAATGAATAAGTTAATCCATGTAAATTACCTAAAAAGTGTTGGCCTCTATTAGCTGCTAACACTTACAGAAGTTTACCCACTAGGGGTCAAATCAGAGCTGCATCTGGAGCCTATGCCACAGCCATGGCAACACCGGCTTGAGCCACGTATGCAATCTGCTCTTCAGCTTGCAGTAACGCCAGATCCTTAACCCACTTAGTGAGACCAGGGGTCAAACCTGCATCCTCAGGGATATTATGTCAGGTTGTAAACCCGCTGAGCCACAACAGGAATTCCTCAACAGCTGTGTTCTTCTTGTTTGTTTTTTTGGTTTTTTTGAGGGGGTGGGGTGTTAGGGCCACACCTGTGACAAATGGAAGTTCTCAAGCTAGGGGTTGAATCAGAGCTGCAGCTGCCAGCCTACACCACAGCCACACCGGATCCCAGCCAGATCTGGCAATTATGCCGCAGTTCACAGCAACGCCGGATCCTTAACCCAAAAAAGCAAGGCCAGGGATCAAACCCACATCCTCATGGATAATAGTCGGGTTCTTAACCCACTGAGCAACAACAGGAACTCCCAAATTTTGGTTTTCTTTAGACTAATGTTGAAAGGTAGAGGGTGGGAGAGTCTGGAATCACATCACCATGAGGAAGAATTTCTTATGATAAATTCAACAGCTTGAAATATCCTGCAAGTTTCAAAGTGCCTTTATTCCTAACTGGCAAACTTCTAGAGAGTAGAAAGGGGTATTGGTTCCCATGCATTTGTGTAAACACAGCAAGACTCGAAAATCATGATGTCCCCAGGATTGTTTAGTGAGTGAGGGCGTGGGAGACCCAAATGCCCTCCATCCTATCCTGGTTCTGAACTGAAACCCCTTGAACACCTGACACTCAATCTCTCAGTTTCTGGTGGTCTTTTCTTCGAGGGAGGAGGTCACCCTGAGTGAAGGCGGGGAGTGGGACAGGATGCTCTTACACGACTTGCCTTCTGTTTTCCAGAATGGAGGCCACTGTTCACTACTCTGGAGTTGCATTTTTCTCAGAAGCACCTGACAAAGAGCGACCTCAAGGAAAATCGAATTATTTTGGATTATGTTATTGTAGGGCCTATTCAAAATATGTATATTTTTTTGTCTTTTTAAGGCCACACCCATTGCATATGGAGGTTCCCAGGCTAGGGGTCCAATTGGAGCTCCAGTTGCCAACCTACACCACAGCCACAGCAACCCCAGATCCGAGCTGCATCTGCAACCTACTCCGCAGCTCACAGCAAGGCGGGATCCTTTAACCCGCCGAGCGAGGCCAGGGATTGAACCCACATCCTCATGGATCCTAGTTGGGTTCTTAACCCACTGAGCCACAGCAGGAACTCCCAAAATATGCTTACTCTTTAAGGTTCCCTTGGCCCCTCGGAGCTGGGAAAGTACAGCTGGGAAAGATCCTACACACGGGACACTTGCCAGCAGAGGATGGGAAGGGATAAAGGACAGTCTGGAATGCAGTTCATCTCCAGGACACACTTCTAGTGGAGGGCAAGGAGCACTGGCATCTGTCACAGGGGAAGTCCTGGCTTTCAGGGCAGGTGGGGAGGATGCTCTGGGGTTACTCAGAACCACGCTTACCACAGTAGCATCATTTAAACTTTTATCATGAAAAGGTTCAAACATACCAAAGGTAGAGAGCATAGTTCTGTGACACCCTATACCCTTCATTCAACAATATTGATTTTGTCCCTTGGTTCCTTCTACTCCTTTCTTTTCTTTCCTTTTTTTAGTATTAAATAATTATTTATTAATTTATTTATTATTTATTTTTTGTCTTTTTGTCTTTTCTAGGGCCACATCTGCTGCATATAGAGGTTCCCAGGCTAGGGGTCGGATCGGAGCTGTAGCCACCGGCCTACGCCACAGCCGCAGTGACATGGGATCCGAGCCACGTCTGCAACCTACACCACAGCCCACGGCAACGCCAGATCCTTAACCCACTGAGCAAGGCCAGGGATAGAACCTGCAACCTCATGGTTGCTCGTTGGATTTGTTAACCTCTGCGCCGTCATGGAAACTCCAATAATTTTTTATTTATTAAATAATGTATTAAACTTAACTATATCACTTCACTTCATGCTTCAGTACGCAGCTCTCGGAAATAAGGACCCTTTCTTGCATCATCTCAAAGCCGTTTTTACATTTAACAAAATCGACACTGATTCCTTGGCATCCCAAGTACCCAGTTCAAAATTAAATGTTTCCAACCGTCTAAAAATGTCTTTTTTTCCAATTGGGTGGTCCCAATCAGGAACCAGACAAGCCCCACCTGTCCCATGTCGTAGCTGTCTTCTTATGTCACTTCTCACTTTTCCCCTCAGCCATTGACTAGTTGAAGAAATTGGCTCAGATTTCCTCTAGAATGCCCCAAGTTCTGGATATGTTTCCTTACTTCTTTGTTGGGTCATTTAATTTGTCCCTCTGTCCCCCCACATTTCCTATTTAATGGAGGGCATTAAGGAGAGAGCTCTAGAGCTTTGGTTAGAAGCATGCTCAGTTTTTTTGTTTGTTAACTGTCCTTCCCAGGTGGTGCCGAGTGCTTCAGGCTGCATTATATCAGAAGATACATCATATGTGGTTGTCCCTTTTTAGTGATGCTAGGATTCTTCAGTGGGGACAGCTTGATTCCTCCATTGTAAAGTCCTCCATCAACCACCATGCTTGGTTTTATCCATTTACGATTCTTGCTTTTCTGTCATTTCATTAGGGCTTGCAAAATGGTGATTTTTCTAATTCCACATTCCTTCTACATTAGCTGGAGTTCTGTAAATAAGTTTTCTCCACCACTTAGAGCTATTTGGCCACCCTGAAATATAGTTTACACAGGACAGGCAGCATAAATGCGTAATTCTTTTTCT
Source organism: Phacochoerus africanus (assembly GCF_016906955.1). NCBI lineage: Eukaryota > Metazoa > Chordata > Mammalia > Artiodactyla > Suidae > Phacochoerus > Phacochoerus africanus. Next base: position 20,869,716 of record NC_062550.1, on the reverse strand, counting down.
TTTTAGTGGCTAATTTTCAGAATAAGAAAAACATCTTTTTTAAATTTTTTTTCTAAATTTTTTGCTTTTTAGGGCCATACCTGTGGCATATGGAAGTTCCCAGGCGATGGGTCAAATCGGAACTACAGCTGCTGGCCTACACTGCAGCCACAGCAACACAAGATCCCAGCCATGTCTGAGACCTACACCACAGTTTATGGCAATTCGGGATCCACAACTCACCGAGCAAGGTCAGAGATTGAACCCGCATCCTCATAGATACTAGTTGGATTTGTTTCCACTGTGCCACAACAGAAACTCCAAAAAACATCATTTCTAAAAAGGTTTGGGCTTAGAGCTGAGAAGGGATGGATGGCCTAGACAGTGGGTAGTGAAGGAAGGGACTCTTCTGGTAGCTGTGTCCAGCCCTTGCTCACTCCAGCACATGGGGTGTGTGGGGGACAGATAGACAATGGAGGACCTGGTGTCCTGGCCCTTGGGTAGCACTGAGATGGGCTTGACACAGGCTTGGTGTGCCGGCAGCTGCAGAACCCAGGGAGAGAGAGAGAGAAAGCCAGATATTGGGGAGGCAGAAAGAGAGATAGGGAGTGAAAGAACAGCTAGACCCAGAAGACAGGAAAAGAGACACAGACAGAAAGGGAAATAGAAAAGGAAGAGATGGAGGATGACTTGTAGACGAAGCAGAAGCAGAATAGGACAGAAAAGGAGAGAGACAGGAGGTGGATCAAAAGACCAAGGAGTGACTCGGCAAGTGAAGGATCCAGCATTGTCACTGCGTGGCCCAGGGATCACTGCTGTGGCCCAGGTTCGATCCCTGGCCACAGAACTTCCGGATGTTTCTGGTGTAGCCAAAAAAAAAAAAAAAAGACCAAGGAATAAAACAAACATAAGGACAGGGAAGGGGGAGAGAAAAAGATATATGTGTTAAGTAGATTTTAAATTAGATGGGGAGGAGTTCCCTTCGTGGCTCTGCAGAATCGAATCTGACCAGCATCCATGAGGACATGGGTTCAGTCTCTGGCCTTGCTCAGTAGGTTAAGGATCCGGTGAGCTGTGGTGTAGGTCACAGATGTGGCTCAGATCCTGCATTGCTCTGGCTGTGGCATAGGCCATCGGCTACAGCTCCAATTCGACCCCTACCCTGGGAACCTCCATATGCCATGGGTGTGGACCTAAAAAGACAGAAAAAAAAAAAAAAGAATTAGATGGGAAAATAGAAGGACAGAGAGAGGGGGAACTAGATATAGAGACACAAGTTAAGTGAAGGCAGAATGTCCAGATGATAGAAAGAAGGAAACAGAAATGGAGAGAGTGGTATAGAATGAGAGAGGGAAAGAGAAGAATAAACAAGTAGATGGGAGTTCCCGTTGTGGCGCAGTGGTTAACGAATCCGACTAGGAACCATGAGGTTGCAGGTTCGATCCCTGGCCTTGCTCAGAGGGTTAAGGATCCGGCGTTGCCGTGAGCTGTGTAGGTCGCAGACGAGGCTGGGATCCCGCGTTGCTGTGGGTCTGGCGTAGGCTGGTGGCTACAGCTCCGATTAGACCCCTAGCCTGGGAACCTCCATATGCTGAGGGAGCGGCCCTAGACAAGGCAAAAAAAAAAAAAAAAAGAATAAACAGGTAGAAAGTAAAGAACAGAGGGTCCCAGAGAAGGAAGCCAAGAAAGACTGAAGCAGCCTAGTGTCAGAGCACTTAGGACGTGGAGGGGTGGTGGGCCCCTAGGGGCTTTCAGCTCAGGACCCAGCCCCAGTTCGATACCTGAGTTTATCACATTCAGCTCCCTCTTGGTCGCTTCTCCAAACTCCCAGCCCCACCCCCAAGGACAGGGATTTACCACTAGCAACTAACCAGGTGTGGATGGGATCTTTAGGAGCCTGATCCATTGCCCCCCTGGCAGATGAGCATGGATGTAAGAGATGGGATTATTGCTGGTGGATTGAGGTCATGAGGCTGGCGAGCACTCAGGGATTTGAAAGATAAGACTTTCAGGTAGAGAGCACCAGGTTCTAGAAGGAAAGGACCATAAAGGATGTCAGGATATCCAGGAGGAGGGAGGAACCCAGAATCCTCTGCTCAGCCTCTTCTTCTGGTCCAAGAGCCACTGACCTTCCTTATGAGACTCATGATGAGAAGGAAGGGGTCCAGAGACTCTTGGGTCAGTCGGGGATATGGGTAGAGGTCCAGGGGGCAAGAGAAGTAGCCCCTGGACAAAGGATCCCCTCTCACCTCTGGAAGAAGAATCCATCTTATCCATGCAAACCGCCGAGAAGATGAAGCAAGAAGGGTCTTCAGGGGAGGCTGACTAGAGAGAAAATGGCCAACTTGCTCATCGCCTTCAGGGGCCATGGGGGAGGCTCTCAGAACACTTTCCATTCCAGAAGCTGCAGAAGAGGAGATTCTGGAACCAGCAGGAGAATGCCCAGAATCTAACTTCAAAGCAGATGCCCTGCTCTCACTCCCAGGACAGAGGAAGGGGCTGAGGGCACTGAGCAGCCTGCCGCTGCCCCCTGCCTGGGCGAGGGGTCCAGCTGACCCCTCCAGAGCTTCCATGTCTCCCTGAAGAAGCCACTGCAAAAGTGCTCTGGCAGATTGGCAGTCTCTGAGGGGGCGACAGGCCAGCTAGACTATCAGACAGTGCCAAGAGGTGCGTTGTCCCCTGAAGCAGCAGCTGCAGCGGCCAGTGGAGCCTGGAGGTCCCCAGGCAGCCCCTCGGCCATACCCACAGCTGTCACTGCAGCCCAAGCAGGAGCTGGGACAGGTGGCTTGGCCCTTGGAGCAAGAGTACATGGGACAAGGAGAGGGATGGCAACAGGTCAAGTATGGACCAGAGCATGGGGTGCAGGGACTGCGGGGACAAGTCAGGGGAGGGCAGGCAGGGCAGGGAGGGCAGGAGCAGGTACAGGGTGGGCCAGGGAGGCCGGGACAGGAGGGGCAGGTTGTTGCATAAGAGGCAGAGCAGGAGCAGGTGGGAGGGGGACAGCCGGGGCAGGGGCAGGGGCAGTGGCAGGCAGAGGGAGGGCAGGACAGACAAGGAGAGGCGGCTGGTGGGCTGTGCCCCGGGGGTGGAGGGGGCTGGTGGTGGCTGGCCTTCTTGTTCCGGGGCCCCAAGCGTAGGCCAAGAGAGAAGTCCATGCAGCAGCAGAGGCGGCCAGGCTGGGGTTGGGTAAAGGGGAGGGCAGGGGTGGAGTCAGAGAGGCAGGCTGTGGGGAGTAGGGGTGGGGGCAGGATTAAACCTAAGACAGTGATGAGCCTTGCTGATCCTGCAGGAGCTCAGACCTCCCCACCTCTCCCACCTCTTCTGGGCTGCCTGGCAGGGCTCTCCTGCTGCCCGCCCCACCCCACTGAAACCCCCCCCAAGGGCACCAGACCCAAACACGTTCTCCAAACATGCCTCCAGTCCTTTGTTTTTTGTCTTTCTTCCTTCCTTCCATCCATCCATCCTTCCTTCCTTTGCCACCCTGCAGCCTATGGAGTTCCCAGGCCACAGACTAGATCTGAGCCGGAGTTGCAACCTACACCACAGCTGTGGCAACACTGGCTGCTTAACCCACTGTGCTGGGCCGGGGATTGAACCCGTGTTCCTGCTGCCGCAGAGATGCTGTCAATCCTGTCGCGCCACAGCAGGAAATCCACACCTCCAGTCCTTTGTTTACACTGTTCCTTCTTCTCTGAGTATCCTTTCTCTTTTCGTCACCTGACAAGGTCCTATCGTCTCTGAAGTCTTCCCCTTTATTTAATTAAAAAGTATTTCTTGAGCTCTGGCACCTGGCGCCTGCCTGGGCAAGGACCCCTGCCCATCACTCTCCAGTCCTGATGGCCAGAATGGCTGCTTCAGGCTCCCAGACAGGCCCCAGGGGACACGTAGGGACGCAGCAGCAGCAGCCGCCACAGATGCGCTCTGAGACTGAGCCAGGGATGTTGGTAGGAGCTGGCAGGGGAGGGAGGAGGCCTAAACTTCTGGGAGTTTCCAGACAGGGCAAGTCCCGGGTGTAGGGGCAGGGGTGCCTGGTTGTCTCTGGGAGACTGACAACCAGCTTGGACAATTATTATTTGAGGGCCTATCATGCAGCAGGAATTGGACACAGGGCAGAACAAGACAGCTAAGTTCCCTCTCTTATGGAGCACCCATAAAAGTCAGGAGTGGCTAGAGTGGAGACAAAAAACAAACAGATAAACAATTAGCTTATTTCAGAGGATGAAAATGGCTATGAAAGAAACCAGGGTGGAAAAAAAAAAAAGGAGTTTGAATCTGACTGCAAAAAAAAATAAAAATAAAAATAAAATAAAAAAAAAGAGGAGTTCCTGTCGTAGCGCAGCGGAAAGAAATCCAACTAGGAGCCACGAAGTTGCGGGTTCGATCCCTGGCCTCGCTCAATGGGTTAAGGTTGCAGTGTTGATGTGGCTGTGGTGTAGGCCGGCAGCTGCAACTGTGATTCGACTCCTAGCCTGGGAACCTCCATATGCCCTGGGTGAGGCCCTAAAAAGACAAAAAGACAAAAAAAAAAAAAAAAAAAGAAAAGAGAAAGAATCCAACTGCAGTGGCTCCGGCCCCTGCAGAAGGTGTTCGATTCCCAGCCTGGCACAGTGGGTTAAAGGATCTGGTGTTGCCATAGCTGTGACCTAGGCATAGGTCACAGCAGAGGCTCGGATTCAACCCCTGGCCAGGGAACTTCCATATATCACAGGTGCAGTCATAAAACAAACAAACAAAAACAGGGTGATGCGATAAAAAGTTGCCCTTCAGAAGGGGCAACTAGACAGCCCCCAAACAGTCAGGTATGATGGAACTTAAGGGTTCCTCGGGGAGCCTATTAAGCCCTGGCAGACAAGGGGAGAGCTACTGAGGCTGCATGAAGCCCAGGTGGCTGGACTATGGAGAAGACTAAAGCTGAGAAGGGGATAAGGAGAGCTGGATGCTGCAGGCAAAAATTTGGTGGTCAGGGGAGTTCCCATCATGGTTCAGCAACCAACCAGAACTAGTATCCATGAGGATGTGGCTTCGATCCCTTGTCTCACTCAGTGGGTTAAGGATCCAGCGTTGCCTTAAGCTGTGGTGTAGGTTGCAGACAAGGCTCGAATCCCGCGCTGCCATGGCTATGGCACTGGTGTAGGCTGGCAGCTCCATCTCTGATTTGACCCCTAGCCTGAGAACCTCCATATGCCACAGGTGCAACCCTAAAAAGACAAAAAAAAAAAAAATCAGTGGTCAGGAAAGTGCCACCGAGAAGTGACATTTTAGCAAGGAGCTGAAGAAAGTGAGGGAGAGAGCCATGGAGATAGCTGGTGGCCGAACATTCTAGAGAAGTGGGACCGCAAGTACAAAGAGCAATGAGGAGAGACATAATGGCACAGGTAGAGAGCCAGGCAGAAGCTCTGGGGGCCACAGCGCTGACTTGGGTCTTATTCCAAGGAAAAAGGAAAACCACTGAGGGTTTTAGGCAAGAAAGGTGTGTGGGTCATCTTGAACCCATACCCGCCCCTAGCTAGAATGTTCTATTTCCTGTGTAACTGGTACAATTATTTTGGAAAACAGTCTGGCATTATCTGACAAAACTGAGATGGCCTGTCCATCATTTTTTCTTTTTTTTTTTTTCTTTCTAGGGCTGCACCTGCAGCATATGGAAGTTCCTAGGCTAGGGGTCCAGTTGGAGCTGCAGCTGCTGGCCTACGCCACAGCCAGAGCAATGCCAGATATAAGCTGCATCTGCAGCCTGTGGCAATGCCAGATCCTTAAGCTACTGAGTGAGGCCAAGGAACAAACCTGAATCCTCCTGGATACTAAATGGGTCCTTAACCAACTGAGCCACAATGGGAACTCCTGTATATCCACTCTGACCCTTAGTTTTATAGTCTAGAAAAGCTCTTGTATGTATGTACTGGGAAGCATGTACTAGGAGTTCCCTGGTGGCTCAGTGGGTTAAGGATCCAGTATTGCCACTGCTTTGGCTCTGGTTACTGCTGTGGCTTGGGTTTGATCCCAGGCCTGGGAATTTCTGCATGCCACAGGCACAGCCAAAAAAAATTTATTTTTAAATTAAAAACATAGTTTTGTGCAACAATTTATATCTCTCTAACAAGAAGTTGAACACAATAAGTAAGACACAAAAGGGTAAGCAAGATTTTCTGCTGTGGCACAGTGGGTTAAAGATCTGGCCTTGTTGCAGCAGTGGTGTAGGTTGCAGCTCTGGCTCAGATTCGATGCCTGGCCCAGGAACTTCTACATGCTGAGCGTGCAGCCAAAAAAGAAAAAAGGGGTAATACAGCATCATTCCATTTATATAAACCTCAAAAACAGGTAAAATTTAGCAATGTCATTTAGGGATGCATAGATAGGTGCTAGTATTATTAAAAGAAGAAGAAGAAGGAGTTCCCATCATGGTTCAGCTGTTAATGAATCCTACTAGTATCCACGAGGACGCAGGTTCAATCCCTGGCCCCCCTCAGTGGTTAAGGATCCTATGTCGCTGTGGTTTAGGTCGCAGATGCGGCTTGGATCCTGCGTTGCTGTGGCTGTGGCATAGCCTGGAGGCTACAGCTCCCATTGGATCCCTAGCCTGGGAACCTCCATATGCTGCGGGTGTGGCCCTAAAAAGCCAAAAAAGGAAGAAGAAGGGGGTGTGCTCAGAGCAGAGGGCCTGAAGAAGTGGCTTCTCTGTTTACAACACACTCCACAGGAATCTGGGTTCAAGGGGCACAAAAATCATAATCTTACTTTGAACAAACACCCAACACGTGTCCCCCATACCTCCACATGGTTGCTGGGCAGGAACAGTGGGACAGGGCTCAATAGTGGGAGAAAAGCTGCAGCATTTAGTTGGCGGTGGCCGGGGCGGGGCGGGGGGGGGGGCGGTTTGCACCTCAAGCCTGTCCAGTCCACACATGGGTGGGCCACGAGTGGTCTTATAGACATAAAGGCTTTGAGCCTCTCTTTTCATGAAAAAAGGAAAAGAAAAATGTGTTCCTATATGCCATTCTGTCTTTTTTTTTTTTTTCCGCCTTTTCTAGGGCCGCACCTAGGACATATGGAGGTTCCCAGGCTAGGGGGTCTAATTGGAGCTGTAGCCGCCGGCCTACACCAGAGCCACAGCAATGCGGGATCCAAGCCGCACCCTACACCACAGCTCATGGCAACACCGGATCCTTAACCCACTGAACAAGGGCAGGGATCGAACCCGCAACCTCATGGTTCCTAGTCGGATTCGTTAACCACTGCCCCACGACAGGAACTCCCTATATGCCATTCTGGAAAAGGCAAAACTATGGAGATAATTAAAGGATCAAAGATTGCCGGGAGTTTGTGGGAGAGGGGAGATGAATATTCACAGAGCACAGAAGTTTGTTAGAGCAGTGAAAATCCTTTGTAAGAAATTATAATGATGGATACGTCATTATACTTTTGTCCAAACCTATAGAACATGCGACACCATTCGCTTCATTCAAATGAACTCTAGGGTGAACCGTGGACTTTGGTCATTATGATGTGTCAACACAGTTCATCTTACCACTCTGTGAATGACGCTAAGGGCTATGTGTGCATGGGGAGGGGGTAAATGGGGAACTCTTGTACCTTCCTGTCAATTTTGTTGTAAAGCTAAAACTGCTTTAAAAAGACAAAAAGGGGGAGTTCCCGTCGTGGCGCAGTGGTTAACGAATCCGACTAGGAACCATGATGTTGCGGGTTCGGTCCCTGCCCTTGCTCAGTGGGTTAATGATCCGGCGTTGCCGTGAGCTGTGGTGTAGGTTGCCGATGCGGCTCGGATCCCGCGTTGCTGTGCCTCTGGCGTAGGCCGGTGGCTACAGCTCGATTCAACCCCTAGCCTGGGAACTTCCATATGCCGTGGGAGCGACCCAAGAAATAGCAACAACAACAACAACAAAAAAAAGACAAAAGACAAAAAAAAAAGACAAAAAGGGGAGTTCCCTTTGTGGTGCAGTGGAAACACACCTGACTAGGAACCATGAGGTTGCAGGTTTGATCCCTGGCCTTGCTCAGTGGGTTAAGAATCCAGCGTTGCCGAGAGCTGTGGTGTAGACCGCAGATTTGGCTCAGATCTGGCATTGCTGTGGCTGTGGTGTGGGCCAGCGCCTACAGCTCTGATTTGACCCCTAGCCTGGGAACCTCCATATGCCACAGGTGCAGCCCTAAAAAAAAAAGGAGTCTTTTTTTTTTTTTTTTTTTTGCTTTTTAGGGCCATACCTGAGGCACATGGAGGTTCCCAAGCTAGGGGTTGAATCAGAGCTATAGCCATTGGCCCACACCACAGCCACAGCAACACAGGATCCGAGCCGCGTCTGTGACCTACACCACAGCTCACCACAACATCCATCCTTAACCCACTGAGCGAGGCCAGGGATCGAAACTGCAAGCTCATGGTTCCTAGTCAGATTCGTTTCTGCTGTGCCATGGCAGGAACTTCAGAAAAAAAGTCTTAAAATTAAAATGAAAGAAAAAGAAGGAAATAATTATCATAAAAGTCAGGATGGTGAGTTCTTCTTAGGAGAGGGAAGGAATGATGGGAGGGACACATGGGAAGTCCTGGAGTGCAGGAAATACTCTATTTCTTTTCTTTTCCTTTTTAGGGCCATAACCTGCAGCATATGGAAGTTCCCAGGCTAGGGAGTGAATCAGAGCTGCGGCTGCCAACCTACACCACAGCCACAGCAACACCAGATCCAAGCTGCATCTTCAACCTAGGCTGGCAGCAACCCTGGATCCTTAAGCCACTGGGCAAGGCCTGGGATGAAACCCACATCCTCATGGATACTAGTCACGTTCTTAACCTACTGAGCCACAATGGGAACTCTGAAATACTTGACCCCAATGGCAGCCAAATAGGTATTCCCTTTGTTCCAATTTATTCTATACATCGTTCATAGTATATTTATATACGCTTTCAGAAAGAGAAAACGAAAGTACTATTTTTTTCTCTACTCCACGCCGCCTTGTTCAAATCCTCATGCTTAGGTTAGACAACCCCTAGTCCATACGCCTACCTTTCCCATCTGACCTCAAGGACAGTGATTTGCCCTGTATTTCTGCCTGGCACAGAGCAGATGCTCAATAAGATAACTGTTTTCTGAACTAGATGGAATTGAATTGAATCCCCTAGGTCTCTAATCCCATGGAGAGGTGGGCAGCTGTAGAAGAAGAAGCCTGCCTCGGTGAAGAGAGCTCAGGACCACCAAGACCTGGGTGCCCATCTTAGCTCTGCCATGTCCTAGCTGTGTGATACTGGGTAAGTCGCTTAACATCTCTGGGTCTCCCCTACCTCCTCTGTGAAATGGGGGTGATAACTGCTACTTCTCTGGACGGCTGTGTGGATTAAGCGAGTAACGTACATGCCTAGCACAACGCCTGGAAGATTGTAGGTGTTCAACGAAGGGTAGAGGGGTAGTTTCCCACCTCCTCCCCCCAGCCCCACATCTTTTCTTCAAAGGAGTCTATTAGAAAGGGCAGCCAGGGAGTTCTTGTTGTGCCTCAGCAGTAATAAATTCAGCTAGTATCCGTGAGGATGTGGGTTCAATCCCTGCCCTCACTCTGTGGGTTAAGGCTCCGGCATTGCCATAAGCTGTGCTATAGGTCACAGACGTGGCTTGGATCTGGTGTTGCTGTGGCCGTGGTGGAGGCTGGCAGCTGTAGCTCTGATTGAACCCCTAGCCTGGGAACTTCCATATGCCATGGGTGTGGCCCTTAAAAAAAAAAGAAAGAAAGAAAGAAACGAAAGGGCAGCCAGATAGCAAAGATGGTCCCAGAGAGTGGGCCCAACTCTGTGAGCCCCCTCAGGGCCAAGGCAGAGATGTAGCCTGCTAGAGAGCTGGCAGATGGGGAGACCCTACTGTAGGTGAACAGAACCCAGGCAGCTGGTGGGAGCTGGCCAAGGAGGCAGGACACCAGAGTTCTGGGAGTTTCCATCCAGGGGAAGTCCCAGGTGTGGGTGCAGGGGTGCCAGGCTGGCCCCACCCAGCACTCTGGCCCCAGGGGATGTGGGTCCAGGGAGAAAAATGGGTCAGAGCAGGGCTGGAACTTACCTCCCTTGGTCCCATGACTCCCTTGCCTTGTGGAGGAGGCAGAGTCACAGAGAAACTGCTCTCTCCTCCAAAGGACCCTCTACTTCTCTTCTTCTTTCCTTGGGAACCTAAGAACCTCGGAAGCTCAGTGTCTGAGCAGGAGGAGCTGGGACACCCCCCCAGCGGACAGAGGAGAGAGAACCTCATAAGCCAGGGTGGAGGTTCTGTACAAAAGAATCTGCTCCACCCACCCCCATGGGACGGCAGGACCCCTGGAGCGCTCACCTCACACACGCCAGGCAACTGTGGAGGCAGATGGAGGCAGACGTGCTCCTCCTTGTTCCAGGGAGTGGGACAGGTCAGGGCTGGATCCCAGAGGGGAGGGTGCACAGTGGAACAGCTCAGAGCAGAAGGCTTTTCTGTCTGGGGTGGCTCCAGCTGGGCAAATCCAGGAATCCCTCACCCCGAGGGATTTGCCCGCAACATGGGCCTTGTGTTCTGTATATAATCTCAGGTCTAAGCCTGTGGATTCCTCTTCCCCATCTGTGCCTCTGTGTCCCTTTCTGGAGGAACAGATGGAGAAATGGGTAGAATCACTCCAGGGCAGGGGCACCAGGTGTCTCTAGGTCCCGCTTCGGCCATGAGGAGGTGTTTACCTTCCCTCCCTTGTAGCCTATCAAAATCCAGGTGAGGGAGTTCCCGCTGTGGCTCAGCGGTAACGATCCCAACTAGTATCCATGAGGATGTGGCTTCGATGGCCTCGGCCAGTGGGTGAAGGATCCGGCATTGCCATGAGCTGTAGGTCTCCGAGGCAGCTGGGATTTCACTTGGCTGTGGCTGACTTGATCCCTAGCCTGGGAACTTCCAGGTGCTGCAGGTGCAGCCCTAAAAAGCAAAAAAAGTAAATAAGAAGAAGAAGAATAATAAAAGCGACTTCCATTAAAAAAAAATCCAGGTAAGGAGAAGGTATGGAAGGACCCTGTCCTTTCTGGAGGAGCGGAGTGGCTGTGAGCCAGGACCCTGATTCCAGGGCCTTTGCACAAACTCTTCTGCTGCCCTCCCTTCTCGACACTCTCCTCCTCACTCCCCCGCCCTCCAGAGTTTTTCCTGATCTCTTTATCTGGGGGCGGAAATCCTCCTACCATCCATTCTCACAGTACCTTAGGCCTCTCCATGCTGCTTATCACTTGCAATTGGGTAGCTTTTTTTTTTTTTTTTTTTGGTCATTTTAGGCCCGCACCCATGACAAATGGAGGTCCCCAGGCTAGGGGGCTAGCCTCAGCAACGCCAGATCCGAGCCATGTCTGCAACCTACGCCACAGCTCACGGCAGCGCCAGATCCTCAAGCCACTGAGCGAGGCCAGGGATCGAACCTGCATCCTCGTGGATCCCAGCCAGATTTGTTTCTGCTGCGCCACGACAGGAACTCCATCACTTGCAATTTTGTGCCTTATCTGGTTAATGTCTGCCTCCTCCACCAGCTGATGAGTCTGAACGGGAAGGGATCATACCTGGCAATTCCCAGGGCCTGAGACAGGGCCTGGCGCACCATGGATGCTTAACCGTTTGTTGAATTAATGAATGGTGCGTGTTCAGAGAAGACATTCCTAGAGTTCTTTAGGGGAGTCCTCAAATCTTGTGTTTCAAAATCAAGGCCTTATTTATTCTGTGTGGGGAATTGGGCAGCACCGAGGCTGGTTAGGACTTTCCACACACAAACCCACTCACCAGGAGAGCCACAAACTGGCCAGCACAGAACAGGCTCGATTCAAGGGGTGGACCTAAGCAAGAACCCAGAGCCAGCCCGGCACCAGCCCTGGCACAGAGCAGGCCCGTGGGGAGGAGGTGGGCAAGGAGGGGAGGAAGGGAAAGAAGACACGTGTCGTACAAAACATGTTTTCATCACTCTCCCTGGGTGCCCTGGTCTCCAAGCCCCGATGGCACCTCTGTGCCTTAATGATGTCCTTGGGGGTTGTAACGCAGCTCCCCCCACCTCCTGAAGACATCTGCCAGCCACTTCTGAGCATGGCATAGGACATCCGCCAGTACCAGACTGGGCATGCGGAAATTACCTATTCAGTGTCCCGAGGCTGAAGGGGAGGGGGCAAGGGTGACAATGAGGGGTGGGGGATACAGTCAATCAGGGCAGATAGGACAGAGGTCTGGATCCTTTTCCCCTCATCACAAGCTCTCTTTTCTGTCTTTGTGATGAAGGGAGCAAAGGAAGCCTGGTCCTAGGGCCCCCAAGCTATCGTTTCTCCAAGTTGCCAGGGTGACCAAGTGGAGCAACCACAAACAGAGCAAAGCCTAGAACCAGGGATGACCCAAGAGAAAGAGAAATGAGGGGAGCTCTTTCCACCAGTTTCCAGAGTGGGAGGCCCTCTTCTCACGCTTCCTTCTGGAATCCTTGGACAGAGCACAGGCTCCAGTGCCAGAGGGAGAGAAGACGCTGAACCCCTCACAATGCCCTTCTTTGCTCTTCAATCTGCTTGTCTGGTTTGACTTCCAAAGCGCTGCAGCCGGCAGACCCCAGTCACTGGGTCCCGGGGAGGGGCGGGGGCGGAGCCGCGGCAGCCCCGAGGGGAGGGGCCGGCGCAGGGCGGGTCTTCCTGGGCATCGCCCCCTGGCTGCTGTCGTTGGCTAGGGACCCAAAAGGCCGCCAGAAGGGCGGAGCCACAGTTACCAAGACCGATGGATGGACAAACACCCACTAGAGACAAAGGCAGAGGCGGACTGACAGACAGACCAAGAGAAGGGGGAGGGTAGAGACGGATGGAATTCCAGACCCTCTCTCTCTTTCCAAGCTACCCAAGCGTTTTGTCCCCCGTTTTAGTTGCCCTGTCCCCATTTGCTACCCCAGCTGCATAGTCTCAGAGCTCTAGCTCTGGGGCACTAGCCCCTGAGCGCCCTCTAAGAAGAAGAGTAAGGGCTACTGAGCAGGGAGAGCATTCCCCGGGTGGGTGGTGCCTGGTTCTGTGTCAGGATGCCCGGCCAGGGGCCAGGGAGGGAGTGGTGCCCTTGCCCGGTTCATGAGGACAGGAGACTCATTCACTGTAAACCAAGTACAGATGTGCTGGGAGGAGGAGGGGGAGGGGGAATCAGGGAACGTTCACAAACCGCAGCTGGGCTAGCCCTTCTTCTGCCAGCCACCACCACCGCCAGGGCAAGAGGGGTTAACTTCGCAGCCTCCTGGCAAGATCTCTGCCACCCAGGCAGGGTGCCATCCTACCCCTGCCTGGACGCCTGGGTCCAACTCCCCGACACCCGCCCCTGCCACACTGCTGAGAGCTGCTCCCAGGGTAACCAAGCAAAGTCAACAGCAGCCAGGCCACCTGGGGACGGGACCCTGGAGTACCTATTCCCAGCTCTTCCCACCCCTGGAGTGAAAGGGAGGGCCTTGTCTGCACCCCATCAACAGCTCCCGTTCACCCAAGAGAGCCCCAGCGTGCCCGGTCTTCTCCCTCCCCTTCACCTGACTCTGGCTACCACCGAAAGTGGCTTTTCCCTTTCCGGGGAGGAAGGATACCTGGTCCCCAGGGTGGCAATGAGGACAGAGCAAGGTAATTTCAGTATGGAAAATGTGATGTGACCCACGAGTGGGTGTCTCCAGGGCTGGCCTCCCTGGGACTGTGGCTGGGGAGGATATTTGGGGTGCATGTCTCCAGCCTAGCCCAGCCCCCACTACTACTGCTGCCCTTCCCCACTTCCTCACTCCCCCCCTAGTCCCATGGAGCCTGGACTTCACACCCCTTCTCTCCTCTCACTCTGTCCTCCGTAGAATGGACAATCTAGGGCTGAGAGTCTGTGGCGGTCACACTGAAGTCAGAGAATGTCCCCATCAGAAACTGCATTGACTCTGGGCGCATGCACACACAGGCACGCGCACACGCGCACACACACACACACAGACCTAGAGTCAACAACATTCGTGGCGCATCCACCAGGCAGGCAGGCAGGCAGGCAGGCAGGCAGGCACTAGTTAAGGCAGACACACACCCTCAGCTTGGGCTTCCTCCCTCACACCCAGCCCAAGGCTCCTCCCACTCCCAGCTAAGTTTCCTTCTGCCCTCCTCCCCAGCCTCTCCCCTCCAGACCCAAGCCTGAAGGTGGGGACAGCCTCAGCAGCCAGGGACCCAGGAGCCCTAACTCCCACTCCCAGGTGATCAAGGCAGGGTGAGAGGGAGGAGGTCTTTAAGGCCAGGCCTTAGCACCCCCCACAGCCTCCACTAGTTAAACCAGTTTGCTCCTGGGACCAAAGGACCGGCTGCGGTAGGCAAGGGGAAGTGGAGACTACTTTGACCTGCAGGTGAAGGCTCAGCAAAGGGTAAAGACAGTGGCATCTGTTCTGGCATATCCCTGCGTGGTCACTCCACCCCTAGGAAGACGTGGATGCGCCCCTACCGCCTACCCTGCAGAGGTGCAGAGACTGGCCTCCCTGAACCACAGTCTGGCCAGAGAACTCACCCAGTCCCCCCAAATGGCAGGAAAGGGAAAAGTGCCAGAGAGAAAGGGTGGCATCCCGGGCCCAGGACACTGACCTCTCCTGCCAGCCTTGCCCGGCCTCCCGGGGACGCAGCCAAGGAAGCCCAGCAAATGGGAGGGGCAGAGACCCAGGCGTCCCGGGCCGCCCCGCCCAGCCCCCCCCTCCTACCCACCCACCCCCGCCCCCCAGCCCCAGGGCACCGAGGAGGGAGCCGGGCAGGGGCAGGCGGCAGGGGAGGGAGGAGCGAGGGCGGGAGGGGGAGGAGGGAGCCGGGCTGGGAGGGAGGTGGGGGGGGTGGGGAGGGAGAAAAAGAAAGAAAATATTTTCCGTGTCCCCGCCTGCGGAGTCAGTGTGCGGTTTGGGAGAAAATGTGTCGGATATTTTGGGGCGGTCACGTGGGCGGGCGGGCTCCGAGAGGCCCCGGGACCGTCCCAGCCTAGAGTCCGTGCCCCCCGCCCCAGAGCCCCCCATCACCGGGAGCCCCTGCCACTGCGACGCTCCATCCTCGCGACCGCCCGACGCCGGGACCTCGGGGCTCGGCGGCCTCCCTTCCCCCTCCCTCCCCCTCCAGGTGAGTCAGGCGGGGAAGCAGGCTCGGCGCCACGGACGGACGCCCGGGTCCCCCGGCGAGCTTGGGCCGGGGGCGGGGGCGCCGGGGAGCCACGCCGGCTCCGTCCCTCCCCGGGCTGGTCCGGCTGTCCGCACGGGTGGAGGGGGGCTGACTTGGGGGTCAGCCCTGACGTGGGAAGGGAATGGGGACGATTTTAGACAGGCTGGGCTGGGCTGGGCTTTATCCACCCTTTCGTCGCGAGGAGTAGTGAGCGAGCTTTACGGGAAGGGGGGCGGGGGGAGTCTTGGGCCAGGGGGTTCCTATCCTACTCTTGTGCCTGGAGTGGGAGGGGAGACAGGGTCCGCTCCTGTGGGGAAAGTCCACCGTCGGCCTGCCCTCTGGCTTCCCCTGGGGAATCTAAGGAGAGGACTTTTGGTCCGCGCTGGTCCAAGTTCCTCCTTCCCTAGCGGAATGGCTCAGCCTGGACATCAGAAGGGCGAAGGAAAGGTCCAGAGGCAAGCGATCCTGGCCCACTGGGTCCAGAAGCTTGGAGAGACAAGTGGATAAGATAGGGGCCAGTGAAGTTCCCCTCTCTCATATCCCCAATTTTGGGTGTGAGTCTTGGCAGTATTCTCCGAGGGGGAGCCCAAATTGAACAAAGGAAGAGCAGGGATTCCGGGGCAGGGACCCCGGAGTCCCCGTTCTGGAGCCCTACTGACGCTGCTGCCTCATGGTCTCCGGCACTTAGAGCCCAGGTCCCTCAACCTGACCCAGCAGGTAGGAGAGAATCTCTGCAGGTGGCCAGAGGGTAAGAGTGTGCAAAGGTGGGGGCGGGGCAGGGGCGCCTGAGGAGGGGTCTGGAGGGCAAGAAGCTGAGATGGCTGTGCCCCTTCCGGGCCCATGTTCAGAGCAACTGCTATCCCAGTCCTCACGTTTGAGGCTCCTGCCCTGACCATCCCTCCTCGGATGCCGATCGGGGTTGAGGACCGCAGGCAGTGTCCCTTATCCTTGAGGCCAGAAAAGAGAGGACAGGGGGCAGGAGGCAGCATGTGCGGGGTGCCTGGGGCTTGGGTATCCCAAACAGAGAAACACATACTCACACCCACACACATGCACACACACGCTGTGGCTTAGAGCCTAGTAAGCAGCACAGAGCACACCCCCCCACCCCGGCACACCCCCACCCCTGGCTCAGAAAGCCACCTAACTGGCACCTCCAGTTCCCCCCTCTGCCCCACCCTCCCCGTGCCCTCCGATGCCCACACACATTCCACTGGCATTGCCTGCCTGCCTCCTGGGCACTGCCCCTCCCTGGGACCAGTGAGGTAGAGGGAGGGGCACCTGGGGATGGGAGGTGGAGACTCCAGGGTCTGGACTCCCCCAAGGGTGGCACCAGGCCAGGGAGACCTGGCCCACCGCTGCCTCCTGGGGAGCAGGCTGGGGGCCCAGGCTAGAGCAGAGGATGCCTGGGTTCTCCACCCAGGCTGGGGATGGGGTCATGGAAAAAGGTGGTCGTGTTTATACAGAGGGGAGGGGGGCAGCGGGTGGAGAGCAGCCGACAAGAGCAGCTTTGTTCCCGACTCTGGAGCGGGGCAGGGCGGCAGAGACGTCCCCCCCTATCCGGCAGCCCCCTTCATCCATGCCCTCCCCTCAACTCCACCTCAGCTCTAAGAGCAGCAGAGGGCCCCTTTCCCCTGGTCAGCACCCTCTGTCTGAGGTGGCATCTTGGTAGGAGAAATGTGTTCTGTTTCTCAGGTCCCCCAAAGTACCAAGGCCTCTGGGTCCCTAGTTTAGGCTTTCCTTTTACTCTCTGTGGGTACCATCATCTTCAGTTCTTTGGTCCCTTCCTCTACCCTGGACTTAAGACCTTCCTCTTCCCTTTCCAGCCAAGGCAGAGAAACCTGGGCTCAGAACGGAGATGAATCTTGGTCCCCTTTTCACTGTGTTCACTCAACTTTCTCGGGCTCCTTCTTTGAGGCAGACTAGGAAGGAGGAAGGCCAGGGAGAGTTGGGCTGTCCTTAGCTCACTCACAGCTTCATTCCTGGGCAAGGACCAGGAGCCTGAGCATCCCTCTCTGGGACCCCTGACGTCCTCCTGCCCCTCCCTCAGGTCTCTGTTCCCCGCTTGCAGATGAGATGCAAAGACAGTGAGTGCTGGAGCACGGAGCTGGGTTCCCAGTCTAAGCCGGTCTGGGGAAGATGGGGGGACCTTTCGTAGCTTCTCACCCTTGGCATTCGAGGGGTTAATCCACCTGGAATGTGGCCCAGCCTGTTGAGCTATGGCCCAGGGGCCTCAGGGGCCCGGACTCCTGGCTCTACCTGAGCTTAACTGGGGATGAGGACTCCAGGGGATCGGGGGAGGAAAAGGACAGGGACCCTGGGGGCTTGGAGCTCAGACTTTTAGGGCTTGGGGAGCTACTGGGCTGAAGAGTCAGGGTGCCTGGGATCTGGCTGGTGTCCACTGAGGGGCAGGGGCTGCTTTAAGCGCTGGGGCTGAGTGAAGGGTGGTGGATCGGGGTCTGAGTTCCTGTAACCTCTACGACAATTTACCCTCGGGAGCTTGAAGGCCAAGGCAGATGAGAGATAGAAAAGAAAGGAAGAAAAAAAGCAGAGGTACAAAGACTGAGAGATAATGATCTTAGCAAAGACTGATGGAAAGAGATACAGAAACACCCATCACTTACCTCTGGGCCTGCCCACCTGGAAGACTGTGTTTCCCTTTCTCTCGGTCCTTCTCTGACCTTCTTCATCTAGTCCATTAAGATTCAGGCTGGGCTGACTCTCCTTCCCCAGTCCCTAACTTCCTAGACAGGCGAGTGGTTTGGGGGCTCCTGGGAAAGCCAACATTTCCCTTGTCAGAGCAACAGAACAGGAACCACCTGCCTGGCCCTAGAATCCCCACCTGCTCTTTCCCTCCTTCCCCTTCCCCTCCGCCTCCCCTGGGTTCAGCTTAAAAGTCTCTGGGAGCAGGCTATATTTGAGGGAGTGGGGGATGCAGAGAGGGCATCCTAGAAGTAGAGGGCTCAGGGAAGAGAAAGAAGAGATGGAGAAGCAGGAATTCCGGTCGGGGCGCAGCGGAAATGAATCCGACTGGGAACCATGAGGTTGCGGGTTTGATTCCTGGCCCTGCTCAGTGGGTTAAGGATCCGGCGTTGCCATGAGCTGTGGTGTAGGTCGTGGCTTGGATCCGGTGTTGCTGTGGCTGTGGTGTAGGCCAGCAGCTGTAGCTCTGATAAGACCCCTAGCCTGGGAACCTCCATGTGCCGCGGGTGCAGCCCTAAAAAAAAAAGAAAAGAAAAGTAAAGAAAGAGGTGGAGAAGCAAAATAAGCTGAGGACAGGGAGAGGAGCTTCCTCACGTCGTACCTGGCACAATGGCAGGGCTTCCATCAACATCTGCAGGTTTGAAGAGAGGTTAGGGGTTAGGGAATGAGGGATGATTGGCGAGAGAGACAGAACTGGGGGGGGGGCGTTCCTGTCGTGGCGCATCAGAAATGAATCCCACTAGGAACCATGACGTTGCGGGTTTGATCCCTGGCCTCGCTCAGTGGGTTAAGGATCTGGTGTTGCCGTGAGGTGTGGCGTAGGTCACAGACACGGCTTGGATACCGCGTAGCTGTGGCTCTGGCATAGGCCAGCAGCTACAGCTCCAACTGGACCCCTAGCCTGGGAACCTCCATATGCTGCAGGTGCGGCTCTCAAAAGACAAAAAGACCAAAAAAAAAAAAAAAAAGGGAGGGGAAACCGGGAGAGGGAGTATTCAGGAAGATGGAAAGTGAAGGAAGTGCAAATTAAAAGAGAGGTATGAAGGTATGAAGGAAGAGAAGATACAGAGAAATACCAGGGGATGCTTACAAAGCGTGTGGTATGTGCCACACATATCATTCTTGACCTACGGTAAAATGTTTAGTTCTCGTAACAACTTATGGAGTGGGCCCTCTTATGATTTCCAGTGACAAATGAGGGAACCGAGGCCCAGAGGGAGTAACACCAGTCCAAGATCCCACAGCTGGCAAGTGGTGGGCTCAATTCAGGTAGTCTGACTGCAGAGTCCGGGTTCCAAAGAGGCTGAGGGCCCACATGTTACATACAACAGAGATATGTTTGCTTTCTCCAGGGTGGCAGAAAGTTTGCATCTTGGCTCCACCATTGACAGCCATGTGACCTTAAACCCGTCACTTCACCTCAGTTTCCTCATCCGTGGAATGGGAATCATAATTTCTACCTCAGAGGATTGAGGTGAGGGTTAAAATCGAGTGTCCAGCCCAGTGGCGGTGCTTAATGGTCACTTCTCAGCTTAGGAGTCCTCTCTGCCAGCACTCTAAGGGCCATCATTCACTTTGGAAACTCAGTTTACCCTTCTGGGAGAGCGTCTCTGAGCTTGCCTGAGCACCTGCCGTCCCCAGCATGGGGCAGAGGCCCCTGAACCAGGCG